>NC_067420.1:8882503-10082503 GCF_009764475.1 Pristis pectinata
GGTCTCCTGGATGGGAGAGGGCGATGGAACAAATGCGCCGGGGCCCTGGTCTTCATCCTATGGGAGGGGGGTGGAGGTCTGCCACCCCGTGGGTGAAGGATCCTACTGGCAGAGATGGGACATTTCCTGTCTCAGCAGGTCCCGGAGCTCAGCTTTGTGGGCAGGAGAGACTGCTTCAAGTGGGGGAGGGACAGGGGCTGTGTCGTCGGGGGCAGCCCATGTGGCCTGGAAGTTGGGGGAGCCCCCTGTATCGGGCTTGATCCCAGGGTGGTTAAGGGTTTTCCCCTGGACAGATGTCCCCCTGCACTGCTCTTTCCAGAGTGCATAAATGGCGGAGGTCAGGATCCCATCTATGCTGGCACGGTTCACCCCTGCGTGCAGCAGGTCCGAGAATAGCCGTTTGCGCGCAAAACGGGGGGTTGTGTCTCCAGCCCTCGTCTTTGCCCTACGGACCTGGGTGGGCTTCCCCCACTGCAAGAACTCTAGCCCTTCCAGGAGGGTGATGGCGTCCCACATGGTCTTCCCATTAGCCGGTCCCATGAGGGGCAGGACCACTGGCCTCAAATCAGGGCGAGCGGTGGTGACCAGGTATCCTGTTAGCGCTCTGGTCACCCTGGTGTTTTCTAACAACCCGCGATTGCCAGACCTCTCATAGATGCCTGTCACCAGCGCCCATTCCCTGATGACCCCGGTGCCCTCACTGACCGTGCTCCACTGTGGTCGCCCATATGTCCCATTCGAGGAGGGTAGGGTACCGGACCCTCACTGCGGTCACTACCTGATTCCACAGAGTAGTGTTGTTCCCAGTTCCTCCAATGTGGCACCCGCAGGGCATTGTTAATGCTCTGTTGGTCAGACAAGCTCCCTAGGGTGCTCACTTCCTGGTGAGAGAGGCTCATGTTGGGGGCCCCCGCATCCCACAGTCGGAGCAGCCATATAGCCAGGTGCTCGCCTGGGCACTGGCGGTACCGGTCCACCAGCTGGGCCAGCTCCTTGATGGAGAAATCCCAAGTCTCAGTAGTCTTGGAGGGACCACGGGCACTTCACCCTGCGGGGGCCTCATCCTCACTCCCCTCCCCTCTGTGGCGGACCTGGGACCGCATGATGATGGGTCAAGCATGCAGGGGTTCGGGTGGGTAGGGGGGAGGGCGGGCGCAAGGGAGCCCCTTCTCGTCGAGCGCCGCCTCATCGTCCCTATCCATCCATATATCCCCATCCCCCAAACATGCGTCCAGTCTGTCACCACACTGGACCAGGGCTCAGATTTTAAATGGATCTGGCTGCCAGCCAGCCCTGTGGGTGGCTTGTGCCTGCTGTGCCTGGATTAGTCGGCAGGCAACCTCGGTACCCCGGACCTCAATGTCATTGGCCCAGGTCTGAGCCGTTTGGGCTGCCTCTTGCAGCGTGCAACATCGTTGCCGGAGGGTATCTATCTCTCTTTCCCTCTGCAGGCAGGTATCCTACAGCTGGCCACTACTCTCGACCTGGCACCTCAGGAGGGATGCCAGGAGCCAGAGGGCCTCCCTTTGGCTCCCCTTGGCACTGGGGAACCCTGACTGCTGGAGGAGGGCCACCACATGGTGTCCCAGTTTTTCACCACGTGGATCTAACTGCTCAGCCCAGTCCACTGGCTTACCGTGGTCTGCCAGCATGTTGGCCAAGCTCCCAAATCCCTCCCTCTCATCTGTCCATCCTGGGATCCTCTCTTCAGTGCCTACATTTTCTTTCTTCCCCTTGTTCTAGAACATCCCACCCGCGTCTGTGTCCAGCCACTACCCTCAAGACCCTGCTTGCTGCGCCGAATGTTGTGAGAAAGGTTCTTTTGGTATCTTAAAGATAAAGGTCTGGACACACAGTCTTTCTACTTCAAAACGGAGAATTTTTATTTTACAAAGACAGACGCAGGAACAGAATGGAAAGGAACAAATGCACACTCACATACTCTCAAGCAGGAGATCACTAATGTGGAGGGGTCAGTGTTGTCACGGTCACATGACAGCCATGACCTTTTACACTACACTGATCCACTAACAGAATGGCAGAAGTTTGTAGTAAGAACATAACGCAACCAATTATGATATGGCTTTAGTAACGAGCCGTCAACATATCTTGGGTGGTTAGTGAGTCACATAACTGGAGTAAAAATCTGCATAATCCAGTTCCAGAGAATGTAATACATCTGCAAAATGATTGAATGGTAAGTTTGAGAAGGCTGTTTCACTAAATTTACTTGCTTGTCCCACAAGACGATTTAATAAGTAAGACCTGGTTGTGGTAAGATCTATTATTTATTCCTTATAATGTTTATAAAATCATTGATTATGTTGAACAATTTACTTGTAATAGAGTAGCTTGTTCAGTGTTTGTGACATTACTGAGCTGAATGGGTAACATCTGCTGTTGATGATGAAAATAATTTGATATCTTCTCCCTATGTGCCTTGTTGAGAATGGGCAGGAACACCTGGTTCTTGTTCTAACCCAGTACATGAATTAGCAGCGAAGTGTGAGGAGCAGGTATTTCCTTGTTCTATGGGGAAAATTCAAGCTTCGTGCAGCACAACTGACATCTGAACCTCATATCATCACATGAAGATCCTCTGAACATACTTCACCCATCTCTTGTCCGAACATGAGTCACACTGAAATAATGGAATGTTTCATTCTGTAACAAAAAGCAGGTTAGAGATGCACCATAGAAAGCATCCTATCACAGCTTGGCATGGCAACTGCTCTGCTCAAGACTGCAAGAAACTGCAGAGAGCTGTGAACACAGCTCAGTCCATCACGGAACCCAGCCTCCCCTCCATAGACTCTGTCAACACTTCTCGCTGCCTCTGAAAAACAGACAGCATAAACAAAGACCCCTTCCACTCTGGAAATTCTCTCTTCTCCCCTTTCCATTGGGCAGACACTTGAAAAGCATGCACCACCAGGATCAAGGACAGCTTCTGTTGTAAGACTCTTGAATGGACCTCTGGTACGCTAAAGATGAATTCTTGACCTCACAATCTACCTCATCATGGCCTTTTCACCTTATTTATCAACCTGCACTGAACTTTCCCTGTATCTGTCACACTATATTCTGCATTCTCTTATTGCTTTTCCTTTGTACTACCTCAGTGCACCGGTGATAAAATCATCTGAATGGATGGAATGCAAAACTAAATTTTTCACTGTATCTTGGTACACGTGTCAATAATAAACCAGTTCCAATTCCAATTCCAATGTTTCATGCTCTTGTTCTGCAGAATAGAATATTTTTCTGTTCCAATCAGTTTTCTATAAACATGTGTGTCTTGAATGCAGACTGGAATAAATTCCTCTGATATTGCAACAGGGGCTGCAGCCTCATGGGAGAAACTTTTGTTGAAGTGTTTCTTGTTTTCTCCAAAATGACAATACCATGGAAACAGTCACCGCAAGAGTGGGACAATTTGTCTTTGATGATGGCACAAAGTTGGTGATAAGAGATCAGGTGCCCAATTTTGTTGGTTGAAGATATTGGGCAGAGAGGGGACTGATTCTCTCTTGCTCTCCATTGTTCTCCACCATCCAAGAGGGAACTACCCACAGGAGCTTTTATCCTGAATTTTTAAGAGAATAATTCGCCTTTAACCCAATCTCTGATGGGAAGTCTGACTATACCAGCTGTCTTAGACCAAACAATGGTTTGAATGGCGCTGGCTCAAGCCTGCAGTTCCAGAGGGAACCAGCAGCATTCAGCACTGCTACACAGGCAATCCCATGCTCCCACAGACCCACAGTGAGCCCAGATTTGAATGATGCCATCTCTGTCACTTCATGCAGGAATAGGCTCCACAAACCCTGCTGTAATGTTAGAGATTCCATTCATTTCAGTGGGGATTTTAGACCTGGAAAATGAGCAAGGGAAGAGTTTATTAAATTGTTCTCCTTCATTGATTTTCAATGCTTTGTAAGCGTTTTAATTAACTTTATTTTTAATCGATAGTTCAAATAACATCAGAGACATTTAATATTGTCAGGGTTGCAGACTACGGCCTTTTGACTTTTAAGGCTTCATCCCCTTCCCATCCCAACTCTCGAGTGCTGGCAGTCAGTATGCATGGACAACTACACCCAGACTAGATAAGTGTGGATGGCAACTGTGGGCAATGATTCCTGGCCGTGTGCTGAGTTCAGTGGCATCTGTCTCACTGGGCAGGCTTATACTGTCAATGTGCACAATGAACTGGCTTTTGGTTGCCCAAGCTCGTAACTTGCTAATGGCTGCAAGAGAGCAAAGACATCTCTTAAATCACCATTGTTTTGAGGATCGTGGGGTTCTGATTACATAAATTTTCCCAAATACAAGTCAAATATCTCCTTCTCTCATATTTATGATGTCAAGTCAAAGTGCTTTTCTTTTGTTGTATTGAACCAAAGCAAAAGGGTCACATGAGCTATAATCCTCTGTACCTTATAAAACTGCTATCGTAGCAGAGATTTAGTGCTGGTAAAGCGAACTGTATGATGTTCTAATGTTGAGGGACGATTCTGCTTCATAATACAGATCATTGTTTCTATGGAGCTTGCTGGTAAAATGCAAGGTTGTAAAAATACTACTACCTAGATTCTCAATAGATTAACTACAAAATATAGTCAGAAAAATTTCTGATACAGTTTGGGAACTACTCTTCATTAACAACAATGCAGAAATTATGCCACTTCTTTTGTATCAAATATGTTGTTTATTTGGTGAATTAGATTGATGTGTATAAAATGGCTAGTCTAGTTTCTAGCCCATTAAGCTGAAAATAAATCATGGTCCAATATTAGAAATTTGTCTTTCACGTTCAACAATACTGTGCAGCATTTAAGCAAATTACAACCTAATCTGGAGGTGATGGAATGACACTGAAATCTGAAATGAATGTGCTGAAGATGCTGACAGCAGACTGCATACACTTAACGCTGACACATGCAAATACTTTGTACTTGCCTCTTGCAAATCCCCCCAGTAGCTTCAATCTTAAAAGGTGAGGACCAGTGCACGTAACTTCAGTCATGTGAGCAGGTCAGAACAGTTCTTGTCTATGAAACAGCTGAAAGGAATTTTGACAGCTGGTAAAATCATGCCCCCAGCTCTGCCAGCTGTCGTAGCTGACAAAGATTTTAAATCTTCCAAATGTTCTCAACATAAAAAGATGAACTGTATTTAAAAATCAGTTAATGTAACTATTTTAATAATTAAAACTATTTCCCTACTATCTGTTGTGAACAATTTTGGGCCCTGTCTCAAAGGAAAGATATACTGGCCTTGGAGACGGTCCAGAGGAGAAGGTCACAAGAATGATCCCAGGAATGAAAGGCTTGACGTATGTGGAGCCTTTGATGCCTCTGGGCCTGTACTCCATAGAACCATAGAACAATACAGCACAATACAGGACCTTCGGCCCACCATGTTGTGCCGACCTTCAAACCACTCCTAAGACTATCTAACCCCTTCCTCCCACATATCCCTCTATCTTAAATTCCTCCATATGCTTATCTAACAATCTCTTGAACTTGCCCAATGTATCAGCCTCCACCACCACCCCAGGCAGCGCATTCCATGCACCAACCACTCTCTGGGTGAAAAACCTCCCTCTGACATCTCCCTTGAACTTCCCACCCATTACCTTAAAGCCATGCCCTCTTGTATTAAGCATTGGTGCCCTGGGAAAGAGGCGCTGGCTGTCCACTTTATCTATTCCTCTCAATATTTTGTATACCTCTATCATGTCTCCCCTCATCCTCCTTCTCTCCAATGAGAACAGCCCTAGCTCGAAAGAAGTTCAGAAGGATGAGGGGGGATCTCATTGAAACCTACCGGATACCGAAAGGCCTGGATAGAGTGGACGTGGAGAGGATGTCTCCATCAGTAGGAGAGTGCAGGATCCATGGGCACAGCCTCAGAATAAAGGGACCTACCTTTAGAACTAAAGTGAGGAGGAATTTCTTCAGCCAGAGGGTGATGAATCAGTGGAATTCATTGCCACAGAGGGTGGTGGAGGTCACGTCATTGGGTGCATTTAAGGCAGAGATTGATGGGTTCTTCATTAGTAAGGGGTTTAAGGATTACAGGCAGAAGGCGGGAGAATGAGGTTAAAAAAGTCAGCCATGATTGAAAGGGTGGAGCAGACTTGATGGGTTGAATGGCCTAATTCTGCTCCTACATCTTGTGGTCTTATGTTCTTATCTACTCTGGTTGATACGTCCTCAAACAGTAAACATAATTAATTAACAAGGTGTAAATTACTTAATATATTTGTTCTCTCTGTCTGTCTGTCTGTCTGTCTGCCTGTATCTCTTTCTCTTTCTCTCTCTCATCCACTCACTCATTCACTGACCTACATTCGAATGAATGTGGTCACTCTTCTTGCAGTACGTCTTATGTACCACTAGTACAGTATCAATGCACAGATCCCTCGGTGTAAAGTGTTCGGTAATTCAGCAGCAAGTTCGGCCAATTTTGGAGAATAGTTGAGAAGTTGACTGTGGGGCCCCAGCAACAGGTTCTCCAGCAGATTGTTTTTTGCTCCAGATTCCAGCATCTGGAGTCTCTTATGGTTCCAAAATTCTTTCCTTTGCTTTTGGGCATGAGGAACAAGCCTTGCTGCACCACACATTGTTAGTTGTATAACAAACTTCTTTTCTGGTTTGCGTCCTGGTCCTAATCCATGCTAAATTTCTTCTTCAGCTGGTGTAATTGACCATCGCAGTTCTCTTTGACTCAGCTTCTAAGCCTGAAGCTGCTCTGTCTCTGCATCAGAAGCAAAGGAAGTAATTGACAAAACAAGCCAAGAGTGTGTTAATTGCAGTGCAGCTCTGTAACCTAACTGATCAAATTCATTTAGTATTTTTCAATATAAATGCCACAACTAAATTAAAAGATTATAATAATTCCCAAATGGGAATTTCCAAGGCAAGCAGAAGGACCTGTTAGTGGACTCCAGCTTGCAAAGGATATCTGCGTGCTGGCCCAGCAACTCATTTGCACCTTGAACATAGAACATAGAACATTACAGCACAGTACAGGCCCTTCAGCCCACGATGTTGTGCCGACATCTTATCCTGCTCTAATATCTATCTAACCTTTCCCTCCCACATAGCCCTCCATTTCTCTATCATTCATGTGTCTATCTAAGAGTCTCTTAAATATCCCTAATGTATCTGCCTAATGTACAGATAATGTATCTGTAGTTCAAGTGCTGAAGTGGTAATATAACTCAGTGCAAGTTTTTGTGGTCAAAAGGAGCAGGTGACAATTAAGCAGTCACCTTCCAAAATGCTCTGTTACACACTGCAGAAGTTAGAACTGTAAGTTTGAATGGTCCTTTAAACCACTCAGCCACAGAGCAAGCAGAAAACCTGGTTTGCTCAAGAGTGCCCCCAAGCAGACACAGTTCGGTGTAAGAGAGCAGCAGAGGTTGAAAAAGGAGGGCATCTCGGATGTCCTGGAGTGGAAGGCCTCATCACGAGAACAGATGCAGTGGAGATGAAGGTGCAGGTGACAGCGTGGAAGGAGATGTAATTGATATCCCCCCCACCTGGATCCACCTATCACCTGCCAACTCTTGCTCCATCCCTTCCCCCCACCTTTTTATAACAGCTATCTCCCCTCTTTCTTTCCAGTCCAGATGAAGGGTCTTGACCCAAATCATCAACTGTCCATTTCTCTCCCTAGATGCTGCCTGACACCAACCACCACCACCCCCCCCCAAAATTCCTCCAGCGCCTTGTATGTTGCTATGGTTTAGTGCAAAGTGACATCATTACTCATGGTCCTGCTATGGTCCTGGTCATGATTACTCATGGTCCTGCTGCAGAACAGCATTGCAAGAGGAATGATGTCATTATGTACACTTCCGATGCAGAAAATATATCATAGAACATAGAACAGTACAACACAGGAGCAGGCCCTTCGGCCCACAATGTCTGCACTGAACATGGTGTCAAATTAGACTAAACCTCTTCTGCCTGCACAAAATCTATATCCCTCCATTTCCTGCCTGTTCATGTGTCTGTCTAACAGCCTCTTAAACATGACTGTGGCATCTGCTTCCATCACTACCCCGGCAGCCCATTCCAGGCACCTACAACTCTCAGTGTAAAAAAACCTGCCCTGAACATTCCCCTCTCACATTAAATGCATGTCCTCTAGTTCTTGACATTCCCACCCTAGGGAAAAGATTCTGACATTCCCCCCGTCTATGCTTCTTATTATTTTATAAACTTCTATCAGGTCTCCTTTCAGCCTCCGATGCTTCAGAGAAAAGATCACGTCATCTAAGTGCTTTATGAGAGTAACTGCCTTGTGGAATTTTCAGAGTGAGAAGAAGCCTTGAAATCATCATTATAATATTTTCCTGCAGAAATAATCTTTTTCCATGCACATAGTGTTGGAATAAACAGTGCTGCACAACCAAATGTTTAGGCTTTCCTAGCAGATGATTTTTTTGTTTCCAAAAGGCAGGTGTTTCGTAGATTCATAGAGTCATACAGCACAGAAACAGGCCCTTTGGCCTAACTCATCCATGCTGTTCAAGAGTACAGATGTACGCTAATCCCATTTGCTTGCATATCTCTCTAAACTTTTTCTATCCAAGTACCATTCCAAATGTCTTCTGAGTGTAATTGTACCCATGTCTACCACTTCCTCTGGCATCTCATTCCTTATACCCACCACCCTCTGTGTGAAAATCTTGCCCCTCAAATCCCCTTTTAATCTTTCCCCTCCTACCTTAAAGCTATTCTCCTAGTTTTAGACTCTTCCACCCAAGGAAAATGACAGTGACTACCTACCTTATCTCTGCCTCTCATAATTTTGTAGATCTCAATAAAGTCATCCCTCAGCCTTCTTCGCTCCAGAGAAAACAGTCCCAGCCTATCCAGTCTCTCCTTATAACTCAAGCCCTCCAGTCCCAGTAACAGTCACTATTTTATGGGAAACAAAGTGTACAATAGTTGCCATAAACATGCCGGTGATACTATTACATCACCATGATCACCAAACATTTTTTCTAATCTTATCTCACGCTGTTGGCACTCTGTGTGGTAACGTGTGTAACTGTCTGTGCTAATCAACCCACCTCTTCTCCGAGAGTCTGGATAATTTTCATTCAATCTTCCACTCACGATTTTCTCACCATTTTAAACATTTCGGTGTTGCAGTACAGTAAAAGCCTCAGAGCTTACCCTCTCCAGTGTGAACTGGTGGGTAATGTCTCGAGTACATGTGTAGATTGGCAGCCATGCAGTCTGATGGTTCAGCTTATACTGAGGCACCAGAACTAGGCACCAGGAACTGCATTGGAAGCTCAGATTGTTGTCACCCAGGCTCAGTCTGCTTCCTACCCAGGGGATGATGGTTCAGTGGTTATATTACAAGGTTAATAACCCAGAAGACAGGGCTAATGATCCGGAGACATATTCAATGTCCATCAGTGTAACTGAGGAATTACTATTCAGCTCATTAAATGCAGAGGAAAAGGCCAGTATCAGTGACCAGGAAACCACATTAAATTGTCAGAGAAACCTGTTTGGTTCACTTGATGTCCCTTGGGGAAGGGAAATCTGCCATGCTTTCCAATCAGACCCGATGAATGACTTGTTCTTTGGAATGCCCTATCCAGTCAGTGAGTATCAGACCACAAAGGTTTAAAGGTGGATAAATCTCCAGGACTTGATGAGATGTATCCCGGGCTGCTACAGGAAGGAAGGGTAGAGATTGTTGTCACCCTAGCTGAAGTTTTTAAATCTTCTCTGGCCACATGTGAGTTAACAGATGACTGGAAGACGGCAAATGTTGTTTCCCTTTTCAAGAAGGGCAGCAAGGCAATTACTGACCTGTGAGCCTAGCATCAATAGTAGGGAAGTTATTGGAAAAAATTCTGAGGATGGATTAATGATCACTTGGAAAGTTGTGTCAATGGCAGATATTATCTGACCAATTGTCCTGAATTGTTTGAGAAGGTAACAAATTGTATTGATGACGACAGTGCAGTAGATGTGGTTTACGTGTGGCTTAAGTCTTCGACAAGGTCCCACATGGGGGACTGATCCATAAGGTTAGAGTCCATAAGAACCAGGGCAAGTTGTCAAATTGGATCCAAAATTGGCTTAGCAATCTGAGACAGAGGGTGATGGTAGAGGGTTGTTTTAGTAGTTGGATGCCTATGACTATTGGTGTTCCTCAGGGATCGTTGCTGGGATCCTTACTGTTTGTAATATACCTGAATGGATGTCGGACTCATGATCAGTTAATTCTTTGACGACATGATGATAGGTGAAACTGTTGGCAGTGTGGAGGATAGTCTTAGACCACAGGATGATATCGATGTGTGGGTGAAATGGGCTGAGAAATGGCAGATGGAATTTAATCCTGATAAATATGAGGTGATGCATTTTGGGAGTACTAATGAGGCCAGGACATACACTATGATTGGTCAGGTTCTGGGGAGCATTGAGGAATAGAGGCACCTTGGAATGTAGGTCCAAAGGTTCCTGATTGTTGCAGTGCGGGTAGATAATGTGGTTAAGAAGGCATATGGGATACTGGCCTTCATTAGTCAGGGCATTGAATACAAGAGCAGGGAGGTTATGCTTGAACTTAAAAGATAAGATAAGATATCTTTATTAGTCACGTGTATATTGAAACACAGAGTGAAATGCATCTTTTTGCATCGAGTATTCCGGGGGCAGCCCGCAAGTGTCACCACATTTCTGGCGCCAACATAGCATGCCCACAACTTCCTAACCCGTACGTCTTTGGAATGTGGGAGGAAACCGGAGCACCCGGAGGAAACCCACGCAGACACAGGGAGAACGTACAATCTCCTTACAGACAGCAGCCGGAATTGAACCTGAGACACTGGCACTGTAATAACGTTATGCTAGCCTCTATTACAATGAGATGACCTCATTGTGAGTGCACCCCCTAGGAAGCCGTGATCATAATATGATTGAAAAGCATTACGTTACTGCTACACTACCGTGACCTCAGCTGGATTACTGGGTGGAGTTTTGGTCACCACACTAGATGAAAGCTGTGATAGTGATGGAGAGGGTGCATAGGAGGTTCTCCAGGATGGTGCCTGCAGTGGAGTGTTTCAGTTATGAGGAGAGACTGGAGAGGCTGGATCTGTTTTCCTCAGAGAGCAGGAGGTTAAATGGGTTCATGACTGAGGTTTATAAAATTATGAGGGTATAAACCAGAGGTGAATAAAACTAGAGGACATGGATTTAGGGTAAGGGGTAAGAGGGGGGACCTTTTTCACTCAGAGTAGCGAGTACCTGTAATGCACTGCCTGGGAGACTGGTGGAAGCAGAGTCGCTGACAGCATTTAAGAAGTGTTTAGACGGGCACTTTATTCACCCAGGTAAAGAAGGCAACGGGCCAGATCCTGGAAGATAGGATTCATATGGATGGGTTCCCACTAGTCAGCAAGGACATGGTGGGCTGAATGGCCTGTTTCCGTGCTGTGTGACTCAATGACTCTGTAACACAACTCACTACAGGATTGTCTTCAGCTCGTGTAGGATAACAGTTCAGGAAGGGAGCTGAGCGCTATCTTCTCCAGTGTGGTTAGGGGTAGATAACGAGCACTGATGTCAGCAGCACGCCACACAGCTTGTGATCAATTAATTAGAAATTAACATAATTCCCCATTTAAGTGTTAAAATACATCCTGCAGAGATGGTCAAAGTATCTCAAAACAGAAGCCCACGTGTAAAAACACCCAGCTTCCTGGAGAAGAGGTAGGTTGATTTGTACAGTCAATTACCTACATTGTCACATAGGGTGAGCGTGGGAGGCAATGAACTGGGGAGAACTGAAGGAGAAGTTCGAAACATTGGAGGTCATTGTCAAACATCACTGTCAATTATACTTCTAGTCAGTTCACAGACTGAGTTTTCCAATCACGGTTTATGTAGAAGTGGTTTGATAGTGATTTTTTAAATGGCTGGATTTGTGGACCAGTTGCATAATCCTTTCAATTACAATTGACGCTTATCTTTGAATGATACCCCTGGGTTTCAGTGTAAAACTAATTACAGTACAGGTTGATTCTGGTTGGGGTGTCGATATTATGCATTGAATCTTGTTCAGGATACTGGTAATTAGCAATTAGTTTAGTATTGTCACATGTACTTAGATACTGTGAAAATCTTTGCTTTGCATGACATCCATGCAGATCATTTCAAACTTAAGTACATCGAGGTAGTACAAGGGTAAAGCAATAAAAGAATGATGAGTATAGTGTTACAGTTGAGATGGTGCACTGTCGGTAGACAAAGAGGTGCAAAGGCCATGACGAGGTAGATCGAGAGATCAAGGGTTCATCTTTATTGTACAAGAGGTCTGTTCAAGAGTCTTATACCAGCGGGATAAAAGCTGTCCTTGAGCCTGGTGGTGAGTGTTTTCAAGTTTTGTATCTTCTGCCCAGTGCAAGGGGGGAGAAGAGAGTGTGTCTGAGGTGGGAGGAGTTTTGATTATGCTGGCTGCTGTACTGAGGCAACGGGAAGTGTAGACAGAGTCCATGGAGGGAAGCTGGTTTTCATGATAGACTGAGCTGTGTCCACAACTCTGCAGTTTCTTGCGGTCTTGGGTAGAGCAGTTGCCATACCAAGTCATAATGCATCCAGATAGGATGCTTTCTATGGTGCATTTTTAAAAATTGGTGAGGGTCAATGGGGACATGTTGAATTTCCTTGCCTTCTGTGGAAGTAGAGGCACTAGAGTGCTTTCTTGGCCATAGTGTCTACATGGCTGCACTAGGACAAGCTATTGGTGATATTTACTTAGGAACTTGAAGCTCTCAACCATCTCCACCTCAGCACCATCGATAGAGGTAGGGTGTAAGCTCTGCCCCACTTCCTGAAGTCAATGACCAGCTCTTTCGTTTTGCTGACATTGTGGGAAAGGTTGTTGTCATGACACCATGTCACTAGTCTCTCTGTCTCCTTCCTGTACTCCGACTCATCGTTGTTTGAGATTCGGCCCACCATGATGGTGTCATCTGCAAACATGCAGATGGAATTAGAGCAGAATCTGGCCACACGGTCATGGGTGTACAGGGAGTAGACGAGGCGACTGATGAAGCAGTCTTGTGGGGCATTTGGGGGAGGTAAGAGTAGGAGAGTGGAGGGGTGTAGAGGAGGATCTGATCTGTGAGAGGAATAGGCATTTGATGATATGCCACATCAAAGATTATTGTGGAAGATAAAAGGAAAGAAAGCAAGTTGTAAACAGGACATAAAAAGGCTCGAGAGGGATAATATTGTATATTATGTCAGGTGAGTAGAGAAAAAATTGGCATAACGTGGGAAAATTTCAAATAGTCTATTTTGACAGGAGTCATGGAGTTGTACAGCATAGAAGCAGGCCCCTCAGCTCAACTGGTCTATGCTGATTAAGATGTCTATCCAAGCTATTCCCATTTGCCTGCATTTGGCCCATATCCCTCTATACATCTTCTATCCATACAAAGAAACAGATGAAAATGTATATTATCTAAATAACGAGAAGTAGCAGAGACGCAGAGGAGTCCAGGTGCATGGTGACAAGAGGCTAATATACAGGTATACCAAGCAATTAGGAAAGTTAACAGAAAGCTATTGTTTATTGCAAGGTGAACTGTATACTAAAGTATGGAGGTTATGCTTCAGATACATAGGGCATTAGTGAGGCCACATCTGGACTATTGTGCACAGTACTGGTTTCCTCATTAGCAGGAAGGATGTCAATGCATTGGAACCAAATCAGAGAAGATCAACACCTGGAGGAGGAGGATTGTCTGAAGAAGAAAGGTTAAATGTGTTGGGCTTATATCTTCCAATAGATCCTAATCTATGTCTCCCTGCAGCTATATCTCCATAATGGCCATCAGATCATTAGATTCGATCAGTTATTGTCATATACACCAGGATGCAATGAAATTCCTTGCTAGCATGAAGCTCACAGAGTAACAGTATACATGGAATAATAAATACAATAAATAAACAACGAGAGCAAAACAACAGAATGGTGAAAAAATAGTAGTGCAGTCTGAAGTAGTGCTAAAAGTAGTGTTTGATAAATTGGTTTATTATTGTCATATGTACTGAGGTGTAGTGAAAAACTTTGTTTTGCACACCACTTTTGCATGCTTCATTGCAACATTTAATATTGTAAGAGGTCCTGATGGGGTGGCTGTGAAGACGATGTTTCTTATTGTGGAGGAATCTAGAACTAAAGGTCAATGCACCCATTTAAGACAGAGGTGATTTTTTTCACTCTTTCAGACGGTTGTGAGTCTTTGGAACTTTCTTCCTTAAAATCTTCCCTGAATATTTTTAAGGCAGAGGTAGGGAGATACATGACAAGCAAAGGAATGAAAGGCTACTGATGGTAGGTGGGAATGCGGAGTTAAGATTACAGTCAGATCATCCACGTTAAATGGCAGAGCAGGCTTTAGGAGCTGAGGAGCCTACACTGTTGGTGAGGCCATACTTCATGGGTCTTGGGTTCTGGAGTTGGGTGGGGAAGGATGATAATTGAGGATTAAGTAGGAGGGTTAAGATCGAGTGCTCTAAGTGCTGAGGTTGAGCAAGGTTGTGGGACTCAAGTCAGCAGTGACAACCAGGGGGTCGGCATCATCAAGGGTCTGGTCCATTGCTGGTGTCGGTTAGGATGGGGGTGTGGGTTAGGATGTGGGTGTGGTTCAGATGGGTGGAAGGGAAGCATGATAGTTGCCAATCCCCCACTGCATTAGGAGGACCACATAGACCTAGAGTGCCAAAGAATCATTGCTCCAGGGACAGCTTTGTGAAAGTTCACAACATTGCTCCACATTACTTGGGGAGTGACAGTATCCTGACTGTAATCACAGAAGATGCTGTATGCCTCAAAGCACCCAGTACCATTCGACAGTAATGTGAAATGGTTCTCAGTATCCTTCATATTGGGAGGACCAATCTACTTTCAATGACTTAGTGCTGAAGAACACCAGCATAATTTGATTGAATTTCTAAGCCTAAATCATTACTCCAGATCAGAGACTTTTATTAAAACAATCTCTGTCAATTACTGGCTGATGAACAAAGTCCTTTATTCGTGTATAAGAGCAGCACTTACAACATGGCTTTGGCTGCTTGGGGTTTGATTCCTTGACCATTTATTCCAGCTGCCGTGACTGTTTGGGCCATTGAGTAAAACGCTTTGGGGTACACCAGAACGAGAATTGCTAAACCAAGAAAATAATGTGATAAAATAAATCCTGATCAACAATTCTTCACAAGCCCTGCCAACTGCTTATTCACCTCTTATTCTGATCACACACTATCTTTGGTGCTGTTCACATCCCTCAGCAGATTGAGTAACACGTAGTTTGAGGAGGTCGGAGCTCTGGAAATGTTACTACATGAATCCTAGTGTGACCCTAATTGGATGCCAGATTCGACAAATTGGGTTCTGAAAATTCAGCTGGTGCCATGTGCCAATTTGCAGTGCACCGCTCCCTCAGAGAAGTGATTGGACCTCCCGACTCAAGGGTCAGGGAAGCTGACTTCCTTCTCCATGAGGTGTGGGCACAGATGGACAGCTGCCCTTGAGTAGTGGACTGCCACCTTGTACCAACAAAATCCCTGCATTGGAGGCACAGTCTTGCTGCCGTTGTGTTAGGAATTGCAGGACCTTCACTCTGCAATGAAGAAGGAAGTGTATGTTGGAAGTGACCAGGATGAAAGCAGCAGCACAACCGTAGACAAACAGTATTGCATAAATAGATGTGTTACAAAATGGAGAACTGACTAGGTATTGTGGGACTTGACCATCAACAGTCTCACCAACAGAATTGACCAGCTAGGCTTCTCTTATCAGCACTGAGGCAGTCAGTGTTGGATACACAAGAATACAGTGTTCTCTCTCAGGGACAGAGGACAGGGTCTCTGGTTCACATCAGGAAAAGACCCAAGGGATGTTTATCTGCTGTCCATGGGATGGTAACCATCCCCTGACATTGAGGTATGCATGTGATGTATGCAACCAATCATTAATGTTATCGGAGACACAAGAGACTGCAGATGCTGGAACCTGGAGCATCACATGAGATGCTGGAGGAACTCAATGGGTCGGGCAGCATCTGTGGAAGAAAATGGACAGTTGATGTTTCTGGTCGAGACCCTTCATCTGGACAGGTGAAGGGCCTCCACGTGAAACAACGACTGTCCACTTTTGTCCACAGCTGCTGCCGGACCCGCTGAGTTCCTCCAGCATCTTGTGTGTTGCCGTTAATATTATTACATTGCAATAAACTTGGAAAAACTCAAAAAGATATAATAATAGATTTTTCCTTTTGTTCTGTGGGTGCCTGAAATTTTTGATGGCTCCTTCCCTTTGGTGCTTGAAGCAGACCAGGGTCCTGTGTGATTCTTCAATGGCTTGTTTCCACTAACAGGGTAACATATAAAATAATGTTTTAATTTAGAGGCGAGTTTGGCAATGATGTATTCCCACATGCTTGGGGCCGTGGTCTTCTAGATAATGAAAATCACGGTTGGACAATGTTGTCAAGGACGTCTTTAATGATTCTGCATTAAGTAGAAATCACATTGATGGAATAGTTCCAGCCTCTCCCATTCACAATAAGTATTGTCCACTACAGTGACAAAAACAGTAAACAAGTATCTCCTGTGCGGTCAAGCTGCAGTGAATGTACACGTGAGCTTGCTTAGTTTGAAGTAATCATATAATAAGTGGATGAAGAGTCTGCAAAGGGTACTGCCTAGTCTTCGAGTACACCACTAATATTAAGCTGGGATACTGGTCGCTGTGTTCTGTTTTGCCTTTTTTGTGAGACAGAACACAAAAACGCAAATAACCCAAGTCATCTTGACCGCCAGAGTCAATTTTTGTCTTAACTGTAGAGATGAAGGGTTGTGACAATTGGGATGGATATCCTGAATTATGGTGAATGTCAACCAGAGATCAGTGCTCTCTGCTGGAAAATATGTGCACGTATTTAGTTGTGGCGAAGGGCGTTCAGGCTTGGCGGTGGTGTGTCCCATAATTAAGTGTGTTCATCTTTGCTGTTTGGATGGTGGCTTGCAGGAGAGTAGACGACTGATTGAAATCTTCTTTCAACCTGATTGGATGCTGATATTTATCGTAGGCTGCACAGCTCCTGACTAGAGATGGGAGACCGAGGGGGGAGTACTTTTTAATGTGCTATCAGGGTAATACCTAATTGTGTGGATCACTTGCCTGTTACAGGATGCATTGATTACCTGCCTCTGTATTGTTCCTACCCCTACTTTGCCTATCTGCTGCTGAAGTACATGCATTTATTAAAAGATAAGATAAGATTTCTTTATTAGTCACATGTACGTTGAAACACACAGTGAAATACACCTTTGCATAGAATGTTCTGGGGGCAGCCCACAAGTGTTGCCACGCTTCCAGCACCAACATAGCATGCCCACAACTTCCTAACCTGTACGTTTTTGGAATATGGGAGGAAACCGGAGCACCCGGAGGAAACCCACGCAGACACGGGGAGAACATACAAACTCCTTACAGACAGTGGCAGGAATTGAACGCGGGTCGCTGGCGCTGTAATAGCGTTATGCTAACCGCTACAGTACCGTGCAATCACCTGTCCCACACACTCCTAGTCACATCCTTTCACCACCTGAGCTCGGCTACCTTGTCCTGAAACACACAGCATGCTATCTGCACCATTGAGTGATATTCGTCCCCTATTTCTGACATCACCCCCAACCCTGCAACACCTCACAAACTGTGCATTCTTCCAATCCTGGCATCTTGAGCATTTCCAATTTCCCTTTCTCCTGCACCGATAGCTGTACCTTCAGCTCCCTGTCCCGAGTTCTCGAATTCCCTCTGGAAGCCATCTGCTTCTGTATCTCTCTGACAAAGATTTTGACTGCATATGACAAAGGGAATATTAGAACTGCTCTAGTGTTTGGGTGCCAAGTTTTGTTTGATAATTCTCCTTCCAAGTCACTTCAAAGTGTTGTTAGTTGCTGTTCCGCGGAAAGAGTGGGCTGAAAACTGGATGGGTTCTATAGTGTATTCAGGATTTTGGGCTGCAACAGTCAACAAGGTATTTTACGAGTACTTAATTTTTGTTTCAAAAATATACTTTATTCATATTTTATCTGATAAGTACAACTGGTACACTTCTTTCTCCACATTCGCTGTACTATCAATTCAACACATTCTCTCAACATCACACGTTTCTCCCTTAAACATTGCACCCATGAAGTGTTTGAGAGGTTGTGAAGGGTGCTCATTATTTTAAAAATAAACTTGAGTACTCATTATTCTAATGCTCAAACACAGCAGTCAACTTACAGACAACTAGTCCAACCTGCATTGTGTTAATGAGCAGATAACCTGTTTCAGTGAAAGGTAAATATTGATACCTTCCCTTTACCTTGGGACCTTTCATGTCCACTTGTAAGGTTAGACATGGTGTCAACTTACCTTTTGACCTGAAAGGCAGCACTGTTTACAGAGGAGCAGCCCTCAGTGATGAGCTGAAGTGTCAGCCTTGATTTTGTGTGGAAATTAAACCCCTAATCTTCTGACAGAGGCAGGAGAGGTGTAAGTGGTCAAGGGACAGGGCCGAGCTGGACTGAGCTTAGTCTGATTGTAGGGATCATCAGAGAATCCCGGCGGTGATCATTACAGACTAGTCTCCTTGTATTGAGGATTGTATTGAATTCTTGCTGCTTAAAGGTGAACCAAGAGTATGCAGAGAAAAATTATGTCAAGAGCTGATTAAAGCTGCTGAGAAAGCACAGTTTTTGTTAAGAAAAATCCAGAGAAAACCAGGGATTTTACAGACTCTTGCTCTTCAGTGCATTTCAGCTCTGAATCTGCCCCACCCACTCTTGTAGTGTTTGCACTAAAATTTACTTTCAGGTAAAGTTATGATAGAAATCATACCCTACAAATTAAAATGATGATTCCTTCAGCTCAGGGAGGAAGAGAATGTTTCCGGACATAAATCTGGAAAATAAAACTGGATGAAAGGTTCTGGATCTTAAAGAGATAATTCAGTGCTGAACGATTTCTCAATAACTTCAGCTATCTTTCTCTCTGACATGAAGAATTGGTCTTGTTGCCTCTGACTTTGGTAATTGCAAGTGTAATTTAACATAAGATGGTAGTGCCTGATCCAGACTGCTCCTTGTGTTCTCCTCACAGTTGCAATAACCAATTGTTGGGCTGCGAGTTAATTTGAGCCCCAATCTTTGTCATTGCAGACATCACGAAAAGGGGAGCAGTTGGTAAAGAGTGAGACGGACGTGGTTCTAAAGCCCCACACCCAGACTACCATACTGGCCTGGTGCAGTGAAAGGCTTTTTAAACTTCATTTAAAAGCATTCTAAATGAGTCAATTGAAAAAAAAATTCAAAAATTAATAAATTGGCTTAAAAACACATTCAAGTTAAAGACAGACTCCTCAACCTGGGACTGACCTCCTCCCTTTGCAATTGGATCCTTGACTTCCTGACCAACAGATTGCATTCAGTAAGCATAGACAGCAACATCTCCACCACGATTATTCTCAACACTGGTGTCCCACAAGGCTGCATCCTCAGCCCCCTACACTACTCCCTATACACTCGTGACTGAGTAGTCAGATACTGCTGTAACTCCATCTGCAAGTTTGCAGATGACACCACCTTGGTGGGCTGAATCTCAAACAACTCAGATAACGATGAGAAGGAGTACAGGAAGGAGATAGAGAGCTTAGTGACATGGTGTCATGACAACAACCTTTCCCTCAATGTCAGCAAAACAAAAGAGCTGGTCATTGACTTCAGGAAGGGGGGCGATGTACATGCACCTGTCTACATCAACGGTGCTGAGGTCAAGAAGGTTAAGAGCTTCAAGTTCCTAGGAATGAACATCACCAATAGCCTGTCCTGGTCCAATCACGTAGATGCCACGGCCAAGAAAACTCACCAACACCTCTACTTCCTCGGGAGGCTAAAGAAATTCCCTGTTGACCCTCACCAATTTTTATCGATGCACCACAGAAAGCATTCTATCCAAATGCATCGCAGCTTGGTATGGCAACTGCTCTGCCCGTGACTGCAAGAAACTGCAGAGAGTTGTGGACACAGCTCAGCACATCACGGAAACCAGCCTCCCTCCACGGACTCTGTCTACACTTCTCGCTGCCTCAGTAAAGCAGCCAGCATTATCAAAGACCCCACCCACCCTAGACATTCTCTCTTCTCCCCCCTCCCATCAGGCAGGAGATACAAAAGCCTGAAAACATGTACCACCAGGTTCAAGGACAGCTTCTACCCCACTGTTATAAGACTATTGAACAGTTCCCTCGTACGATAAAATGGACTTTTGACCTCACAACCTACCTCGTTATGGCCTTGCACCTTATTGTCTGCCTGCACTGCACTTTTTCTGTAGCTGTTGCATGTTATTCTGCACTCTGTTATTGTTTTACTTAGTACTTCCTCAATGCAATGAATTGTAATGAATTGAACTGTATGAACCGGTATGCAAGACAAGTTTTTCACTGTACCTCGGTACAGGTGACAGCAATAAACCAATTTACCAATTTAATTGAAAACATAAGAACAACCCAAATTCCCAGGGTGAGAAGCCAGATACAAAGTGCATCCAGCCACCCAGCTCAGCACAACTTGTGCACCAGCAGTGGATCCCCAGTTCGCTCCTGAGGTCAGCATTGGACTGACGCAGAAGGCAGGGACACAGTGACTTGTGCATGACAGTTGGTCAACAGTTGTCTGTGGAACTGTCAGCTGGTGTATGGCTGCACCAGGTGATGGCTACACCATCCAACACGGTGTATGTTACTAATTCTGCAAACCTAGCAACAATGCATTCAATATATTAAATTCTTGCTCAAGGGTATTGTTATTAAGGATAACAGAGCTATAGGTCAGATGTTGCAATGCCCTTGCATTACCAATGCACTTCTGATTTAGATTACATCGAACTTCTAATTGTGTCAATAGTACAATGATATCACTGAAAATATTTACCTGCTACATTCATTAATACATATCCTTCTTGTTGATTAGTCCTCATGTATAAATCCAGATGTATTAAAAATATAGACCAGTCCATTTTCCGGTGATAATTGTTGCAATACATTGATCTTAAGTTCACCTTCTGACCAAAATGAGCTTGGTTTGTTTGGAATGGTCATAGAGTCACAGAATTAGAGTCCCAAAAGCACAGAAACAGGCCCTTCAGCCTACCATGTCAATGCTGACCATCAGATACCCATCTATTCAGATTCCATTCACCAGAATTGGCCCATTGCCTACTATGCCTTGGCGATTCAAGTGCTTGTCTAGATATAATATATTTGTAGAGAGGGTATCTACCTCCACAATTAGCTCAGACAGTGCATTCCAGATTCCATCCACCCTCTGGGTGAAAAATATTTTTCCTCAGCTCCCCTCTAATCCTCTCACCTTAAACCGATGCCCTCTGGTGTTGGACACCACTGCCATGGGAATAAGTCTATCCTTTTGGATTCAGGTCAGGTTTGATTGCCTTGGACAAGGAAGAACAGCAGTGCGTTGGCCTCTGACCTGCCACATCAATGTCGATGTGCGGTAGAAATGGAGGCCTTTGTTGCAACAGACAGAGAACTGCACCTTCCTGTGGCCGGAAGATGCATCATCTGGTCCCATTCTCCTGAGGCTAGGGTCTGGAGATTGGACACAGGCCTGGTCAGACCCAGGTGGGTGGAGCTACATTGAAGCTCACCTTGAATCATCATCATTGGACACTTTATTCATTCACAGACATTGCCACCACATCCCCCATTTATTGTCTATCCTTAAATTGAGGAGGCAGTTAAGAGTCAACTGCATGGGTCTGGAACTGCAAGTAGGTTAGACGGGTAAAGACAGCAGAGTTCTCTGCCCGAAGAACATTAGTGAAATAATGGGTTTTATAGATATTCAGGTTCTTTTGTCCGATCCAGGGTCTTGACCCAAAACGATGACCATCCCCTTTCACTTACAGACACTGCTTGACCCGTTGAGTTCCCCCAACAGTTTGCTTTTTTGATCCGGCTTCCAACATCTGAAGTCTTTTGTGCCTCCAAATGTCCAACTGCCTCACCACTTTCAGGGAGCTATGGATTTGCAACCATGGGTCCCTCTGCACATCAAAGACTCCACCAACTTTTGCGTTGTCTGCAAACTTACCAATCAGACCACCTACATTCTCATCCAAGTTATTTAGGTGTATATCACAAAAACCAAAGGTTCCAGCACTGAACACTGCAGTACACCACTTGTTACAGATTTCCAGTTAGTAAAACACCCATCCACCACTACCCTCTGTCTATCACTACGCCAATGTTGGATCCAGTTCACCAATATGCCTCGGGTCCCTTGTGACCAGCCTTCCATGCCAGACCTTGTAAAAGGCCTTACTAAAGTCCATATTGGCAACATATCCTGCTCTACCTTCATTAATCTCCTTGGTTACCTCCTCGAGAAACTCAATCAAATTTGTGAGACATGATCTGCCCTGCACAAATCACAAACTGACATCACCGATAAGGAGAGCCATCACAAACTGGTGGCTCTCCTCATCAGTTCCTGCCTTTCCAATTGAACATAAATCCTGTCCCTTAGAACTTTCTTGGTCCAGAATACGATGGTCTGAATTTTGTCATGGGCTAAGTTCTGAAGTGTGCCACTTATTATTGATGTTTATTATATTCGAATAACTTTTTATGTTCTTCTGAAATAATGGCAATTCTTAAGTGGGCATCAAATACCACCAGATCTTGACTTCATCCAATGTGCATAATAGCGACTGGTAGATAGTCCTGTCATTACGCATCAAGTTCAAGTTTATTGTCTTGGGCAAACATACTCAGAGTATAAATGCCATGAAAATTAGCTTGTTTGCAGCAGCAGCAACACACAACTTTGCAAATATGACAAACAAGTTAATATGAACTTAAATTAACATAAATTATACATGCTAGCCAAAATAAACATAATGACATTCGTCTAAATTGAGAAAGAGAAAAAAAGAAATATAGCCCAAGGTAGAATTAAGGTTTTCCAGGTCAGCTCAAGAACCTGACGGCAGTGGGGGAGGAAGCTGTTGTTGAACCTTGAGGTGTGGGTCTTCAGGCTCTTGTACCTCCTGCCTGATGGCAGCATCAAGAAGGGGGCACGGCCCAGATGGTGAGGGGTATTTAATAATGGATGTTGCCACCCGAGGACATCACCTCATGTAGATGTCATCCACCCTGCTGATCCACGAAACATAATGACATTGTACAATGGACTCAAACGCTAAACAAAAATAACACTCACCTTTCAGCAGTTCACTATGTGAATAAAAACACATTGTGATACATCTGTCCATTAGTAACTCCACAGATTTCTGTCTGATAGGTGTATGCAATGTATTTCAGTGGAGTATTAAGAAATATGGAATTTTTGACTTAATTTCACCTCGTTATTATGTTCAGTCCACCTCTGTCCCTTCTGCCAATTGTTTGAAGCTGGATAGGAAGGGCTATGCAGACACCCTTGACTCCAATCCTTTTGAGAAATTCAGCAAATTCAGCACTAATAAAAGTTCTGCACTTGCATGCCACAAGTAGTCCTGGGAGGCCATGTGCACCACAGATCATTCTCATCTCCACTGGAATTGCTTTTCTCGACTTATAATCTGTAGCTACCATGATCATTTCCCCCAAAAATAAACTATGTATATCCTCAGCCAAATGGACATACAAACAAAGACTCGGTGAGTTTAAGGTGAGTGCAGTTTCCAACAGAGTGCTAGGAGACGGCTGCTTCGTGAGTATCTTGTAAATGGTTAACCACTCTGCTGGAGGAACTCAGCGGGTCGAGCAGCATCTGTGGGGGGAAAGGAATTGTCAACATTTTGGATTGAAACCCTGCATCTGGGCTGAGGGCGGAGAGGGGAGATGGCTGGTATAAAGAGGTGGTTGTGTGGGGGAAGGTGGGGGTGTGAGACAGAGCTCCAAGGTGAGGAGGAGACCGGTAAATGGCTAAGTTATTTTCTGGCCTTCAGGGTTAAAATAGTACAGAAATAATGTAATGAAAAGTTATAAAAAAAGGAAAACAACTAATTGTATAAAATAGTGAAGTGGTTAATTGGTACACATCAGGAATGTCAGGACAAGTGACATGTCATGGCTGCAGCCTGTGAATGCCTCTGTGATCCAGCACAAGCACATCTTCAGTGTGTTTGCAGTTCCAGGAGCTTCAGCTCAGTGTCATTAAGCTGGAGGTTGAGCTGCACACACTTCAACATGTGAGGTATGGGGAGAGGTGCCTGGATGCTTTGTACCAGGAGGTGGCTGCACTGTATTAGATAGGGTCTTCTGATCTGGTCAGTGGTCAGTACTCTGTGACTGCAAGTAAGGGGGCCCAGTAGATAGCAATACAGCCCCTACAACTGTGCAATGGATCTGAGGCTCTTTCAGAATGTGTGGATGAGTGTGGCGGCTGCAGGTGAATGAGCTAGCTGTGGTACAGGAAGCATTTAAGTGGGGAGAACAAACACAACTGTAGCAGTAGCAGGGAACAGCATAGTGAGAGAGATTGACAATGTTCTCTGATGCAAGGAACAAGAGTCCAGAGGCTGTGTTGCCTGCTCTGTGCCAGAATTTGGGATATCTGCTCCCTGCTGGAGCGAAACTTAAAGGTAATAATTTATAGAAAATAGAACAATACAGACCCTTTGGCCCACAATGTCTGTGCCAACCATGATGCCAATCCAAACTATTCCCATCTCCTTTCACATGCTCTATACCTCGCCGACAAAGGTGAACTCTTGATCTCTCAATCAACCTCGTCGTGGCCCTTGCACTTTATTTGTCCATCTGCACTGCACTTTCTCTGTAACTGAAACACTATATTCTGCATTCTTTTTTTTTCCTTTTGTACTACCTCAGTGTACGTACAGTTTACTTGGGAGTGTAAATTGGGATGTCCTTTTTGAAGGGAAATGTACCATGGAGATGTGGTTGATGTTCAGGGATCTTATGCAGGATGTTAGGGATAAATATGTCCCGGTGAGGCAGAGAAGGAATGGCAGGGTGAAGGAACCGTGGGTGACGAGAGAGGTGGAACGACTTGTTAGGGAGAAGAAGGTAGCATACGTGAGGTATAAGCAGCAAGGTTCAGACAGGGTCCGTGAGGAATATAGGGTAGCAAGGAAGGAACTTAAGAAAGGGCTGAGGAGAGCTAGAAGGGGACATGAAAAGGCTTTGGCTAGTAGGGTTAAGGAAAATCCCAAGGCCTTTTTCAAGTACGTGAAGGTTAGGAGGATGGCTAGGGTAAAGGTAGGTCCGATTAAGGACAAAGGTGGGAGAATTTGCCTGGAGGTGGCGGAAGTGGGAGAAGTTCTCAATGAGTACTTCTCTTCGGTATTCACCGAGGAGAGGGGTCTTGATGATGCGGAAGGGAGTGCTGGTAGGGGTAATGTTCTCGAGGTTGTTGATATCAAGAGAGAGGATGTGTTGAAGTTGTTAAATAATATTAAGACAGATAAATCTCTGGGGCCTGACGGGATTTTCCCCAGGTTGCTTCGAGAGGCTAGGGAGGAGATTGCTGAACCGCTGGTAAGGATGTTTGAGTCCTCGTTGTCCACGGGGATGGTGCCGGTGGATTGGAGGGTGGCGAATGTTGTCCCCTTGTTCAAAAAAGGTAATAGGGATAGGCCAGGGAATTATAGACCGGTGAGTCTCACGTCTGTGGTGGGTAAGCTGTTAGAAAGGATTCTAAGGGATAGGATTTATGAACACCTTGAGAATCATGGACTGATTAGGGACAGCCAGCATGGCTTTGTGAAGGGAAGATCTTGCCTCACAAGCCTTATAGAGTTCTTTGAGGAGGTGACCAGGAAGATTGATGAGGGCAGTGTGGTGGATGTGGTTTACGTGGATTTTAGTAAGGCATTTGATAAGGTTCCTCATGGTAGGCTTCTTCAGAAGGTCACAGGCCAAGGGATCCAAGGAAGCTTGGCTGTGTGGATTAGGAATTGGCTTGCCTGTAGAAAGCAGAGGGTTGTGGTGGAAGGAGTGCCCTCGGATTGGAAGGCAGTGACTAGTGGTGTCCCGCAGGGATCGGTTCTGGGACCTCTACTTTTTGTGATATTTATAGATGACTTAGATGAGAGGGCGGAGGGCTGGGTTAGTAAGTTTGCAGACGACACTAAGATAGGCGGTGTTGTGGATAGTGTGGAGGGCAGTCAGAGCTTACAGAGGAATATTGATAGGATGCAGAGCTGGGTTGACAAGTGGCAGATGGAGTTCAATCCGGAGAAGTGTGAGATGGTACACTTTGGAAGGACAAACTCCAGGGCAGAGTACTGGGTGAATGCCAAGGTACTTGGCAGTGTGGAGGAGCAGAGGGATCTGGGGGTTCATATTCACAGTTCATTGAAAGTTGCCTCACAGGTGGAAAGAGCAGTTAAGAAGGCCAATGGGATGTTGGCTTTCATAAATCGCGGGATTGAGTTTAAGAGCCGCGAGGTGACGATGCAGCTTTACAAAACTCTAGTTAGGCCACACTTAGAGTACTGTGTTCAGTTCTGGTCACCTCATTCTTGGAAGGATGTGGAGGCATTGGAGAGGGTGCAGAGGAGATTTACCAGGATGCTGCCTGGATTGAAGAGTATTGAATATGAGGAGAGGCTTAAGGTGCTAGGGCTTTATTCACTGGAAAGGAGGAGGATGAGAGGAGACATGATAGAGGTATATAAAATATTGAGAGGAATAGATAGAGTAGACAGTCAGCGCCTCCTTCCCAGGGCACCAATGCTCAAGATGAGAGGTCATGGCTTTAAGGTTATGGGTGGGAGGATCAGGGGGGATGTCAGAGGGAGGTTTTTCACCCAGAGAGTGGTTGGTGCATGGAATGCACTGCCTGGGGTGGTGGTGGAGGCAGATACATTGAACAGGTTCAAGAGCTTGTTGGATAGGCATATGGAGGAATGTGAGATAGAGGGATATGCGGGAGGAAGGGGTTAGGTCGTGTGAGGGTGGTCTGATGGACGGCACAACACGGTGGGCCGAAGGGCCTGTTTTGTGCTCTATGGTTCTATGGTTCTATGGTTCTATGGTATGGTACGTATATATGGAATGTTGTCTGGATGGCACGCAAACAAAAGCTTTTCACTGTATCTCGGTACATGTGACAAAAATAAACTTATTGCCAAGGACTGATTACCATTCCCTGCCTGTTCATGTGCCTGTCCAAATGCCTCTTAAATGTTGCAATTGTATCTGCTTCCACCATTTCCTCTGGCAGCGCGTTCCACTCTCCGTGTAAAAAAAACAGCCTTGTATTTTTCCTTTAAACTTTCCTCCTTTCCTGGATTGTTAGCTGGGCCGTGTACAAATTGGCATAGGATGGGTAAGATTAGAGAAGTGAATGTGCGGCTCACAGACTGATGTGGTGGAAATGGAGTCCCATCCATGGGGCACTGACACCACTACTGGGAAAGTGGGAGCTGTGCTCTAGGGATGGTATACACCTGAACCGTACTTCGACTGGTGTTCCAGTGAGCTCCATAACTAGGAAAGCAGCAAGGAGCTTAAACTAAATGGTGGGGCCTAGGGATCAAAGTTGGGAAGATGTGATAAAACAGACTGTGATAGCAAGGGATAGAGAATGGAGACCTTAGAGTAAATCAATAGGTACGAAATGGCTACAGAAATAATAGAAGGACAAAGCTAAAGGCTCTGTATCTGAACGCACATAGCGTTTGAAACAAAACAGATGAACTCAGAGCACAATTGGAAGTAAATAAGCACGATAAGCACTTTTTGTTGCACTGCTTCAGGTTGCAGTACAATCTTTGTACCATTCTGCTGCTTTTGTGCTCACCGTTGGATTTATTGTTGTATTTATTATTACCATGTATACTATTTACTCTGAGTTTATGTGAGTAAGGAATTTCACTGCACCCTGGTGTATATGACAAAAAACTAATCTAATCTAATGTTCTGATAGCCATTATGGAGACATGGCTGCAGGTTGATGTAGATTGGGATCTGAATATTGAAAGGGCAGGCACGGTAGTGCAGCAGTTAGCGTAACGCTTTACAGCGCCAGCGACCTGGGTTCAAATCCAGCCGCTGTCTGTAAGGAGTTTGTACGTTCTCCCCGAGTCTGTGTGGGTTTCCTCTGGGTGCTCCAGTTTCCTCCCACATTCCAAAGCCGTACGGGTTAGGAAGTTGTGGGCATGCTATGTTGGCGCTGGAAGCGTGACGACACTTGCGGGCTGCTCCCAGAACACTCTATGCAAAGGTGCATTTCACTGTGTGTTTCGATGTACATGTGACCAATAAAGATATCTTATCTTATCTAAATTTGCGAAGGACAGGAAGCTGGGAGAAGGTGAGAAGTCGCTCTGTTAATTGATGGTGATCTTAGTGCAATAGACCCAAGATCAGGAAACTGGGACGTAGAAACAGTTTGGGTGGAGGTAAATCAACGAGGCTAAAAAGTCACTTTGTGGGATTGATGTACAGTTCCCACATGGTCGGACAGAGCATAAAGGGAGAAGTAGTAGGAATTTCCCAGGAAGGTACAGTGCCAATCAGAGGGAATTTAAATCCACATTCAGACTGGAAAATTTAAAAGGGTGAAGGAAACCTAGGTGAGAAATTTGTGGAGTGTTTTGGGGATAGTTTCTTAGAGCAGTACATTCTGGAGCCCACTGCAGAGTGAGCTGTACTAGACCTGGAACTGTAAGGTATCTTTATTAGTCACATGTACATAGAAACACACAGCGAAATGCATCTTTTGTGTAGAGTGTTCTGGGGGGCAGCCCGCAAGTGTTGCCACACTTCCGGTGTCAACATAGCATGCCCACAACTTCCTAACCCGTACATCTTTGGAATGTGGGAGGAAACCGGAGCACCCGGAGGAAGCCCACACAGACACGGGGAGAACGTACAAACTCCTTGCAGACAGTGGCCGGAATTGAACCTGGGTCGCTGGCGCTGTAAAGTGTTATGCTAACCGCTACTACAATGAGATGACCTCATTGTAAGTGCACCCCCTAGGAAGCTGTGATCATAATATGATTGAATTTTACACTCATTTTTGAGAGAAACAAGATTGGGTCCTATACTATTATATCATATTTAAACAAGGGTAGATATAAAGGCATGAAAGCAAGCAAAGTTGAACTGGGAAATGAAGTTAAATCAAGATGCAACAGCAAAGATTTAAGGGGATCCTTCAAAATCTACAGAATAGATGCACTTGGACAAGAAAAGAAGGACTTACTGTTCATAGTGAACTAAAAATGTTAAATGTAGAATCAAAATTAAAGACAAAGCATGTAGTTGTACAACAATAGGAGCCAGGTCAGAAGACTGGATGGAAGATAAAGAACTGCAAAGAATAACAAAAAGATTAATAATGAAAAAATTAGAGTGTGAGATAAAGCTAACCAGAAATGTAAAAATAGATAGTACAAGTTTCTATAGATATTTTATAAACAGAGTTAATAAAGTGAGAGTTGGTCCTATAGGAAATGAAACAGCACACAAAGCGCTGAAGGAACTCAATGGGTCAGGCAGCATCTCTGGAGGGAAATGGGCAGTCGATGTTTTGAGTCAAGACCCTTCATCTGGATTGAAGGATAGAGAGGTGAGGGGAAGGAGTGGAGCAAGAGCTAGCAGGCAAAAGGTAGATCCAGGTGAGGAGGGGTGACAGGTAGAGAGGGGAAGGGAGAGTGGGAATGGCATCAGAAGCTGGGAGGTGACGGGTGGAGGCAACAAAGGGCTGCAGATGATGGAATCTGACAGGAAAGGAAGGTGGAGCTTGGAACCAGATAAGGGAGGTGGGGTGGGTATCCGAGGAAGAGGGTGGATGAGGAGGACAGAGGAAAGGGACAGATGGGCAGCAGTTTATCAGAAGCTGGAGAATTCACTGTTCATGTATTTGGGTTGTAGGCTACCCAGGCGGGATATGAGGTGCTTGTTCCTCTAGTTTACAGTCTACGAGGCTGAGGCAATGAGCAGATGGAGAAGGTATTGGAGGGGAAAGGGACACGGTGACGGGAGACGGCTCCCCTTTCTGTTCCTCTCCTCTCCCCTCCTGATCTACCTGCCCCCCACCACCATGTCTCATCCCCCTCCCCCCCCACCCTCTCCATCTGCCCATCACCCACTCACTCCTCTCAATGGTTCCCCTCACCTACCACTTCCCCCTGCCCTCCCCACCTCTCTCACTTGATTCCATGCTCCAACTTCTTCTCCTGTCGGGTTCCATCTTCTTCAGCCCTTTGTCGGTTCCACCCACCACCTCCCTGTCCCTGGAGCTATTCCCCCATCTACATATCACCCCACCCCTCTCTCCTGGATCCACCTATCACCTGCCAGCTCTTTCTCCACCCTTTCCCCTCCACCTCTTTACACCAGTTATCTCCCCTCTATCTTTCAGTCCAGAGAAAGGGTCTCGACCCAAAACGTTGACCGTCTATTTCCCTCCACAGATGCTGCCTGTCCTGCTGAGTTCCTCCACCATTTTGTCTTGCTCCTGATCCCAGTATCTGCAGTCTCCTGTGTCTTCGACAGAAAATGAGTCTGGTGACTAATGATGGAAAAGATTTTGCATCCTATTTTATGAAGAGGATACAAGGGAGATTTGAGGGGGTGCAGCTAAGTAGAGCTGCTGCCTCACAGCTCCAACAACCCAGGCTCAGTTCTGACATTTGCTGCTGTCTGTGTGGAGTTTGCATGTTCTCTCAGCGACTGTGTGGGTTTCCCTCGGGTACTCTGGTTCCTTCCCACATCCCGTAGTCGTACCAGTCGGTGGGTTAAATGACTGCTGTAATATTGCTCCCAGTGTGTAAGTCAGGGGTGGAATCAGGGAGGAATGGTGAGGAGTTAATAGGAATGTGGAGAGAACAATTTGGGATTAGTGTCGTATTAATGTAAATGGGGTGCTTGACAGTCAGTGCAGACTCAATGGGCCAAAGGCTAGTTTCAGAGTTGTGTGCCTCAGTGACAATTCGCACCCCAGAAATAACTGCAAGGCAGGGAGGAAATCAGGAAAATGTCAATCACCAGGGCAATGGTACAGAGGAAATTTCGAGAGCTGTGGGCTGACAAAACCTTGAGATCTGATGGACTTCATCTGGGGGTCTTAAGAGAAGTGGCTAGTGAGAAAGTTGATTGTTTGTTTCAAAATTTCCAAAATTTCCGTGATGTGGTTCCATGAAATTTTAAAATAGCAAATGGAACTCGTTTGTTCAATCAAGGAAGGAGACAGAAAGCAGGAAACTATTGGCCAGTTAGTTTAACATCAGTCACAGGGAAAATGTTCGAATCTATAATTAAAAACTTCAGAATGGAGCGCTTGGAAAAATTCAAGATGACCATGCAAAGTCAACATTGTTTAGTGGAAAGGAAATCATGTTTGAGCAATTTATTGAAGCCCTTTGAAGACATGGTATGTGCTCTGCATGAAGAGGAGCTGGTAGATGTTTTACACTTGGATTTCCAGAAGGTATTTGATAAGATGCTGCATCAAAGGCTGTTGCAGAAAATAAAATGTCATGGTGTGGGAGGTGTTGTGACTGTGAATGAGCCACACAGAGATCAGAGCTGCAGATATAAAAGGTCTTTATTCAGCACAACAAGGAGACACACCTCTCCCAGTATCACTTGGGAGAATCTCCCATATTCAAAGTACAACAAGGTTTTATACTTTTAAGAAAAAATATAACAGCAGGTGATTAAATACAGTTTAAAAAGTTACAATTACACAGCTAACATTAACAATTTGGATGTAGACAAGCGTCTCTGTTGAAGTATACATCCACAGTGAGAGCACATCTCCACTAACAAGACACCCCTCCTCTGCACATTCAAACATCTTTGTTGGGAATCCAGACCCCCAATCCTACCTTCTTTTACCACAACATTGAGAGATGGTTCTCTCGACGGACAATGGTGAGTATTGAAAAGACCAGTTCTCGTTTGTGGCTGCTATCCACATAAGTTCTGAATAAAGTCAAAGTCAAAATTGAGTTTATTCTCACATGCACAAGTACATGTGAGCACAGGTGCAATGAAAAACTTACTTGCAGCAGCATAACAGGCAAATAGCGTCATATAAGCAACATTCACAAGAAAAATATAAATTAAGCATAAATTATACACATTTTATACAAGAAAGAACACAATTCGAACAAAATCTATTTTATTGTAAAGTAATTCAAGTGGTCATAGTGTTGCTAAACTGTAGTGAGTAGGTTTGTGCAATTTGGTTCAAGAACCAAATGGTAGCTTGGTAAATTGGTTTATTATTGTCAAATGTACTGAGGTACAGTGAAAAACTTTGTTTTGCATGCCATCCATACAGATCATTTCATCACATCAGTACATTGAGGTAGTACAGGGGAAAAAAAGCAATAACATAATGCAGAATATAGTGTTACAGTTACAGAGAAAGTGCAGTGCAGGCAGACAATAAGGTGCAAGGCCATGACAAGGTAGATTGCGGGATCAAGAGTCCATCTTATTGTACAAAGAGACCATTCAATCATCTTTTAACAGCAGGATAGAAGCTGTCTTTGAGCCTGGTGGTACGTGCTTTCAGGCTTTTGTATCTCCTGCCTGATGGGATGGGGGAGAAGACAGATTGTCTGGGGTGGGAGGCATTTTTGATTATTGGTATTGGTTTTTTATTATTGTCACTTGTACCGAGGTACAGTGAAAAATTTGTTATGAAAACTGATCGTACAGGTCAATTCATTACACAGTGTAGTTACATTGAGTTAGTACAGTGTGCATTGATGTAGTACAGGTAAGAAGTAAAGTGTCACAGCTACAGAGAAAGTGCAGTGCAATAAGGTGCAAGGTCACAAGAAGGTAGATCGTGAGGGCATAGTCCATCTCATTGTATCCCATCTCATTCAAAGGTCTTATCACAGTGGGGTAGATGCTGTCCTTAAGTCTGGTGGTACGTGCCCTCAGGCTCCTGTATCTCCTACCCGATGGAAGAGGAGAGAAGAACAGAGTCCATGGAGGGGAGGTTGGTTTCCGTGATGTACTGAGCTGCGTCCACAACTTGTTGTAGTTTCTTGCAGTCTCAGGCAGAGAGTTGCCATACCAAGCTGTGATGCATTTGGATAGGATGCTTTCTATGGTGCATCAATAAAAATTGGTGAGGGTCAACGGAGACATGTGAATTTCTTTTGCGTCCTGAGGAAGTGGAGTCACTGGTGCACTTTCTTGGCCGTGGCATCTATGTGGTTGGACCAGGACAGGCTATTGGTGATGTTCACTCTTAGGAACTTGAAACTCTCAACCCTCTCTACCTCAGCACCGTTGATGTAAACAGGAGCACAAGCACCACCCCCTTTCCTGAAGTCAATGACCAGCTCTTTTGTTTTGTTGACATTGAGGGAAAGGTTGTTGTCATGACACCATGTTATTAAGCTCTTTATCTCCTTCCTGTACTCCGACTCATCATTATTTGAGTGGTATCATCTGCAAACTTGCAGATGCTGTTAGAGCAGAATCTGGCCACACAGTTGTGAGTGTATAGGGAATAGAGTAGGGGGCTGAGGACGCAACCTTGTGGCGCATCAGTGTTGAGGATAATCATGGCAGAGGTGTTGCTGCCTATACTTACTCATTGTGGTCTGTTGGCCAGATTGCAAAGAGAGGTGTTGAATCCCAGTCTAAGAGTTTGTAGATGAATTTGCTTGGAACTATGCTATTGAAAGCTGAGCTCTAGTCAATAACTAGTAGTCCGACATAGGTGTCTTTACTATCCAGATGCTCCAGAGATGAGTGTAAGTCCAGAGAGATGGCATTGGCCCTAGACCTGTTTCAGCAGTAGGCGAATTGCAGTGGGTCGAGGTTGTCTGGGAGGCTGGAGTTGATGCATGCCGTGACCAGCCTCTCAAACCACTTCATGATGGTGGCTGTCAAAGCCACTGGTCGGTAGTCATTAAGACAAGTTACCTTAATTTTCTTTGGTACCAGGATGATCGTGGTCTTCTTAAAGCAGGTGGGAGCCTCAGATTGAAGCAGGGAGAGGTTAAAAATGTCTGCATATACCCCCGCCAGCTGATCTGTTCAGGATCTGAGGACATGGCCGGGGACTCCATCCGGGTCAGATGCTTTCTGCAGGTTCACTCTCCAGAAGACAGATCTGATGTCTGCAATGGTAACTGTGGATAGGGAAGTAGCTGCTCTTGAACCTGGTGTTGTGGGACTTCAGGCTTCTGTACCTCCTGCCTGTGGTAGCTGTGAGAAGTTGGCATGGCCCGGACGGTGAGATCTTTGATGATGGATGCCACCTTCTTGAGGCAGCGCCTCCTCTAGATACTCGGGGAGGATGTGCCTATGATGTATGGGGCTGAGTCCACTATTTTATGCAGCTTCTTACATTCCTGTGCTTTCGAATTGCTGTACCAGACCATGATGCAGGTAATGCAAAGTTGACAATTAATTCCTAACTATGTTGGTGTGGATGGAAAATTTGCCGTCGAACAGGATACAGAGATTAAGCATTAAGTCTTTTTCTGGTTGGCAAGATGTAATGAGAGATGTGGGACAGGAATCAATGTAAGAGGCCCTGGGATCCAGGCTAATTTGGCAAAGTGGATCCAAAACTGGTATGGTGATAGGAGGCAGAGGATGGTGGGCGAGAGTTGTTTTGTGATTGGAAGCCTGTGACCAGTGGTGCACCACAGGGATTCATACTGGGACTCTCACTGTAATATTTCGGATGTGAACCTAAGAGTATGATTAGTAAGTTTACAGATGACTCGAAAATTGATGGTGTTGGTGATGGTGTGGAGGTAGTGTTTGGCTACGTAGTGGTATTGATGAATTGGTAAGAGCAATGACAGATGGAATTTAATTCTGAAAAGTATGAGAGGACTAATAAGGCCAGGACCATAGGAAGTAGTGAACAATAAAGGGAGCTTGACGTACAAGTCCACAGATCCCTGAAGGCAGCAAAGGTGCTTAATTTGGTATATAGGTATATTTACCTTCATTAGCTGAGGGACAGCATATCAGAGCAGAGAGGCTGTGGTAGAGCTTTGTAAAGCTTTGGTTAGGCCACCATTGGAATACTGTGTGCAGTTTTGGTCATTACATTACAGGAAGGATGTAATTATACTGAAGGTAGTTAGCAGTGGACTTGCTGGACTGAAGGACCTCTTTCTCAGTTCCAGGACTGCGTGATTCTGTGGTACAGAGGGGATTTATCAGGAGGTTGCCTGGGATGGAGCGATTCAACTACGCTGAGAGACTGGGTAGGGTCCTTGGAGCAGAGAAAGCTGAGAGGTGATCCGATTAGGATAAAGGATTTAGAAGGGATTTGAGGAATAACTTTCCCACCCAGAGCAAGTTGAACTCTGAATGCACTGCCTGAGGGAGCGGTGAATGCATGTTCTCCCATAACATTCAGTAGGTGTTTAGATAAGTACTTGATCAAGTGCTGGAAAATGGGATCAGTATAAATTGGTGCTTGATGGCTGGCCTCCACAATGGACTGAAAGGCCTGCTTTTGTGTTGTATGATTCTATGGAGCTTTGGGTAAGAAGCATTTTCATCTGTGCCAACCATCCGCTGGAGGCTGTTGATAATAAGATTCCAATTCAATAGTCCCACATGGGTTTTAAGGAACGTTGATAATGCAACTGCACTGGAGTCAATTGAATCTGTCTTTTGTTGACTATATTAAGACACTGGGCAGGTCTGGATTGTACCCTGAACTCATTTGGCCTCTGTATTGTTGTTGTATATTAACTATCAATGAGAAACTTTTGCTTCTTACAGTCATTGACTGCATTACAAAGGTTTCATTTATAATGACCCTCTGTGAAGTAATAGTTCTGCAAAGGACAAAAAATGCTAATGTTATGCAGTGTAAAACTTCAAAAGTGCACAGTACCTTGTGCACCCTGTATTTTTCAATTTCAAGTCTAAGAATACCTTACATGCAATTTATCACAAACCTTTAGGGCTTTCGGTATTGACAAAATGTAATAACTGGTGGTTATCCATTTATGGTAACCTAGCAACCAGTTTCGCGCAATGGTGCATTTTCCTATTTGTAAATGCAATTATGAACGGCTCCTTTCAAATCTGCCACTGCTTCTGTCTTGGGGCACATCTTGCAATTACATTCACACATAAAGGTTGAGAAAATTACCGAGTCCACCTGGAAACACTTTCCAGTTATCTCAAAGGCAACTGGTTAACGTGCCAATCTGTTAGCAGTTGGGAAGGGAGGAAAGACCTCAGTGGAAAAATTGGGCAAGGGAGGACAATATCATTAAAAACAAAGTCAATATTGTGAGTGCTACCACCTTTAAAGTTGATCTGCACAATCCTTCAAAAGGGAGAGGAGGACTTTGATTGGATCTTGTTATGTTAGACATTGTGGCACTCATCCTGATGTGGAAATGTAGCAATAAAAACTTTGGAAGACCAACAACTCACAGAGTTCCCTCGCAAGGCACTGGAGACCAGCTAGGTGCTGCGGAGCAAGAGAGATGTGCCCCATCCGTGGAAGCCCCCAACCTAGACAAGTTCTCAGAAGGCAATGGGACCAGATAGCTACGGCAATCAATGCCAAAGGCGAGACAGAAGATCTGGATGCAGTGTGGGGGAAAATAGTTCAAAGAGCTTGCACAGGAATCCATGGTCAGTGAATGGACTTCCAAACCTCTGAGCTCATGAACTGCTCCTCTAGGCTCACAAAGAGCTCAGTACATCACTTCCCCATCACTAACTGTCCCGTAATCAGGACTCATCCCTGTGGGATTTAACTTCCATCACACGTAGATATTGCTGCTCGTGCACACTCCTGGCTATTCAACCATGGCAGCCAGATCACCGAAATGTATTTCTTGACAGGAGGAGGATATATGTTCTCATCCATATCCCCAACATCCAGCCCATGCCATCTTCTCACAGCTACCCTTGGTCAAGAGCTACAGAAGTCTGAAGTCCCACACCACCAGGTTCAAGAACAGCTACCTCCCTTCAACCATTCAGTTCTTGAACCAACTGGCAAAACAGTAATCACTACAGTTTAGCAGCACTATGACCACTTTGATCACTTTGCACTAAAATGGACTTTGTTTGTTCTTTTTGTTCTAATTGTGTCCTCTCTTGTAAAATGTTTGCATAATTTATGTTTTTCTTGTGAATGCTGCTTATCTGATGCTATGTGCCTATGACCTTGCTGCAAGTAAGTTTTTCATTGCACCTGTGCATACATGTACTCGTGCATATGACAATAAACTCAACTTTGACTTTCACAAAACCATCACTAACCCACAGTCTGGGGCAGGCTGACACCAATCTGACATTATCCCATCTTCTGACAATCCACCTTCCTTCAGTCTTATCTTCAGCAGATTCAACAATGATGTTCCTTCCATCAAAAGTGAGAAGTTTGCTTGATTAATTGCACAATGTTCAATTCCACTCTCAACTCCTCAACAAATGAAGTCCTTGCTTCTATGCATCAAAACCTGGACAAGATTCAGATACACATATAAGTGAAAAATTAACATTGTTGTTGGAAAAATGCCAGGCAATGTCTATCTCCAACAAGTGAGAGTCCAGTCACCTACCCTTGACTGTTAGCGGCATTAATGTCCTGAAGACGCCTGCTGTCAACATCACTGACCAGAAACTCATCTGGACCAGCCACATAAATACCATGTTTACAAAAACAGATCAGAGGCGGGGTATCCTGCAGCAAATGACTCACCCCAAGCTTGCTCCACCATTTAAAAGACACATGCCAAGAGTGTAATTAAATATTCTTCACTTGCCTGGATGAATGCAATGCCAACAACTCTTAGGAAGCTTGACGGTATTCAGGGCTAAGTAGATTCCCACTGGATTCCCTCCTTCTCTGGCACACAGTGGCAGCACCTACTCACCCAGGCTACTCCAACAACAACACCCAAACCTGTGACCTCTATCCCCAACAAGGACAAGGGGAGCTGACGCATGGTGATGCCGCCACCTGCAAATTTCTCTCCAAGTCCCACACCATCCTGACTTGGAAGTATATTCTCCATTGTCGCTGGGTCTGAATCCTGGAACTCCCTCCCCAACAGTTTTCACCAGAGGGACTGCAGTGGTTCAAGTGCTGCTGAGGCTGGTGCTGGGGCCCTTGTTATTTGTTATTTATATTAATGATTTGGATGTGAATGCACAGGGCTTGATCAGTAAGTTTGCGGATGACACAAAATTAGGAAGTGTTGTTGATGGTGAAGAAGTTTATCGTTGATTACAGGGGGATCTTGATCAGTTTGGGAAGTGGGCCGAGGAGTGGCAAATGAATTTTGGAAAGTCAGATCAACGTAGGACTTTTACCATGAATGGTAGGGCACTAGGGAGTGTAATGGAACAGAATGACCTAGGAGTACAAGTGTATAGTTAGTTGAAAGCAATGTCACAGGTAGACAGGGTGGTGAAAAGGGCATTTAGCATGGTGGCCTTCATCAGTCAGGGCACTGAGTACAAGATTTGTGACATTATGTTGCAGTTCTATAAGTCGTTGGTGAGGCCACACTTGGAGTACTGTGTACAGTTCTGATCACCCTGTAATAGGAAGGATGTCATTAAACTGGAAAGAGTGCAGAAAAGATTTACGAGGATGTTGCCAGGACCAGAGGGCATGAGTTATAGGGAGAGGTTGGCCAGGCTAGGTCTTTATTCCTTGGAGCGTAGGAAAATGAGTGGTGATCTGAAAGAGGTTTATAAAATCACGAGGGGCATAGATAAGGTGGACGGTAACAGTCTCTCCCCCAGGGTAGGGGAGTCCAAAACTAGGGGGCATAGATTTAGGGTGAGAGGGGAAAGATTTAAAAACGACCTGAGGGTCAACTTTTTCACACGGAGGGTGGTGAGTATATGAAACGAGCTGCCAGAGGAAGTGGTTGAGGCAGGTACAATTGTATTATTTAAGAAGCACTTGGATAGCTACGTGGAGGGGTGGGGCTTGGAGGGATATGGGCCGAACGCAGGAAATTGGGACTAGATTAGGCACCATGGTCAGCATGGACTGGTTGGGCCGAAGGGCCTGTATCTGTGCTGTATTGCTCTATGACGAAGTAAGTATTTGCCACCATCTTCTCAAGGGCAGTTGGGAATGGACAATAAATGTTGGCTTTCCGGTCAGTGCCCATACCCTGAAAAATAAACAAATAGAAAAAGTTGTCAGGCATTTGCTTTCCAGATCTGTCCTCAGTGTAGCCCTAACAACTGTGTCCTTCTCTTCAGATACCTAGGAACCGTGATTGAGACAGACAACTGTGATGAAGTAACAAATGGAAGATCAGCGGTGATGAAGAAACTACTACACTCAATGTCACGCTGTTCATGTACTGACACTGTGAGAATTAGAGGGTAGTTTAGAGGTGAGATCCACACGGGGTCGAACACCAGGCTTGGGCAGTGGAGAGGATATTTAGCATCTAGCATCCAGGGAAGTGTGCTCGAGTTCTTCTGCAGAGGACACAGGTGAGCATTTTATTGTGGCACCTACAGAGGTGGCCTACCAGTTATGTACAGGTGTGCTCAGAGAAAGAGCATGCTTGTCAGAAAGCCTGAGTAAGCATAAGACCATAAGATGTAGGAGCAGAATTAGGCCATTCAGCCCATCGAGTTCACTCCGCCATTCAATCATGGCTGATTTTTTTTGTTCAACCCCATTCCCCTGCCTTCTCCCTTAACCCCTGGAGCAATGGAGGTATGTAGCACCAACTTTGCTCGGGCTGCTACACAGAAACTTATCCCCATGACAGACATGTCTAACACCAGACCACATAGGTTTAAGTTGAGGAGTAAGAGGTTTGCAGGGGATCTGTGGAATAAATCTTTCACCCACATGGTGGTTGGAATGTGGAATGTATTCTCTGAGAAGGAGGTACATCACAACATTTTAGAAGTGTCTGGATGTACACCTGAATTGCCAGTGCATAGAAGGTAATGGATGAAGTGCTAGTAAATGGGATGAGTATTGATGGGTACTTGATGGTCAACATAGACATGCGGGCTGAAGGGCCTGTGTCTATGCTATATGACTCTTTGACTTGATGATTCTATAACTTTGTCTCCCTGAGTTGTTGAAGCTGATGCATTGCAACATGAGATGGTGTAGATCCAAACACACCTCTGCTGGATGATGTCTCCATTTCCACTCAAGTATGAGAAGCAACCACAGAGCCACCCTGCAAGGTCAGAATACTGTGGTCAGGGGTCAGGAGCTCCATTGATAGTAATCTCAATGCCAAGGCAAAAAGTGCTCAAGTTCCTCTCCAGGATGACATCTGAGTGGAATGTTCAGCGATGTGCTGACCTTCAGATGAAGACTTTAACCAAAACCTGTCTGCACACCTCTGGTGGACATTGAAAATCACACAAGAGCCGAGGACTCCTCCAGGTACCCTGGCCAACTCTGAGAGTTTAATCAGCATCAAAAGTATTTGGACAGCCAAGGGCTGATAAGAATAGTCAGCATGGCTTTGTGTGTGGTAAATCGTGTTTAACGAATCCTGTAGAGTTTTTCGAGGAGGTTACCAAGAAAGTAGATGAAGGAAAGGCTGTGGATGTTATCTACATGGACTTTAGTAAGGCCTTTAACAAGGTCCCACATGGGAGGTTAGTTCAGAAGGTTCAGACACTAGGTATCCATGGAGAGGTTGTAAACTGGATTCGAAACTGGCTGTGTGGGAGAAGACAGAGTGGTAGTGGATGGTTGTTTCTCAGTCTGGAGGCCTGTGACTGGTGGTGTGCCTGAGGGATCTATGCTGGGGCCATTGTTGTTTGTTGTCTATATCAATGATCTAGATGATAATGTGGTAAATTGGATCAGCAAGTTTGCTGATGACACTAAGATTGGAGGCGTAGTGGACAGCGAGGAAGGCTTTCAAAGCTTGCAGAGGGATCAGGACCATCTGGAAAAATGGTCCAGAAAATGGCAGATGGAATTTAATGCAGACAAGTGTGAGGTGTTGCATTTTGGAAGGACAAATCAAGGTAGGACATACACAGTAAATGGTAGGGCACTGAGGAGTGTGGAGGAACAAAGGGATCTGGGAGTTCAGATACATAATTCCCTGAAAGTGGCGTCACAGGTAGACAGGGTTGTAAAGAAGGCTTTTGACATCCTGGCAATCATAAATCAAAGTATTGAGTATAGGAGTTGGGATGTTAGGGTGAGGTTGTATAAGACATTGGTGAGGCCAAATCTGGAGTATTGTGCAGTTCTGGTCACCTAACTATGGAAGGATATCAGTAAGATTGAAAGAGTGCAGAGGAGATTTACTAGAATGTTGCCAGGTCTTCAGGAGTTGAGTCACAGGGGAAGATTGAACAGGTTAGGACTTTATTCCTTGGAGCATAGAAGAATGAGGGGAGATTTGATAGAGGTTTACAAAATTATGAGAGGCATAGACAGAGTAAATGCAAGTAGGCTCTTTCCACCTAGATTAGGAGAGATAAGTAAGTACGAGAGGACATGGCTTTAGGGTGAAAAGGGAAAGGTTTAGGGGAAACATTAGAGGGAACTTCTTCACTCAGAGAGTGGTGGGAGTCTGGAATGGGTTGCCATCTGACATGGTAAATGTGGCTCACTCTTAAATTTTAAGAATAAATTGGATAGATACATGGATGGGAGAGGTCTGGAGGGTTATGGACTGGGTTCAGGTCAATGGGACCAGCAGAATAAAGTTTCGGCACAGACTAGAAGGGCCGAATGGCCTGCTTTCTGTGCTGTAGTGTTCTATGGTTCTATGGTTCTATCACGTTGTCAGATTACCTTTCATCATCACCTTGCTGTTTGTGGGATCTTGCTCTCTGCAGGGTGGTTGATCAATGATGACATTTCCAAAATATTACTTCGACTGTCAATGTTCTGAAGGGGAAGTGAAAGGTGCTGTGAAAATGCAGCTCTTTGTTCTTCCATTACTTGGTTGTGGATACCACAGTCCACCAGCTTGTCCTCCAGATTACCTGGAAGAGCCACCTAACCCATCAATTTGTTATCCTCTCTCAGGATACCCACATCTGGCTTCCCTCCTCTATCACTTAGCCCATACCCTTCACCATGGGATACATCTTCCCTCCCCTTTCTGCATTCCAAGGGGACTGTTCCTTTCACAACTCCTTTGTCCACTCTTCTACCTCTACCAACTACTCCCCTTCTCAAGGCATTTCCCCATGCCACTTGCTGGAGATGTAACAACTGTCCTTTTACCTCCTCACTTCCCAACATCCAGGAACCTTAACAGTCCTGCCAGGTGAAGCAACATGCACTTCTTCCAATCTAGTGTATTGCAATCTGTACTCACAATATGATCTGCTTTACACCAGGGAAACCAAACACAGGCTGTGCAGACTTTGCAAAGCACTGGTGTTCAGTCTGCAGGCCTGGCCCTGATAACTCCCTCTTTAATTCGTTTTCTGAGATCTCTGTCTGTGGCTTCCGGCAATTTTGCAACAAGGCCAAAATAAACTTGAGGGACAGCTCTTCATCTTCCGTTTGGGCATGTTGCAGCCACTGAACTCAAAACCAAATTATACAACTGTAGGTAATTCTCACTATCTCTGTCAGCAGCACAACTGGCTGGTTCAGCTGTAGGTCATTTCATAGAATTGGCTCAGTTTTTCTCTCCATCAGTACTACCTGACATGCTTGTCATTTCTTACAGCTTCTCTTCAAATTGGTAAATTAGTTTACATCGAGGTACAGCGATAAACTTTGTTTTGCATGCCATCCATACAGATCATTTCACCACATCAGTACAAAGAGGTGGTATAAGGGAAAAGCTGTAACAGTAACACTTACAGACAAAGTGCAGAACAGGCAGACAATAAGGTGTAAGGCCATGAAAAGGCAGATTGTGAGGTCAATAGTCCATCTTATCGACAAGAGGTCCATTCAATGGTCTTATAACAGTGGGATAGAAGCTGTCCTTGAGGTTGGCGATACATGCTTTCAGGCTTTTGTATCTTCTGCCCGATGGGAGGGGGGAGAAGAGGGAATGTCCAGGGTGGGTGGGGTCTTTGATTATGGTGGCTGCTTTACCGAGGCATTGAGAACTGTAGACAGAGTCCATGGAGGGGAAGCTGGTTTCTGTGATGTGCTGAGCAGTGTCCACAACTCTCTGTAGTTTCTTGCAGCCTCAGGCAGAGCATTTGCCATACCAAACTGTGATGCATCAGGATAGGATGCTTTCTGTGGTGAATCCATAAAGTTTGGTGAGGGTCAGAAAATAGAACATTACAGCAGAGTACAGGTCCTTCAGCCCACAATGTTGTGCCGACATTTTATCCAGCTCTAACATCTATCTAACCCTTCCCTCCCACATAGCCCTCCATTTCTCTATCATTCATGCGCCTATCTAAGAGTCTTTTAAATGTCCCCAGTGTATCTGCCTCCACCACCTCTGCCGGCAGTGCGTTCTACACACCCACCACTCTGTGTAAAAAAAACTTACCTCCGACATCCCCCCATGCCTTCCTCTAATCACCTTAAAATTATGCCCCCTCTTGTTAGCCATTTTTGCCCTGGGAAAAAGTCTCTGACTGCCCACTCGATCTATGCCTCTTATCATCTTGTACACCTCTATCAAGTCACCTCTCCTTCTCTCCAAAGAGAAAAGCCCCAGCTAACTCAATAAGACAAAATGTTGTTGGGGACATGCTGAATTTCTATAGTTTCCTTTATGTTCATTCATGTTTTCTCTCTCTAACTGCTCTCATGAACCCTTCAATCAGATGCCTTTACCTACATGGCTCATTCTCCATGTTAACCGCAGCCTTGCCTTATCCAAGATATTCCGTCCTTTCCATCTCCTTCCCACTCTCTCTGCAACTTAAAACTAAAATTGTTTTTCCCAATTCTGACAAAGGGTCTTTGACCTGAAACACTAACTCTGTCTCACTTTCCACAGATGCTTCCAGTACTTTCTGTTGTTTCATTTCTGAGTTCTGCACATATCCTTTGTTGCTAGGCCCATCCACTTCTGCTTGCATGGAGATGGTTTGAAAACAGGCTTTCTGGGCCTAGAAAGGGATTCTTCAAGAGAATCCACTACTTCTCCCACTGAAAGCCAGCAGGCTTCCTCTGGGATCATTGTGTAAGGACAATGGGACAGGCACCAGCACCAAGGGATTGCACACAGTGATGCTCTCCTGTTGTGCATAGATTTATGATGGCAAATGTTGCTCCCTCTGTAGCATGCCAGTGATCTGCTGTGATACATTTCTTGCAGCACCATTGTTTTCACTGCCTGCCTTCAGCTTGTCACACAGGAACCCAACGTTGGTTTGTTGTAATGATTCAAGTGTAAATTTTCAGAAAGCATAAAGCCTTTGTAATTCTGAGCCATAATTCAGGGCATTAGAACATAGAACATAGAACACTACAGCATAGTACAGGCCCTTTGGCCCACAATGTTGTGCAGACATTTTATCCTGCTCTAGGGTCTATCTAAACCTTCCCTCCCACATAGCCCCCTATTTTTCTATCATTCATGTGCCTAAGAGTCTCTTAAATGTCCCTCATGTATCTGCCCCCACAACCTATGCTGGCAGTGTGTTCCACAGACCCACCACTCTCCTGACATCCCCCTTATACTGTATCTTCCTCCAATCACCTTAAAATTACGTCCCCTGGTGTTAGCATTGTCACCCTTGGGAAAAGGTCTCTGACTGTCTACTCGATCTATGCCTCTTATCATCTTGTACACCTCTATCAAGTCACCTCTCATCCTTCTTTTCTCCAAAGAGAAAAGCTCTAGCTCGCTCAACCTATCCTCATAAGATATGTTTTCCATTTGTGAGTTAGTTAGTAAAATGACACGCAGTGATTTATCTTTCAATGCATCTCCATTATCTTTCAAGTATAATGTCAAATGATTACTTATTTATTACTTTTTTATTTAGAATTTTGTAAAATGAAACATTGAAATAAATGAGGATAATTAAAATCTGGTTCTCCAATAACAGCTGGCACTGTAGTGTAGCGGTTAGTGTAACACTATTACAGTGCCAGCGACCCGGGTTCAATTCCGGCCACTGTCTGTAAGGAGTCTCTACATTCTCCCCGTGTCTGTGTGGGTTTCCTTCAGGTGCTCCGGTTTCCTCCCACATTCCAAAGACGTATAGATTAGGAAGTTGTGGGCATGCTATGTTGGTGCCGGAAGCGTGGCGACACTTGTGGGCTGCTGCCAGAGCACTCCATGCAAAAGATGTATTTCACTGCGTATTTTGATGTACATTTGACTAATAAAGGTATCTTGTATCTTGTAAATGGAACAATGGCCTGCTGCAGAACGAGGATACCATTGACTGAAATTAAGGAAATGGAAATCTCTTTTGACTTTTCACCCAGAGGGTGGTGAGTATAGGGAATGAGCTGCCAGAGGAAGCTACATTAACAACATTTAAAAGGTACTTAGAGAAGTACCTGGATAGGAAAGGTTTAGAGGAATATGGGCCAAACACAGACAAATGGGACTAGCATAGATGGGAATCTTGGTCAGCATGGTCCTGTTGGGCCGAAGGGTCTGTTTCCTTGCTGTATGACTCAATTTGCAAAATGAAGTTCTTATTCTGCCCACAGGCAAAAGGAAATGGAGTGTTGTCAGCTCTCTTTGAGAAGTAAGTTCCAGTGACTTCCCTCACATTACACAGATGACATACTGAGAGATAGTGCAGAGACATCGTCTCTAAGGTAAGTCCATTTTCACTTTCAACCTTTCCCATGCCCTTCCTGTTACCCAACCCTCCAACCCTTTGACAGCAGCAACTACCCAACCCTATGATGGCCCAGAACCCCCATCCTGATCACCCTACACTTTAATTCTGATGGAGCTCCGCAATGGATGGCTCATGACTGAACCCAGCACTGGCTTGAGCTATACACTAGCCGTGTGGCTCACCTGTTGTGGCAGATTGCGATTGTCGGCATGTCTGTTTTAATGACAGTACTTGAGGGGTAACGATGGGCAGGAACCAGGGAAAATTCCAAGCCCTTCTTGGAATTAGTGTCTGGGGATTATTTTACACTTTGCTGAGAAGGTAGATGTGGCTCTGGGTTTGTGCCACCTCTCAGGATGAGACGTTCCCTCAGCAGTGCAGCTTTGGCTGCATGGGATTATCACCGGACATTTTTGTGCTAACATCTCTGCCCAAATTGCTGACCCGGGCAGAACTACCAGCACTCTTGTGTGATCTTGGCTTGAACATAATGTATTGAGATGTGGCAACAAGACGTACCTTTCCTGGCTTTGAGTTGGATGTGGCAGTAACACCATACGGAGCCAGTGTAGAAAGACGGATAATTAAGTCCTGTCAAATCATATATTTCAACTTCACAACCCACACAGTGAATACTTTCAAATCAAATTAGAAATTTAGACATAACTAACACTGTGGATTCCATTGTTAAATAATTAAACAGTTGATGAATAATGCAATTATAAAACAGAATTGCTATCCCCTGAAAAGTCTGCAGCTGATTTTAGAAAAATGTTCTATTATCCACCCTGTTATCCCTCATTTTGATATGCTGGGATATAAAGCCCAAATGGCTTGCTTGCTGCTTCAAAAATGTAACGGCATTCCTTGATTTAGACATCAGTTTGAAGCAGACAGAAAAATTTGTCAAAGTCTGGTGGAAACATATATAAAAAAATCCATGCAAGGTTTTGTGTTGTGTCGAAGTAATCTGTAGATTTAATTGAGTGGAAAAAGAATGGGGACTACCAGGCTAGTCTAGCTGGAAACTATATTATGGTTTGTTCCGAAGTTCATTTCAACAATAGACATTTTCATTAATCCTACTGTTGTGCTGATAGGGTTCTTATTTAAAGAAACAGTGTTCTCTTCCTGGGGAAAGCGCTCAGGCTCAGTTCAGCTGCCCGAAGGAGAGTTTGCTGCTTGCCCCACAGAAATGTCATTCAGGTGGGCTAACCAAAGCTCACAACTTCTACCCCAGAGATACATCATTACACATCCAAACACTGCTTTCCATCTAAACTGTCTCCAGGAAAGAGGAGGCATTCACCTCAGCCTCATTTTCACAAGCGATCTATGATCTGCCACAAGCTTAGTTGAAAACAGATGGAAAACAAGCAGAGGAGTTTTACTGCAAAAGGTTAAAAGACTAGGGAATATAGAATTGTTCTCCTTGGGAGTCGGAAGGATGAGATTCGATCATAACAGAGGTAGTCAAAACTATGATGAGATTAGATTGAGGAAAATGAGGAAAACTTTCCAAATGAGAGAAGGTCTGAAAGCAGGACATGGAGAAAAAGAAGTCAGGCCAGAAATTTGGGGAATTTTCTCATGTAAAAAGTTGATAGAATTGGACAGTACTGTCTGAAAAGGTGAGCAAGGTTCAATGGTAACTTTGAACAGATAATTGCATGCATACAAGCAAACAAAAAGGAAACATGCAGTCCTGTAAGGACTGAACAACTAATTAGAATGAGTTGGATAGCTCCTTCATGACCTGGCTCAGGCACACGGGACCTTGCACAAATCTAAGTGATAGAAAAGCAGTCCACGTCATGCTTGTAGAGATCTTCCTGACCTGATTTTGGAAACTGGTGATGCTGGTACATTAAGGTCCAGTTATATGTAGGTAATGATACTCATTTGGAAGGAACATTGAGTGATCTCTCAATATGAAGGAACTAGACACTGCTGCAAGTAACTCAGGAGAAAATTCTTCAGGACATTTTCAGCATCTTGCCATAGAGAAAAGGAAAATTCTGGAAATGCTCAGCAAGTCATTGCAACACTTGTGAAGAGAGAAATGGGTCATTTGTGAATTTGGTGACCATTCAGTTTTGATGAAGCCACATGAGGCAGCTGGAGCCAAAGACAATTTGATCAGATCTCCAGGAGTTTGTCCAACCAGAGCTCTCAATCTCATTCCCATTCCCAATGCTAAATGCTGAACGGTGTTGCTGAGTAATATTTCCAATATTGTCACCGTGAAAATACCTTGAAAGGCATATAATCCTTGCAGTCCCTTCCAATAAGACCACATTATTGCTGTCAGTCACTGTAATTCACAAGCCTAGAGTTGGGATGCAGAGGTGAAGCTAGAGGCAATTTCATTAGATCTATTTTGCAAATAAACTTGAAGCACATAAGTTCAACCATGCAATTAAACACATCAACTGTGTTCAGGTGTACGCCTGTAATTAGTTATGTGAGATTCATTTCCAGCATTTAATCTGTGATAAAATGAGTGGTTAATTGAAGCGTAGAGATCAGGAAAATTTTAAAGTTCAATTTACTAAGGGGTGACTTTAGAGCACAGAGTCATATAGCGCAGAAACAGGCCCTTCGGCCCACCAAGCCCATGCCCACCATTGTGTTGATCCATACTAGTCCCATTTACCTGCATTTATTTGGTATGTTGGTAAGCCCATACCTATATTTACCCATGACCATTTTCCTATCTTTCATTGCGTGCAATAGACATTAAAACAATAAACTTTGAAAAGAGAAAGCACAGTGGCATTGCCATTGCCTCCTGAGAAAGCAGAGGCGTTGGTGAGCTTTCCTGACCATGGCGTCTATGTGGTTGGACCAGGACAGGCTATTGGTGATGTTCACTCCCAGGAACTTGGAGGTCTCAACCCTCTCAACCTCAGCACCATTGATGTTGACAGGTGCATGTACAGGTGAATGAAAAGATATCGACCACATACAGACAGACGTGCAATTTAAACTGGCATCATGGTTGGCGAAGACATCGTGGGTGGAGGGGCCTGTCCCTGTGCTGCCCTATGTTCTGTGTCCAGTCGTACAGTGGAGGCAGAGGGACTGACAAGAGCACAGAGACAGAGCTGGACATCATCTGCATGTGTCAGTGGATGATCTCCACCTGAAGAAAGGTCATCCGCCTGGACCATTAACTCTTTTTCTCCCTGACCTGCCGAGTATTTCAAGCAGCTTCAACCCTTACATATTATTCTTGCTCGTTTGATTAGCAAATTCATAAAGTAGCTTTTGTCAAATTCTCTGCTTCTCTCTAATGAGAAAGATTTTACTAAGTGAGGTTTGGGATGGTGAGTCCAGTGACCTAGGCTCACTGATGCATATTTAAAAGGGTGAAAATGTTTAATTATGTTTAATTAAATGCTTCAGTGAAAAGGATATTGGGATACTTGTTCCACGTAGCTGGGTTTATCATTAAGCCAGTGAGCGTGATACATGTTTAAGTTCGGAAAGAATTGCCCTCAATCTTCCTGGAATCGGGAGTTAATTGGGACACACTGAGGGTGACAGGTAACTTGGTGAAGAATGGTTCTGCACTTCTCCGCAGGCAATGATCAAAAAATGTTTAAGGACTAAGAAATATGGTGGATTAGAATGAATAAACTTAATGGGCCAGAATTTGTATTCAGCAATGAACGAACGATGCTGGATGTTGGTAATAAAAACAAAAAAAGAACATGCTAGAAACACTCAGGAGGTCAGGCAGCGTCTGAGGAGAGAGCAACAGTTAATGTTTCAGGTTCAGGCCAATGTCAGAATAAGGAGAGAAAATCAAGTTTTGAGTAGAGGAGAAGGTGGGAGAGGGATGGGTAGAACAAGGGGAATATCTCTGAAAGGGTGAGATCAGATGGGTTAGTGGGAGTAGGTGGAGTAGCAGTTAAACTGGTAAATTGGTTTATTATTGTCACATGTACTGAGGTGCAGTGAAAGACTTAATCTTTGCACTCCAATCATATAGGTCTTTTCATCACATCAGTGCATTGAGGTAGTACAAGGGAAAAGCAATAACGGAATGCCATATATAGTGTCACGGTTTCAGAGAAAGTGCAGTGGAGGCAGACAATAAGGTGCAAGGCCATAATGTGGTAGATTGTGAGGTCAAAAGTCCATCTTATCGTTCTAGGGGACCATTCAATAGTCTTCTAACAGTGGGATAGAAGCTGTCCTTCAGCCTGGTTGTACATGCTTTCAGGTTTTTATATTTTTTGCCAAATGGGAGGGGGGAGGAGCAAGAATGTCCAGGGTGGAAGGGGTCTTTGATTATGCTGGCTACTTTACCGGGGCAGTGAGAAGTGTATACAGAATCCATGGAGGGGAGGTTAGTTTCCGTGATGTCCTGAGCTGTGTCCACAACTCTGCAGTTTCTTGTGGTCTCAGGCAGAGCAGTTGCCGTATCATGATGCATCGTTATGGGATGCTTTCTATGGTGCATTGATAAAAATTGGTGAGGGTCAAAGGGGACATGCCAAATTTATTTAGCCTCCTGAGGAAGTCGAGGTGCTGGTGAGCTTTCTTGGCCATGGCATCTACATGGTTGGACAGGATATTGGTGATGTTCACTCCTTGGAACTTGAAGCTCTCAACCCTCTCAGGAACATATGCACCGCCCCCCCTTAAGGTTGTTGTCATGACACCATGCCACTAGTCTCTCCATTTCCTTCCTGTACTCCAACTCACTGTTGATTGAGATTCAGCCCACTACAGTGGTGTCATCTGAAAACTTGTGGATGAAGTTAGAGCAGAATCTGGCCACATAGTCGTGAGTGTATAGGGAGTAAAGTTTGGGGCTGAGGATGCAGCCTTGTGGGGCACCAGTGTTGAGGATCATCGTGGAGGAGGTGTTGCTGCCTATCCTTATGATTGCCGTCTGTTGGTCAGGAAGTCAAGGATCCAGTTAGAAAGGGAGGTGTTGAGTCCCAGGTCTAGGAGTTTGGAGATGAGTTTGCTCGAAATTACAATATTCAAGGCGGAGCTGTAGTCAATAAACAATAGTCTGAAGTAGATGTCTTTATAGAGGACTTGATCGAGGTGTACAAGATGATAAGATGCATAGATCAAATGGACAGTCATAGACTTTTCCCAGGGCAAAAATGGCTAACACGAGGGGGCATAATTTTAAGGTGATTGGAGGAAGGTATAAGGGGGATGTCAGGGGTAAGTTTTTTACACAGAGAGTGGTGGGTGCATGGAACGCACTGCCTGCAGAGGTTGTGGGGGCAGATACATTAAGGACATTTAAGAGACTCTTAGATAACCACAGAAATGACAGAGAAGTGGAGGGTGATGTGGGAGGGAAGGGTTAGATAGATATTAGAGCAGGATAAAATGTCGGCACAACAAGGGTGGGCCAGAGGGCCTGTACTGTGCTGTGATGTTCTATGCTCTATGTTCTTTGCTATCCAGATGCTCCAGAGATGAGTGTATGGCGTCAGCTGTGGACTGTTTTGGCAGTAGGCAAATTGCAGTTAGATGCACATTATGCTTCTTTATTGGTGCAATGCCTTGTTAATAGTAAGGCTGTGGGACATGCCCAGCAGACCAGACTATGCTAATAGAAAAAGAAAAACCGAGACACAGCCTTGCTGTTAACAACACATTACACAGACAAACTTCTGAGCAGTGTTAGGCTCATGTCAAGTGGTGGCCCAATGACTAATCAGATGAAGAATATAATTGGAATAAAGGAGAGAGGAAAGACAAACTATAAAGGAAAATGCAGTGTTGTTCGCTCTGTTATCTTACTGCTCACTACGGACAGAGGCTGAGGTACCAACGATCATCCTTTATTGAAAACGGTCAACACTTAACAACAGTGCCTAAAATAACGTAATATCAAAAGTTGCATGACTACAGTTTTTAAAGGTAACTCACGCACATGTACTATACAGGTACCCCTTTAACAAAAATAATAAACACATAAAACTATCAGTTGACTTTTTGCATATTTGGAATTATACAATGGGTTAAATATTTACATATGAACACACAGTCATTATCTCAATCAAGTAAACTTCAACCCATCTGCTGGTCTTCTCAGACCTCCTCGACTGCAAAGGTGGATTTCCCTCCCCTGGAGTCCACACGCCAGGTGCCCACACTACTGTGAGATCCCCTCCTGTGTGTAACCCACGAGTTCAGGTCTCCTAACTCCTTTCAATTTCTGTCTTCCATCTTCATGACGTAATTCCTGACTTCCGGATTTTTTTACAATCTCCCCATGGTTCCACCTTACCAATCCCCCACAGACTTGGATGCCTGGATAAGCTTGGATGGGGCATCTTGGTCGGCATGGATCAGTTGGGCTGAATGGCCTGTTTCCATGCTGTATAACTCTATGACTCTAACCTGGTGGTCTCTATGACACTATAACTCTAACTGGGTGGTCAGTACACATTCACAGTGTCTTCTACTTGGAACTGTCTCTCCCAACCTTGAGACTGGTGCCACCCCTTCTGGCTTCTTCTCATCGCCTCAGCCTGTCCCTTCAGGTTAGGCTGCACCAAACTTAGCCATGACTACACCTGATGAGCCATCAACAGAGGGCAGAAGGGTCCTCCTGAGCATGGGAAGAGACAATGCCAGTCAATGACTCATGGATTGGTTGGACCCCTTGTCCCGTTATTGCTGTTTCATTGTTTCCTTCACTCTTCCGTCCAACTGGTCAGTCTCCATATTCAACCTCAGTTGGCATGGAAACAGTAACTTGTGCCGGATTCCTTTGAGAATGGAAGAACGTGACGAACTGTGCCAAATGCAGAATTTATCAGAGGACAATTCCTCAGGAAGGCCATGGGCTGCAAACACTGACGTCAGGACCTCAGAATCTACTCTGGAGAAGTGCACAACCCACATTGCAGCACTTCCGACCACGACAAGTGGCTATCGACCAGCGGAATGGAATGGTTCACTCCCAGCTGAGCAAGGGACCCCCCCCCAAGAAGGATGGACTGACCACCTCCATGTCTGTACCAGGGCTGTGGGATTCCATGGACTGCAGTCCTGGCACACTGAGCAAGGCCTGATCAATCCCAGGCCAGTACTCACCGTCTCTGGCCATCGCCTTCTTGTGGATGATGGTTGGAACTAGAGAGATGCTCTAGCACGGATGTGTTCGGCCAAATGGTCTCCTTAACAATTCTATGATTCTATGATATCCCTGCACTTGCCTCAAAGGTATATCTACAGGAGTGTCCCTCACAATACCTTCAGAGTGTCTGGAAAATCAGCATCAACAATTGGCCATTGAATAATGGAGACACAAGAGATTCTGCAGATGCTGGAATGTGAAGCAACACACAAAGTGCTGGAGAAACTCAGCAGGTCGGGCAGCATCTATGGAGGGAGATGGACAGTCGACGTATCGGGTCTGGACTGCCAAATGAAAGGTCTCGACCTGAAATGTCAACTGTCCGTTTCCTCCATTGATGCTTCCTGACACACTGAGTTCCTCCAGCGTTTTGTGTGTTGCCACTGAATAATGACTTGTTCCAGTTTAGTCATTGCCTCATCAGGCAGCTGTGACAGTGCATCAACTGCAGCGGCCTGCTCCAACGTACAGTTCTCCATGTGATGGTCCAGCTGTGACATCAGGGAGGTCCACTACTGCAGTCATGCAGATGCTATTATCAGAATGGATGACTTTGGTCCAAAAGTACTTTCAGCTGTGACATCAGGGAGGTCCACTACTGCAGTCATGCAGATGCTATTATCAGAATGGATGACTTTGGTCCAAAAGTACTTTGTGTGCTGAGACCTGGTCAGAAACTTCTGAACTGGCACAGCCAAGAAATGATGGCCAGAGCCTGTCTCCCGATCTGTGCGTAGTTTTTCTCTCAAGTGGTGAGGGTGTAGAAGATGTCCGCGGTCAATACACATGGACTGATTCCAGTCCACGGGTGATAATTACAGAAACGCTCAGCAGGCGGCATCCTGTAGGAGTCGAAATGGTTTCATACAAGACCAAGGAAAGACTTGACTACTAAGCTTTGTGCTATGTCGCTTATAATTTTTCTGAAATGTTTCACCTCAAGGCCAGGGATTTCCTCTCGGTAATAAAGTGAAGGGGACTCAATATGACTGCCCGTCCTGTCACTCTCAAAAATCTCAAGAGCTGCTGAAACAAAATGTCACTTCAAGGTTTTTACCAGGTCTTCATCTGACACTTTATTTGAAGTTCAGGATACTAGTAGACTCAGATAGACCTATTTCTGCCACCAATGACAAAAATCCCTTTATGGCCATTTTGTTCTGTTCTGCGTTCTCTCCTCGGATCTCAACAATATATATTGCCCTCAGTTGTTCCACATGGAACAAATAGCTCAGAGGGTGGCACAGTGGCACAGCCGGTAGAGCTGTTGCCTCACAGCTCCAGTGACCTCCAGTGCTGCGTGCGTGGAGTTGGCACGTTCTCCCTTCGATCACATGAGTTTCCTCTGGGTGCTCTGGTTTCCTCCTACATCACAGAGACATGTGGGTTGGTTGGTTAACTGGCTGCTGTAACGGCAGCCAGTTAACCAACCAATTTACAGCAGCCAGTTAACTAACCTACCGACTGAGTGGTAGAATCTGGGAGAAGGAGGGGGAGGGAGGAGTGAATGGAAACTCAGTGGGCAAAATAAAACGTATTAGGATAGGATTAGAGTAAATATTTGGTTGATGGTCAGCAAGGACTAGGTAGGCAAAGGGTCTATTTTCATGCTGTATCTACCTCTGACTCTATAACTGGATAAATCTCAAGCTCACCATTACATTCACTGCCAGTCATTGTTGCTGGTCTACCGAGCAAACCCTGTTCTCAGTTAGCTGTGAACTTGATCACTGTCCTGGTACTCCCATAAGTAGCATTGTACCTTCCTCCTCACCAATATACCTCTGCTGTTGCTAATTACAAAAGTCAAGCTACTAATAAATATTCTTTATTGTGGAGGGAGAACTCTCAGTTAACGGCAGTGTCTGGTACAACAATGTAAGAAAAGTCATTCCTCATGGGATCCTCAGTTCATCAAGGTATACCTATATTTGTTTAGACTGCAGAAATATAAGAAAAAAAAGATTTAAAAATGTTCACTTAAATTCCCTGTTACAATTTGTAACCTAAAGGACATATTTGCCAATAGGAAGTCTGAAGTGGAATTACTGGATTGATTGCTGGGATCTGAAAACTGATTGAGTTAGATTGGCCTTAAATCACTGGAGATTGGAAGAATGAACAGTCATCTCTAGACAGTTAAAATACTGAGACTGATTGAGAAGGTGGAAATGATGATTTTGTTTGTTCTGGATGCAGGGTTCAAAACTAAGAGGTACAGTCTCACAGCAACGGATCAAGTAGTTACAACTGAGCTGGTGAGAACTTTCTTCACTCAGTGAATAGTTGGAATTGCGTCCCAAGGTGCTGTGTATACTCAGTCATTTGGTACTACTGATGCTGAAATGAGGTTCAGGTATTATGGGGAACATAGACTTGGGGTAGAAGTTCAGCCACAGCTTTGTTGAACAACCTCACCCTGCTTCTAAGTCACATGTTCCTGTGGGTGACCCTCCACACTGTTCAACTGTTTGCCTCGCTGGGCTCGAGAGGTCGAATCTCAGTCATTGACTGTTCTAATATTGTTTAAAGAGTAATCACACTCCCTAATTTTTAGACTTGATTTCTGTGGCAAGCATAAAAGACAATTAATAAACAAATGCAACAAGACACTGCGAAGTTGAGCATGAGATTGGCTTTCCTGAAGTCAACAAGTGTGCAAATCAATGAACAGCTTTTGGCAATTGGCAGTTCAATATGATTCCTCTTCACCTTGTATTGACGACTGATTTTGCATTAAAAGCAGCTTGCATTGCTCACCTAATTATTTTTCAGAAAAATCGGGATCTGGTGATTGTTTTAAATGTGTTTTGTTTGTTCTATTGCCTTGTGAATATTAGAAGGACACATAAATTACGTTCTTTGAGGTTGAGATAATGATCGATGTAAAAGTCCAGTGTCAATATTGAGAGCTCTCAGGTCCAGAGTGGAACAATTGCCTCAATTTCAACCCAAGAGCCCCAGGGTGAACTTTGATAATGCCAAGATGCAAGAGACTGGAGATGCTGGAATCTGGAGCAAAAAAACAAATTGCTGGAAGAACTCAGCAGGTCGAGCAGCATCCATGGGAGGGAAAGGCACGGTTGACATTTCGGGTTGAGACTCTGTGTCAGGACTGCTCGACCTGCTGAGTTCCTCCAGCAGTTAGATTTTTGATAATGCTGAGGTCAGCTTCTCTTCGTCTCTCTCCTCATGTACACCTTCATGCTCCATAACTCTCCCCTACTCTCCTGCCTTCACATACCCCTCCTCCCTCCTCCGCTCCACTTGGTGAATATTTTGACCTTATTTGTTTCATTATTTCTCCCTGCACCACCTCAACATCTTGCTGGGCAGATGGCTTCACAGTGATGCCCTTCCAGCACTGAACATAACTGCCCCTTCATTACTTCTTCAATATGTCAATTTTGGGTTGTTTCTTTGACCCCTTTTTCTTACTCTCTGCAGATTTATTTATAGAATTGCTACATTTGTTTAAACATTCCCTGTTAGCCTCATCTCATTTCCTATCATGGCTTTCCTGGTCTCCTTCTATGTTGTCTGAAAATATGAAATATATGAAAATAATATGAAACTTCATTACCTGTTTTTATATACATCCATCACACTGTCTGTAATCTCCTTTGAAGAACAATCTCTCTGTTGCCCATCATCCCTCACCCCTCCTGGGTTCACCAATCACCTACCGGCCCCTTGCCCCAAACCTCTGCTTTGCCTTTTTATGCTGTCTATCGTTCCTCTCCACTCTCAGTCCTGATGCAGGGCCTCAACCAAAAACATTGATGATTCCTCAGATTTATACACTTATAGAGTCAGAGGTAGATACAGCATGAAAATAGGCCCTTTGCCTACCTAGTCCTTGCTGACCATCAACCAAATATTTACTCTAATCCTATCCTAATCCATTTTATTTTGCCCATTGAGTTTCCATTTACTCCCTCTACAGATGCTGCTCGACCCACTGAGTTCCTCCAGTAGTTTTTTTGTTGCTGTCTGTTGCCTCAGTTGTCAGTGTCTTCCCCATCATTGGTCTCCTTGACTGGTTATTCATATTCCTTCTGTACCTTGAATAATCATTGTTCATATGGATTATCTTTCTTCTAAGTTTAATTGTGCTTAAGTTGATTTAATTTAATTTAATTTTGCTGTACTGGGACAGTTTGGTGAGTTTATGCCCTCACATCTGCTCAAAAATTCACTGCTCTCATTGTACTGACCCCTTGTTCCATTGTAGGCCTAACCTAAGAAGCTCACTTCCAAATGGGCACTGCAGCTAAGGAGCCTGACTGACCTACAATAACACATGCCAGGACCTGCTCGTCCCCTGTGTAATAGTTTTGATGAGTGAGTTTATGCCAAATGAGATCTTCTTTTCCTGCGGCTTTTGAAGTTTGCTGAGTCATTTTGCCGATTTGACAGTTTGTAATTTACTGGTTGACTCTACTGGAAGCACCTTGCATGTAAGGCAAAGAACTTAGAAAGAGAATATTACAATCCCAGGAGGGAATTATTTCTGCCTCATGCTGAGCCAAGGTGACTGTGCAGAGGCAGATACTTCAGGAAAACAAAATCGCTTGGGTGAATTCTGGCACACTGCTATTTCTTTCATCCTTTATTAAAACTAAGACTGTTTTAACATGTCCATGATTGTTTGGCTTTCATAATCCTGCGGAAAATCTTCTTTTAGATATAGCTTGCTCTCTTTGATTGTATTGGGGGAAAGTATGTTTGGTGAAATCCTCAGAATAAATGGAGTGCAACAAATGGCCTCCCAAAGTGTGGAATGAGAAAGCATCCTCTTGCTCAGACCCAGGATATCGATAACTAGATCTAGCTTGGGCACCAATCTTACAGCTATTTTCTGTTCCAGAGTAATTACTGGAAAGTAACATAAATATTTGCCTTTATTTTATTCATATGTCAATTTTGTTCAGTTTCACCATTATTCTGACTTTGTGTCTCATTGCATTCATCTGAAGACTCTGCCCTGTTGTAATTCTATAGATGTACTGTTGAAAGTATCCTGACTGGTTATATCATGATCTTGTATGGCAATTCGAATGTGCTGGAATGTAACAAGCTGTAGAGAGTAGTGGACTCAGCCCAATACATCACAGGCACATCCCTCCTTACCTCAAGAAGGCAACACCTATCATCAAAGATCTCCAGCATCCGGGCCATGCCATCTTCTCGCACCTACCATCGGGCAAGAGATACAGAAGCCTGAAGTCCCACACCACCATGTTCAAGAACAGTTACTTCCCTTCAACCATTTGGTTCTTGAACCAACCTGCACAACCCTAATCACTACCTCAGTACAGCAACACTATGACCACTTTGATCACTTTGTACTACAATGGACTTATTTTGTTCTAATTGTGTTTTTTCTTGTAAAAATTGTGAATTGCTTATGTTTAACATATTTTTCTTGTGAATAATGCTTATCTGATGCTATGTGCCTGTGATGCTGCTGCAAGTAAGGTTTTCATTGCACCTGTGCACACATGGACTTGTGCATCTGACAAGAAACTCAACTTTGACTTTGAATTTAATTGTTTTCTCCCTGGCCCCATATGTCAAGAGTTTCCATTCACCTTCCAGCTGCAGGGAACAATTGGTTGGCTCCTCAGCGATGCTCCGTACCCTATCACACATGCAGTGATGGACGATGTTAGTCAGCTCTGGTTGGGGAAAATGGAACTTTGCAACTATCAATGTTGTTCTATATTCATCCGAATTATGGAACGAGCAGGTGGGAGTCAGCTGCCTATCTGCTACATCAATAACTGGGATGAACGTGAAACAACAGTGACAGTTGCAAAGTTCAGCAGAGAGGTCTCATTCCCTCCTGGGTGACCCATTATCCATTCTGACCAAATGACTTCTGAATGGCGGATGAGGGTTAAAGAATCTGGTCACCAGTAAAAATCAGTTGATTGTGCTTTAAACAAAAGTAATTATTCCTAATAAGCAAGAATATCTGCCTTCTGCGGATAACTAGGTCAAATCCTGCAGTGTGTACATGAGACAGGTAGGTGAATGTCTCCCAAATTTTGCCTCAGCAGAAGCAAGCAGTGTAATTGCTGGTCAGAGGTTGGACTGAATGCTGCTCTGAGTGACTTTGACTTGACTTTTCTTTGCCTTCTGCTGAATGCCTCACAGACAGAGAGTGATTTTATCAAAAGAAAGATGACCATTCCTGCAGCAGATTTTCAATCTTCAGCACATCTTCAAGTACCGGATGGCCAGTAAGGTGCAGTTGCTAGCACAAGGCAGGCAATGTTGGCAGGGAATTCACATTCAGGAATAGAAAATTAAATGAATTAATCATTAATCTGTTTTGGTCCCACTAACAGAGGGAGAAATATGGGCCAGGGCACCAAGGAAGGCATCAATTTGCTTTCCTTCAAATAGTTTTGCAAAGAATTTTTCACATAAAACTTACCAGAGAGAGAGAGTAAATATTACTCCCTCTACCAAACATAATGGGCTGGTCCTGTCAGTTAAATTGTGCAGTAAATTTCTGATCTTTGACTTCTAAGAGCTCCATTGAACTAAGATAACTTAATGATTGAACCTCGGAAACAAACCGATGTTCTAACCCCATGTGCAACCATTTAATGCTTCAAAGTGCTCTTAACTCAACTTGTCAAAGTTGGTGGGTAGTAACCTACCAGGTACCAGGCAATGAAGTAGGTACTGTAGGTCCCTGACAACAGAGAAAATGAATTCTTCAGGTCTAATCTATGCCTTGCTACACCTCTGCACATTCACAGCAATTTTAACCTCTTACTGTCTGGTGTTAACTCTCAGGTGTGAAGGTTGAATTTCACTGTGTGTTTTGACGTACATGTGACAAATAAATAAATAGCTTATCTTATCTTAAAATACGAAGGGGCCTTTTTCTTCTGCCATCCAAATAGAGCCCATTCAAAACAAACCATGCAGCATAACGTAAGGCTTTATACAGCAGTGGGGCTGTGTGCATAGAACATAGAAGTATGCAGCACAGGAACACGTCTTTCAGCCCACAATATCTGTGCCGACTCTGATGCCAAATTGAACTAATTCCATCTGCCTGCACGTGGCCTATATGCCTCTTTCCCCTGCCTGTTCATGTGTCTGTCTAAATGCCTCTTAAACTTTGCTATTGTATCTGCTTCCACCACCTCCCCTGGCAGTGTGTTCCTATCAACTTTCCCTCTCCCACCTTAAATTTATGCCCTCTAGTATTTGACATTTCCACTCTGCGAAAAAGACTTTTGACTATTTACTCTATCTATGTCTCTCATAATTTTATATACTTCTATTTGGTCACCCCTCAGCCTCAGATGCTCCAGATAAAACAATCTAAGTTTGTCCAACCTCTCATTGTAGCTAATACACTCCAACCCAGGCAACATCCTGGTGAACGTCTTCTGCACCCTCTCCAATGCCTCCACATCCTTCCTGCAATACGGTGACCAGAACTGCACACCAAATGTGGTCGAACCAAAGTTTTATACAGCTGCAACATGACTTTGAAACTTTTATACTCAACACCCCGACTGATGAAGGCAAGCATGCCAGATATCTGCCTTACCACCCTATCCACTTGTGTTGTCACCTTCAGTGAGCTATGGACTTGCACCCCAAGATCCCTCAGTATATCAATACCCTCAAGGCTTCTACCATTTACTGTATACTTTCCTCTTGCATTTGACTTCCCAAAGATCAACACTTCACAGTTATCCCGATTAAACTTCATCTGCCATTTCTCTGCCCATATTTCCAATTGATCTATATCCTGCTGTATCCTTTGATGAACTTCCTCACTATCCACAACTCTGCCAATTTTTGTGTCACCTGTAAACTTACTAATCTGCCCACTTACATTTTTCACCAATCCACTTATACACATATCACAAAACAGGGAAGGAAATGAAACATGAAACATGAGTTCTGACAAATGTCCCTCAAGCTGAAATGTTAACCCTGTTTCTCTCTTCATGGGTGCTGACTGACCTACTGAGTATTTTCTGCTTTAATTTCAGTTTTCCACATCTTCAGTTTTCAATGTTGACATTGATAAAAGTTAAAGATTCATAATTCCATGGCCTGTTAGTTAGTCCTGGGATTGTTGGTGAACTCAAGTATGTAGAAGAGGAAAGTGAATGGAAACGTCATTGGATGGCACAGTGGGACCGCACATAGAGCCGCTACCACAGAGGTACAGCAACCCGGGTTCAATCCGGACCTGGGGCACTTCCTGTGTGGAGCTTGCATGTTCTTCCTGTGACCACTTTGGTTTCATCCCACATCCCCAAGTAAGGTTTGGTAAGTTAATTGTCCACAGTAAATTAACCTTAGTGTGCAGACAAGTGGTGGAATCTGGGGGAAGTAGATATGGATGTAGGGAGAATAGATTATAGGGGAAATTATAGGTGATGTCTGAGGAAGGCAACATTCATCATTAAGGATCCCCACCATCTGGGACATACCCTCTTCTCATTGCTGCCATCAGGTAGGAGGTACAGAAGCCTTAAGAGCCACACATCAAGGTTCCAAAACAGCTACTTCCCCACTGTCTTCAGGTTCTCGAACTGACCTGAAAAACCCTAATTCTACATTGGACTCTATTTCCCACCAATGTTGTTATGTTTATATTTATTTAATTTGTTGTGTAAGTTATGCATAATTTATGTTAATTTAAGTTTATGTAATTTAAGTTTGCCATGTTTGCAATATGCTGTGCTGTTGCTGCAAAAAACAAATTTTCATGGCATTTATACCCTGGGTACGCATGCCCATGACAATAAACTTGTTTATTAGTGGAATGGGATTGGTTTGTGAGCTGGCAGAGGCTCGATGGGACAAAATAGACTTCTTTGATGTTGCAATGAAATATGACAATATTTCTGTGCTTTAGCCAAGAGCAGTTGCTCAGTGGTGAGTGTTTACTTGCATGAACCACAGCAAGTCCTGGACTTCTTTCCCAGTGCTGTCCTACGCAGAGGTGTGGGACTTACAGAGGTGGGATCCAGAGTCTGTCTGTTCATTCCACTGCTGGACTCCATACGGAGACCAGTGGTGGGACCACGTGATGCCGGGTTCCAGATAAAGTTGGGAAATTATCTCTCTGATTCTGTCCCAGGACAATCTGTCCAAGCATCCAAGACCCTACTGACTTCAATGAGGATTGAGGGGAAGAATGAGAAAGCAAGCTCCTTCCTTTAAGTTCTTCCACTTTTCTTACATGTTAATTATTTGTATTTTCAGGTGTTTTCTGTTAATTCTAATCGTTTATTTCAATTTTCATGTTTTTTTTAAATGGCTCTGGATGTGAGAGATCTTTATGACCTATTATTGCCTTGCAGCTTTGCCAGTGTCAAGTGCATCCCCACCAGGTCTGGTGCTATCCACACCACACCACTGGACTAGGGGATATGGAGGTTGGGGAGATTGGGTCTCCGCATCTGGACAGCGATTCTGCGCAGAGAGACAACAAGCCAGCAAGACCTGACCCATCATTTGATCCCTGATGCTCTTGGGAACTTGTTCTGTGCTCATTAGCAGCCACATTCCCTGCATCACAAAGGTGAGTATACTCAAAAGAGTTCTTGTGACTTGAAGGTGCTCGACAACATCTTGAGGTTGAAAGAGGTGCTACATCAGTGCAACTTCTTAGGGTCATCATATTAGTAGAATCCAGCAGAATATGATGACCCTAAGGTCGTCTATACATCAGCACACTCTGCAGGAACACCGTCAGTGAAACGGTGTAAATTTGCAAGGACTTGAGGGTTTTCATATATGACTAATTCTGCCTAACTAAGACGAGCTGCAAAGATAAGTTTCCAATTCCTTGCCTAACCAGCCCATCCTATTGGCTAGGTCATTTGCTGGTAGGATTACATGCAGCCATCTGGGATGAGTATCCAGTCTGGTTACTATTTCACCCCTCCAGCTGTCTTTAATTAGTTAAGCTGGTAGGTTAATCATCGACAGCACCCTAGAGTACCATGGATGTACCTGAATTAGGCATTAAAATATGCATTCTGTTAATGAGATTGACTCTGTATCGACCTCCCATGAGGTGATCATCTCGAACAACTTGAACCACCCAAAATGCTTCATTTGTGTACAATTCCCCCACCATCACCTCTTTCTTGCCTCCCTCCCTCCACGAAGAACTGTATTACGGGCTGGAACTCAAAGGCATGATGAGACTACGTGCATTGTATTTATTGACTGTGATACTCTTTATTGAATGCCTGACATTTCCTTAATTTCCAATGCCTATATCACTGATGCAGGGCTTATTACCTATGTTTGATTGATGGCTTCTTTTAGTTAACAGAATGGATACCCAGCTGTAATGAGCACATTAAATCCTTCATTCAGTGGAAGGGCATGGAATACTTTTTACTCATGATAGACATTGCAGCCAATTCACTCAATTCAATTTCTGTTTTAATCTGCTGGAAGTTAAAATTGCCGATATTCTGCACTGGGTTCCTTTTCCGTCAGTCTGAAGATATTCATCATTTACCAGCGTTAATTCCATTGATGGTAAGCTGCAGAAATCACGTGGGTTTGAAGCTGAGAACAGGGAAATGGTCGCCACACTTCAAAGGCCTGGAGCTGATGTGAATGGACTTGTACCACCATTATATTAATCAGTTCAGATACAAGGATGTTCTCTGTATGAGATGCAATTCTCTCATACCTTTAGAGACTGTTTTGTGGCTAAATGAATAAAATATGACAATTTATTGATTTTTTAAAAATTTCCCTCTGTAGTTTGCTATTCCATGAATGGAATTTTTGGTTCTACATCTGCGCGGTAGTATGTTAAGATGACTTTCTATTTCTCCAGGAATTATATTTTGTAAATGCATAGACAAGACACAGAGGGCTGCTGCTTCCTCACAACATGAGGCTTCACTGAATACAAGCAGCGGATAATTCAAGTCACGATTCTCAAGCATATTGGACCTGTAACCACTGCTTCACACATGGCCGATTTGTAAACTGATTATATATACTTCTAAAATCTAATCTTTGCCACTAAAGAGAACATTATCTAGCAAGGAAGTTAACTGCTTAAAGAGAAGTCTAATCACGTAACTTACTCGATTCCCAAGCCTTTGACTTGTCCACAAGAATAAAATGCAAAGTTTAGCTCAGTCCTGATGTTGCATTATATTTTCTCTTAAACTACAGTGATATGACAAACAAGATCTGAAACACAAGCAAGAAGTGTTGGGAATATGCGACAAAGCTACAAAGACATCCCAGAATGTCCTTATTGTTCGAAATGATTAGCTTCAAGGTAAGAAACATTGCAAGTCACATCAAGATGAATATTGAAAGCTTTTTCTTTATTTTCTATTACCCCATTTTAAAATATTGAGCATAGCACCAGAAATATTTACCTTTCACTACATCCTTTTTCACCACTTTACTGAGGGAGTGTAAAAAAAGTACCAATTCTGTCATAGTTTACAGCAAAAGAAAAGCTGACACTGATACTTGCGTTTCAGATACTAGACCTTATGACAGCATCTTTCAGTATAAAAAGTCATGCTTCATGAACTCTAACGTGGTCTGGGGCCAAAGCTGTCAGAAATGTTCGGTTTATTTCTTCCTCTTAACATCTGACATTTATTTCGAAGGATGGTAGTTGTGTCTGCGGGGCATCCTAACTGGGGAAAGTCTGGCTCTGTTGAACACCATTATGATTTCTTTTGACACAAAGGATTGTGTGGAAATTTTATTTAGTTGAAGAATCCTACAGTATGCAACATCATGAGCTTGTGATAGTAAGCTTTGGATATGCAGAGGTCCTCGAAGGAAAGCATTGGTTTTGGATGACTGCCTTGGGGTTGGTAATGCTGAAGATCTGATTGGAACGGAAACCTTCAAGTCACATTATGCTTGAAAATTAGGAATTCCAGAAATGTAGGAAGGGAAGCATGGAACTCAGATCAAGCCCGTTGTCACCTCTTCCTTCTGTTCCTCTGTTGGTGTCTTGGAAGTGGAGATGATTGCGTCAAATGTATTGATGAAGTATTCCTCACACCTGTGAGTTCCAGCAATGGAACAAAACAACAGCAGATATGTCTGAGAATCCAAAGTGATGAGGGTGTGCCACGGAGATCAGGAATTCCATCTATCCAAATGCCGCAACAGTTACTCAGGAGAAGAAGTTCCAGAGATGCACATAAAATCTGAAGCTCACTAGAATAGAAATCAAAATAACCTGTACAAATCCAAAAGTTGTCCACTATTTTTTGGGTTATTACCAAGGCCACAGGATTGCTGTTGTCACCAGGATAAACTGGTAGAATCACAGAACAGGATGTTCAGATCTCTAGTAACAATCCCCAAATCCCAGGCAATAAAAACATTCATTCATTTGCCATAAAAAAGAATGACCTCTTCCCATCTTTTAGATAAAGCCACAGGTATTGCCATATTTGTGGAAAAACAGACTGAACAATGGAACAATCCTGATTTAAAACAAAATCCCAGGACCCTAACTTATAGAGAAAATGTGGTTCATTTCAAGCTAGCATTCCTGGAAGCCTGTGAATCACATTTCTGCGTACAACGCCCTTCATCCAGTATAGAGAATTGTTTACAGTGAGACATTGTGTGCACAATGCAAATTAAGAAGAAATTAAGAGATTCTTCCAACACTCAGACTAGCAGAATTTTGCATTTCAATTTGTACATATCAGGACAGGTCTGTTATCTTGATAATCAGGAGAGGTTATACAGTGGAGGTGTTTCCCTCATAGATATATCCTCAGTGGTTAACTTCTCCCATTTCAAAGGCAATAAAACACATTATCTTTTCTTTCAATACTGGTTTAGGTGAATACTTCTCCAATAGATTGCTGTTTGGCTGGAATTGCTTCCATTCTGTGTACTTAGGTGCAAGCAATTCCAAGAAGTCCAAGACTCTGCCACTTTTTGATCACAAGTTGTGATCTCGCTGGGCGATTGTCATGAATTAGAATTGACACTGCCACTTTATTATGCAATGTTTTGTAGCTATGCAAGTATCCATTGACATTTTTCGAAGAGGAACAAATCACTGACACAAGCCCTGTCATTTTGTAAGGATTTTTCCTGAAATTATTTTCAATCATCTAATAAAAGAAATAAAATTTCCAAAACTGGGGACCCCCTGCTCTTGATTTTCATGTCAAATCATAAACACCAGTGTCACTTCTTGCCCAGATGTATGTTGGTCTGTTACAAAAATTTGTAAATCACACAGTACTAAATTGATACCTTCACTGTGGCTGCTAACCTTGCTAATGTTTCAAAAGAGGGAGATTTGTCATGATACTTCACTGGAAACATTGCCAGCACATTGTGGGAGCAATCACTACTTTATTGGCAACGCTTTACAGCAGTAACTGAAAGGGCTGGCTAATTTCCAGATTTGGAACGTTAGTTGGAGAAGGTGATGTTTTTAAACAGGAAAGCTTTTTATTTGACTTTCCTAATTGATCAAGCGCCAGCTTTAAAGATTTAAGCTGCGCTATTTTGTTTTTGTCGGAGAGCAAAAAGAACTCGGAGTTAGGCTGTCAGATGCTAGGATCCATCGTCTGCCTGATTTCCTGAGTAAAGTCCAGCGAGCTGTCTAAACCGAGGTCCCCAGTCACTGAGGTAGTTATATTCCTGATCTGAGTCAGTAGACAGAGAATTGATGGAGCTGAGAGACTGTGCTGCTGAACATGTGCCTTCATATGCATATGTTTGAAAAGAGTCATATGGAGGGACAGAGAGATCAGCATCAGCTTCTTCAAGCTTTTTACAGACAAAACTCCTAAAAATGGAGAAATCTGCATCTGGATTCTGAAACCACTGGGGGAGCAAATGAAGTTCAGGGGTCACACTTTCTCCTTCTGCTTTGACTTCTGTGAAATCGTACAAACTTCGCAGTGTTGTCATGTCGTAAGCCTCAGTGTCCTCCTCCCCTCCACCTTCATCGTTGTACTTAATTACGTTATCTCGCATATCTTCCTCGTCCTCGGAAATCATGTGACCCTTTCTGTGTCTCTTCAGGGTCAAGATAAGGAGGACAAGTACTGAAAGAGAAGAGACATAACATTAGTAGCTCCTTTTTGAAAGAATAAAGTTGAATCCAGTCAACCAAGGAGTACAGATACATAGTTCCCTGAAAGCGTGTCGCAGGTAGACAGGGTAGTGAAGGGTGTGTTTGGCATGCTGGACTTTCAGGGCATTGAGTATAGGAGTTGGTACATTACATTGCAGTTGTACAAAACGTTAGTGAAGCCACACTTGGTTACGGTTTTGGTTACCCTGTTGTAGGAAAGACATCATTAAGCTGAAAAGATGGCAACGATTCTGAAGAATGTTGCCAGGACTCGAGGGAGAGGTTGGACAGGCTAGGACTTTATTCTTCGGAGGGTAGTAGACTGAAGGGTCACCTTTTAGAGGTGAATAAAATCACAAGGGGCATATATAGGGTTAATGCACTCAGTCTTTTTCCCAGGGTAAGGGAGTCAAAAACTATAGGGTAGAGGTTTAAAGTGAGAGGGCAAAGAGTTAAAAGGAACTTGACAGCAACTCCTTCATGCAGAGGGTGGTGCGTATATGGAACGAGCTCCCAGAGGAAGTGGTTGAGGCAAGTACAATAACAACATTTCAAAGACACTTGGACAGGTACATGGATAGGAAAGGTTTAGAGGGATATGGATCAAATGCAGGCAAATAGGCCTAGCTTAGACCTTGGTCAATATGGACGTGTTGGGCTGAAGTGCCTGTCTCTGTGCTGTGTGAGTCTGTGACTCTAAACTTGCTTGATTAATTTATAATGTGTTAAGTGGAAATTTTCTTTCAGTATGAAGGCACAGCTTCAACTTGAATACAGATTTCTGGTGCATAGCCCAAGATATGAATGAGGTAGTCTATTCCCGGTAGACAATCCATCCTGCTCCTCTCTCACCTCTTCTCACATACTCGAGTAATCCCAGCCCAGATATAGCCACACAACAATAAAAAGCAGAACAGAATAAGGTAATCAGACCTTGAAATACAGTTTAAATCTTATTCTATTGCCATCGCTTGCCCCTTTCACTTTTGGCTAACTCCTTTGCAGAAATTTAGCATTAGTTGGCAGTAATTTAGTTGCCAAACGTCAGGTTTTGGAATCCTGATAAGTATGTCAGGAAGCCAGGCAAATTATTAACCCCTTTAGCGTAGTTCCATCGAAGGAACTGCTTTACACTGAGACTGAATTGATCAAGGATTGTCATACCAAGATTTCAGACAGGATTTTTGCTGAATTCCAGGAGAACATTTCAGGACAAACTCTTTAATTCCAGAGGCAATCTTAAAATTTGGCATTGTCACATTAAATTTGAGTTAGAGGGGACTATTGTCTTATTAGAAAGGGACATTTGAAGAGTATGCTTGGATGTTTAGAGGAGAGTTTGATATGCATGAACTATAGTTATAAATATTTAGATAAATTTCTCATCTGAATGTTTTCAGAGGACATTGCAGTCTATCTTTTCACATTATTGTGTTTGATTTCTGGAAGGCACTTTAACATAAGTTTCTAGTAAGCTCATTCCATTTGTACTTTGGTTTTGAAGTTTTTAAGTGTTTTTATTAAGTTGAACAATTTATGGATTGCCAAATCCTTGCATAATATAAAAATACCATGATCTGTGTGTAGAGAAGGTTTCTTCTATTGTGTCCCAGCAATATTATTTAGTCATGGCTTCTGTTCCAATCCCATTTCTGAACCAACTAACTCCACGTCTTTTCTACTGTCAGACTGCAGACTGACACTCATCTGTGGGCAGTTGCAAAGACTTTAAACTGCGACTGTTTGAAGTTCATTCCTTAAAGGAGGAGAACTGAGTGGGAAGTCCTTCAACCTGGGCTGGAGTTAAGAAAGGACAACGTACCCTCAACCCCTGTTGACAGGTCAATATTGAAGACATGACTTTAAAAGCGAAACTTAAGCTGGTTATATTCTAAATCTGCATATTCCACTTAATTCAAGCCTGAGGCTAGGATGACAGCCAAAAGCACAAGCTCCTTGAGATCAATGAATGATCTTATCTGCTTACCTATGAGTATAAGAATACAAACTAACAGAGCTATAAGTGCCCCTGGACTCAGGACAGTGGATACAACGTAAGCAGTGGCACTGCAAGACTGGATGGTCCCGTCGCTGTCACATCCACACACCCGAACGGTGAGGGTCCCGGTGCTGCTCAAGGCTGGTGGCCCACTGTCAACCACAAGAATTGGGAGAAAATAGATGTCCTGTTCTTGACGGTTAAACCCATTTCTGTGGGTTAAGATTCCGGCTGTATTTTCTAAAGAAACAAAAGTTGAAAGGTAATTTCTTCTGTTAGAAGCAATACTTCTTAAGCTGCGATTGTTCAACAATGTGGAAAATCTACTTGCTATTTCGCTGGGCTATTGTACCCATTCCAGCTGGACTCTGATATGGCTGTCAATATCAGCAAAGCAGACCTGATAAATGTCCATCCAGCCCAATCACGATTTATGTCGATCCTCAGTCTGAATTTGGCAATGGCCAGCAACAAATAAAACTAATGTTCAATCCCATAAACATATCTCGAGAAGCTGTCAGTGCAGCTGCATCTTAGCCATGAAAAATAGACTCATCTATATGTGTTTGCAGATGATTGTAACATCACAAATGAAATGTATCTTTCAGCTCATTGGCAATGATAAATCGAATTAACTTGGCTTCTCACACTGCGCTTTCAAGTATTATTTGAAATTAGTATCATTATCTCTTCACTTCAAGTAAAATGGTGCAAAACATTGATAAATATATATTTAGCCTTCTCTTCAATAATACCTTGCACCCTTTTTGGCAACACTTTACTGCCTCTTACAGCAGCTCCACAAATGAGGTAAACATATATCCAGTGTATCAAGCAGAATGAGAATATGGTCCCTGCTTGTGTTATAATGAGAATCTGTTCAATCCATTTGTACAGAAATTAAATTCATTAGCATATTCACATAAACATTCAGCTTTTATAAAAGTTGATTAATGCCGTGGCCCTGTGACCTTTGGTTAGCTATTGATGTGTTCTATTGAAAGTAAAGCCATAAACCCTCAGTAATCTATTGATCCTGGCCAGAAATGGTCATCATTAATCACAAGAGAAATTTACACACTGAAATTCCTGCACTTAACTAACAGACAAAATGACTGTGAGCTCAAAGAAGTTTTGATGTTTGTATGAATTCGTTTTTCTTTAAACTTTATTTACAGCATGGTAACAGGCCCTTCCGGCCCAACGAGTCCGCGCCACCCATTTTAAGCCCCAAATTAACCTACCTGTACATCTTTAGGATGTGGGAGGAAACCGGAGCACCATCCCAGATTTAACCTTTAGTGTCAGACATAGCAATGAAAATTCAGTGTGTAAGTTAGATGTAGGTTGTTAACCAAAGGACTTCTCACTGAACAGCACTCATGATCTTACCCCACTGGATGTACAGTCTATGGTTAGAGATTGTTAAAGGATTAGAAGGGATTGTCAGGTGAATTGAAATATGGAGTATGGGTTGGGTAAGGATTCCAAATGCTGCAAACTTTCTCTGGATTTCCACAGTTTCAATCATTACTTTGTGCAGTTTCTCATGAGCACCTGAATCACAGAATCAGGGAACATGCGGGAGACTAGTCAGCCCATCATAGAACACAATGTAATGCCACATTAATTAATTTGATCCCTCTTCCCTGCACATTGACCATATCCCTCCCTTCTCTGCATATTCATGTGCCTGTCTAAGAGTCTCTTAAATGCTCTTATGTGATCTGCCTCCACCACCACCCTTTGCAGTTTCTTCCAGGCCCCCACAACCCTCTGTGTAAAAAAACTTGCCCCACACATCTCCTTTGTACTTTCCCCCTCTCATCTTAACTACATGTCTTCTAGAACTAGACATTTCAATCCTGGGTAAAAGGTACTGGCTGTCTATCTATGTGTTGCATAATTTTATGAACTTCAATCAAATCTCCCCTCAGCCTCTGCCGCTCCAGAGAAAACAGCCCCAGCTTGTCCAAACTCTTCCCATAGCACACGTCCTCCAAAGCAGGCAGCATCCTGGTAAACCTCCTCTGCATCCGCTCCAAAGCCTTCACATCCTTCCGATAATGAGCTGACCAGAAATGAACGCAATGCTCTAAATGTGACCTGACCAGAGTTTTATAAAGCTGTAACATAACTTCCCGGTTCTTGAACTCAATGCCACGACCAATGAAGGCAAGCATGCCATACACCTTCTTTACCATCCTACCAACCTGGGCAGCCACTTTTTGGGAGCCATGTACCTGGACCTCAAGATCCCTCTGTTCATCAGCGCTGTTGAGGATCCTGCCATTAACTGTGTACTCTCCCTTTATGCTGAATCTCCCAAAGTGCAGCACCTCACACTTGCCCGGATTAAACACGATCTGCCACTTCTCCATTCATATCTGCAACTGATCCATAACCCACTGTATCCTTTGGCAACCTTCGATGCAATCCACAATGCCACCAATCTTTGTGTCGTCTGCAAACTTACTCACCTGCAAACTTACTCACCTGCCCTACCACATTTTCATCCAAGACAGAGGTCCCAATACAGCAGGGGTCCTTGTGGAACACCACTAGTCATGGATCTCCATCCAGAATAAGACCTATCCACCACTGTCCTTTGTTTTCTATGGGCTAGGCCAAATTTGGATCTAATCAGCCAAGTCACCATGAATCCCATGCATCCTAATTTTCTGGATGAGCCTACCTTATCTTCTTGAACCTACCTAAAGGTCCTTGTGGAATGCCTTACTAAAATTCATGTATACAGCATGATCTGCCCCACACAAAGCCATGCTGACTTTCCCTAATTAGACCATGCTTCTCCAAATGCCCATAAATCCTATCCCTAAGGATCTTCTCCATTAGTTTCCTGACCACTGATGTGAGACTCACGGGTCTGTAATTTCTAGAGTTATCCCTATTTCCCTTCTTGAACAAAGGAACAACATCAGCTACCCACTAGCCCTCCGGCACCACACCTGTCACTAGTGAAGATACAAAGATCTTGGTCAAGGTCCCAGCAATTCACCTCTCACTTCTCTCAATAACCTGGGGTATATCTCATCAGGCCCTGTGAATTTATCCACCTTAATATTTTTCAAGAGACCTAACACTTCCTCTTTCTTAATCTTGACATGCCCTAGCATCTTAGTACGCTCCATCCTGATCTCACTATCCTCTACGTCCATCTCCTCAGTAAATCCCAAAACAAAGTATTCATTTGAGATTTCGCCCACATCTGCAGCCTCTAAGCACATGTTCCCTCTTTTCCTTGAGCGGTCCTACCCTCTCCCTAGTTGTCCTCCTGCTCTTGATGTATGTGTAGAATGCCTTGGAATCCTCTTTAATTCTACCTGTCAAGGATTTTTCATGGCCCCTCCTGGCTCTCCTAATTCCCATCGAGTTCTTCTCTAGCTTCTTTATAATCCTTAAGCTCTCCATTTGAATTTAGCTTTCTGAGCCTTATATATGCTTCCTTCTTCTTCTAGACTAAATTAACTACCTCTCTCATCATCCAAGGTTCCTGCACCTTGCCATCCTTGTCTTTCCCTCTTACTGGAACAAACTGGTTCTGAACTCTATGCACTTGGTCTTTAAATAACCTCCATTTGTCAGAAGTGGATTTGCTCAAAAACAACTCTTCCCTATTAACTCTCCCTAGCTCCTGTCTGATGCCCTCATAATTTGCCCTCTCTCAATTTCATGTTTTCCTGCAAGGTCTTCTCTTATCCTTATCCATAGCTATCTTAAAGCTTAAGTGTTCACCCACTGAAAGGTCAGTCACCTGGTCAGGCTCAGTCCCCAGTCTTGCCTTCCCTCCAGTTGGTCTATCCAAATACTGCTTCAAGAAACCCTCTTGAAGGAGACTGCCCCATCTAAACCTTTTGCACGAAGGAGTTCACAGTCAGTGTTGGGCAAGTTGAAGTCACCCATAATGATAACCCTGTTGTTTTTTCTCCTTTCCATAATTTTCCTGGACATCCCAGGGGGACCAATATCCTAGCAGGGAGGTTTGCTAAGGCTGCTGGGGAGAGTTCAAACTAGAATTGTTGGGGGGTGGGATCCGAACTGGAGAGACTGGGGAAGAGGCGCTTGGCTCTAAAATAGAGAAAGCTTGCAGACAGTACGTGAGGGAAGGTAGGCAGGTGATAGAGAAGGGACGGGTTCAGACCGACTGTTTGAGATGTGTCTACTTTAACGCAAGGAGTATTGTGAACAAGGTGGATGAGCTTAGAGCTTAGATAAATACTTGGAGCTACTATGTGGTGGCCATTACAGAGACTTGGATAGCTCAGGAACAGGAATGGTTACTTCACGTGCTGGGTTTTACATGTTTTCAAGAAGGACAGGGAGGGAGGCAAAAGAGGTGGGGGAGTGGCACTGTTGATCAGAGATAGTGTCACGGCTGCAGAAATGGTGGACGTCATGGAGGGACTGTCTACAGAGACTCTGTGGGTGGAGGTTAGGAACAGGAAGGGGTCAATAACTTTACTGGGTGTTTTTTATAGGCCGCCCAACAGTAACAGGGATATTGAGGAGCAGATAGGGAAACAGTTCCTAGAAAGGTGTGAGAATAACAGTTGTTGTGATGGGAGATTTTAATTTCCCAAATATCAATTGGTATCTCCATACAGCAAGGGGTTTAGATGGGTTGGAGTCTGTCAAGTGTGTTCAGGAAGGTTTCTTCACACAATATGTAGATAAGCCTACAAGAGGAGAGGCTGTGCTTGATTTGGTATTGGGAAATGAACCTGGTCAGGTGTCAGACCTCTCAGTGGGAGAGCATTTTGGAGATAGTGATCATAATTCTATCTCCTTTACAATAGCATTGGAGAGAGATGGGAACAGACAGATTAGAAAGGTGTTTAGTTGGAGTAAAGGGAATTATAATGCTCTCAGGCAGGAAATTTGAAGCTTAAATTGGGAACAGATGTTCTCAGGGAAAAGTATGGAAGAAATGTGGCAAATATTCAGGGGATATCTGTGTGGAGTTAGAAATATAGAACATACAAACATAGAAAATCTACAGCACATTTCAGGCCCTTCGGCCCATAAAGCTATGCCGAACATGTCCCTACCTTAGAAATTACTAGGCTTACCCATAGCCTCTATTTTTCTCAGCTCCATGTTCCTATCCAAAAGTCTCTTAAAAGACCCTATCGTATCCTCCTCCACCACCGTTGCTGGCAGCTCATTCCACGCACTCACCACTCTCTGAGTAAAAAACTTACCCCTGAAATCTCCTCTATACCTACTCCCCAGCACCTTAAACCTATGTCTTCTTGTGGCAACCATTTCAGCCCTGGGAAAAAGCCTCTGACTATCCACACGATCAATGCCCCTCATCATCTTATACACCTCTATCAGGTCCCCCCTCATCCTCCGTCGCTCCAAGGAGAAAAGGCCATATTCACTCAACCTGTTTTCATAAGGCATGCTCCCCAATCCTGGCAGCATCCTTGTAAATCTCCTCTGCACCCTTTCTATGGCTTCCACATCCTTCCTGTAGTGAGGCAACCAGAACTGAGCACAGTACTCCAAGTGGGGTCTGACTAGGGTCCTATACAGCTGCAACAATACGTCCCGGCTCCTAAATTCAATTCCACGATTGATGAAGGACAATACACCATATGCCTTCTTAACCACAGAGTCAACCTGTGCAGCCGCTTTGAGCGTCCTATGGACTCGGACCCCAAGATCCCTCTGATCCTCCACACTGCCAAGAGTCCTACCATTAATATTATACTCTGCCATCATAATTGACCTACCAAAATGAACCACTTCACACTTATCTGGGTTGAACTCCACCTGCTACTTCTCAGCTCAGTTTTGCATCCTATGTCCCGCTGTAACCTCTGACAGCCCTCTATACTATCCACAACACCTCCAACCTTTGAGTCATCCTCAAACTTACTAACCCATCCCTCCACTTCCTCATCCAGGTCATTTAAAAAGATCACAAAGAGTAAGGGTCCCAGAACAGAACAGACACCACTGGTCACCAATCTCCATGCAGAATACAACCCACCGACAACCACTCTTTGCCTTCTGTGGGCCAGCCAGTTCTGGATCCACAAAGCAATGTCCCCTTGGATCCCATGCCTCCTTACTTTCTCTATAAGCCTTGCATGTGGTACCTTATCAAATGCCTTGCTGAAATCCATATACACTACATCTACTGCTCTCCCTTCATCGATGTGTTTAGTCACATCCTCAAAAAATTCAATCAGGCTCGTAAGGCAGGACCTACCCTTGACAAAGCCATGCTGACTATTCCTAATCATATTATACCTCTCCAAATGTCCATAAATCCTGTCTCTCAGGATCTTCTCTATCAATTTAACAACCACTGAAGTAAGACTCAGTGGTCTATAATTTCCTGGGCTATCTCTACTCCCTTTCTTGAATAAGGGAACAACATCCGCAACCCTCCAATCTTCTGGAACCTCTCCTGTCTCCATTGATGATGCAAAGATCATGGTCAAAGGCTCCACAATCTCCTCCCTCGCCTCCCACAGCAGCCTGGGGTACATCTCATCTGGTCCCGGCGACTTATCCAACTTGATGCTTTGCAAAAGTTCCAGCACCTCCTCTTTCCTAATATCTCCATGCTCAAGCTTTTCAGTCTGCTGCAAGTCCTCACTACAATCACCAAGATCTTTTTCCGTAGTGAATACTGACGTAAAGTATTCATGAAGTACCTCTGCTATTTCTTCCGGATCCATACACACTTTCCTACTGCTGCACTTGATAGGCCCTATTCTTTCATGTCTTATCCTCTTGCTCTTCACATACTTGTAGAATGCCTTGGTGTTTTCCTTAATCCTGCCCACCAAGGCCTTCTCATGTCCCCTTCTGGCTCTCTTAATTTGCTTCTTAAGCTCCTTCCTGTTAGTCTTATACTCTTCCAGATCTCTAACGTTACCTAGCTCTCTGACCCTTTTGTAAGCTTTTCTTTTCCTTTTGACTAGGTTTATTACAGCCTTTGTCCACCACGGTTCCTGTATCCTATCCCAACTTCCCTGTCTCATTGGAACATGAGACAGGGAAGTTACGATAGGATACAGTCTTCCCCAGCCCTCATCAGTTCCATAGAAAACAATCCTAGCCTATCCAACCTTCCCTCATAGTTCCATTCCAGGAACATCCTCATAAATCATTGAACCCTCTTGCTGCCTTGGTGAAGCAGCCAGCATAATCAAAGACCCCACCCACCCAGGTCATTCTCTTTTCTCTCCTCTTCCATCAGGTAAAAGATACAGGAGCCTGAGGGCACATACCAGCAGGCTTAAAGACAGCTTCTACCCCACTGTAATAAGACTATTGAACGGTTCCTTTATACGATGAGATGGACTCTGACCTCACAATCAACCTTGTTGTGACCTTGCACCTTATTGCACTGCACTTTTTCTGTAGCTGTGACACTTTACTCTGTACTGTTATTGTTTTTACCTGTACTACCTCAATGCACTCTGTACTAACTCAGTGTAACTGCACTGTGTAATGAATTGACCTGTACAATCAGTATGCAAGACAAGTTTTTCACTGTACCTCAGTACAAATGACAATAATAAACCAATACCCATACCAATCAGCTTCTTCGTGTAATGTGGTTACCAGAACTATATTCAGTTTTCAAGCTGTGGTCCAACTAACATAATATACAGATTTATCATAACCTACCTGCTCTTACCTTATGTGCCTCAACAAATAAAGGAAAGCATCCCCTTTGCCATTTAATCACCTTAAGAGAAATAAAAGACTGCAGATGCTGGAATCTAGATAAAAAAAAACACTATGATGCTGGAGGAACTCAGCAGGCCAGGCAGCATCAGTGGAGAAATGCAGGCGGTCAATGTTTCGGGACCCTTTCAATATTTCACACTTGACATTATGAGAAATGTGCAGTTGTACACTTTGGAAGTAGAAATAAGCGGGTAGATTATTATCTAGAAGGAGAGAAGATTGATAGTGCGGTAGTACAAAGGGACTTGGGGGTACTCGTACAAGAAACCTTAAAAGTTAACCACCAGGTTGGATCGGTGGTTAAGAAAGCGAATGCTATGTTGGCATTCATCTCGAGAGGTATAGTGTATAAAAGTAAGGAAGTGTTGATGAGGCTCTACGGGGCGCTAGTGAGGCCTCATTTGGAATACTGTGCGCAGTTTTGGGCCCCGCATCTTAGGAAGGATGTGCTGACGTTGGAGAGGGTTCAGAGGAGATTTACGAGAATGATTCCAGGAATGAAAGGGCTTAAGTATGATGAGCGTTTGTCGGCTCTTGGACTGTACTCGCTGGAGTACAGAAGGATGAGAGGGGACCTCGTAGCGACATTTAAAATGTTGACAGGTAAGGATAGAGTAGATGTGGCTAGGCTGTTTCCCTTGGTGGGCGTGTCCAGGACCAGAGGGCACAATCTTAGAATTAGAGGGTACAGTTTCAAGACAGAGATGAGGAGAAGTTTCTTTACCCAGAGGGTGGTGAAATTGTGGAACTCCTTGCCACGCACAGCAGTGGAGGCCAGATCAGTGGGGGTATTCAAGGAGGAGATAGACAGATATCTAAATAGTCAGGGTATCAAGGGATATGGGGATAAGGCTGGCAAATGGGATTAGAATAGTTTTTTTTTCTCTCTCTTTTTTCCCACCCCATTTCTTTTTCCCTTTTCCTTGGAGCAGACTCGATGGGCCGAATGGCCTGCTTCTGCTCCCTTATCTTGTGATCTTGTGAACTAGAGCATCAACATCACCCCCCTCCTTTGTGAATGTAGACTTCATTAAAGGACTTTATTCACATCCTCCACCGCCTCACACTGGTTACCTCTTTTAGTCTCAAATAGGCTCCACTCTTTCCCCAGTTAACCTCCTGGTCTTTATCTCCTTATAAAGCACCTTTGATTCTCCTTTGATTCTCCTTCCCAGGACTCTCTCTCCTCCTTGCTTTGCTTTTCTAGTTTCCCTTTCATTTCACTCCTTGCCTTCCTGTACTCTTGCAGGCTTTGCACTGCATTAAACTCTCAGTGTCTCAAATAATCTTTCCTTTTTGTTTTGTCTTACCTTCTATACATCACATCATCCAAGGGGCTCTGGATTTAACAGTTCGTCCTTGTTCCTTGTGAGATCAAATTCACTCTGAATGCCTCAGGAATGGAGAGGGGAGATGGCCGGTATGAAGAGGAGAAGGAGAATGGTGAGAAAGAAGTCCGAGGTGATTGGTAGACTGAGGAGGGGTGTAAAATGTTCGTCTAACTTCCTGCTCCTTCCCCATAACCCTGCAATATTTTCAAGTCTGAGAGTCTTAGAGTCACACAGGGTGGAAACAGGACCTCCGGCCTAACTAGTCCATGCTCCTTCCACACGAGTCACATCTGGCCCTTCTAGACCTTTCCTCCCTATGTACCTGTCCAACTATCTTTTAAAAGGTGTTATTGTACCTGCCTCAACCACTTCCTCTGACAGCTCGTTCCACACAGATACCATCCTTCGTGTAAAAATGTTGCCATGGCCCCAGCTGTCAAGTTTTTTAATGGTTCAGAATGCACCTGATACTTGTAAACATAAAATTTATTAAAAGTAATAAATAAATAAATAAAATTGATTTTTTAAAGTCTTGAAATTCCTTAAAAATTACAACCAGGACAAATAATTAAAAACATTTCATTTTCCTTCTTTCACCATTCAACCATAGAATTCCCATTCAAAGGAATCGGTGCACAAATCCCACAACCTCACTCAGGAGAGCAATTCCACACTGCCAGGTACCCAGGAATTACAGTAAGCTCCCACTCCGCTGTTGGGATCCGCATGGGAGACCAGCAGCTGGACTCCAGCTGGGAAATCACCAGCAGGCCTTCAGAGGTCCGTGCATACACAGAGTCCCAGAGTGGTTGGCATTTAGGTGCAGAAATGCCAGCAATACCCAGCAAAGTTCTGGTCACCAGCTTTCAAATTGAGTTAAATAAATACTTCATACTAAATAAAAATCATGAGGGGCATAGGTAGGGTGAATGCACCCTGTCTTTATCCCAGGTTTGGGGAATCAAGAAGAAGAAGGCAGAGGTTTAAGGTGAGAGGGGAAAGCTTTAATAGGAACCTGAGGGGCAATTTTTTCACCCAGAGGGTGGTCAGTATATGGAATGAGCTGCCAGAGGAAGTGGTTGAGGCAGGTACATTGACAACATTTAAAAGGTACTTGGACAGGTACATGGAGGGGAAAGGTTTAGGGGGGTATGGGCCAAACGCGGGTAGATGGGACTAGCTTAGATGGGAATCTTGGCCAGCATGGACCAGTTGGGCTGAAGGGCCTGTTTCCTTGCTGTGTGACTCTATGACTCTATGCGCACAATATGATCAGTGATATGGATGAAGAAGTAAATATAACATTTCAAAGTCTGGAAATGGTACGTCCACGGGGAGGGATGGAGGAGTGTGAGCTATGAGGAGGATACAAAGAGGCTGCAATGCAATTTAGACAAGTTGGGTGGGTGGGCAAAAGCAAGGCAGATGCAGTTTAAAGTGGATGAATGCGAGGTTATTCACTTCAGATCTAAAAACAGGAAGGCAGATTATTATTGGAATGGTGATAGGCGGGGAAAGGAGGCAATGCAGTGAGGTCTGAGTGTCCCTGTACACCAGTCACAAAGCTAAACACTTCAGCGCAGCAAGCAGTTATGGTGTGCTGACCTTCTTTGCAGGAGGATTTGGTACTGGAGCAAGGATGTCTTATTGCACACGTACAGGGCCCTGGTAAGACCCTGTACAGCTTTGGTCTCCTTATCTGAGGAAGAATATTCTAGCCATGGGAAGAGGCAGCGAAAATTTGCCACACTTATCTCTGTGATGGTAGAACTGATGAATGAGGGATGGGTCGGTTAGGCCAAAATTGAGTGGAGTTTAGAAGAATGCGAGGGGTCTCATAGAAACCTTTGAAACTCTAACAGGACTAGACAGATTAGGCAAATGGAGGATGTTCCCCATGGCCAGAGAGGCCCGAACCAGGAGTCACAGTCTCAGAAACTCAGTGAGTGGAACCTGAAGAATTCTTGACCACAGAGGGAATGGACACGCAGTCATGAAATATATCAAAGAATGAGGCACAGGTTGTCCCTGGTTGACAGGTTCCATTATTACAGACGTCCATAAGTCAATTTTGTCCATAAATCAGCAAATACACAAGAATTGCTCAATATGGTAACCACACCTCCTCACTATTATGATGAATGGCATCAAAAGCACATAAGGCTGATAAGAAAGAACAATTACTAAAAGTGGAGAGAGAGGTAACTAGTTCTGCTGTTCATAGGTACGAATGTATTATGTACGCATGTTGGACTCTTGAATTTAACAATATTATGGAGCTCATTTGTGTGTCTGTAAGTCAGGTATTTGTAACCGGGGATGGCCTGTAGGTATATTACTCAATGCTAAAGGACTTGGGGATAAGGTGGGAACAGGGTACCAAAGGGATGACGAGCCTTGATGGTGTTGAATGTTGGACCAAACCCGAAGAGCCGATTGGCCTCCTCCTGCTCTTATTTTCCTGGTTGCTCTGATATTGGTATTGATATTGGTTTATTATTGTCACTTGTACCGAGGTACAGTGAAAAACATGTCTTGCATACCGATCGTTCAGGTCAATTCATTGCACAGTGCATTGAGGTAGTACAGGGTAAAAACAATAACGGAATACAGAGCAAAGTGTCACAGCTACAGGGAATTGCAGTGCAGTCTGACAATAAGGTGCAAGGTCAAACAAGGTAGATTGTGAGGTCAAGAATCTATCTCATCATATAAGGGAACCGTTCAATAGTCTTATCACCGTGGGATAGAAGCTGTCCTTGAGCCTGGTGGTATTTGTCCTCAGGCTTCTGTATCTTCTGCTTGATGGGAGAGGGGAGAAGAGAGAATGACCCGGGTGGATGGGGTCTTTGATTATGCTGGCTGCTTCACCAAGATAGCGAGAAGTATAAACAGAGTCCATGGAGGGGAGCTGGTTTCTGTGATGCGCTGAGCTGTGTCCATGACTCTGCAGTTTCTTGCAGTCCTGGGCAGACCAGTTGCCATACCAAGCTACGATGCATCCAGATAGCCTGCTCTCTTTGAAGACACCTCTCAGCAGCAGATACTGATAGTGGGTTCACTCAGCAAAGCCTGAGACAACCAAGCTTTCAGGGAGTGCATCCAACTCAGACTCGCTGCTCAAAAAACCCTCCTCAATTGCAAGCATCTCTCCTCCCACCATCTTTCCCCTTGTCGAATAATAGAGTCATACAGCACAGAAACAGACCCTCAGCCCAACAACCACATGCTTACACCAACCCTATACCAATCCATTTCATTCTCCCAATATTCACATCAACTTTCCCCAGATTCTATTATTCACCTATACACAATTTTCAGCAGCCAATTGACCTACAAATCCATGTCTTTGGGATGTGGGAGGAAACCAGAGCACCTGGAGGCAACTCACGTGGTGACAGGGAAAGTGTGCAAATTCTACATGGACGGTACCTGAGGTCAGAATTGAAACTGGGTCGTTGGAGCCATGCAGTAGCAGCTCTATCCACTGTTCCACAGTGCTGCATCTTAAATCCGTGTCCTCTGGTTACTGGTCTGCCTGCAGCAGAAGCAATTTCTCCACATTTCCTCTGTGAGAATCCCTCTCAGTTTTCAAACACTTCCCTGAATCTAAGGTGGCTCCAGCTTCTCCAGTTTCTCCTCCCCATGTCACCACAATCTTTGGTCTTTCTCCTCTGCACACTCTTGAGTCCTTGAGGTCCTCTCCTAGCAGGTCATAACAGGCAGCTGTTGCAACTATAATGAGCTCTGCAGTCCCAGCTACAACATCACATTATTCCACTGGCTTCTTGTAGTCTTTCGGCACAGCAACACATTTACATGGATTCCCATATCAATCCTCACAAATGTTTAGATAGTTAATGCACATTTCAAGTGCCAACTGCCATGTTATGTCAAATCCCAAGTTTATAAAAAGACCATTGAGAATCATGATCTACATTTCAGTTTATAAACTTCTCCTACTCTCCTTCACATCCCATCTAGAATGGTTCTAACTGAGTAAACATAATCTTACTAAGAAAAAAACACAGCAAGATTGCAATTTGTGCTTTTGCACTCTATTATTTTTTAATTAGAGTGGAAAATAACAAAACATTTTAATGTATCATAAATATGCAATTTATCTTTCAAGGTAGGCCAATCTACATGACACTAAATTACTTTCTCTGTGTATTGAACTGTAACATTTCCCATGGCTGATTTTGCTTCCTGGTTTTAAAAAATTACTCTTTTCCATACAAGCAAGATTTACATCTGCATAAAATATTCCAAGGGCTTCAACCTTCTCAGATCATCCACGACATTCCTCCAACTTCAAGAGCAAATTTCTCCAGCACCTTTGTTTCAGTTGTTATTCTAAATGGGCCCGATTGTCAGATCTGTTCGTGAGCAACTCATCCCACAATTCCAGCCACACCAATGGATGTAATTGGTTTACTATAGTCATCTGTGCTGAGATACAGTGAAAAATTTGTTTTGCATGCCATCCAGACAGATCATTACCAACATCAAGGTAGTACAAAAGGAAAAATAATAACAGAATGTAGAATATAGTGCTATAGTTACAGAGGGAGTGCAGTACAGGTAGACAATAAGGTGCAAGGCCATGATGAGAAAGATTGTGAGGTCAAGAGTCCATCTTATCATACAAGAGGTCCATTCAATAATCTTATAACAGTGGGATAGAAGCTGCTCTTGAGCCAGGTGGTATGTGTTTCCAAGCTTTTGTATCTTCTGCCCGATGCAAGGAGGGAGAAGAGCAAATGTCCGGGGTGGATGGAGTCATTGATTATGCTGGCTGTTTTACTGTGGCAGCGAGAAGTGTAGACAGAGTCTATGGAGGTGAGATTGGTTTTCATGATGGATTGAGCTGTGTCCACAACTCTCTGCAAATTGTTGTGGACATGGGCAGAGCAGTTGCCATACCAAGCCGTGAAGCATCCAAATAGGATGCTTCCTATGGTGCATCTATAAAAATTGGTGAGGGTCAACAGGGACATGCGAAATTTCCTTAGCCTTCTGAGGAAGTAGAGGCACTAGTGTGCTTTCTTGGTCATGGTGTCTACATGGTTGGACCAGGACCTGTCAGAGGAAGTGGCTGAGGCTGGTACAATAACAACTTCTACAAGACAGTTAGACAGGTACATGGATAGGAAAGGATTAGGTGGTTATGGGCCAAATGCTGGCAAATCGGACTAGCTTGGATGGGGCATCTTGGTCGCTGATGGGCCTGTTTACATGCTGTATGAGTCTATGACTCTGTGACTATGACATGCTATTGATGATATTTACACCATAGTGGGATTCCCACCAAACTGCTCTCCTCAGCAACCAGGGAGCTCACATGACCAGCACGGATGATGTCGGAGCGAGAGGCACACACCTCCCTCTCCCACAACAAAACCCCTTCGAGCAGTCGAGGAGTGATTGGAAGATCTGATCATCTTCCTCAAGCTCATTATCTTCACTGTAACATCCCTGAAGATCAAAAGAAACATTTGTGACACTTCATTTTACAGGCATTTGTCATGATTGATCAGAAAATAATGAAAGATTAATTATTAAAAACACTGTGGTCAGCACAACTCAGAGGCAGAGCTGTTGGGTCCTGTTTGTGTTGAGTGGTCAGAGCATGTTAACACAGTGCCACGAGTCAGCAATGTTCCCAGAGAACCCCTGCATCAGCCAGACCATCACCGGGGGAGTTTAAAGAGAAAAATAACTTGCAGCACATGAACCAATTCATAACCAAATATCAGGGTGCAGTGCTTATTTTTTGAAATTTTGTTTATATGAAGCTGTGCGCAGGGACACTGGGAATGCTTGATTGATAGGTACAGTTTGGAGGTGCAGAGTGTGCTTTCCAGAGAACCTGTGATGGACTTGAACCCGTCATCCAGCAGGCTTCCCATTTAACACGGATAAACCGGCAGTGGGCAGATTTTTATGTGAACTGGCAGTGAATGGAGAGGTGTCGTCAGTGTGGGCACTGTGTGTTGGGTGGGGAGGTGTAGGTGGTGTGGACACTGTGTGTTGGGTGGGGAGGTGTCGGTGGTGTGGGCACTGTGTGTTGGGTGGGGAGGTGTTAGTGGTGTGGGCACTGTGTGTTAGGTGGGGAGGTGTACGTGGTGTGGGCACTGTGTGTTGGGTGGGGAGGTGTACGTGGTGTGGGCACTGTGTTGGGTGGGGAGGTGTAGGTGGTGTGGACACTGTGTGTTGGCTGGGGAGGTGTTGGTGGTGTGGGCACTGTGTGTTGGGTGGGAAGGTGTAGGTGGTGTGGACACTGTGTGTTGGGTGGGGAGGTGTAGGTGGTGTGGGCACTGTGTGTTGGGTGGGGAGGTGTAGGTGGTGTGGACATTGTGTGTTGGGTGAGGAGGTGTAGGTGGTGTGGACACTGTGTGTTGGGTGTGGGGCTGCAGGTGGTGTTGAGATGTTTTCACCAGTGGGAGAATCTCGAGCAAGGGGACATGGCTACAAAATAAGGGGACGGTCATTTTAAACTGAGGTGTGGAGATAAATTCTCTCACAGGCTAGTGATGTCTAGAACTCTCTGTCCCTGAGGCCGTTGGAGGCCAGATCTTTAAATATGTTTAAGATAGAGATAGATGAATATTTGAAAGACTGAGGAGTTGAGGGTTATGGGCAAGAGGCACAGGGGAGGAGCTGAGTCGGCAGAGATCAGCCCTAACCATATTGAATGTTCCGGCAGGCTTGAGGGGCCAAGTGGCCTTCTCCTGCTCTTGTTTTCTTGTGTCCCTGTCTCCCTTTCATTGATTTGCATTTTCTGAGCTCCCCTTTCCTTCTTTCCATTCCCTCAATCCTGACTCTCCTGTATTTTTCCAATCTCACTGAGCCAGCCTACCCAAGCCGTGAGGATCCTCCTCAATTAACACAGAACTTCCCACAGCCTTTTAAAGCCAAATAGTGTGGAGGTGGAACTGAATTCAATCCAATTTTCTTGTTTATGCAAAACATTAAAAAAATTAGCTGATGGCCTGTGAAAGTTTATTATCTTTGTCCCCGAACAAGTTATTTACAGTTTACCATTGCTTTAAGCTTAATTCAAATGAAGTTAAATCGATATTAAAATTGTGCAAATAAATCATTTTATTATTTACTTAATTTGAAAAACTGGAGCATTTACTTTCAAGTGAAAAATAATATTTTGTATATTGCACAGATAAATAACTGAAATGAAACTTTTAATTTGTTTTTATTCCTTCATATTAGTTGTGTTGACCTTGCCGCCTGGGTATGTGGAGGTGTATTTTAATACCGGAGAATTGTAACTGTTGGCAATAGAACGGGCTGGTCCCAGCTGGACACCACCTGATCTCCACTCAGATCATTGGATAACTCTTGTCCCTGTACTTATCGAACTTCTGTGGCATGACAGAAGTGAAGTGAAAGATGCGATGCTTTCCATTTAAAAACCATATCAGTGAATCATCAGAGAGATGTGGAAGTATGATCCCACACAAAATAATTCTCATTTTTATTTTCTGTTCAGGCATACCAGACATAACGCCACCCATCTTCTATCTTATAATTTCCAAATGACACTTTCTGTTACATTTCCTTTGTTGTCCTGCACTAAGTCCAGGAATATTGAATTGATTTTTCTGTTATGATGATGCAACGTGCCTTTGTGCTTCATCTAAATGCATTTTTTCCACATTTTCTTGGCATACATGTCACAACTGGTTAGGAACTGTCAGCTTTCTTGGGTTGTCAGTTGTTTTCACAGTCTTTTTTTTAATGTGTATGCGTCTTCCAGTGAAGACTGGAAATAGTTATTTATGTGAACAGACGGACAGTGTTGTATCCTTCAGCACTCATGAGAATTCCACACGAGGTAAACACACAGCCACACCCAGGCTAGAATGAACAGTACTCAAGACATTTGGCTGGTGGGAATTGCATTCATGGAGCAACAAATCTGTACATCGATCCGCTGAGTTCCTCCAACAGATTGTTTGTTGCTCTAGATTCCAGCACCTACAGTCTCTAGTGTCTCCTTGGTTGAATTCATGACTGAATAATGTGTTTGTGTATGTGCGTGTGTGTGCGTGCGTGCATGCGTGCGTGCATGCGTGTGTGTGTGTGAGTGAGAGAGAGAGAGGTTGGGACAGGAGGTGTGTGATAGGAAGTGTAATAGAGGGAGCAGGGTAAGAACAATCTTTATTCTACACAGTACTTCCTGATACTCTGGAAGTCTATCAGTGTTCCAGGTCAGAAACTTAAAAGCAAAATTAATGAAAGTTTGCATTCATAAAAATCTGATGCAAGCAAGTAAAACATTCAGATGGAGGACAGAAACAAGTAAGATTTAGAAAAGATGAATGTAATGATTGCCAGATTGCCTGCTGGACAAAAGCCAGCACAGAGATATTTTGATCGAAGAATCTGCGCAGGTCTTAACAAACTATCAAGGCTGCAGCAGTGCTGTGAATCTTGGTCGAGGTTCATGCTGTTAGAATGTTCAATTCATACTGTGTACAATGATGGAGGAAGGGTCATTGTCAAGTGTATCCTGAGCCATTATAATGTGAAAGATCCAATGATCACAATGGAGCATCATATCTGAATAATTGTAACTTATGGGACAATAAATTACAAACATCTTGGTGTCAACTGAGTTGAGAACTTAGCAGTTAAAGAATAGTGAAAATCTTTGAAGACTTAACATCCAATATTTTTTACATAACTTAAGAGTTTTTAGGTCTCTTCAAAGGATTGCAGGTTCTCTAACACAAGTTCCCTTACCAAGGTTTATCTGACACTTTCCCAGGCTCTGTTACCCTTGTTTAGCAATTCAAGTGTGGCACTTCAAAAGAGATGAGCTCTATATTTGTTTTCTTCATGAATAGTTGAGGAGCCTCCTGAAGAAAATGTCAAGTAGTTTTATAAAGAGATATCTTCTTTTAAGTGCCAGATAAAAGATATGATTCAGCTCAGCTGGAGCTTCCAAAGTAGTCACCACAGAATGGTACATTGGATTTTCAAAGTAGCAGTACCTATTAAAGTGAAAAAAGGGCACTGACTCTTAAATAGATACCTTTTATAGGCTACAGGAGCAATTGCTTATTTATCAAATAATATTCCACTGCGTGATGTGCTTTTCTTATAAAGTGAATTTGTTAGCGTTCTCAGAAAAGAACATTTCTGTTCAAGACCTACAAAAATCCTTGGTCTGCCGTCAGACATGGATTTCTTGCAGGATGACTTCCAAGATTTCAAATCCTTTAACTCATTTGAAGTCAGGTGAGAAAGAGCTCGAGCTGTGGCCAAAGTAGCACTGCACATTCATCAGACCTTCAATAGACAACAGACTGGATGCAGCACTAAAACATTACACTATAAAGAATTTGGTTTAATCACAAGAAAATCTCAGCTTTGTATGTTCCCTTAATTCTTTAACTCTTCTTTAAGCTAAACCTGTGGCTATTGCCATTGAACTTACTTGCAGTATGTTTATCAAAATTAAGGAAATTCATCATGTCCCTATTGTTCCTCACCAATTTCTATAGATGCACCAAGAAAGCATATGATGCGGATGCATCACGGGTTGGTGTAGCACGTGCTCTGCCCAAGACCGCAAGAAATGGCAGAGAGTTGTGGACACAGCTCAGTTCATCATGAAAACCAGTCTCCCCTCCATGGACTCTGTCTACACTTTCTGCCACTGAGGAAAAGCAGCCAAAGTAATCAGAGACCCTACCCACCCCGGACATTCCCTCATCCCCACCCCTCTCCATCGGGCAGAAGATACAAAAACTTAAAAACATGTACCACCAGGCTGAAGGATCCCACTGTTATAAGATTATTGAATGGACGATAAAGGTGAACCCTTGACCTCACAATCTACCTTGTCTACCTGCACTGCGCTTTCTCTGTAACTGTAACTGTGACACGATATTCTGCATTCTGTTATTGCTTTTTCCTTGGACTTCCCCAATGTACTTATGTTTTGAAATGATCTGTATGGATGGCATGCAAAACAAGGATTTTCACCGTGTCTCAGTACATGTGACAATAATAATAAACCAAACCAAACCAACCCAATAAAATGGACAACTTTTGGATCTTTCTTGGGTATTCTATCAGGTAAAGTATCGCTGGTTATTTCCAAGTGAGGCTGATTAAGTCATAGCAGGAAAGTACCAACACTACTCATCATTGAATTATATGAGTGTGTGACACTGAATTGGTTCAATATATTGTGGCTTGAAATTCTGGTACACCCAGATGGGAGCGCTGGCTGGTTGACGGAGAGGGCTGCTGATGACATTTGGAGTGCTGGACCCACTACATTAAACTTCATGGCACCCAGGGACTGCTAGCAGCAGCCATTGCACATTTTCACAGTTGAAAATGTGCCTCCTAAGGCTAAAGTTGGCTTTGGATTGCTGGAGTGCTGAGGCTTGAGTATTGGTTGGCAATTAAGGTAATTGATGGCGTGTGTGAGAGCACGGGGGAGCATGCGGGTCAGGTGAGTGGCTGAGGGGTTGCAGTTGTCAAGGGCTGTATCGGGGCCTGGGCTTGTGAGTGGCAATCAGGAAGGGTGAGGTGATCAGGATCTCCTCTGGCAATCGTTGGATGACTGCCTCAGGAGTTTTAGGGGTGGGGAGTGGGGTCAAGGCCACAGACTCAAATGTCAGTATGGATTTACCTCACTCAGTATCAGTAAAACTAAAGAGCTGATTGTTTTCTTCAGGAAGGGGAAGGAGGGAGAACATGTGCCAGTCTACATTGGTGGATCGGCCGTGGAGAGGGTCAGCAGCTTTAAATTCCTGGGCGTTAACATATCGGATGATCTGTCCTGGGCCCAGCACATAGATGTAATCACAAGGAAGGCGCACCAGCGTTTTTAGTTTCTTAGGAGGTTAGGGAGGTTCGGCTTATCACCAAACAGTCTAACAAACTTCTACAGATGTGCTGTTGAAAGTATCCAGACCAATTGCACAATGGTCTGGTACGGCAATTTGAATGTATAGAAATGTAAGAAGCTGCAGAGAGTAGAGGACTCTGCCCAATACATCACGGGCACATCCCTCTCCACCATCGGTAGTATTTAAAGGAGGTGCTGCCCCAAGAGGACAACATCCATCATCAAAGATCCCCACCATCCGGGCCATGCCATCTTCTCACAGCTACAATTGGGCAGGAGGTGCTGAAGGTCCCACACCACCAGGCTTAAGAACAGCTACTTCCTTTCAACCATTCAGTCCTTGAACCAACCGGCACAACCCTAATTACCAGAGTTCAGCAACACTATGACCACTTAATCGCTTTGCCCTGAAATGAACTTTTTTTGTTCTTAACTGTATTCCTTCTTGTAAAAATTGTGTTAAATCTACGTTTTTCTTGTGAATGCTGTTTACATGATGCTATGTGCCTGTGATGCTGCTGCAAGTAAGTTTTTCTTTACATCTGCACATACATGTACTTGTGCGGATGACAATAAACTCGGCTTTGACTTTGAAAGGTCATCAACCTGAAATGTTAACCAGGGTTCCATCTCCAAAGATGCTGCCTGACTTGTTGAGAGTTTCCAGATCTTTATGTCCAGAATTTCTGGTATTTTTCTCTAGGGGCTATTTTTCTCATTGAGGTTCCAAAGCAGAGCTGGGTTTAATAAAATGTTATTCTCTCAAGGGTGCCAGCAATAAACACCAGTTTTTAAGACAACTTGATCTAATTTACCTGGCACTGCTCTAGAGGAATGCACTGGAAATTCCATCTGTGACTGATGCAGAAAATGCATCCAGTGCACAAAGATGAATTACTTTGGAAATGCATGGTAGAGTTTTTTGTCTTTGGAATGTGGGAGGAAACCAGAGCACCCGGAGGAAACCCACGCAGACATGGGGAGAACGTACAAGCTCCTTACAGACAGCAGCTGGAATTGAACCCGGGTCGCTGGCGCTGTAATAGTGTTATGCTAACCGCTACACTACCGTGGCTGCCCATTAAGTGACAGGATAGCTATTTAATCCCTTTCCAGATCTCAGCCTGGGAGTTTAGGCCAATTAACACAGACGTTCATCGATTGTTTTGCCCTGTGTAATTTACAATAATATTAAACCAGAATGTCCCACACACAATGGCTGGTTCGTGGCCGGAATTAAACCCGGGTCGCTGGTGCTGCAATAGCGTTACGTGAATCGCTACACTTAGTCGGAGGAGTAAGGAAGTCTGTGATGGGAAATAGGTAGAGGAACACTGTATCTGGGAGTACAGAGCACAGATCACTTGGGAATAAAGTCAGGGAAAAGCTCACCAAGCACTGGACGTCATTCCCAGAAGGCAGTTTTGAAAAGTCTTCCAGCATCTTGGTCATATGATACTCCTTTCAAGAAAGAATTCTGGTCACAACTTAAAATGAATGCACAGGAAATGACAAACAAAATGCTGAATGGACTCCTCGGTCAGGCTGTGGTGACAGAAATGATCTGAAATGTACTTATCTTCTGCCAACAGCTGCGTGGAGAATACTGGCGAGGTGGTCTTGGTGGATCAGCCAAGCCTGGAAGTCAAGCAGAGCCTCAGATTCATTGAAAGAAAGTGCCACCATGGCAATAGTGTGGGGGTCAAGCTCAGGGAGTAGAACTGATGAGCTTTCTTTGTTCCTGACTCCACAGATGCTGCCTGACCTGCTAAGTACTTCCAGCATTTTCTGTTTTTATTTCTGTTTTTAATTTCCTTGTGCTGTGGTTCATAGGAATATATTTTTTTCTGGTTACTATGTGTACCCATTCTGTTTGTTTATTCAGATGTCCCCAAGAGACATCTATCTCGAAAGGCTCATAGAATGCTCTCTGCCCACCCAGATGACTGCAGCTGTATTATAACACAAGAGACCTGACACTACCCAGAACAAAGCTGTGTTCATCTTCCATTGGTTGTAGAAACAGTTTACTCTCACCTACTTAATCCCTTCAAGTGACCAATAACCAATCATATAACTATTATCTTCTCCTTGCTATAACAACACCTCAGCCAATTTGATTCATTTGCTTTACACTTTACACATAATTGCAATCTTTCTTCAATGTTTAAATTCTGGAAACAAATAAAAGCCGCAACATGAGAAATTCTGCAGATGCTGGATGCTACCTTCCTGAGACATCATCTCTTGTGGACGTCCTTGCTGGTGGGGAGAGCTGCACCCATGAAGGAACTGGCTGACTCCACCATTCTCTGTAGCCTCTTGTGTTCCTGTGCACTGGAGTTCCCATACCAGGCCATAATACAACCATACAGATTGCCTTCCACTGTACATCTGTTTGTCAGAATCTTCAATAACATGCTGAATCTCCTTAAACTTCGAAGGAAATAGAGATGCTGGTGAGCCTTTTTCATGGTTTGGAGCCATTTCCAAGTCATTATTGACTCATTCACTGGGAGTGGGCCTCTTACACTTAATGAAGCTTCTCTACCAATCTGTCCCCACTACACTATATTGTTCTCCAATAATAGTTCATGGAAAGACATAGAGAATAACAGATCACTTTGCACATATCGGGAGCCAACTCTTGCTGAAGGCAGGCAATGATGATGAAATTCACCAATGCTTTCTGTGCTCAGCGTGGCTTTTGGCTATCTGAAGAAAAGAATGGTTGAAGGTCAACACCTCAGAGCCATCACTAAACACATATTCTACTGGGCAGCAGTGATCCACAGAGAAACAAAGGATAGCAGATGCTGGAATCTAGACAACAAACACGATGATGCTGGAGGAACTCAGCAGGCCGGGCAGCACCTGTGGAGAAAAGCAGGTGGTCAACGTTTTGGGTTAGGACTATCACCACCTTGTGCCCACCCCACCTCCCATCTTTTGTCTACCTATTGCTGCTTTGCTTTTCCCTCCTAAATATTGGGCTTCCCCTTTTCTTATCTTCAGTCCTGAAGAAGGGTCCTGACCCCAAACGTTGACTGCTTGCTTTTCTCCACGGATATTGTCTGGCTTGCTGAGTTCCTCCAGCATCATCATGTTTTTCAGCGGTGATCCACTCTCCTCTGATCAGTACTTCAAAATACTGGACATATATTTCCAATATTGCCCACTCAAAATCCTTCAAACCCATTAGGAGGAAAGAAAGCCAGTGTCAACTTGGAGGACAACATCACCAGCATCAAAGTTCTAGTTACCCTCAGCCAGCTCTGATGGGCAAGTCATGTCATTCATACACCCAATACCAGGCTCTTGAAATGGGTGCTTTATTCCAAGCTCCGTCACGTCATGTGATTATTACAAAGCAGAGAAAATGCTCTGAGGATGTTCTCAAAACCTCATTGAAAAAATGCATCCTGCTCACAAACTCCGGGGAATCCCTGGCCTGCGACTGCGGATAGAACTGAGCGCCCTGAGTCCGTGCTTTGGGAGAACACAGAAGCCTGGTGTTAATGGTGAAAGGATCGCACCTCCTAAACCACCCAGCCTACTCGTCTGTAGTATGAAAGGTCATGGCTGTCATGTGACAGTGACAACACTGACCCCTCTGGTCGGATGATAGCATTGCTCATCGGGTCGGAAGTGACACCACTGTCAGTCAAAGGTTTAGCTCCACCCCACCCATCAAGTGCACACCTAAGGATTGGCTTTGTAACACACCTTTGTCCTTGACGCCCAAATCACTGGCTTGTTTGAATTACCTGAGCTAGCTCCACCCAGCTCTCCAGCACTATAAAGGATGTTACACCTGCGTAGCTCTCTCTTTTGCTGACTGCCGCCAGGGTCGAAACCACACCGAAGGACCACTGATAAGAATGTGCATTTCCACAGGGGGCTGGGAGCATCTTGAGTAGATTCCCAGTAGCATAGAGCTGTTGCTTATCCAGAATCAGGGGGTTCAGGCACCGTATTGCGTCTTCCCTGATCGTTGGTGACCAGTTCACTGTGTGTGTATGTCTGTGTGTGTGTGCGTGCACTTCACCCTGTTGCGACTCCCCTCACGTTCCGTGATTACCTGTGTGCATGTGTGTGAGTGTGCATCCGTTCCCGTTCATTCTGTTCCCGCGTTTGTCTTTGTAAATAAATTCCTTTTTAAAATACAATGTATCCAGAGTCCTCTATCCTTAAGATCAAAAGAACCTTTTCTCACAACTCTGTCCCATCAAGCACTTCCTGCCTCATGTGTGGCTGAGACTGCAGGTCTCACATGGCCCTCATGTACCAATGGGTTTGAAGGATATTAAGTGGGCAGTATTTTGAGGTATTGAACAGAAGAGTGTAGATCACTGTTGAAAAACACGATGATGCTGGAGGAACTCAGCAGGCCAGGCAGCATCCGTGGAGAAAAGCAGGTGATCAACATTTGGGGTTAGGACCCTTCTTCAGGACTGAAGATAGGAAAAGGGGAAGCCCAATATGTAGGAGGAAAAGCAGAGCAGTGATAGGTGGACAAAAGAGGGGAGGTGGGATGGGCACAAGGTGGTCCTAAAGACAGGTCCTCACCCTAAACATTGAACCTGCGGATCTGGAATCATCCTCAACCCCAAGGAACCGTTTAAGAAGAAAAGAAGATTTGGTTGGCAAGGCTTGCTAATGTACGAGAGACTGTGAAGCAGTATGAAAGAGCTGCTAATCATATATATATGTTTTCTAAAAATGTGGATGTTGAATGGTTCCCAGCTATAAACAGATTAGAAATAGCTGGAAACCTGCTCCTCCAAGTCTTTTTTTCAAATTCCTCACACCAGGCTTTGTGCTGCTAATTTCATGTTAATTCTGCTGTCAAAATTTATTCTATCAAATGCAAATTTTGCTTCCAGTCTTTTCACAGAAGTGGCCAAGATCCAATCTATCCTGTAACTTTACATAACATTGCTTTTTGAGTCACATTGCTTCATGCATTCACACAGCTGGTTCCTGTGCTGGCAAATCACTGACAACAGACTGAACTTCATTGGGTTCCAACTGGTATTATTTTTGGCTCACCCTCTTGTTCCTTTTCTCTTTATTTGTCTACTTACAATGGTGGGGTTTGGCTCTTGGACTCTTATTATCAGTAGTCGAAGGAATGTGCAACACGGAACAGGCTATCACTATGCCTGCCCTAGCTCTTCGAAAGAATACCCAAATTAATCACAATTAACAACAACTTGCACCTGCTCAGCACTTCAGATGCAATAAAGTGTCCCGAGGTGGTTCACAGGAATGCCATCAAAAAATGTAATGCTTAATCTGTGAAAGGGATGGAAGTTTAAGGAACATCTTCTGTTTTAAGCAGCCCTTTCATACTGTCTCACAACCTCTCACACCTCTAGGCATTCTTAAATTTTAAGACTTTGCTCCCTTGCTCCAGGTCCATTGAATCTACTCTACATAAATTCAAAACCATTACTTTAGGTGTCTCATTGAGCTCATGCATTAACATTTGAAATTCAAGGGAATAAAAAACATTTATGCAACCTATTCTTCACGTTTCATCTGTTAATCCCTAGTACTATTCAAGTGAATTTACACTTTGCTCACTCCAAAACTCTCCTTCCCCACCCTCCCTGTCCAATGCCTGAAATGGAATCCTGATCTAATCTACCACCAAGCTCAAAGACAGCTTCTATCCAGCTGTTGTGAGGCTATTGAACTCTTGTACGAGAAGATGGACTCTTGACTTCACAATCTAACTCGTCATGGCCTTGCACCTTATTGTCTGCCTGTGCTGCACTTTCTCTGTAACTGCAACACTGCTGTATATTCTGCATTCTGTTATTGCTTTCCTCTTCTACTACCTCAATGTACTGATGTGATGAAATGATCTGTATGGATGGCGTGCAAAACAAAGTTTTTCACTATAACTCGGTACATGTGACGGTAATAAACCAATTACCAATTAATCAGTTCTATATAACTACAGCTCCTTTTTCTATAATATAAACAGAAAATGCTGGAAAGGCTCAGCAGGCCAGCATTTGTGGAAAGAGGAATGTGGTTAAAGTTTAGGTCAAAGACTGCTTGCGATTTTTGATTTTAGTTCAGATTTCCAACATTAGCATTGTTTTGATTATACCTTCTTTATGTTTGAACTCCACCTCCTTGAGAAACTATAAATAACACAAGAAATATGATACAATGACCAAGAGGAATTAAAGCTCATTCAGAGCTATAAGACTGAGAAAATAAATAAAAATCAATGACAAAAGTTGGGAAGAAAATAGGAAATGGGAGGAGACTCACAAAAGATGTAAAAGAAAGCAGATTGTAAGAACTTTCACCTAAGCAGGAAGTGAGCAGTGAATGTATGAGAAATTATAATGGGAATAATGATAATGGTGCAGGTATTTCAGAGCAGTATTCACAACAGCAGGGGCGGTTATCATTCAGGAAACTTCAAGAAATTGATCAGCAATGAGAGCTTGGAACTTACAAATAATTATATCAGTAGAGAGAAAAGTTCTATGGAGACGAATATCTAACTAATCCCTGGACCTGATTGCTATAACTGAGTTTTAAAAGAAATTTCAGTAGAGACAGAAAAAGCATTGATTTTATCTTCCTGAATTACCAAGATTCTGGAATGAACCTTATGGATTGAAGGTGGCAAATGTCATTATACTACTGAAGAAGATCAGGAGAGAGGCAATTAGGTAACAGAGGACAATTAGCCTGAAATCAATCAAAAGGAAAATGCTTAAATCTTTTATTGAATATATTGCAACAGGTCCCTGGATAATCAGAGTCTGATTAGACAGATTCAATCAATTTCACAGCGGGCAAATTATTTTTGATAAATATGAGTTTTAAAGGGGGAACTAAACAGGGTAGATCAGCATTTAAAAAGGAATCTCTGACTTCTGAAAAATTATTTTTCAGCATCTGGGTCTCATTTATTATCCATCCAGAATTTCCCTTGAACTGAATGACCTGGTCGGCCATTTCAAGGGGTACTTAAGTGCCAACCATGTGGGGTTTGTTCTGGAGTCATATTTGGATGAGGTCAGACTGCACATTTCCTCTTCTGGGCGATGTTCGTAAACCGGTTGGGATCTAACAACAACCTGGTAGTTTATATGGTCATCATTACTAACATTTGCTGGTATTTTTCAAATGTTTACTCTGAATTTAAATTCCACAGCTGCTGAGGTGAGATTTGACTCAGGTCTCTGATTGTTAGCCCAGGGTTGAGGGAACAGGGTTTAGGATTACTAGTCCAGTGACAACCAGTGTTCCATAACAGTACCCTATAAGCGTCATAAGGTTCTACATGGTGCCATGCAAGAGGGTGATACATAAGGTGAGAGCTCCTGGAATATAGGGTACCGTATTAACATGGACTGAGGATTGGTTAATGGATAAATCAAAGAAGGAACAGATAAGAGACTAGCAAATGTTGGTATGCAAAACAGTTTTGTTGGGATTAAGGAGTGGAATGGTTCCTGAATGCAATCATTAAGTTAATGTGAAGTCAACATTTATGAAGCTATGCCAGCTTTTATTACATGAGGTTTGGCCTTGAGAGTGTTGGAATAGGGACGTTTGATTACAATTCTGTGAGGCTTTGAACTAACATGTACATATCTGGCCTCCTTACTCAGGAAAACTTTACTTGCCTTAGAGGAGAAGTTTAAGGAGGTTTGGCATATCACCGAAGACTCAAAAAAACTTCTACAGATGTACTGTTAAAAGTATCCTGACTGGTTGCATCATGGTCTGGTAGGGCAATTCGAATGCACAGGAATGTAGGAAGCTGCAGAGATTAGTCAACTCAGCCCAATACATCATGGGCACGTCCCTCCTCACCATCAGTAGTATCTACAGGAGGTGCTGCCTCAAGAAGGCAACATCTATCATCAAAGACCCCACCATCTGGGCCATGTCATCTTGTCGCAGTTACCATCAGGCAGGAGGTACAAAAGCTTGAAGTCCCACACCACCAGGTTCAGGAACAGCTACTTCCTTTCAACTGCTCGGTTCTTGAACCAACCTGCACAACCCTAATCACTATCTCAGTATAGCAACACTATGACCACTTTGACCACTTTGTACTACAATGGACTTTTTTTTTCTAATTGTGTTCTTGTATAATTTAGTTTAATTTATTTTTTTTTGTGAATGCTGTGTATCTGATGCTCTGTGCCTGTGACGCTGCTGCATGTTTTTCATCGCACCTGTGCATACATGTACTCGTGCATATGACAATAAACTCGACTTTGACTTTGAGGAGGTGCAGCAAAGTTTCATTATATTGATTCCTGGGATTGAAAGGCTATCCAACACAGAGTTTAGAAGAGTGAAAGATGATGTCATTGAAAAGTAGAACATGGCAGCATCCAAAGGGTTGGCAGTCTCATCAGAGGGAGCTGGCTGAAATTGAGGAAATATTTCTTCACTAACAATTGTGGATGCTTAATCAGTGATCATCTTCAAGACAGAGGTTGGTGGATCTAAGGACTCTAAGAGAATTGAGGAATGGGGTAGGGCAGGAAGTGTTGATGTAGGACTTCAACTATGAGCAGGTTCACAGAGACATTCAGACCATTCCCATTCTGACTTCTTCTTGAAGCCAAATTTCCATTAGACTCTTCAATCATTCTTTTGTAACTATGCTAGGTTTTAGGGATTGTGAAAACATACATACAAGTAAACCACACTGCTTCTCTAAAACTACTAATCTCTGATGAATAGCTGAGGTTAAACCAAAGGCCAAGCACAATTACTTGAAAGAATATAGGCTGCAAACAACAATTAGTAATGAGGGACTTGAAGTTCCCTGTTAAACATGAGTAATAGGCATTCAAACCAGGGCTTCAGTTGTTTAGGTGCAGAAGTGGTGCTAAAAATCCTGGATCTGTCAAGACAAAACAATTATTTCGCATCTTCATGATCTTGGGATGCCCAATGCACTTCACAGCCAAATAAGTAGTTTTGGAAGTGCAGTCACTGATACAGTGTGGAAATGCAGCAGACAATTTGCCAAGTCTTCAAAAAATGTTCTGAAATTGGACTAAATATTGGCTTGAAGTTTAGACCTGGTGGAACTCTTAATTTCAGCACTGCACAGCTGAAAATGAAAAGTTACCATAGAGTGAAATTGTGTTTCCAGGTGGTCTTGCATCATTCCAGGAATTCAATAGGGCACTGTACTCCCTGTGCATTGTGGAGCAAGTTTATCTAGTTACCTCATAAGTGAATGTTGTTGGGTATTCCAGGATAACCAGGTCTTCACAGCACCGTCCTGGATTCGGATCCCACTAATGTTCCAAATTTACCACCAAACCCCAGACCTCCTGATTTCCACCTTGACTCTCCAGTGATCCCCAGCCAAGGCTCCTGATGAAGGTTCTGATATCCACTCCACCACTGGCCTTAGTTTCAGATAGCAAAAATGGGTGCTGCCCTTTATATGGCTTTTACAAGGAGACCCATGACCAAGATGGTCACTGGTATGTCCCTGCTCCAAAGATCTGGTGCTGCCATTTGGGCCTTCTCAAAGTTCTAGCCCTATTTGTTTAGTGTTGTTGTTTTAGGACTAAATATTAGCCTGAATTCTGATTATCTTTATATTGTTACAATAGGATCTTCAACATCCACCTGAAGGAGCAGATAAGATTTAGTTGACCAAATGAAAAATACTATGATGCTGGAGGAACTCAGCAGGCCAGGCAGCATCCACTGAGAAAAGCAGGCGGTCAATATTTTGGGTCAGGACCCTTCCTCAGGACTGAAGATAGGAAAAGGGGGAAGACCCCCTTTTGTGATGGAAGGGAAAAGCAGAGCAGTGATAGGTAGACAAAAGAGGGGAGACGGGGTGGGCATAAGGTGGATGCAGGTAAGAGATAGTGATAGGTAGGTGTGGGGGAGGAGGGGAGAGCTGATCCACCGGGGGATGGGTCAAAGGTAAGGAGAGAAAAAGGGGAGGGGGTGGTAGAAAAAAAAGAGATATGCTAGAAAAGGGAAGAAAAGAAGAGGCATGACTGGGGGTGGGGATGTGGGGAAGGGGGGTGGGGATTACTTAAAGTGGGAGAATTCAATGTTCATGCCACATTAGGCTGCAAAGTTCCAAGATGTTGCTTCAGTTTGCGCTTGGAATTCTCCTGGCAGTGGAGGAGGTCGAGGACTGACATATCTGTGATAGTGTGGGAGGGGGAGGTGAAGTGACTGGCAACGGGGAGATGCAGATCGCAGTTACAGACAGCAGGCGTTCTGTGACTGGTCACCTAGTCTGCGTTTGGCCTCACCAATGTAGAGGAGGTCACACTTGGAGCACCAAATACAGTAGATGATATTAGGGGAGGTGCAGGTGAATCTCTGTCTCACCTGAAAGGACTGTTTGGGTCCCTGGATGGAGGTGATGGAGGCGGTGTAGTGGCAGGTGTTGCACCTATGGCGGAGGCAGTGGAAAGTTCCCGGGGTAGGAGCGGGATGGGTGGGTTGGGGGGGTGGGGGGGAGGAGATCTGTGGTTGTGTGGAAGTCCTGAAGAAGGGTCCTGACCCGAAACATTGACCACCTGCTTTTCCCCACGGATGCTGCCTGGCCTGCTGAGTTCCTCCAGCATCATTGTGTTTTTATCTAGATTCCAGCATCTGCAGTCCTTTATTTCTCTTGATTTTTAGTTCACTATCTCATTAAAGCACCAGCCCCTTCTTCAATGCTTCACTCGAGTCTATTGTTATTCTTCAATCTCTATTGTTATTCTTTGCATAGCACTCTACACCCTCACTGCTCATTATACACACAACTCTTATGCTTTCATCTATTCTTCAGGACTCAAAACTGACTTCTAGTGGGCACCCTGTCCATATCTAACATCTCTGTTGCTAAATGATGCAGAGAGGAATATGGGCTTCAGCAGCACCACATGTTGCCACAGAGGCCATTTGGGAGAAGGGTTTATCACCAAGACATGATGAGCTCAGGGATTATTCCTGAGATCCAAGCTAAGGATGCTTATGCAGGCGAAAATGGAAGTCACCGAGATCTAAGATCTCCTGGCACCTTAAATGCCATGCACTTTCCCAGTCTCTTCTCACAGCTGGCCCAGGTCACAATCATACTCAGTTTCCTAACCTCAGGATGATTCCTGCCTCTTTGCCACTGATCTCACTTCTCAATTTGCTGCTCACTGCCACGTCAACCACTCCCGATAGTCTTCAGCTCAGAGGAACGGGTGGATGGAGAACGAGGATTCTCCAGCATTACAAACATCTGCAGCGATGACGCAGATGTAGCAGTGTGACTCCAGCAGAAATCTCCCGAGCCACCTTCTGTCAGGAACATCTAACCCTTTGGACAGCCTCTATGTTCTCCAGCACACAAGACCTCCTCTGCATGTGATCCTCTCTTATAAAAGTCCAGGTCCATGTTATGAACCAAGTTGCCCAATCCCTCCCCTCTTCTACTCGTCTGCCAGCAATTCTTCTCTACATTGCACAGCGGAGATTGTGTGGTGTACTCCAGAGATTGTTGCTCTGTGGCTAAGTGTTGGTAGCTGCACAACAGTGCTGGAGATTTAGTGTGTACTCAAGTTGTAAACTGCATTGTCCGTTGAACTCATCAACATTTTTAAGTGACGGGTGCATGAGAAGATCATTGTTAGCCTCCCACACTAGGTCGTTTCATGCTTACAAATCCAAACAGAGAATTTTTAAGGCTTGGAGCCTTGAAAGGTATTGAAATGCTATAAAATGAATGGATTCCTTTTAGGAACTCCAAAGTATGGTAATCGATTCGTGGCAAACAATAAATGTTACAATAATCAATATAGACAGCCCAAAATCTTCTCGAGAAAATGTTTCTGCGTCACATGGGGCAAAGTTGATACGTAACCATTTATCAACATTTGTCTGAATGTTGGAACCCATATTGAGAAGGAATATGAAATAATATCTTTGAATATGTGGAACAGATGCTGAGCAAAACAAGACCGATCAATGTTGACAGGATTAGAATTGAGATAAGGGTTAGGAAGAAGAAATTAAAAGTGATGATCAGAAACTACCAGGGGCAGATGACTGAAGTATTTGAACCCTAAGTTCAGGTGCAAAGCGATGATACAGTAGGATGGATGATTGTTGTCTCCTTAATTATCCTGGGTAAGAAAGAGGCGTGTGCAAGGATATTTCTTTGGTCCAAACTTTCCTCAGTTGATTTCCTTCACACTTCATTGAATTCTCCTGAAGAATGCTGTATTGCTTGAAAGTAATGCATGAGCAATTCCTCAAAATTCTGTTATCCAGTTTTAAATTACTTTTTAAAATTTATACCTAAACTAAGTTGCATATGGGAAATTGAACAAAATTTGCATTTATTGGAAGGAATACAGTAACTATCCCAAATTGCATAAGGGTGCATTGAAGCTATAGAATGGAAGGAACCTGGCTGTCGGCATCAATAACGATGGTAAACATGTTGGCCCAACTTTCGGTCCATTAAGTGCCTTGTTCCTGCCCAGCAATAAAGCTGAAGGAGAGACAATAAGGAACTTTTACCACTGGCAGAGGTGTCTAGGACCAGAGAACATAGGTTTAAGGTCAGGAGTAAGAGATTGAGAGGGGATCTGAAGAAGAATTTTTTCACCCAGAGGACAAAATACTGTACGTGGGAACAATCCGTGGACCTTGTAACAGCAGCTACAACATTAGACAAAGTGATATTCAGGAAATAACTAGAGCTTGCGATGAAAACAATAATCATGAGGCACCCAATGTATCCAATCTATATGAAAATTGAATTTGACAAGGGTGGGCAAGAGGACAAGTTTATGTAACATATCCACAACACTTTCCTTGTACAATACATAGTGAAACCAAAGAGAGAATTTTAGATATGGACTTGAGTAATAAGATGGTCTTATAGTGAAGGATTCTCTGGGGAAGAAAGTTCATAATATAAACAAATTTAACATTGTAATTTAACAATGACTTTCAAAAAACAAACGTAGTCTTAAATGAAAGCACATTACATGGATATGAGGAAATTGGTGCCCAAGATGGATTGAGAAATTAGCATAAAATCATGATGTTATATTTTACAAAATAATGTAAAAATTACATTGTTTTGCAAAGCATACAGTTGTTTTACAAAGCAATCACTCAATCTGCTCCTTATCTCTAAAATGTAGAGGAGACCTCATTGTGAACACTGAAGTTGGAGAAGGAACAACTAAATCACTTGCTCATCCCTGGTAGGTGGGAAAGTGTTGCATCCCCTGTCGTTGCATGGGAAAGTGTTGTGTGAAGTTGGTGGAGATGGAATAATAGACAACCGAGTCATTGGAGGGAATGGTCCCTTCAGACTACTGAAAGGTAAGGGGAGAGGAAGATGTGTCTGGTGGTGGAATCTCATGGAAATTGTCATAAATTATGGAGGCTGTTGGGGTGGAGAGTGAGGACAAGGGGCTCCTTATCCTTGGTCTCGCTGGGAGGAGAGGGGGTGAGAACAGAAATGAGGAAATAGAACAGATTGGTTGAGAGCCCTATTAACCATGGGGACATGATTAAAATAAATACTCTTGGTAGCATTAATGTCAAAGTGCTCTATTCCAGGCTCAGTTGAGTGGAGCTTCTAAAAATTTACTGTGCATGAGAAGCACATCAACTCTAAATGGCACACTTCCACCACAGCCTTACACCAGTAAGCTTTGCAAAACAATGCATTTTTGTTGTACATTGATACAGCCATGGAAGAGAAAGAGAGGCTGCAGGGGAGAGACTGGTCAAGACTTGGGCATACTCATCAGACAGAGAGGCCAGGAGACCTGTGAGGGTCATCACAGGAGGATCCTTATTCAATCCGGTGATGCAGAAATAAATTTCACATCCTTGCTGGATGAGTCTGGGTGACCGGTACTATAACTACTTGTAAGACTGTTACGGACTCAGTGAATGTCCCTTTAAGATAGAGTGTGTGTGTGTGTGTGTGTGTGTGTGTGTGTGTGTGTGTGTGTGTGTGTGTGTGTGTGTGTGTGTGGGGCGTGCTTACGTCAATAGAAGATAAAGGACGTAATGACGTTGCTGAAGAAGTAAGAAGAAGAAGAAGGAGAGAGAGAGAAGGGAGAGAGACACCAGCCTGCTTGTTTTCTCTATCGATGGATGAGAAACAATAACTGTGTTTGCCACTGAAATCCATGTATGGAAGTTGGAAGTAATCTGGTGGAGTTCACTTTGTTGCTGACCTGTAGAAGGAAACAGGTATTTGTATGTGGACGACCACGGTTCGGATGCTTTTCGGGGTGAGGAAGTCACTACCGAGTAAACACTGAAGTGTCGTTTGGGTTCCATCATGGAACATTTGGATTTCGTATGTACTCTCTCTATGTTTTTCTACATCTACATCTTATCTTCAGACAACGGTGGTTGTTGAAGAAGCCCTTGCTCATGTTTCACCTTATGGCTTGCGGAACTGAACTTTAAGAACCATTCAGGAACTGGGAGTTTTGGACTTTGTCACACACACACACACAAAGAGTTTAGTTTTGGGGTTAACGTTCAAGGTTTAACATTTTTGAATTCTAACATACTAACGTTTTTACTTTTATTTTACGTATTATCATAAGTAGTGATTAATAAAATAGTTTTTAACACTAAATCATGCTCAGTGTGTTTCTTTTGTTGCTGGTTCGTGACAAGACCCATCTCAGCACAGAAATTGAACATTTTCAGATAACTGTCTTCTAATTTGTATCAGTACTGATGACTTTTTCTCTCTCCAGAGATGCTGCCTGAGCTTGGGTTTAACGAGCACTCTCCTTTATTTCAGATTTCCAGCAATTGTGCTGTTCTGAATCTCAAGGTTCTCACATCGGGTGGTTTCCCTCTGTCCTCTATGCTCTCCTATTTGGAAAGGCATGGCCTGATTAGGGACAGTCAGCATGGCTTTGTGCTGGGCAGGTCATGTCTTACAAACTTGATTGAGTTTTTTGAGGAGGTGATGCAGATGACTGATGAGGGTAGGATGGTGGATGTTGTCTACATGGACTTTAGTAAAGCATTTGACAAAGTCCCTCCTGATAGGCTGGTCCAGAAGATTAAGATGCTTGGGGTCCATGATGACTTGATAGTTTGGATTCAGAATTGGCTTGCCCATAGAAGACAGAGGGTAGTGGTGGAGGGGTGTTATTCTGGATGAAGTTCTGTGACCAGTGGTGTTCCGCAGGGATCAGTGCTGGGACCTTTGTAGTTTGTGGAATATATAAGTGACATAGGTGAAAATGTAGATAGGTGGGTTAGTAAGTTTGCAGACGACACGAAGGTTGGTGGAGTTGTCGACAGTGAAGAAGGCTGTCAAAGGATGCAGTGGGATGTAGATCAGTTGCAGATATGAGTGGAGAAATGGCAGATGGAGTGTGATTTGGCCAAGTGTGAGGTGTTGCACTTTGGGAGAACAAATGTAAGGGGCAAGTATACAGTTAATGACATGACCTTTAACAGCATTGATGTACAGAGGATATTAGCTCCCCAAGCCCATAGCTCCCTGAAAGTGGCCACACATGTAGAGAGAGTGGGAAAGAAAGTGTACGGCATACTTGCCTTCATTGATCGGGTCATTGACTATAAGAGCCAGGGAGTCAGTTGCAGCTATATGAAACTTTGGTTAGGCCACACTTGGAGTATTGTGTGCAGTTCTGGTCACCCCATTACAGGAAGGATGTGGAGGCTTTGCAAAGGATACGGAAGAGGTTCAACAGGATTTTGGCTGGATTAGAGGGCATGAGCTACAAGGAGAGGTTGGACAAATTTGGGTTGTTTTCTCTGGAGTGGTGGAGGCTGAGGGGAGACCTGATAGAAGTTTTTTTAAATTTTAAATTTTTTAAAAATTTTATTTGCAGCGTGGTAACAGGCCCTTCCACCCCAACAAGTCTGCGCCGCCCATTTTAAACCCAAATTAACCTACCCGTACGTCTTTGCAATGTGGGAGGAAACTGGAGCACCCGGAAGAAACCCACGCAGACACGGGAGAACGTACGAACTCCTTACAGACAGTGGCAGGAATCGAACCCCGATCGCTGGCGCTCTAATAGCGTCACACTAACCGCTACGCTACCGTGCCGACCTTATAAAATTATGAGAGACAGAGATAGGGTAGACAGTAAGAATCTTTTCACAAGATCACAAGATCACAAGATAAGGGAGCAGAAGCAGGCCATTCGGCCCATCGAGTCTGCTCCAAGGAAAAGGGAAAAAGAAATGGGGTGGGAAAAAAAGAGAGAGAAAAAAAAACTATTCTAATCCCATTTGCCAGACTTATCCCCATATCCCTTGATACCCTGACTATTTAGATATCTGTCTATCTCCTCCTTGAACACCCCCACTGATCTGGCCTCCACTGCTGTGCGTGGCAAGGAGTTCCACAATTTCACCACCCTCTGGGTAAAGAAACTTCTCCTCATCTCTGTCTTGAAACCGTACCCTCTAATTCTAAGATTGTGCCCTCTGGTCCTGGACACGCCCACCAAGGGAAACAGCCTAGCCACATCTACTCTATCCTTACCTGTCAACATTTTAAATGTCGCTACGAGGTCCCCTCTCATCCTTCTGTACTCCAGCGAGTACAGTCCAAGAGCCGACAAACGCTCATCATACTTAAGCCCTTTCATTCCTGGAATCATTCTCGTAAATCTCCTCTGAACCCTCTCCAACGTCAGCACATCCTTCCTAAGATGCGGGGCCCAAAACTGCGCACAGTATTCCAAATGAGGCCTCACTAGCGCCCCGTAGAGCCTCATCAACACTTCCTTACTTTTATACACTATACCTCTCGAGATGAATGCCAACATAGCATTCGCTTTCTTAACCACCGATCCAACCTGGTGGTTAACTTTTAAGGTATCTTGTACGAGTACCCCCAAGTCCCTTTGTACTACCGCACTATCAATCTTCTCTCCTTCTAGATAATAATCTACCCGCTTATTTCTACTTCCAAAGTGTACAACTGCACATTTCTCAACATTGAATCTCATCTGCCATTTTCTTGCCCATTCTCCTAAACTGTCTAGGTCCCTCTGCATTCTTTCTATTTCCTCTATGCTCCCTACTCCTCCACTTATCTTGGTGTCATCCGCAAACTTAGCCACACAACCATTTATTCCATCATCCAAATCATTGATGTACAAGGTAAAAAGGAGAGGCCCCAACACCGACCCTTGCGGCACACCACTAGTAACCGGTAACCAACCAGAACGAGATCCTTTTATTTCCACCCTTTGCTTCCTGCCAACCAGCCAATTCTCCACCCATTTTGCTACCCTGCCCATAATTCCATGACCTCTCATCTTATTAATCAGTCTCTTGTGAGGCACCTTATCAAAGGCCTTTTGAAAGTCTAAATACACAACATCTACCGCCTCTCCCTTATCCACCCTACCTGTGATTTCTTCAAAAAACTCCAATAGGTTGGTCAGACAGGACCTCCCCTTCACAAAACCATGTTGACTAGGTCCTATCTTGCCTTGCGCCTCTAGGTATTCGGTAACCTCCTCCTTGAGGATAGACTCCAATAATTTTCCCACCACTGACGTCAGACTAATAGGTCTGTAATTGCCTTTGTGCTGCCTCCCACCTTTCTTATATAACGGAACTACATTTGCTACCCTCCAGTCCTCCGGAACCATGCCAGAATCTATCGATTCCTGAAAAATAATCGCCAACGCCTCCGCTATCTCCACAGCCACCTCCTTCAGAACCCGGGGATGCACCTCATCCGGTCCGGGAGACTTATCAGCCTTAAGCCCTTTCAGACAGATTCAGTCAGAGTCAGATGGAAATGTTAAGTACTAGAAGATATGCATTTAAGGTGAGGGGGGAGATCTTAAAGGAGATATGTGGGGCAAGTTTTTTTACACAGAGAATGGTGGGTGCCTGGAACAGGCTGTCGGGCAGAAAGGTGGACCTAGATACTATGGCGGCATTTAAGAGGCTGTTAGACAGACTGATGAATATGCAGGGAATGGAGGGATGTGGATCATCTACAGGCAGAAAAGAAATGGTTTAATTTGTCATTCTGTTCAACACAGACAGGGTGGGCTGAAGGGCCCGTTCCTGTGCTGTACTGTTCTAGGTTCTAGGTTCTATGTTCACCTCCATCAGCTGTGAGTAACAAGCTGGAACCAACAACAACAGTGTCATCCAGTCTCCACCTACAGTAGACATTCCCTTCGTTCTCTCTACCCCTTCACCTTCTTTGCAACTTTCAAACATGTGTTATTTTCCTAGTTATGATGAAGGGTCATCGACCTGTTTCTATTTCCCTCTCCACAGACCTTCTTCCTGCTGAGGAGCTGTGGATGGTATTGGATATTGTGTGTTCATCTGTGAACATCCCCACCTCTGCCGTTATGAATGGAAGACAGGTAGGTTAACTCACCTCTCCTCGAATACAGCATCCTGGGGACTTCTCTGATGCTGTGGTGATTGACAGACTGCGAAGCATTGCATAAGTCTTCTGTGACTGCTTAGAAGGATCCCACAGTGAGGGAATTGAGGTTCAAGGTGACCTGGTCCTCAATGGAGAGAGCAGTCCAGGGATCAGAGCATGGCCGAAGGAATTCTCACAGTACTTCCCACAGCTCAGTGACAGCTAGAGCCTTTGAATCCATTGTTCATTTCAGAGGACCCAACAGGATGTCGTGTCTCTGAAGACTCTGCAGAAGCGGCGTCTCTGCTGATGACCATGTCTTTCCTCCTGTCCGAAGTCTCCAGCACACCCTGAGTGTGCTTGCCGTTGCTGTATCCATGCCAAAGAGCCCATTGAATGAGTACCTGGGCAACTCAGTCCCATTAGCTTGACTACACTGTGAACTTTGGAAGGTGTTTGAGCAGCCTGCAGTTGACTCTGAAGCTGCCCAGTCAAGTCTCCTGGTGTCAGCAGTGTGTTCCGTTAAATAGACATGCACTCAACAAAGCAGAGGTGTTTGGTAGAGGCACTTGTACAGGTACATGGACAGGAAAGGCTTCGAGGGATATGAGCCAAATGGGACTAGCTTAGATGGGAATCTTGGTCGGCATGGACCAGTTGGGCCGAAGTGTCTGTTTCTGTGCTGTATGACTCGATGACTGTCTGAGTCTAGAGGGATGTGTCTCAGTTGTGACTGAGGAACAATGGTCATAGGTTGCACTAAAAGCTCCGATTTATGCCACTAAGAGAGATCTGGGGGGGGAGGTGAGATCCCCCCCTCCCTCCCCTATTCCTTCCTCCCCCTCCCCTCCCTGGTACAACTGGTGATGCCATAGAGTTATCGAGCCACACAGCAACTAGCTCTTTGGTCCACCATGTTCCTGTTGACCTTCTTGCCCATCTACATGATGCCGTTTGCCTGCATTCAGACCACATCCTGCTGTGTCTTGCCTACTGAAGTGCCTGAATGTCATTAGGTGTCCAGCTGTCACAGGGAAAGTCTCAGATCCCCTAACATGAAGGGTGCACATACACGCCTGGTCTAATTTCCCCGTGGACACAGCTTCACCTGGAAGTCAACATTACTGTTAGATAAATGAAGTTAAATAGCCTTAATGCTCAATTACCACAGTAAAAAAGGTTGCTGATTTAATCTCAAAGCTTTTAAATCAACATAAACTTGGAAGCAGGAGTTGCAAATTATAAAGTCTGAAAGCCGTAAACACTAATTAACTCAAATGAACATGGAAACCAATCAGCAACTGACTGGCAAGTGAATGATATCCCTTTAAATGATAAAGTGCAGGATGTCGTTCTTGCTGTGAAACTCTTGGATCGCCTGTGCACGTGTTCGAGAGAGCACACTGCAGTGAGAAGGCCAACTTGAGCAGTGCTGGGGTTAACTGAGCACTACACACTGGTTTATGCTACGACCTGCTTCATCTGTAGATGAGAACATCCCATGTATTGTGCCCCTGGATATGTGCTCACTGGAATTTCGGAGGCCAAGTGGTGACCTCATAGACAGTATAAAATTATGAAGAGCAGAGCCAAGTCATTTTTCCAGGACAGGGGAGTCGAGAACTAGAGGGCACAGGTTTAAGGTGAGAGGGGAGAAACTCAAATGAGATCTGAGGGATAAGTTTTTCACGCAGTGAGTGGTGAATATCTGGAATGAGCTGTCAGAAGAAGTGGTGGAGGCAGATTCAATTACAACATTTAAAAGGCATTTGGACAGGTACTTGAATAGGAAAGGTGTGGAGTGATACGAGCCTGATGCAGGCAAAAGAGGATTAGCCTAGATAGGCATCATGGTCGGTATGATTGAGGTGGGCCCATTTCTGTGCTGTATAATTGGTTCTTTGTGTCTGTTGGAATGACTCATTTTACAATGAGTATGGATGCCTCTGAAGTCATAAAGGGCATGAACAAAGCAGAATTTTGTAGTGGTATAGTTTGAGATATGGGCTGCAGGATGGCGCCGGACCGTGGCGACACGTTACAAGCTGCTCTCTACAGATCTACTCATTACCCTTATAGTTAATCCTTCTGTCTCTCAGCCTCTGAGTTCACAACACTAAATGTCAGACCAAACCAGCTTCAAACCTCCAAAACATTTCTTTGTAAAAAACCCACCTGCCCTCTGGTCCTTGCAATACCCAAGGCAACTGATCTACAAACATGCCATCATTTGATACGATCGTTCTACAATTTACTTCAAATGTTCTTTGCCGAGTTTCATTAGAGATAGTAGATTATCTCTTGCTATATTCATTTCTTATGGAATCAAATGAGAAGCAGGAAAACTGACTTGCTTGTAACAAATTGCACCATGAATTAATGCGAATTTAATTGAATTCAGCTATAACATAGTGTTTTACATCAGATTTACATAAATTACCCTCGAGGCTACAGGTTCTTCTCTTGTTCTTGTTAAATTGAATAAATAATTACTCTTTTTGATTCACGGGAAACTGGCTTCAGTATTTAGGAGGTCTATTCCTCTGGGACAAAGCTCCATTAAAAGTCAGTGAGATCCAGTGTCCTGCCTAAATGGATAACTGGGCCCTGTGGAGTAAAATGGATTTGAAATTAAAATGTGTGGGAAGTGAGTTGGAAGGAGGGGATAAAATTACAGGCACAAAAGGAAAGTCAAAGTCATGGTGTGAAGCAGGAACTGGTCAAGCGAGCAACAGGATGGGACAGAGAGTTCAAAAGGTAATAGGGACTAATCAAGAGGAAATTCACAGGTAGAATTTGAAGTGTTAATCTGACTGGGAGACACTTCTGTAAAACAGGCAAATTAATGGTACAAAGAAACAACATTTGGGTTTGATTCATGAGCCATGTACAACACACTTGCTTGCAAGGTGACCAGCATGGACAATTAAATATTCCTGGGAATGTAATGAAGGTGAAAAAGAGAAGGATGGGAGTGGGAAAGGCCATGGTTATAAAAGACAATGTAAGCACAGGAGAGAGATGTGATCCAGACCCACCAGAACAGGAATTAGAATCAATATGGTAAAAATAAAAGAAAGTTTGGTGGGACCACCTTATTCATCTAATATTCAGTCATGCTGCTGCAGAAAGTGACAATCTAGAAATACAAAGTGCTTGCAGCAAGTGAATCCAACGAATAAGTAACTCAAGATGTTGAAAGCAGTTTGGAGGAAAAATTCACAAAATACATTTGGGGAGTTTCCTGGAGTACATATCATGACACACTTGTGGAACAAGGGTGAATCAGGCTCACAGTGAGCAATCATCTTAGGGAAAGAAATCACAGTTTGATAGAATTTTATATTAGTTCCATTGTGATATAATCCAGCCAGAAACTAATGTCTTTTTAAATAGGGATAGTTGGTTAATGTAGTTTGGGAAATTAGATTAAAAGCTTGGTAAATTAGTAAATTGGTTTATTATTGTCACATGTACCAGGTTCGGTGAAAAACTCATCTTGCATAGCTTTTCAGTAGACAAGTAATGACAAATCTTTCAAAAATATATATAATTCCACTGAGAAATAATGACTCCACAGGCATCTGCAGGCAATTATGCATCTGCAGGCAATTATAGGTGAAAGGTATCACTACAGTAAAAGAAGAAGCAAGAGATGTTCTGAAGGTGAGAGGTAAGCCTGCTGATTGGGAGAGTTTGGAACCAGGGATGGGTGGCTAAAGTTTGAAAGAGGGCAAAGTTAGAAGATGAGAGCAAACTACCAAGATAAACAATAGGAAATGATCGTTAGAGTTTTGTCACCAATGTAAATCACAGCTGCAAAGTAAATGTGAAAATTCTAGAAGAACAGACAAGACAAATTGTAAGAAGGGATAAGAAACTGGCTGAGGCATCAAACAAATATTTCATACATGTATTTATGATGGAAGTCATGGTGAATACACTTGAAATTATGGTTAATCAAGAGTCTCTTGAAGTTGGGGAACAAAATAACTAATAGTGATACAGAGTAAATAGTGGAAAAACAGATCAAAGGCCAACAGTTCCCCTAAACCTGATAACCTATGTCACAGGATTCCAAAACATGTGGACACTGAGGTACTACACACACGTGCTGATCCTTCTGAAGTACTTTTTATCCTTGAGCCTAGTGCCTTTTGGTTGGGCAACAAACAAAAACTGGTTGGTTTTTCCACTTCCAACTGGAACGTTGATGCACTGACTTTAAGTAGTTGAGGAGAGATTAGATGGAGGTGCATATGGTTTATGAGATTTCAGATAAAGTGGAAAGAGAAATGCTGTTCCCATTAGCTGAAGAGATAAGGACCAGAGGACATAGGCTTAAAGTTCTGTCCAAGACTATCTGAGGAAGAACCTTCTTGAAACACAGTGAGTATTAATGTCTTGGAACTCATTGCCTGTGAGGGTGGTGGAGGGAGGAACAATCAATGTCTTCAAAGAGAAATGGAAAGGCTCAAGGGAAATAAACACTCAGGGCTGTGGGAACAGGGAGGGATGGAATGGGGCTCCTGGATTGCTCTACAGAGTTGACATTGATGGACTGAATGGCCTGTCTCTGTGCCATAATGGCTGCATATGTCAGATAGACCGGATCAGATTTGATTACAGTTGATTTGTCTGTTTACACACAAGGAATGGTATCCACGAATAGCATGGGGAGAGGGTCTAAAGGTGTCCTTGAAACCAAAATCCGTCCACAGTCACCATAGTTGGGTAATGACATAGAATGGAGGGCAACCAGGCAGAATCACTGGTGTGACTCAACACCTTTGTGGGTTCTTGCGATGGATCTAAAATCTTATAGTCTAGTCTTTATTACCGTAGCTTATGATAATTAATTTAAGGGGCATCATAAACTGTAATGCAGGAATAGTTTTATAACTATCATTCAAACACCTTCATTAGATTGCTGTTGTGATCACTCCAGGGCATCTTGCTCTCTTTAATAACATGTACTGTATACTTTATGAGGTGATTTTATGCTTTTGTTTTGTGCTGACTCGCGTTCTCAGTGGGCTTCTGTATAAGGAAGTGTAGATGTTAGTGAATGTGTTGAATAGAATGATCCTTGTCAGCACTTTGAGCCAGCCGTTTCTGCATGCATGTTGCTGAATGGCTTGTCAAGCGGGACCAGAGAGATACGATGCTAAGGCCCAGTGGAACTGGGGGTGAAGGATTAATGTCCGCGATGTCTCCAGCACTCCCTGGTTGAGGGTTATGACTTATGTGGCAGGTACGTGCTGGAGGTTAGTAAACATCCACGGCCACGTTTATGTCTTCAGGGGAGAAGATTGCAGTTAGCATTTCGAACAGCATTTACAAGCCTTGCATAAGGAATGACAAATGCTATCCTTCCTTGAACGTGGCATTTGGGTTTTGCTTTGCGAGAAACTAGTCTTTATTAATAAAAATAGATTCCATCTGTGCTGGCATATATCAGTGTCTTGGTTTCCTGGCAGACAAATTGAGAACCATTCATTATGTTTTGAGAAAATACATTTTGTGTTTGTCTGGACAAATAGCAGGACTCCTGCCAACAGCTCATCCTACGTGACAGATGGATAACGGTAGAGAGAGTGAAGGCGGACAGATTACCATCCTCCTTTCCCTAAGCCAAACAGTTCTTTCATTTCTGTTCATTTCTGCAGCTGCTATTTGCACTTGAATGAAATTGTCAAAGTCTTTTCTCCTTCTTCTATGATAATCGTGATCATTCTTCAAAAGAAAATCGTAACGGAAATGTCATTTGTCCTTATGGCATAAATTATGCAATAAGGTGGAAGCACAACCCTCTGCTCTGTATTGATTTTTCCCCTCATACTTCAGGCACTGGAGATAATGTGCTCAAAATCCCTTCACCCCAAATAGTCTCACTTCAGAAGGAATTTTTTTAGAGAGGAAACAAAAACAACTGAAACAATGAAAAATCCATTCGGCGTGCAGACAGATGATTATTTCCAATGCTGAGCACATTTGAACAGTTGACAAAGTTGCATGAAAACCATCTGCACTGTGTAAGAGAAGGTGAAGGAATACTGCTCAGAAGTAGTTGAGTTGTAATAAATAGTGAACGGCACTTTGCACATGGTAATGTGCCATGGCACAGACCATTTAATAGCCGTAATCTTGATGTAGTTTTCTCTGCTCCTCCCCATTTGTACCTTGAGTGCATCATGATAAGCAGGCAAACACAAATCAAGGGCAATGATTCAGGGGGAAAAGCCTTTGCTCAGAATAACTTTCCGTAATGTGGAAATGCGGCATAAAGCGCACCAGATGAAATGAAAGTACATTTGTCAAGAGGTTTCCTCAGAGAACCAAATAAAAGGTAACTTTTAAGGCAAGATTTATATCAGTAGTTGCTTGGGGTTAACCTGAATGAGCTATTACCAAAAGAAAATCCACTTAGCACTTCCAGCTCTTCCTTCTGGTGTTTATGATCCAGCCTTAACATCAGACTGTGGTTTGAACTCACCTTCTTAATTCCACTGTCATTATACACTGCTCCAAATAGTCATTCATCACTGAAGAATAATTTATACATAATAGAATTCTCACTAATTGATGCCAATTATCACCTGTCCAACGGACCAAACATACCTTGACTATTTTGGGTTTAACAGATCAATCCCATTTAAAATGTTTAATATTAATACTTGATATTTCATCTAGTTTATCAATTCATTTCCCAAATCTTTTGTATACTTAATCCCTTCACACTTGCTATTCTTGTCCCTCAGTTTACACCACTTGTCCCTTCTTTTTGTTATGGTGATTTAGATGTAGAAAATGTCCCAAATTAATTCTGATTATGTTTAAAAAAAAATTCTGCTTTTCTAATTGCATCACCAGGTTTTCCCAGGGGACTGAATTAGTTTAGTGTTAGTTCAAGGTTCCTTTCAAAGTCTTGCTGTGATAGCTCCATTCCCTTCATTGTTAATACTCATTTTTTCTCACTGTGCATTTGTTGGTTTTAAATTACATTTTCAGTTTGTGCAAGTCCTATTGTAAAAGCATTTAACTGCTTCCTCTGTCTCTTCTGCGTTCTGTTTTTATATTCCATGAAATTTAACTAGCTGTCAATTCATTTTTTGTATCCAGGCTATTTATATAGATAACAAATAATTGTACAAGATGTTGGTGAGGCAGCATTTGGAATATTATGTTCAGCTTTCATTGCCCTGCTATAGGAAAGATGCCGTTATGCTGGAAAGAGTTCAGAGGAGATTTATGGAGATCAACACACACAAAATGGGCAGGCATGGTAGTGTAGCGGTTAGCGTAATGCTATTACAGCGCCAGCGACCCGGGTTCAATTCCGGCTGCTGTCTGTAAGGACTTTGCATGTTCTCCCCGTGTCTGCGTGGGTTTACTCTGGGTGCTCCGGTTTCCTCCCACATTCCAAAGATGTACGGGTTAGGAAGTTGTGGGCATGTTATGTTGGCGCTGGAAGCATGGCAACACTTGCAGGCTGCCCCCACAACACTCTATGCAAAGATGCATTTCACTGTGTGTTTTGATGTACATGTGACTAATAAAGATATCTGAATATTAATCTTAAAATGCTGGAGGAACTCAGCAGGTCAGGCAACATCTGTGGAGAGCAATAAACAGTGACGTTTCAGGCCCTGCATGTTGCCAAGACTTGAGGGACCGTGTTATGGAGAGAGATTGAGCAAGCTAGGGCTTTATTCATTGGAGAGTAGGAGAATGAGGGGTGATCTTATGGAGGTTTATAAAATCATGAAGGGCATAGATAGGGTGAATGCACACAGTCTTTTTCCCAGCGTTGGGGAATCCTGAACTTGAGGGCATAGGTTTAGGTTGAAGGGAAGAGATTTAATAGGAACCTGAGGGGAAACTTTTTCACCCAGAGGGTAGTCAGTATATGGAACGAGCTGCCACAGCAAGTGGTTGAGGCAGGTACATTAACAACATTTAAAGGATATTTGGACAGGTACATGGTTAGGAAAGGTTGAGATGGATCTGGGCCAAAAGCAGGCAAATGGGACAATGGGAGATGGGAATCTTGGTTAGCATGGATCAGATGGACCAAAGGGTCTGCTGTATTACAGCACCAGCGATCGGGGTTTAATTCCCGTCGCTGTCTGTAAGGAGTTTGTACGTTCTCCCGTGTCTGCATGGGTTTCCTCCGGGTGCTCCGGTTTCCTCCCACATTGTAAAGATGTAAGGGTAGGTTAATTTGGGTTTAAAAAATGGGCGACGCGGACTCGTTGGGCCGGAAGGGCCCGTTACCACGCTGTAAATAAAATTAAAAATTAATTTAAAAACTCTATTTGCCTGTAAGTTCAAGTACATCCAGTTTTTGGTTGAGCCCACGGTTTTTGTATCGAAATGTTTGTTGGTCCAGGACTGAGTTGGACTCTGGGGATTGAGTTGCAGGGAGGGCTTGTGTTCGGAAGATGAGGGGGGGGTATCTTACGGCAGATCACCAAAGACAGTAACTGGCTGGGGTTTGGGTAAGAGAGGTGGATGGGAGGAGTGGTGTAGGTCCCTGATGCTGGGTAGAGAGGATCGGGGCCCTGGGACATGGGGCAGTATTCAGTAAAGTGGACAAGATTCTGGGTAGTTTGGTGGAGGTCGGGGGCTTCCATCAGCAGTCTTAGACAATCATATAGTTGACGGGTGTGTGACCTTGGGTGATAACTGGGTCAGAACATCAGGAGGTCTTGGAGGTTCAAGAGGTTTGGAAATCAGGGAATTGAATGAAAAGGTGTTCAAGGGATTGAAGGGAAGAGAGTCGGGGCCTGGTCTGTGGAATCTGGTCAGAGGCCTGGTCAATGTGGCTTTGTGGGTTTCACTTCGGAGGACGTCAGGACTTTGGAGCAGATAAGTTATTTATTTTATTTTAGTAGTGTTTTTATTATAAGGGTTAGATTTTATAAGGTTCTTTTTCAAGTTGTTTTATAAGTTTTTAATCGGGAATAGTGGGGGCTGGACTGCGCAGGTGCGTGATGTCGGCAGGTAAGGCACGGGCAGTTTAAAAAGCAAACCGCCATATCCAGCGGGCAGCGTCGGAGCGGGCAGCTGAGTGAGAGGGAGCAGAGTGGTCGGGCTTTGGCTTAAGGGGCTAAGGCAGAAAGGGGCGAGGCAGGTGAGTAGCTGGTAGGTAGGTAGAAGTAAGGTTTACCTGTTATCTGTTATAAATTTTTAACTAGAAAAACTAGGGGGAAAAAAGAATTAGTTCAGATGGGGGACATGGTGGTGTGCTGCAGCTGCTTGATGTGGGGGCTTATGGACCTTGCTGCAGTCCACGATGGCCACATCTGCAGTAAGTGCTTGAGGCTGGAGGAACTTCAGCTCACAACTGATGAGCTGAGGTTGCAGCTTCAAACACTGCGCAGCATCAGGGAGGGGGAGAGTTTTGTAGATACTGTACATAAGGAGACGGTCACCCCCCTTACAGCAGGTAATACTGGAGTCCAGGAAGTAGATAGAAGGGTGACTGTCAGGGGAGAGAAAAAGGAAAAAGAAAACAAACTGGCAGACATTGCAGAGGACCCCGGAGGCTGTTCCCCTCAATAACAGGTTTTCCTCTTTGGAGGCTGTTGAGGGAGATGACCTGCCGGGGCCGAGAAGCAATAGCCAGGTCTGTGGCACTGGGACTGGTCCTGCTGCTCAGAAGGGAAGGGAGGAGAAGAGGAAGGCAGTAGTGATAGGGGACTCGATAGTCAGGGAAACAGATAGGAGGATCTGTGGCAGTGAGCATGAATCCCGGATGGTATGTTGCCTCCCAGGTGCCAGGGTCTGGGATGTCACTGATCGGGTCCACAGGATTCTAGAACGGGAGGGAGAACAGCCAGAAGTCGTGGTTCATGTTGGTACAAATGACATAGGTAAGAAGAGGGATGAGGTGCTGAAAAGTGAGTTTAGCAAGCTAGGCAGAAGGCTGAAGAACAGGACTTCGAGTGTAGCGATCTCAGGATTGCTGCCAGTGCCACGCGATAGTGAAGGTAGGAATAGGAGGAAATGGCTGAGAAGTTGGTGCAGAAGGGAGGGTTTTAGATTTTTGGATCTTTGGGATCTCTTCTGGGGAAAGTGGGACCTGTACAGAGAGGATGGGTTACACCTGAACTTGAGGGGGGCCAATATCCTTGCGGCCAGGTTTGCTAGGGTGGTTCAGGAGGGTTTAAACTAGATTGAGAGGGGGAAGGGAACCGGAGGAGTAGGTCAGAGGAAGAAGGGGATGGGGAAAAGTCAGATCTGACAAGTAGAGAGGCTTTGAGGAAGGAGAAGCAGAGTACAGGCTACAAGAGTAGTAAGGTGGATGGGCTAAAGTGCATTTACTTGAATGCGAGAAGCATCAGGAATAAGGAAGATGAACTGAGAGCTTGGATAAGTACATGGGACTATGATATTGTGGCTATTACAGAGACATGGCTGACATCAGGGCAGGAATGGATATTGAATATTCCTGGTTTACAGTGTTTTAAAATGGATAGGGAGGGGGGGAGAAGAGGAGGAGGGGTGGCGGTACTGGTCAGAGACACTGTTATAGCTGCAGAAAGGGTAGATAATGTAGAAGGATCCTCTCCAGAGTCAATATGGGTGGAAGTTAGGAACAAGAAAGGGGCAGTTACCCTCCTGGGAGTATTCTATAGGCCCCCCGGTAGCAGTAGGGATACTGAGGAGCAGATTGGGAGGCAGTTTTCGGAAAGATATGAAAATAACAGAGTTATTATAATGGGAGACTTCAACTTTCCAATTATTGACTGGCACCTACTTAGTGCCAAGGGGTTAGATGGCGCACAGTTTGTTAAGTGTGTCCAGGACGGATTCCTGACACAGTATGTTGACAAGCCGACTGAGGGAATGCCATCTTAGATCTAGTTTTAGGTAATGAACCAGGACAGTTGACAGATCTATCGGTGGGTGAGCATTTGGGGGACAGTGACCATTGCTCCATAACCTTTAGAATTGTCATGGACAAGGATAGGAGCAAAGAGGACGGGAAGATATTTAATTGGGGAAAGGCGAATTATGAGGCTATAAGGCGAGAACTTGAGAGTGTAAATTGGGGTGATATTTTTGAAGGGAAATGTACTGTGGAGATGTGGTCGATGTTCAGGGATCTTTTGCAGGATGTTAGGGATAAGCTTGTCCCGGTGAGGCAGAGAAGGAATGGTAGAGTGAAGGAACCGTGGGTGATGAGAGAGGTGGAACAACTAGTTAGGAAGAAGAAGGCAGCAAGGATCGGACAGAGCTCATGAGGAATATAGAGTAGCAAGGAAGGAACTTAAGAAAGGGCTGAGGAAAGTGAGAAGAGGACATGAAAAGGTTTCGGCGAGTAGGGTTAAGGACAATCCCAAGGCTTTTTTTCTCATATGTAAAGAGCAGAAGGATGGCTTGGGTAAAGGTAGGTCTGATTAAAGACAAAGGTGGGAGGATGTTCCTGGATGTTGTGGAAGTGGGTGAGGTTCTCAATGAATACTTCTCTTCAGTATTCACCAATGAGAGGGGTCTTGATGATGCTGAGGACAGTGTTGGTGAGGGTAATGTTCTAGAGTATGTAGATATTAAGAGAGAGGATGTGTTGGAGTTGTTAGAAAATATTAGGACAGATAAGTCTCTGGGGCCTGATGGAATATTCCCCAGGCTACTTTGTGAGTTGAGGGAGGAGATTGCTGAACCGTTGGTTAGGATCTTTGAGCCCTCGTTGACCATGGGGATGGTATCGGAGGATTGGAGGGTCGCGAATGTTGTCCTCTTATTCAAAACAGGTAGTAGGGATAGTCCAGGGAATTACAGGCCGTTGAGCCTTACATCTGTGGTGGGTAAGCTGTTAGAAAGGATTCTAAGGGATAGGATCTATGATCATTTAGAGAATCATGGACTGATTAAGGACAGCCAGCATGGCTTTGTGAAGGGAAGATCTTGCCTCACAAGCCTGATAGGGTTCTTTGAGGAGGTGATCAGGAAGATTGATGAGGGTAGTGTAGTAGATGTGGTCTACATGGATTTTAGTAAGGTGTTTGACAAGGTTCCACATGGTAGGCTTCTTCAGAAGGTCAGAGGCCAAGGGATGCAGGGAGGCTTGGCCGTGTGGATTCAGAATTGGCTTGCCTGTAGAAAGCAGAGGGTTGTGGTGGAGGGAGTGTATTCGGATTGGAGGGCTGTGACTAGTGGTGTCCCGCAGGGCTCAGTTCTGGGACCTCTACTTTTTGTGATATTTATTAACAACTTAGATGAGGGGGTGGAAGGCTGGGTTAGCAAGTTTGCAGATGACACAAAGATTGGTGGTGTTGTGGATGGTGTGGAGGGCTGTCGAAGCTTGCAGAGGGGTAGTGATAGGATGCAGAGCTGGGCTGACAAGTTGCAGATGGAGTTCAATCCAGAGAAGGGGGAGGTAGGACACTTTGGAAGGACAAACTCCAAGGCAGAGTACAAGGTAAATGGCAGGATTCTGGGCAGTGTGGAGGAGTAGAGGGATCTGGGGGTTCATATCCACAGATCACTGAAAGTCGTCTCACAGGTAGATAGGGTAGTTAAGAAAGTTTATGGGATGTTAGCTTTCATAAGTCGGGGGATCAAGTTTAAGAGCCGCAAAGTGATGATGCAGCTTTACAAAACTCTGGTTAGGCCACACTTAGAGTACTGTGTCCAGTTCTGGTCGCCTCATTATAGGAAGGATGTGGAGGCATTGGAGAGGGTGCAGAGGAGATTTACCAGGATGCTGCCTGGATTAGAGAGTATGGATTATGAGGAGAGACTAAAGGAGCTAGGGCTTTACTCATTGGAGAGAAGGAGGATGAGGGGAGACATGATAGAGGTATACAAGATATTAAGAGGAATAGATAGAGTGGACAGCCAGCGCCTCTTTCCCAGGGCACCAATGCTCAAAACAAGAGGACATGGTTTTAAGGTAATGAGTGGGAAGTTCAAGGGAGATGTCAAAGGGAGTTTTTTCACCCAGGGAGTGGTTGGTGCATGGAATGCGCTGCCTGGGGTGGTGGTGGAGGCTGATACATTGGACAAGTTCAAGAGATTGTTAGATAAGCATATGGAGGAATTTAAAATAGAGGGATATGTGGGAGGAAGGGGTTAGATAGTCTTAGGTGTGGTTTGAAGGGCCGCACAACATGGTGGGCCGAAGGGCCTGTATCGTGCTGTATTGTTCTATGGTTCTATGGTTCTAATGTGGGGCTTGATTCAGGCCCAGTCTTTGTGGGGCCAAGATCAGCTTTGTGGTTTGCTTTGGTGTTTGATGGGGTTGCCCTGAAGGATCAAGGATAATTAAGGGACTTACTCTTCATGGATCCCAACCCAGTACCCTGTTAGCAAAATGTTTTTGTCTCCAGGGAGACCAATGACGGCCATACCTGTGACAACAATCCAACGGATGCAGAAATCATGAAATGACTTGGAAGTGGTTGTTATGGTGCTTCAGTCCAGATAAAGTCAACCTTCAATCATATAGCACTGAAGAAACAGCAATGGGATTTTCTCTTCCTCAACGGTAGCCCAAAGATGGTTGATTTCTCACACCTTCCTGGCTTGGCTCTTTTCCCCAATGCTGTGGAATTTCTTGTCCAGTCCTATGGATTCCCATGGGTTTACTTTTGGAAAGGAAATCCTATGGAAATCCAAATAAACATCATGGAGAATTCCACTCCTTATTTGAAAGGCAAAGAAAAAATGGCAGATGCTTCAAAGTTGCAATAAACAAGAAAATGTCGAAGAGACGCAGCCAGCATCTGTGGTGACAGAAAGAGGGGATGCCTGCAGAGAACAAGGTTGATCTGTGAGAGTGAGATGAATGCTTGTTTATCTGTCTGGAGAGGTGTAATCAGCAGGAGATTAATAAGGGCAGTGGAGGTGGAAAAAAACATTTTGGAACTGTGAGCTGTAGCTACTGGAAAACTGAAATAAATGGGAATGAGAACTACGTTAACAACATAAATTGATGATTTTACATTTAAAATGGCCAGTTCTGGCACAGACAGGACAAATCAGTTCACTGGTTGAATTCAATATTGAGTTTGGTGGATTGTATCATGCCCATGAAGTATGTAAGGTGATGTTCTTCAAGCTTATTTTTGGGCTTTGTTGGGACAGTGTGGGTGTCGATTCTAGGAATGGGATGAAGAATTAAACCCAGGAGTTTGGAAGCCTGGGGTTGCCCTTGTGCACTGAATGGAGGTGCTCTGCAAAGTGGTCACCCAATCAACGTTTGGTTTCTCGCTGCAGAGGTGACCACATTGTGAGTACTCTTCGATTGGAAGACGTGCAAGTGAGTGACTGCTTCTCAGGGAAGAGATGCATTGTCCCTGGATGGTTGGAGGGAAAGAGATGTTGCGTCTCCTGTGACTGCATGGGAAAGTGCCAAGAGAAGAGGAGTGGTTGGTGGGGGATAGAAGAGGGGATCAGGGAACCACAGAGGGAAGGTCCCTTTGGAGTGCTGAAGGGAGGGGAAGATGTGTTTGATGGTGGTATCTTGTTGCAGGTGTCAGAAATTACAGAGGGTGATCTGATCAATTTCAAAAACTGTGAACTGAAACAGAAGTATGGACTCTTGACCTCACAATCTACCTCATTGTGACCGTGTACCTTATTGTCTACCTGCACTGCACTTTCTCTTTAGCTGTGACACTTTATTCTGCATTCTGTATTTTTTTACCTTGTACAACCTCAATGCACTGTGCGATGAATTGATCCGTATGAACGGTACGCAGGACGAGTTTTTCACTGTACGTCAGTACAAGTGACAATAATAAACCAATTCAATTGAATTTAATTCAAGTATGACCCAGTACCAAACCTTGATATCAATAATAAAGAGAAATGGTTAGAATTCGAGGATATTTTAAAACAACAAATGGAGATGACGTTGAACAGTAGCCCTCAGGAGTTCACCTCCAGTCTAGGTCTGTTACATCTGTAAACTGAGATTCTAATCACTAAAGACTAGGGTTGAACAAGGTTGAACAAGGTCATTGTTTTAACCCTCTTCTCAATTACCTTACCGTAAGATTACATCTCACCTCCAATAAGCAGTAGAAGTTATCAGCAACATGAATAGGGAACTGTTCACTTTCTACTACCCCCACTCCAGTTCAAAGTTATTCAGACTTCAGTCATCAAGCTGCCATATGTAGATGACATTTGCAAATCAGCATACTCAGAGGCCAAGCTCCAAGTCTTTGCTGAAGCATATGATAAAATGGTTCTTACATGAAACAATCATAAAACAAAGGCTCTCTACCAACCTGCAACACCAGCCCTGACAATAAGGATCCATGACCAGACCTTTGACAATGTGCACCACTTCCCATATTTTGGGAGCTGCCTCTCAACAAAGGCAGACATTGATGTTGAAGTTCACCATTGGCCTCACTGTGCCATCACAGCCTTTACTCATTGGAAGAAACAAGACATCCAAGGTCAAGACCTCAAACCCAGAACTAAGGGACTGCAGTGATTCTTACCTCTTGTTCACTCTGAAGACATGCAGCAAGCACTTCAGATCAGTGGAAAGATACCGCCAACATTGTGTCCCCAAATCCTGGCAGGTTATGTGAATCAAGGTCAACTCAGCACTGAGGCTCCAATTATATTCAATGTAGTGCAATAGGTGGGCCACATTGTACCCTTGTCCAAACCCAAACTCCCAAAAGCAGGCACTCTTCTCTGAGCTCCATCATAGCAAGAGGTTTCCTGGAGACAGAGAAAACACTTCAAGGATGTTCTCAAGGTCTACTTGAGAAAATATAACATCCTCACCAACTCTTGTGAATCTCTGGATGGCATTTGACCAAAATGCAGAAGGATCATCGGGAAAGGCACCCATAACCTTGTGTTGCTTCATTGATAGGATGTGAAAGTCTGGTGTTAATGGGACATACCAATCCTTAAACTAACCACCAACATATTCTATCTAAGAAAGGAAAAGACTTTCTTCCACTCCAATTCCAAAGACTGCCAAGAAGTAGAGAAAATATCTCAAATGAATTTATTAATTGGTAAGCCAATTTTGGAGGGAGCTGACAGCAGTGAAATGAATAAAGAGAAAAATGAGACCAATAATGATTCACTGCTGCCCAAACAGGGTTGTAAAAGCTCATGGTTTACTGCAAAAATGATGAAATTTAGCAATGTGTTTCAGATCAGAGGTTTAATTCAAAAATTTTATTGCAAAATTGGAAAAGTTAACATTCAGATGGACACACCTTAGAATCCAGTGTTCACCAGAGTGAGATGCAACACCCACCAACAAGCTGCCAAAGGTGATACAAGATATGTTCTTGTTACAAGAAGAGAATGCAGCAGATTCAGGTTATTCAGAATCCACAGTAAGTTATAAGTCATTGGATTCTTCTCAAGAACTCAAACTGCACAAAGAAGAGAAAGGCAGATGAGCTACAGGGGCCAGGATATCATAGTTGCATGTTGGACCTTTCTAAGTATACCATGGAATCAATGTTTTCATTCAAAACCATGGGGTGTGGTCACTGTTGGCTGGAGATTCACATTTAGTGTCCATAGGAGTCTATTTTAGCAATTCTTTTGCATCTCCTGTTGGGAGAATGAGTCTGAGAAGACAGGAACAAATCACTCCCCTGGACTCCCTTTATCTTTCACTTAAACTTCAAGCAGACTATTGATTTAAAGTTTCATCTGAAGTTCAGCACCTCAGACAGAGATGCACTTCCACAGCCCAGCTTAACTGACTCAGAGAAGACTGCAACCAACACAAGCAAACTGGCATCATCTAACAGAAAGAAAGGATCTAGTTTATACACTGCATTCGAAGAGAAGTCTCAAAAACATTGACAACTAATGAGCTGCTCAAAGCCTAGTCATTGTCATGATGTTAGAATTGAAACCAATTTCCACAAAAATGTTCCATTAATCAACAGCTTAGTAGTAACCATATGTTCTGTTTTTAGGTGACACTTGAGTGAGATTTGCTCATGTCTGTGTGAATTTCACCAATTAAGACAATAACCCTTAAGCCCATTACCAATCAAGAAGCTACCAATCTCTGCCTTAAATACACCCAATGACTTGGCCTCCACAGCCCTCTGTGGCAATGAATTCTACAGATTCACCAGCCTTTGACTGAAGAAATTCCTCCTCACCTCAGTTTTAAAAGGAGGTCCCTTTAATTCTGACACTGAGCACTTGGATACTAGACTCTCCCATTAAAGGAAACATCCTCTCCACGTCCACTCTATCCAGGCCTTTCAGTATCTATTAGGTTTCAATGATATCCCCCTCTCAACCTTTGGAACCCCAGCGAGTACAGGCCAGAGATATCAAGGGCTCCTCATCGGTTAAGCCTTTCATTCCTGGGATCATTGAAATGCCCCAGATTGAAATAAGGCCATGAGATCTTTCAATTCATCTGACGACACCCCCGTGAGTGCAACATTCCCTCAGCACCTTCACCTTAGAATGTATCTTCAAATCATTGGAATGAGGCTTCAACAATGACTCTAATTCAATCAAAGTTCCACTGACCCAGCTGGCGCTGACTTCAAATGCAGGCTTATTTGCCCAACAAGACATGTAAGAGGGTTGTTAATGTGGGCTTCCCGCAAGTAGATAAGGAAACTTCAAGAGAAATCTCAGCTTCGCTGAGTGGAGGATAAAGAAGATTTCATCATGAAAGATGGAACTAACCTTCTTTGGGTCCACTTCAGGTGTGGATGTTGCGCATGAGACCAAAGTCTCTGATTTAACTGGACGCAAAAATGCCCTGCCCTGTCAGTAAGTTTAATTTTAGGAAGCAGACAAAAAATGCACATCTGGCCACAAGATGAGTTTTAATTGCTTAATGAAAATTGCACATTTAATGGAAATACATTTTAAAAAAAGACCAGTAGGACTACTAACATATTTATTGCTTAAATGGATCAAGGGTTATTTATTTGGTTAAGCCTTGTTCTGCAAAAAATGTACATTTTTAAATGAAACAGTATTGATTTGGGGTCCATACTAGATTATTTTTCTTAAGATTGCTAACTAGTAAATGAAAAATGTAGCAATAGATGGTGGAAGGCAATTAAAGTCTGTAATTGGCTTGGCAGGAGTCCCCAGCTGTCATTAGTGAGGAGGTTAAATTTGAGATTTGATTGGTCGAGACAGCCGGTATTAATGCACCATAAAGCTTGTATCCTAAATTGGTCATTATCCAGTAATGACAACAATTAACACTGTACCATGTTTTATTTTCGCACAGGGAATGCTGAGCTGATTGGAGCACTGGGTTGTGCCTTGTGGATTAATTTACTTTCAATTCCCTATTTCTGCTGAAATCAACTCCAAATCCTCATTACATTCATCTGAAGACCAACCACTGACTCTCACAGGACAGAACACTTTCTCATCCATTAAACTTGGCTCAGATGAAGGGACAAAGCTTGAAACTTGCCCCTTCCTGGATGCACAAGGAGAATATCACATTGTAGATTAACTATGTTTGTCTAAGTGGCTGTGTAATCCTAACTTTTTTAAAGGGAAAGGTTGGTTATTTATATTGAAATGTTATAATTATCCCTTGTGTCACTGTGTGCTTTAAAACTGATTGATCAGGAAGCTCTGAAGCAGCTGGTTTCAAGGAATCTTCTGGAAAAGGATGGTTTTTGTCACTTGGCAAAAGGAGCAGGGAGCATTGTTAACAACTCCCTGATCTCACTCACAAAGTCACTGGAGTGGAACGATGGAACCTCCCTGCAGGGGGAATCCATGTTTAGCAATGTGCCCTCAAGCTGCCTCTGAATAAAGAATGTCAATCTGTGTCAGCTGGGTCTCCCGCAGTAGAAATCTACTCATGAGTCAGGAGGTCGTAGGTTCAAATTCAAATTGGGACTTGAAACCAGATTGGCATTCTGTTGCAATTCTGCAGGATTTCTGTGCATTTGGAAGAGTGTTTTTCAGAGACAATGCTAAAACCAAGTACTGTTGGCTAGGCATGGATCAACTATTTTGAAGAACAGGGGGAGTTACCTCCAATGTGTCGACCAATCCCTAACCCATATCACAGAGAAAACTGTGTGCACCAGGTCAGTATTGTAGCATAGCAACGATGACCCTTTCCATCACTGACATCTAGGGTCATATGATGATTCAAATAAATAAATGTCCCTTTCAGAAGTTCTATCTTTCAGCAGAATGTTGTGCAGTAATTATTTTGGCCACCAGCCACAGGTGGCTAATTGCAAATCCAGTTGTGCCTAGTTGCATATCTGATTAGTAGATCAAAACTGATTAACAGATACTCCTATTGATAACTGATCAACAAAATCAGTCACACCATTCACCCAAGTGAATGATAACCATTGTTGCTGGTGAGATGATGAGCAAGGAGTAGAATTCCAGTGTATGTGAAGTACATGTCCATTTATTTGTCTTCTTTTGTTCAATGTTTGGGGTCTGGGATCATTGGTGAGGCCTTTACATATTGCTTATCCCAGAGAAGACAACCCAAGTTTGTCCAACCTCTCCTTATAACACATGCCCTCTAATAAAGGCAATGTCCTGGTAAACCTCTTCTGCACCTTCCCCAAAGCCTTCACATCCTTCCTTTAATGGTACGACCAGAATTGAGTTTTATAAAGCTGCAACTAACTTTCTGACTCTTGAACTCAATGCCTTGACTAATAAAGGCAAGCATGCCATATGCCTTGTTTACCATCCTATCAACCTATGCAACCAATTTCAGGGACCTATAGATTTGGACCCCAAGATCCCTCTGTACTTCAACACTGTGAATTGCTCAATTGTGTACTGTCCCTTATATTTGATCTCCCGAAGTACATCACCTCACATTTGACTAGATTAAACTCCATCTGCCATTTCTCCACCCATATCTGCAACTGATCTATATCCCACTGTATCCTTTGGAAATCTTCTACACTATCCACAACACCACCAATCTTTGTATCATCTGCGAACTTACTAACCCACCCGTCTACACTTTCATCCAGGTAATTTATATATTACAAACAGCAGGGGTCCCAGTGCGGATCGCTGCAGAACACCACTATTCACGGATAACAACAAGTCGGTTTATGCCTCGCGTTTGTTCGTTCACTACCTGCTGCAGTTTGAATCTGGCAGGTTTGCCCCTCAGGACTTGGGCAGCTCAGTCGTGGTGATCCTGTCAAGCCAATGTTGGTAATGGACGTTCAAGTCCCCAAAAGAGTACATTCTGTGTCCTTGCTACTCTCAGTAATTCTTCCAAGAGTTGTTCAACATTGGGAGCAGTGAACTATCTTCAGAGGGTAGGCAGTAGGTTGTGGTCAAGGGGAAGTATTTTGCACGTTTCACCTGATGCCATGAGGCTTCATGGATCCTGGAAACCATGCTGAGGATTCCCAGGATTATTTTCTGTCTACTGCTATGCCGTCTCCTTTGTTGGACCTATTCTGTGGCTGGGACAGGATGCATGCAGGGACTGTGATGGAGGAATTTTACACATTGTCAATGAGGTACAATTCTGTGAATGTGACATGATTTTGTGTGCAAGATAGTTTTCTACAGAACTGGTGCATTTGGCTAAAGCAGTGTCAAATTGGAACATCTTTGGATGGTCAGTAGTTTCGGTCGGTAAGTGCTGTTCCAGCAATTTGCTCAGAACAAGTCAATTTATAAATCCTGACTGTGAAGACCATGGGATATACAGGGTAGAGAATACTGAAAATGTGGAAATGCGTTGATTTAGGGAGAACAGTATTTGACCAGCAATCCTCTGAAGTTCAGTGGAATTAAGATGGTCCTTTAGTCCTTTTTCATGCTATTTTGAACTATCTTGCCATTTAACATGGCCACTTAACCATCTTTTAGGTGGTTAACCATCATTCTATCTGGGCAATTTAACACAGATAGAGGGCCTTTGGCCCAAAAAGTCTATGCCATCCACGGCACCCACCCAGCTAAGCCCCACCCCTCCATGTACCGATCCAAGTGCTTCTTAAGTGATACTATTATACTTGCCTCAACCACTTCCTCTGGCAGCTCGTTCCATATACTCACCACCCTCTGCATGAAAAAGTTGCCACTCAGGTCCCTTTTAAATCTTTCCCCTCTCACTCTAAACCTATTCCCCCTAGTTTTGGACTCCCCTACCCTGGGGAAAAGACTGTGACCATTCACCTTATCTATGCCTTCTACGCCTCTCATAATTTTAAACATTTCTATACATTTGCCCCTCATTCTCCTACGTTCCAAGGAATAAAGACCTAGCCTGACCAACCTCTCCCTATAACTCAGGCCCTCTAGTCCTGGCAACATTCCTTGTAAATCTTCTCTGCGCTCTTTCAGTTTAACCACGTCTTTCCTATAACAGGGAGAACAAAACTGTACACAGTGCTCCAAGTGCAGCCTCACCAATAACTTATGCAATTGCAACATGATGTCACAACTCCTGTACTCAATGCATGACTGATGAAGTCCAGCGTGCTAAACACCTTTTTCATCACCCTGTCGAACTGTGATGCTGCTTTTAATGAACAGTGCACTTGTACTCCTAGGTCCCTCTGTTCCATTACACTCCCTAGTGCCCTATCGTTCATAGTATAAGTCCTACGCTGGTTTGAATTTCCAAAATGCATCACCTCACACTTACCTGTATTGAAATCCATTTGCCACTCTTCAGCTTACTTCCCTAACTGATCAAGATCCCCCTGTAATCTACAATAACCTTCTTCACTATCAACACCTCCTAATTTTGTGTCATCCACAAACTTACCAGCTAATGTGAAGGACAATTACCAGTACTGCCTTAGATGGCCTTTTCCTGTGCTGTAAATACCAGAGGCAAGAAATCATTATGTTCAAAGCTCAGGGAGATGTCCTTTGGAAGTGTGTATTAACTAACTAACTGGGAGCAGTTGTGAGGTACTTTGGAAGCCATTGTGTCACAGCTGGTGAAAATTGTGCGACCTCGAAAAATCACCGTGTAGTTTTATGAAAAGAGAACAATAATCTTGTAACAAAACAGAGAACTTCAAAAGAGATCGAAACATTATATAAAGGGATCATTTGCATGACAAATTAATGCAAAATCACAGTGAGAAACCTGGCACTGCTAAACACCAACCATTTTCAGACTAAACTGTAGGATTTGATAATTAGCCTGGTAAAATATGATATGTCCAGCTATTTGTAACAATAGATAATTTGAGCCAAATTATATTGGATTTGAACTAATTACATGTTCTTTTTATACTCCTTTTCACTGCTGATTCAAGGCAATGTTAAAGGAAAAATTAATTAAAGGTCATTAAATGATTTCAGCAAAAAAATTCAGGTGACATCTTGTTAATTAAACAAATGTAACTACTTCATTGCTTGACTAACATGAGCAGAAAATTCACTGCTTCCTGGAGGCTTCTAGCTTTTGAATCCTTGTGGTAATTGACCTTAATGCAAAGATCTCCTCACTATAGGGAACTGACAATACTTCAAGGAAATTCTTATATGACTTTTGAATTGATGTAATGACTGTATAACTTTGCACTTGAATGAAGCTTCAAAACCTCAAGTGTCTTTCATCAACAATGACTTTCATCAGGTGGGCAACAAAGTTCTTTCTGACTCCGAACAGCCAGTCTAGTCATTATGCTGCAAAGTTCTTTGAAACAGAAAACCTGCAGCCAACTTTGGAGAACTTCATCAGATTATTTCTGTAAACATGCTGGCCATCTCTCAATAAGCAAAAAAAAACGAACAGCTGGAGGGACTCAGCAGACCAGGCAGCATCCATAGAGGGAAGTGGACAGTAAATACTTTGGGATGAGACCCTTCACTAGTCCAGATGAAGGGTCTTGACCTGAAACATCGACTGCCCATTTCCATCTACAGATGCTGCCTGACCAGTTGAGTGCCTCCAGCTGTTTGTTTTTTGCTTAAGATTCCAGCATCTGCAGTCTCTTGTATCTCCACCTCTCATTAAGATGATTACCACAATGTAGCAAGTTTTCCAACTACACAGCATCCCCTGATATCAAAAAAATAATCCCATCGAAAATGTCTTTATAATACCTATGTCAGAATTAGGAACAGTAGTAGGTCACGTGGCCCCCTCCAGCCTTCTCCACCTGGAGCACGGCTCACTCGATTGTGACCACAATTTCACGTTCCTATCTTGCTCTACCTTTCACCCCCTTGTTTGTGAAGAATCCATCCACCACTGCCTTGAAAATATTCAAAGGTTCTGCTTACCCACTCTTTGAGGAAGAGAATTCCGAAGGCACGTGACCCTCTAAGAGAGAAAAAATATCACCACATCTCTGTCTAATATGGAGATCCCCTCTTTTTAAACTAGTTCTAGACTCTCTACCATAAGAAAAGATCACATCACCCTGACAAGACCTTCAGGATCTTACTTGTTTCAATCATCCCCTCTTACTCTTCTAAACTCCAGCTGATGACAATGGGACAAAGTGGGGAAAGAAACGTAAATGGAGGCAGGAAAAACAATCTTTACACTAGTAAGGAATCAAGCCATTGCATAAGAAACAAGCTACCAATTTTCTTATCAGAAAATTGAGCACAGGGAGGATGGACACATTGGGAAACCAATGGTAGAATAACAAAGCAGGACGATTGGAGGTAGCAATGACCTGGAATACACTTGACCAGAGTTTACAGCCATACGCTGTGCAGACGTAAGGAATTACGCTGAGTGATACGTAGAGGAAGATGTGGTGACTCTCCACACCTGGTGTTGAGCTTCACTCAGCTGGAATGCAGGATGGAGAACAAGGTGCAACCCTCATTTTCCTCTGTGTCCCATCCCATTTTCACAATGTGGGGAGCAAAACAGAATTCTGCCGACTTCAACATCCTGTGTACAGAAGGTGATGGAATATCCTAATTAAAGTGTGTGTGTGTGTGTGTGTGTGCGTGCCTGCGTGCGTGCATGCATGCGCGCATGTGTATGATGTTGAAATGGTTGGACAGATGTTTCCTTTGGTGGGAGGATCCGTAATAAGAATGAAGTTGAAGCAGAGAATAGACAAGATTCTCACTCAAGACATAAGAAATAGGAGCAGGGGTTGGCCACTTGACCCTTCCTTGCCTGCTCTTTTATTCATCTGGATCATGGCTGATCTTTTGCCTCAGTGCCATTTTCTTGTAACATCCCCAGATCCTTTTATTCCTTTAAAATCTATCAATCTTCACTCTGAATAAATTCAGTGACTGAGCCTCCACAGTGCTCTGAGACAGAGAATTCCAAGGATTTTCAAAACACAGTCAAACAAAGTGGGAAGCTTCCTCCATCGAATACATGAACCTGGATTGGTCATTGCCAGCACTGGAGGGCTTGAGCTAGAAGGAGAAACTGAGACTGTTTTCCCAGGAGTGAAGGAGGCCGAGGGGTAACCTTATAGAGGTTCATAAAATCGTGAGGGGAATAGATAAGGTGGATGCTCACAGTCTTTCTCCCAGGGTAGGGGAGTCAAAAACTAGATGGCACAGGTTTAAGGTGAGAGGGGAAAGATTTAAAGGGGATCTGAGGGGTGAGTTTTTCACACACAGGGTGATGGGTATGTGGAACGAACTGCCAGAGGAGGTGGTAGAGGTAGGCACAAATACAATGTGGACAACTCTATAACTCTACGACTCTGACCGGTACACGAAGCTGAACCACTAGTCTTGCAGGAATCAGTTTTACCCAGAGTAGTCACATTAATGATTGTGAAATCACACTTCTCGTGAAATTGAACCAGGATTGAATCTGTGCATTCCAACCCAGCATCTCTGAGGTTCCACTGGCTCTGCCCTCACCGTTCCTGCATCGCCCATTTCCAGCCTTCCTGACTCAAAATGGAGCTTCATGGTGCAAACATTGGGCAACTGCCTCAGTACAACCACAAATTAGTTGTTCTGGCTTTTTGGTTTTCACCCGAACTAAAAAGATGCTCTTCTGACATCAGGAATACTGATTTGACAACTTCAGATATCTGTGAAAGTCCACAGAAGGTGCTAAAACTGCCACAGGGATTTTTTGTTCAGCTATCAGGATGTGCATTCCATGGCTGGCTCAATATTAATGGAGGTGTTGCTTAGGTGTGACTGACTCCTGCAGGGTGTATCAGAGATAGTGGGACATGAGGCAGGCGTGTTTATTGGTGAACTTGCTGATGAGCAATGTACTTGCAGTCTTGTGTTTCCCCAAGGTTGTCACCATTGCAATATATCAAATCCTACAGGAAAGTTTCTGGATGCGACTTCGTGTCCGGACAGCTATCCCTGTGGAGATCAAGTTCACCTTTCCTCATCACAGGACCTTTCCAACTAGCTGTAGCGGACCTCTGGTAGGTCTCAGAGTTTGTCACTGCATCAAGAGCTGAAGTGAGCATGATGTTCATCTACTTTGATTGACAAGCAGGTGGCTCCTCAAGCGCTGGGACTTCCCAGCACTGCTGACTTCCTCCCTGTGCACGCAGCCACTGATTGCACTCAGGTGCCATGAGGCCTCCATTAATAACTTGGACCTTTACCTCAACAGGAAAGGTTTCCACTCCTTCAGTGTTCGGGTACTTACAGCTCATGAGAAGATTTTCCCGAGGGATGAAGTTTCTGAGAAGCACCTCTGATCCCTGATTCTCAGGAAGACCACACTGCGAAACATTTTCAGCAGGGCAGGGCAGGGCAGGTGAAGTCTCACCAGCACTCTGTAAACTTACATTGAAACTTCCCTCCTTTCATACACCAGACACCTTGCATCAATTCCATTAGCTCTCCTAATTACTCACTGTACTGGCATATTAACTTTTTGAGTTTCATGTCCTGGAAGCCCCAGGTCCCTATGTACCAAGACATAGAGTCATAGAGCACGGAAAAAGAACCTTCCGTCCAACTGGTCCATGCCCACCAAGATCCTCCAGTCTCTTCTGCCTACATTTGGCCCATATCCCTCTAGACCTTTCCTGTTCATGTACCTGTCCCAGTAACTTTTAAGTGATGTTAATGTACCTGCCTCAACCACTTCCTCTGGCAACTCATTCCATATACTGACCACCCTCTGGGTGAAAATGTTGCCCCTCAGGTTCCTATTAAATCTCTCCCCTCTCACCTTAAACTTATGCCCTCTGGATTCCCCAACACTGGGAAAAAGAGTGTGCATTCACCCTATCTACGTCCCTCATGATTTTATACACCTCTATAAGATCACCCCTCATTCTCCTATGCCCCAATGATTAAAGTCCCAACTTGCTCAACTTCTTTCCATAACTCAGTCCCTCAAGTCCTGGCAACATCCTCATTAATATTTTCTGAACTCTTTCCAGCTTAATGGCATCTTTCCTACAGCAGGGTGACCAAAACTGAAAACAATACTCCAAATGCAGCTTCACTAATGCCTTGTACAACTGTAACATAGCATTCCAACTACTGTACTCAGTGCCCTGACTGATGAAGGCTAACGTACCAAAAGCCTTCTTCACCACCCTGTCTACCTGTGATACCACTTTCAGGGAACCATGTACTAGTGTTCCAAGGTCCCTCTGTTTTACAACACTCCCTAGGGCCCTACTGTTCACTATGAAAGTCCTACCCTGAGTTGTCATCTTACCCTGTTTATATAATAATATGCTCTTCCATTCTTTATTCCAACGTAGGCAATGTCACTTTTTCCCACATTACCTTCCACCTGCTAACTTCCTGTCCCCTCCTTTGACCTATCTATATCTCTTTGTGCCCTACTCACAACTTGCTAACCCACCAATTTTTGTATCTTCAACATTCTGGCTACAGTACACTCGATCCCTTCATCCAAGACATCGACATAGATGGTAAACAATTGGAGCCTCACTAATTGATCCCACTGGTGACTAATTGCCAATCTGGAAACGACCCATTTCTGCAGACTCACTGTTGTCTGTTAGTTAGCCACCTTCTATCTATGCCAGTATTTTATCTGTACCCCGTGCACTCTTAGAACATAGAACAGTATAGCACAGGAACGGGCCATTCAGCCCACAATGCTGTGCCGAACTAATTAAACTAGTAATTAAGTGCGTAACTAAACTAATCCCTTCTGCCTACACAATTTCCATATCCCTCCATTCTCTACATGTCCATGTGTCTGTCTAAGAGACTCTTAAACACTGATCATATCTGCCTCCACTACCACCCCTGGCAGCACATTCCAGGCACCCACCACTCTCTGTGTAAAAACACTTGCCCCACACACCTCCTTTGAACTTTGCCCCCTCACTATAAATGCATGCCCTCTAGTATTAAATATTTCAACCCTGGGAAAAAGATACCGGCTGTCTACTCTACCTATGCCCCTCATAATCTTATAAACTTCCATCAAGTCTTCCCTCAGCCTCCGCCATTTGTCCAAGTTTATCCAACCTATCCTTTTGGCACATGCCCTCTAATCCAGACAGCATCCTGGTAAACCTCTTCTGCACCCTCTGCAAAGCCTCCACATCCTTCCTATTATGGGGCAACCAGACTCTTATCCTGTGCAGTAACTTTTCATGTGACACCTTATCAAATGCCTTCTGGAAACCAAATACACTTCATCTTCTGGTTCCTTTCATCCTTCCTGCTTGTTACATCCTCAAAGACATCTGGTAAATCCCCCATTCATCAGACTACAGTAACTCAGCTTGACAATCACGATTTTCTAAATGTCCTTTTATTACATCCTTGGTCTTGGATTCACATTTTCACAATGGCAAATGTTGGGCTAACAGACCTGCAGTTTCCTGCCTTCTCTTTCCCCCTTGAACAGGGGTGTTTCACTTGCAGTTCTCCACTCTTCTGTGACCCCTCCCAAGGTGGTTTCTGCTGCCTGGCCATCAGGGGAGTTTTCCTTCAAGAGATGATGCCCATCTCTGCTTGATGCAGAGTAAGATGTCAGAGGCTATGTCCAACTATTTCGGAGCTATTGGGAATTACGGAGGTGCTGCTGCGAGACACACCACTTCAAACATTTTTTGACCAATTTCTTTTTTGTGCGTCGTTTCCAGATTTATATCAGTGCTGTACACATTGACAGCTTAGTGCACCAACAACAAGTGAACTCCAATTTCTAGGCAATCTACTTTACAATTATCTTTAGATTTTAACAGGTTTTGTTTTTCAAAGACACCAAAGAATACTTTTTTGCTTCCTGCCAGTCCCTGTGATATGCTGTGAACTTCATGAAAATGTTTATGATGCTGTATTTATCCACTCCAGGAGCCTTGCATAACTTGTTTGCAAATTCACATTTTATATGCACAAGCTGAGATCTTCCAAATCCCTTTGGATTTACAAAGCAAATATATTTCTGTTCCCAGGAACAGGGGTTCGAACTATTGCTTATAAGAAAGAATGAGGAAACTTGTATATACTGAGATAACTTCTATATTGGGCTGAGAAACTTTTATATTGGGCTTCTCCTTTTCCTATCTTCAATCCTGAGGAAGGGTCCTGACCCGAAACGTTGACCGCCTGCCTTTCTCCATGGATGCTGCCTGGCCTGCTGAGTTCCTCCAGCATTATCGTGTTTTTCATCTAGATTCCAGCATCTGCAGTCCTTTGTTTCTCAAGAATGAGGAAATGTTTCCCCAGCTGTGGGCAGAGAGCAGGTGGCACTATACTGTGAGAATGGTATTGTATTGAACCAGCCTTAGCAAACAGTTAATTTCCTCCTGAACGAGAAAATAGTATTAATGGGCCATCTCATCCAGTCCCACTGTCCGTGGTCTCCCATTGCCCACACATAGGCATGTTTTCAGGACACAGAGAGCTGCCCACACATCCAGAATGGCAGAGTTGGCAATATATCATTGGGCCCTGCCCTGCTCCCCTTCAACTAAGACTATTAATAGCCTTTAAACACCTCTGATGGAGTTAAAAAAGCTCTCAAAACTGATTTAAGAAGCTAAAAACAATAAATATAAATTATCATCACAGATAGACAGCAAGGTAAAGAAGGTGTACTTGCCTTTATGAGTTGGAGCATAGAGTATAAAAGTTGTCAAGTCGTGATGTGTTGGTTAGGCCACATTTGCAGCACTGTATGCAGTTCTGGTCACTGCATTACAGGAAGGATGTGGAGGTTTTGGAGATGGTGCAGTAGAGGTTCACCAGGATGTTGCCTGGAATTGAGAATATTGGAATGGAACTTGGATGGTTTTCTCTGGAATGTTGGTGGCTGAGGAGTGACCTGATAGAAGAATATAAAATTCTGAGAGGCATGGATAGGGTAAGTAGTCAGATTCTTTTTCCCAGGGTGGAAATGTCAAATACTAGAGGGCAGGGCATTAAGGTGCAATAAACAATCTGCTGGAGGAGCTCAGCAGGTTGAGCAGAATCTGTGGGGGCAACGGAATTCAGGTCGAAATCTTGCATCAGGACTCTCATTGACGAGGTTGAAATGCAATCAATCAGGGCTTTCAAAATGGAACTGGATGGACATTGGAGCAAGAATGATTTGCAGGAGTCTGGACACTGTGGGGAAATGGGACTGATGGGTTTGTTGTTTATGGGAGCTTGCACCAATTCCCTGGCTCAGATGGCCTTTCTCCGTGCTCTGGCTATTCTTGATTGTATGAACTCCAGTCATAGCCCTGTGCTTATTTACTGCTTTCAAACACTTCTACCAACTTATTTGTAAACACATTGCACTGGATGCATAAACCAAAGCTGTCAATCGAGAAAGCCAGGGCATGTTGTATAGGGGATGTGCTCAGTACAGCAGATAAACAGAATGTGTTGTTTATCTCATAGCTTGCCTGGGAAACTCTTTACGGTGATGTGGTTTATTTGTGGTTAGAGTACACTGGTTGCAGGGAAATAAATTAACAAATACTTTCCAAGTCATTAGGATGTTATTTGGGAATGGACCCAGTCATTTACAGAGTCTCCTGGGCAAAAAAAATTGATGCCTTTATTAGTTGAGCCATTGAGTTCAAGAGTCAGAAAGTCATATTGCAGCTTTATAAAACTCTGGTTAGGCCACATCTGGAGTGTTGCATTCATTTCTAGTCACTCCATTGTAGTAAGGATATGAAGGCTTTGGAGAAGATGCAGAGGAGGTTTACCAGAATGCTGCCTGTATTAGAGGAAATGTGCTATGATGAGCGGTTGAACAAACTTAGGTTGTTTTCTCTGGAGCGGTGGAGGCTGAGAGGAGCCTTGATAGAAGTTTATAAGATTATGAGAGGCATAGACAGCTAGTATCTTTTTTCCCAGGGTTGGAATACTAGAGGGCATGAATTTAATGTGAGAATGGGTAAGTTCAAAGGAAATGTACGGTGCAAGGTTTTTATACAAAGAGTGGCGGGTGCCTGGAATGCGCTGCCAGGGGTGGTAATGGAGGCAGATACGATAGAGGCATTTAAGAGGCTCTCAGATAGGCACATGAATGTGCAGAGAATGGAGGGATATGGATGTGTTGGCAGAAGGGATTAGTTTAGTTAGGCATTAAGTCACTAGTCTAATTAGTTAGACACAACATCATGGACTGAAAGGCCTGTTCCTGTGTTGCACCATTCTATGTTCTCGAACACAAGCCACAGTAATCTGCATTTTATATAAGGAAGCCATTATCACTCTATTGTTGATTAGTGGCTATCTGAACAGAAACTAATGTATCAATAAATTCTATTTTTTCTTCTTCAAATACCTGCCTGTAAATATCCGTATTTAGTTCTGTATGGTTACAATAAAGCTCAATTTACTTGACTAGACCCTCAGAAGTGCTTTAGACTTTCAATCTGGCACTCTCCACAAAAAGGCTGTGAAGCAATGTGTTATCCAAACAATGGGAAGCTTTTGGAATTGACAATTAAGCACAGACTGACTGACCACCTGGGGAAATGTGAGAGATTAGAGAGCCAACATGAATTTGTAAAGAGTGAGTTATGTCTAAGAATCCTAACTAGTAGACAGGGAATGTCTGTGGATATGGATTACATGGACATCAAGAAGACAATCAATATGGTTTTGCTTAAGACACATAACTAAAGGTAAAACTCAGCAAAATTAAGGCAATTTATTGACATGTTCAACAGTTTAGGTAGTAGTGTAAAGATACTTGGCTTCTCTCAAACTAGAAGGAAATGAGCAGTGGAGTTGCATTGAATCAGACCTTTGTTATAACACGAAGTACAGTATTGAGAGATGCTGAGAGAGTGGAGAGTGTGCTGAGAACATTTACAAGGATGATACCAGAAACATGAAGATATGTTCATCACAAAAGGGTCATAGAGTCAAACAACACGGAAAAAGGCCCTTCAGCCCAACTGGTCCATGCCGACCAAGATTCCCAACTAAACTAGTATCATTTGCCTGCTTTGGTCCATATCCCTCTAAACCTTTCCTATCCATGTACCTGTCCGTGTACCTTTCAAATGTTGTTAGTGTACCTGCCTCAATCACTTCCTCTGGCAGCTCATTCCATATACTAGCTACTCTCTGGGTGAAAAAGTTGCCCCTCAGGTTCCTATTAAATCTCCCCCCTCTCACCTTAAACCTATTCCCTCTAGTTCTTCATTCCCCAACCCTGGGAAAAAAACTGTGTTCATTCACCCTATCTATGCCCCTCATAATTTTATACATCTCTATAAGATCAACCCTCATTCTCCTACACTCCAATGAAAAATGTTCCAATCTGCTCAACCCCTCTCCATAGCTCAGTTCCTCGAGTCCCAGCAACATCCTCGTAAATCTCCTCTGCACTCTTTCTAGCTTAACGGCATCTTTCCTACAGCAGGGTGACCAAAACTGAACAAAATATTCCAGATGTGGCCTCATCAACGTCTTGTATAACTACAGGGTGAACAAATACTTTATTTTACCTTGAGGCTGAGCAGTAAACATATTAGTGTTCTTTAAAATGTAAAACATTTTGATGAAGTGAACACAGTGCGAATGTTTCCTCTTGAGGGGAAGTGCTAGATGACATCATCACAAGATAGCCAATAGGAAATCCAATGGGGAACTCAGAACATAAGAAATAGGAGCAAGAGGAGGCCATCTGGCCCATCGAGCCTGCTCCGCCATTCAATAAGATCATGGCTGATCTGGCCATGGACTCAGATCCACCTACCTGCCTTTTCTCCATAACCCTTAATTCCCCTACTGTGCAAATATCTTTCTAACTGTGTCTTAGATCTATTTAATGAGGTAACCTCTGCTGCTTCCTTGGACAGAGGATTCCACGGATTCACTATTTTCTGGGACAATCAGTTCCTCTTCATCTCCGTCCTAAATCTACTCCCCCAAATCTTGAGGCTATGTCCCCTAGTTCTGGTCTCACCTACCAGTGGAAACGACTTTGCTGCCTCCATCTTATCTATCCCTTTCATAATTTTATATGTTTCTGTAAGATCGCCTCTCATTCCTTTGAATTCCAGTGAGTATAGTCCCAGGTGACTCAATCTCTCCTCATAGGCTAACCCCCTCATCTCTGGAATAAACTTGGTGAACCTCCTCTGCACCACCTCCAAAGCTAGTATATCTTTTCTCAAGTAAGGAGGTCAGAACTGAACATAGTATTCCAGGTGCTGCCTCACCAGTATCCCATACAGTTGCAGCATAACCTCCCTGCTCTTAAATTCAATCCCTCCAGCATTGAAGGCCAACATTCCATTTGCCTTCTTGTTAACCTGTTGCATCTGCAAACCAACCTTTTGTGATTCATGCACAAGCACTCCCAAGTCCCTCTGCGCAACAGCGTGCTGCGATCCTTCACCATTTAAATAATAATCTGATCTTCTATCTTTCCTTCCAAGGTGGATGACCTTGCATTTACCAAAACTCTACTCCATCTTGCCAGACCCTTTCCCACTCACTTAACCTATCTATATCGCTCTGCAGACTCTCCGCATCCTCTGCACAATCTGCTTTTCCACTCAATTGAGTGTCATCAGCAAACTTAGATACGCTACGCTCGGTCCCCTCTTCCAAATTGTTAATGTATATCGTGAACAGTTGCAGGCCCAGCATTGACCTCTATGGCACTCCACTCACCACTGATTGCCAACTGGAGAAACACTCATTTATCCCAACTTTCTCCCTGCTATTGGTTAACCAACCCTCTATCCATGCTAATACATTACCTCCAGAAGAAATTCCTTTTCCCAGAGAGTAGTGAGAAATGGTTGAAGCAAAGAGTACAGACACAACTCAGGGGAGGCTGTGCATGAGAACATAAGAACATGAGAACCAGAAGCAGGAGATCTTGATGAACCTTCCATACTGCTCTGTTATTCCATAAGATCATGACTGATCTTTAGCTCAATACCACTTCTGCTTACAAACTCCACATTCCAGATCTTCTTAACAACTAAAAATATATCAATCTCTGTCTTCAATGTACTCAACAACTGAGCCCCAAAGCTCTTGGCTAGAAAATTCAAAAGATTGACCACCCTCTTGATGAAGAAATGTCTCCTCATCTCTGCCCTGAAGGGGCAACTCCTTTTTTGAAACAGTGGTAGCAGGAGAAGGTATGGAAACACTTCTGTTGCACAAAGGGAGATAAAAGGATGGAACTTCCTTCCACACACAAGAAAAAAAATTCTATGATCAATGGTTTACAGCTAACTTGCCAAGGCAGGTCGATAGAGTTAGCGTCTGACCAGCCCTGATCTCTTTGGATGTCCCCTCCTTTCTGCCCATTAGGACACCACCAATATTTTGTTCCTTCCTTCTCTCCATTCCAACTGTCTTTCTGGAACTAAAGCTGTTAGGTTCTTGCATCATGTATGACCAGGAACAGGAAGTGATTCAGGCCCTTGTTTATCTCATCTTTTAGTTCGATCCTTCACTGCATTTACCCCACTTTCCTCAAAATCCCTGTCAAACAAAAATCTCCCAACCTCATTGTGAAAATTGAGCCTTGATCTCGATGACTGTAAAGGGAAAAGTCCAGATTTCCTTTTTGAATCAAGACTGTTCTCTAAATAGTCAAGCTAATTTTTAAACCATACCTTTTTTCCCACACCTCCAGTAATAGAAATAATTTCCCTCTTCCCACACTGTCTTCTGTTTTAAATCACACCATTTATCAACAATCATCAGTTAGGTCATTCTTTAATATTCAGTGTTAGCCACGGAATACAAATGCCCTTGCTTCTAACCCTGCATAATACTGACCACCTCTGGCCTTCATCCAAGTGCTTCATACCTTTTGCAATGACTAAAATACCTGCAGAGTTCGAAGAGGAAAGCAAACAACAGTGCTGAGCTTACAAATCTGTTTTCCTTCCATACAGCATGGTGCACACTCAGCCGACTACTACAGAGGCTTGACTGTGCCAACAGCAGCTCAGCTCTCACATCATGGGGTTGAAGTTGCTTAGCCATTAAGTATTGTGTAAACAGCAGGATATCGCTGACCGCCTGCTCAATTTTTAGCAGGATCGATAGTACTAATCCACACTCACCATTGCAAGAACGTAAACAAATAGCAAGCACACTACTGGTGGTAGAGTATACACACCTCTCTACCAGGAGTTGCAGATAATCTTTAAATGAGGAAAGAAGGTATTGGACAGTCTGAAAATTATCTTCAGAATTTTTGATGTGCGGACAAGGTGAAATGTCCGCTGCATTGCTTTTCCTCAACATTCTATATATTTTGACAGAATTTTAATAGGGGCATGGTGTCAGGTTCAATTTTGTATCAAATTGACTTCTGGATAATTAATTGTTAATTCCTTTTTCGGAATGGATGGCACTGACAAAGCTGTGGAAAATGCATGTGCAGAATTGTAAGCAAGATTGACATTTGTGGAAGGAAAAGCTCCCCCCCGCCCCCCACACACACCTGCAGTCCTCCAGTTATACGAGGGGTGCAGTTCCAGCAAAGCAACATGGGTAGTGAGCACTGACGAGAAAGGAATTATCCAGAGGAATATTCTTCGATTGAGTACTGAATAGAATTTACAAGCACAGAACCAGGCTGTTGGGCCCAATTAGCTTCTGTTTCTGTTACTGTTCCGTGCAAGTCTCCTCCCAACACTCCCTGTTCACGACTTTATACACTCATGACAGCATGGCCAGATTCTGCTCTAGCTCCATCTGCAAGTTTGCAGATGACACCTCCGTAGTGGGCTGAATCTCAAATAACAATGAGTCGGAGTACAAGAAGGAGATAGAGAGCTTAGCAACACGGTGTCATGACAAAAACCTTTCCCTTAATGTCAGCAAAACAAAAGAGGAGGTCTTTGATTTCAGGAAGGGGGGCAGTGTCAACCTGTCTACATCAATGGTGCTGAAAACAAGAGGGTTGAGAGCTTCAAGTTCCTAGGAGTGAAAATCACCAATAGCCTGTCCTGGTCCAATCATGTAGATGCCACGGCCAAGAAAGCTCACCAGCACCTCTATTTCCTCAGGAGGCTAAAGAAATTCCCCTTTGACCCTCACCAATTTTTATAGATGCACCACAGAAAGCATCCTATCCGGATGCATCACAGCTTAGTATGGCAACTGCTCTGCCCGAGACCACAAAAAACTGCAGAAAGTTGTGGATACAGATCTCCCCTCCATGGACTCTGTCTACACTTCTCAATGCCTTGGCAAAGCAGCCAACATCATCAAAGACCCCACTCACCCCGGACATTCTCTCTTCTCCCCTCTCCCATCAGGCAGAAGATACAAAAGCCTGAAAGCACGTACCACCAGGCTCAAGGACAGCTTCTATCCCACTGTTAGAAGACTATTGAATGGTCCCCTTGTACGATAAGATGGACTCTTGACCTCACAATCTACCTCGTCATGGCCTTGCACTTTATTGTCTGCCTGCACTGCACTTTGTAACTGCAACACTTTATTCTGCATTCTGTTATTCCTTTTCCCTCGTGCTACCTCAATGTGATGAAATGATCTGTATGGATGGCATGCAAATCAAAGTTTTTCACTGTACATGTGACAATAATAAACCAATTACAAATATTTCATCCCATTAACACATTCCCATCTCCCTTCTACTTTCCCTTAAATGAAGCCATGATATTTACACTAACCACTCCTTTAATCTTTGTCTTTGATCAGTGCTAACTCTTATTTGTTCCTTTTCAGACAACAGCACAGCAGAGGCCAGAGCTGGAACTGTGGGGAAGAGAGAAACCAGGGGCGTGTTGGCTGCAGGATCGATTCACTGCAGTAAGCAACAAAACCTGGGAAGGAAAACTGCCGCAACCTTCCAAACATATTCAACGTTGTTCTTTAAAAAAGCTAAATTATTCGTGGGCAACACACAAAGGCACTCAGCAGGTCAGGCAGCATTTATGGAGGGAAATGGATAGTCGACTTTTCGGGTCAAGACCCTTCATCTGGACTCCCCCCATGCTGCCTGACCCGCTGTGTTCCCCCAGCACTTTGTGTGTTGCTCCAGATTTCCAGCATCTGCAGTCTCTTATGCCTCCAAATTATTCATGCTATTTGTATAAAAACTTATTTTGTTCTGACAAAGAGTGTTCCACCTGAAACATTGACTATCTTTCTCATTCCACAGATGCTGCTTTTGACTGATATTTCCAACATGTTTTGTTTTTGTTTCAGATTTCCAGCATCTACATGTTTTTGATTTGCTATTTTTTAACTTATTTTGTCTGACAGCTTCAGTGACCTGGGTTCAATCCCCATCTCAGGTACCGTCGGTGTGGAGTTTGCACATTCTCCTTATGGGTTTCCTCTGGGTGCTCTGGTTTCTTCCCATGTCCCAAAGGGGTACTCATTGGTAGGTTAATTTTCCACTGCAAATTGCCCCAAGTGTGCAGGTGAGTGGTGGACTCTGGGAGGAGTTGATGAGAATGTGAAGAGAATAAAGTGGGATTTTGCGTAGGAAATGTGGAAATGGGTGGTTGAAGTTGGCACAGACTCGATGGGCTGAAGGGCCTGTTTCCGTTCTGTATGACTCATGACTGTGATGTGACTAGTTTACTCCAAAGACAGTAGCATGCAAAGGCCTTGATAATTCTCTTGCACAATGTTATAATTGACTCACATTCTAAGTGTGTTAATACCTTCAGTCAAATACTGCAGCAGAAACTTTAAACAAACATGTTAAAGATTTGTGCACATGATGCTTAGCACACATAAGAACATAAGAAGTGAGTAGAGAAATGAGCTGTTCAGTTCCTTGTGCCTTCTCTGGTGTTCATTTAGATCATGGCTGATCTTTTACCCCAGTCCCATAACCCTGCATTAATTGTCTGAGTCCTGAAGAAGGGTCCTGACCCAAAACATTGACTGCCTGCTTTTCTCCACGGCCTGCTGAGTTCCTCCAGCATCATCGTGTTTTTCATCTAGATTTCAGCATCTGCAGTCCTTTGTTTCCCTGCATTAATCCATTGATTTCCTACAGATCAACAAATCTACCGATCTCGAACAAACTCAGTGACTGAGCCTCCACAGCCTTCTTGGGTAGAGAATTCCAAAGACTCACCTCCCTCTGGGTAAAAACAAATATCACTGCACCTCTATTGGAAATGGCTGGCCCTTATTTTTAAACCACAGTCCCTAGCTCTGGAGACTCTAGCCAAGAGAAATATTAGCTTTGCATCCACCCACTCAAGCCCTGTAGGAATGTTGTACATTTCAATTAGGTCACTTCTCATTGTTCTAAACTGAAGGGAGTTTAGGTCCAGTCTGATGAATTTTTCCTCATAAGACAAATCCAAAACCCAGTCAAGTGAACCTTCCAGTGTCAGTACATCCTCTAGTGGAGAGGGAGAGCAGACGGTCAATGTAATCCAAAGGTAGAAGGAAACATGGGTTTTTATTGGCAATAACTGATGCCCTTGTGATGAGGGTGGACTAACCAGTATTTACACTCAGTTATGAACATTGATTGAACCCTGGATCAGGACAAATGAGATTATTCTCAAAATACAGGTTTAATACATCGGGTTTATATGTATTCAGATGTTGGGATAACCTTCCTATGGAGAGGATGTTGAATTAATCTGTAATTGCTGTAAGAATTTAGGGTTAATATTATGCTTTGCTGTTTCCGACAAGTTGCTTGTTCCACTACTGACACGCGAGTTAATGTTTCAGCTCGTTATCACCTGTGACGGGAGCTTGGGACCGAGGTGTACCTTTGATATCCCAGAGGGTGAAGTGGCGGCTGTCAGCTGCCTCTGGAGCCAGCGTGAAGTAAAAGTGGTGCCCGCCCTGCGGCTCGTCTTTATCCACCACACTGACCGTGTGCACCAGCTGTAAGGGAGAACACACCGTCAACAGGAGAGCTGCAATCCTTCTGGAGTAATTTTGCATAGTCCATGGACTATAAACCAAATGCTTAACCAGAGTGCTGTCTGCACAGAGAAGTGTTGGTTTTCATCGATACACTCTCCAGTGTTTACAACAGCCCTAATTGTTTGTTCTATATTGGGCAAATGACACTAATCATCTATCATTATCGTAGGAAACAATTGTCAAGACACTACTTATATCTCAATGGGGCTGGCAACTGTGGGCCATTCTAAAAGCTTTTCATTATCAATTACAGCTTGAGTTTGAATTTAGAATCTTTGAGGTGATAAGACGTCCCTCAGTGCTTCATCGGGCAACTTTATGCAGGTGTGACAGAGTTATACATTGAAGCATTGAAAACGGGAGCAGCAGAAGGACATCTGGCCCTTCAGATCTGCTCCTCCATTCAGTGTGAGCATGGTTGAACCTACAATTTCACTACCATTCTCCTTTGATGCTTTTTGTGTCCAGAAGTTTATCTCCTTCTTCAGTGATTTGATATCATTAACTTTCATTTAGAGAAGTCCAGCCACCCTCTGAGTGAAGAAACTTCTCCGAGCCTCAGTCCCAAAGAGTCATGGAAAGGTGCAGTGTGGAAACATGTCCTTCGGCCCTCCGAGTCCATGCTGACCATCAACCACCCATTTACATTATAATCCTACGGTAATCCCATTCTTTTATTCTCTCTACATTCTCGTGAACTCCCTCTAGATTCTACCACTCACCTACCCAGTAGGGACAATTTACGGTGCCCAGTTCACCTGCCAACAAACGCCTGTGAGATGTGGAAGGAAACTGAGCACCTGGAGAAAACCCAGAGGGTGGTGAATCTGTGGAATTCGTTGCCACAGAGGACTGTGGAGGCCAAGTCAGTTGGTGTATTTAGGGCAGAAATCGATAGGTTCTTGATTGGCAAAGGGGGTTAAGGGTTACAGGGAGAAGGTGAGAAAGTGGGGTTGAGAACTTAATCATCCATGACTGAATGGTGGAGTGGACTCGATGGGCTGAATGGCCTAATTCTGCTCCTATATCTTATGGCCTAAACGATAAACTTGCCTCAGAGAGAATGCAGCGTAGGTTTACCAGACTGGTTCCTGGGAAGCCAGGAAGGTTGTACGTGGAGAGATAGGGTCAACCAGGCCTGTATTCTCATGAGATTAGAGGAGATCCCTTTGAATAGTCTGACAGGGATTGACAGACTGGATGTGGAGAGGATGTTTCCCTTGGCTGGGGGTGGGTTGGGTGTAGAAAGAAGGGCCACAATCTCAGGTTCACGGGGCAAGAGAAGGGTGACACAGTGGAGTGGACTTGATGGGCTGAATAGCCTAATTCTGCTCCTATATCTTGAGGCTGCTGCCTCATGGCTCTTAGATAGGCACATGAATATGCAGAGAATGCAGGGATATGAGCCATGTGTGGACAGAAGAGATTCGGTGTTACTAGCTTAATTAGTTCGGCACAGCATTGTGGGCTTAAGGGCCTGTTCCTGTGCTGTAATGTTCTATGTTCTAATTTGAAAGCTGAAACTGGATCCCCATGAAGGACATGAACACAGAGGTGATAGGGGCTTGGTCTGAACCAAGATTTAGGCAAGACAATCATTTGGAAGAGCTTTCAGCATTTATGGTGAATGGAAGAGATAGCTCCATGCCTAATTATTCCTCATCTCTCAGTGAGTTTCCTTCAGTTAGATCAAGTCGTCACTGGGGTTGGAAGGTCACTGGGGTCCCTCATCAATCAGCAGTTGCAGGAGCAGGCAGTTTTCCCAGCATTGGAGGTGAGTCACAGATCAGTTCTGGGGAACTGGTCAAACACAAAGGATAGTGGAGAAAGCTTCGCCTTCTGTCAGGGAAAGAGGCTCTAACAGCTGGGCATGAAGCAAAGCCTGGCTGAGAGAGTTAGGATTGCTGCCCACTCATGGTTCTCAGTCTCCATTAGCAAGATCTTAATTACTGTAACTAATGATCCTCAGCCCAGCAACTATTGTGGATAATTGCATCAACAGCAACACTCTTCTGTGAGTAGTGGATGTCTAACCTATTCCATATGAGTAATATTCCAGAAATGGAAATACTCAAAGCATTTAAATCTGTCTGCACCTGTGAAGACAGTAACACTGGTCAACAAAATACATTCACTGTTCAGAAATGAAAGAGTCAAACAGTCCTTGGCAGACTGTTTCACAGCTGGTTATAACACCAACATATACCCCCACAGATGGATCTAAATTTATTCAGCTCTTTATAATTATAAGAGATTATCCCACAATTATTATCCCTTAATTGAAATGTCACTTATTTCTGTTTGATACTTGGTCTGTTCATAAGTAAAGGGTGTTTCTGTGGTTTCACTTCCATCTCCTGCTGATCACCTCACAGAGGTGACGGCAGAAACTTGGAGAGAGTGGTCATTTTCAGTTACCTCATTGTTTGGATGAAACCAGAGGAAACCACAGCAAGTGTTCCTGCTGTGGTTGAGATGGTCCATTTTTTTTAGTGCTTCAGGTGCACACTAGGAAAGCCCCAGCCTTTGAACTTCCATCATCAGGAAGACAATCAGGCCAGGACACCATGGATCTTCTCTGTAGACACCAGGGCCAACCATTCCTTTTGTTTTACTTATTTTTGTATCTCATGGTCCCCATGAGACAGTCTATCAGGTTTTCCAAGTCTTCAATCAACAAAGCAACCTTGGGACCCTAAGCAAATTGCAATATCATGACACAGTCAAAGGGACATTATCTTAGGCACCTATTGATTTGCTATTTATTGAAATCAATGTGGGCAGCTTTGCCTAATGAGAACAAGATCTGACTTGCATCAATAAATTGAATTTACATGCTCTTGGAACAGATTTAGCAAATCGCATTAACTCAGAAATTCAATGAATATTGCATCTGTTACCTGACCCGGTTTGGCATCTTCACAGATAGCAGCTTCGAATGGCATAGAAAGTTCCGGAGCATTGTCATTGACATCCAGAATCCTGACACTGAGGGAGGCCTTGCTCATCTGGGCATGGTTGTCTGCATAAAACACATCATTTTGGAAGCAGTGAACAACTAATTAGATGTTAACAAGCAGAAGAAACAATTCAGCAAGGAGACAGCACACCAGGCCCACATTCACAGCTCCAAGCATCTTATGTAAGAAAATAAGTTTAGACATGTATGAGAGATTATTTTTTGTGCCAACGGCATCAGCTTTGGTTGTGTGCTAAGTTAATCACCTGTGCACAAGCCTACTGGAGGGGTTCTCTTGCTGTGGAGACAGTGGTTATTTTACATGGCAAACACACATTACAATTCATATTTACACCTCCTTCATTCCTTGTCCATTAAATTGAATCCATTCTTTATGATTCTAATAAATCATCCCATAATTACCAGCTCTTAACAAAATTACATCATATTGTAAAGCTACATAAAAACAAAAGGACAGGAATCTCTGGTTCTAGGCTAGACTTTAGACAGTCCTGGCTATAACTTCGTCACTGTATTATCACAGGGGTGACACTGTAGCACAGTAGCACAGTTCGTAGAGCCACTGCCTCATGGTGCTAGAGACCCGGGTTCAATCCTGACCGCGGGTTCGGTCTGTGTGGGGTTTGCACGTTCTCCCTGTGACCATATGAGTTTCCTCCAGGTGCTCCGGTTTCCTCCAATGGGATCCTACCACCCGACACATCTTCCCCTCACCGCCTCTCTCTGCTTTCCGCAGGGACTGCTCTCTCCGTGACTCTGTTGTCCACTTGTTCCCTCCCCACTGATAACCTCCCCCCCCGGCACTTATGCCTAGAACTGCACCAAGTGCTGCACCTGTCCCTACACCTCTTCTTTCACCACCATTCAGGGTCCCAGACAATCCTTCCAGTTGAGGCAGTGCTTCTCCTGTGAGTCCGAGGGTGTCATTTATTGCATCTGGTGCAGCCTCCTGTACATCGGTGAGACCCGACGCAGATTGGGTACATCGAGCACCTTCGTTCTGTCCTCTGCAATAGCCAGGACCACCCGGTGGCCACCCACTTCAATTCCACATCCAACTCCCATACCGACATGTCTATCCATGGCCTCCTCCACTGCCACGTTGAGGCCAGACACAGGCTGGAGGAACAACACTTCATATTCCACCTCGGGTGTCTCCAACCTAATGCCCTCAACATCGATTTCTCTAACTTCCAGTAAACCCACTCCTTTTTGTTCTTCGCCCCCCCCCCCCCAACTCCTTCATCTTCCCGTATTCCTGTGGCTCCCTTCCCCCGCCTTAATGACCTGCCCATCTCCTCTCCTTCCCTCTCCCATCCTTTATTCCATGGTCCACTGCCCTCTCCGACCGGATTCCTTCTTCTTCAGCCCTTTGCCTCTTCTACCTGTCACCTCTCAGTGTATTACATCTTCTTCCCCTTCCCCCACCCACTACCTTCCCCCTCTCACCTGAACTCACCTGTCCCCTGCCTGCGTGTGCTCCTCCCCGTCCCCCCACCTTCTTATTCTGGCTTCTGCCCTCTTCCTTTCCAGTCTTGATCAAGGATCTCGGCCCAAAATGTCTTCTGTTTATTTCCCTCCATAGATGCTGCCTGACCTGCTGAGTTCCTCCAGCACTTTTTGTGTATGACCCAAAAATGTGCAGGTTGGCAGGTTATTTGGGCTGTAAACTGTCCCTAGTGTGTAGGTGAGGGTCAGAATCTGGGAGGAGATGAGAAAGCGGGGAGAGTTAAAAAAAAGGGTTAACGTAGGATCAGTGTAAATGGGTGAATAATGGTTGGCACAGACTCAATGGCCTGTTTCTGTGCTGTATCTCTCTACCTCCACAGATCGACCCAGGAGCAGGGATCTGGATAATGGTGGAAGTGGCCCCTGAAGCAGTGAGGTTTATCACAGGCTGGGCAGCTGCATTAACAAGCAACAGGCACTGCTAGAAGGAGCCACGAGCACCTCCTTGCCTTTCAGAATGTGGTGCTTTGGCAGCTGCAGGGGTACAGAGATGGCAGGGGCAATTCTTGTTATCAGGAGCTTACCAAGCCCTGGGTGGGTAAACATGGCCCCAATGTCTGGGGACTGTGGGAGAAAATAAGGAAGTTTCACCAATCCAGAAGGTTGTTAGGGTAAGGCAAGATGAATTTATCTCTTCAAACATGTAAATGTTAATAATTCTTGGCTTTTTAACCCAAGCAAGAAGGGAAAATTGGATCAGCAAATGTGAAAGGAGCTAGTTACTTATCACCACCCTGGTGCTTTCAACAGACATGATCCCAAGGGATCGCACGCACCCACTTGTGAGAGAATCTAGAACTAGGAATCACTGTCTCTGAGCATGAAGTTTTGGAGTTTTCTTGCTGAAAAGCTTGTGGAAACAGAATGTTCTCTGAGGCAGATTATTGATAACCATGGGGATGAAAGGTTATTTTAAGGGAATGTGAAGGGCACAGTCAAATCAGCCATGAGTTTATTGAATAGCAAAGCAGTCTGCAAGGACCATGCAGTCATGCCCTGTTCCAAAGTCATGCAGCATTTCATGTTGAGCTGGTGGCAGGGGAGGTGAGAAGTAGGGTTGTCTCTGATGTCTTAATGATGCTGGGGAAGCTGAGCTTGACGGAGCTTGGGGAGTTCATGGTAAAGGTTCTTCCTCCGACTGTTCCTGAGTGACTGGTGAACGAGGTTTAGAGAAGGTAGCAGTGGACATTTGGACAGCTTCTCATTATCTGATGAAGATCCTTGCTGCAAAGCACAGAATTCCCCATCATTTAATGCTGTGCTCCACATCTGAAGATGGCTACCACTTTCTCAGTTGGTAGAATGCCTCTACGTGGTGAGCTGTTTTGATGGTGGTGGTATTGTTGTCGTGGCTTCCTGTTCCTCCTGTCACCCCTGTTGTTCAAATGCGAACAGGCCCTTGTGGTGGGCTCTTCCCCATGAGAATCTTCTCTTTTCTCCCCTCTTCCATCAGTTAGAAGACACAGGAGCCTGAGGGCACGTACTATCAGGCTTAAGGACAGCTTCTACCCCACTGTGATAAGACTATTGAATGGTTCCCTTATACGATGAAATGGATTCTGACCTCATGATTGGACTCTGACCTCACGATCTACCTTGTTGTGAACTTGCACCTTATTGCACTGCACTTTCTCCGTAGCTGTGACACTTTACTCTGTATTGTTACTGTTTTCATCTGTACTACATCAACGCACTTTGTACCAACTCAATGTAACTGCACTGTGTAATGAATTGACCTGTACAATTGGTTTGTAAGACAAGCTTTTCACTGTACCTCGGTACAAGTGACAATAATAAATCAATACCAATACTAATATCGATAATAGAACTCAAAAAGATAAAGACAAAAGAAACTGCAGCTGCTAGGATCTGGAATGAAAAACAAAATGCTGGAAGAACTCAGTGAACAAAGGTGTATGTCTCCACAGGTGCTGCTTGACCTACTGAGTTCTTCCAATGTTCTTTTCCTTTTTCAAGGAGATAAAGGTTTATGAGGGTGTTGCCAGGATTAGAGGGCCTGAGTTATAGGGAGAGGTTGGCCAGGCGACATCTTTATTCCTTGGAGTGTAGGAGAATGAGGGGCAACCTTACAGAAATGTTTAAAATTATGTGAGGCATAGATAAGGTGGATGGTAACAGTCTTTTCCTCAGGCTAGAGGTGTCCAAAACCCAGGGGCATACATTTAAAGTGAGAGGGGAAAGATTTAAAAGGGACCTGAGGGAGGTGAGTATATGGAACGAGCTGCCAAAGGAAGTGGTTGAGGTAGGTACAAAAGTATCATTTAAGAAGCACTTGGATAGGTACATGCAAGGCTGGGGCTTGGAGGGATAAGGGCCGAATGCAGGAAATTGGGACTAGCTGGGTGGGCACCCTGGTTGGCATGGACTCGTTGGGCCAAAGGGCCTGTTTCCGTGCTGTATAGCTCTGTGGCTCTATAAAGACAGGCTGGTGAAATAGGTGGTTTGGTGGCCAGTGGAATTAAATGCTTGGAAATGAAAAGTGTTACATTTTGATTGGAAGAAACTAGAGGACACAATTCTAAAAAAGGTACATGAAGAGGAAGGTTGTGGGTATATACACACAGTTCATTGAGAGCAGTAGGGCAGTTTGAAACTGCATTTAAAAAAGACAGACACAATTTTTGGTTTTGGCATGTCAGGCAGCATCTATGGAGATAGAAAAAACAAAGTTACTATTTTTGGTTTTATCAACAGAGGCTTAAAGTATAAAAGCAGGGAAGTCTTGCAAAACCTTTACAAATATTGGTCCAGTCTCAACTGGAATACACTGTCCAGGTCTGGGCACCACACATTGGGAAAGATGGGAAGGCTTGGAAGAAAGTGCAGAAGAGATATATCAAAATAATTCCACATTTAAGTGACTTTGGTTCTGTTGGTGGGTTAGAGAAGGTGGAGAAGAAGGTTTTGAAGAGATCTGATGGTGAAATTTAAAGTCATGAAAGTTATAGCCAGAGTGGACAGAGAGAAACTGCTCCCATTGCTGGAGCGATCAAGAATCAGGGGCACTCAATGAAGGTGGTTGGCAAAAGGACCAAATGTGACATGAAGAATAATTTTTTACACAGTGAGTGATTAAGGTCTAAAATGTATTGCCAGTGGTTGTAATGGAGGCAGATTCAATTTTAGTGTTCAAAGGAAGTTGGGGACATAGCTCAAAGGAAAGAATTTGCAGGACTTTGGGAGAGGGACTCACTGGATTGTTCATACAGAGAGCTATTTCAGACTTGATGGTCCAAAAGACCTCCATTCATGCTGTAGCTATTCTGTGATTCTCTGCAAAATGTTAGCTTTGTCTGTCTGTCTGTCTGTCTGTCTGTCTGTCTGTCTGTCTGTCTGTCTGTCTCTCTCTCTCTCTCTCTCTCCATGGATCTGCTGAGTATTTCCAGCACTTTCTGTTTTTTATTTATTTTACAATGCCAAATATATGTAATCCAAAGTAATTCCTTCAAACCCTGTGTTGTTTGGAGTCAATAAAAACTCAGTTATAATACAAGAAATACTACAGCTGATACCAGCGACGTCGGAATTACTGGAGCATAAAAAACCAGGGTCTCCCTCGCTTGTCATCTCCCATTCTGGTACGATACAATGAAAATGAAGTCTTTTCACTCAGTCTCCATCAATTAGTCCAGAATAGACCCAGATGTGATTCAAAGAAAACCCCCAGTATTGGAGAATGTTGTGGACAATAACTCGAAAATTAGCTTTCTCCTCCCAAGTATTTTATGCCTACCACATGCCACTTCACAAATTGCTCATATATTGTACATCAAAATGATTCTTATCCTGTCAGAAATCTAATTTACAACTGAATGAATCAATACCAACTGCTTCCAGTAGCCTCTCCCTGGGAAAAGGGAGCCTGTTCTTTAGATTTAACTCTTGCTAACAGAAATACTGTTTCTGCATTATGGTTGTATTTAATATAGAATCAGAAAATGCCAGCAATACTCATCAGATCAGGCAGCATCTATGGAACGAGAAACAATTAAGATTTCAGGTAGAAGATGAAAGGTCCTTGACCTGAGATATTAACTGTTTCTCTTCCCACAAGTGCTGCCTGACTTGCTGAGTGTTTCCAGCGCTTTCTGTTTTTATTTCAGTTTTCTTTGATTTTCTTTGTAAGTTTTGTATTTACCTTCCTTTGAGCATAAACTGTGTCCTCAGGTTCTGTTCTGAGAAGGTGAAAAACTTCTAACTAAATATTGTAAAACCATACCAACCCTGGAATCTGAGCATTACAAATTCAAAATACTGCAGATGCTGGAAGTCCAAAATAAAGAAAGAAAATTCTGGAAACTCAGTAGGTCAGGCAACATCTATGAAAACAGAACCACAAAGCTACCATTTCATGTCAGAACTGAAAAGGGTAGCAAAAACAAGACAGGAAACTACAGGCCGGTGAGTCTGACATCGGTAGCGGGTAAATTGCTGGAGGGGATTCTGAGGTACAGGATCTCCCAACATTTGGAGAGACAGGGTTTGATTTGGGACAGTCAGCACTGCTTTGTGCGTGGGAAGTCGTGTCTGACAAATCGCTTGGAGTTCTTCGAGGAGGTAACCAAGAGGGTAGATGAGGGTAGGGTAGTGGATGTTGTCTATATGGACTTTAGCAAGGCCTTTGACGAGGTCCCTCATGGAAGACTAGTCTGGAAGGTTAGGTCCAGTGGGAAATAGTGGATTGGATTCATAATTGACTCAGTGGTAGGAAGCAAAGGGGGATGGACGAGGGCTGTTTCTTAGACTGGAGGCCTGTGTCTCGAGGTGTGCCACAGGGTTCGGTGCTGGGACCTTTGTTGTTTGTAATTTATATAAACAATTTGGATGTGAGCATACAAGGCATGGTTAGGAAGTTTGTGGATGATAATGAAATAGGTGGTGCTGTAGATAGCGTAGAAGGTTATGAAAAATTACAGAGGGATCTTGATCAACGAGGTGTGTGGGCTGAGGACTGGCAAATGGCTTTCAATCCAGATAAATGTGAGTCTTGCATTTTGGGAGATCAAACCAGGGAAGGACTTATACAGGACCCTGGGGAATGTTGTGGAACAGAGGGACATAGGAGTGGAAATGCATAGTTCACTGAAAGCAACATCACAGGTAGATAGAATGGTGAAGAAGGCACTTGGCACACTGGCCTTCATCAGTCAGGGCACTGAGTATAGGAGTCGGGAAGTTATGTTGCAGTTATATAAGACATTGGTGAGGCTACACTTGGAGTATTGTGTACTGTTTTGGTCATGCTATTATAGGAAAGATGTTATTAAACCAAAAAGAATGCAGGAAATGCTTACCAGGAAGTTGCCTGGATTTCGGGACTTGAGATAAAAGGAGAGGTTGTGTAGACTATTATCTTGTTCCCTGGAATTTAGGAGATTGAGGGGTGACCTGATGGAGGGGCATGAGATCCTGAGGGGCATAGACAAGGTGAAAGCACATAATCGTTTTCCCAAGGAGAAGATGCTAAAAACAAGAGAGCAGAGGTTTAAGATGAGAGGTGAGAGATTTAAAAGGGACATCAGGGACATCAGACAAAGGGTGGTGCATATCTGGAACGAGCTGCCAGAAATAGTGGTTGAGGCAGGCACATTAGCAGCATTTAAAAGCCATCTAGATAATTACATGGATAGGAGGGATTTAGAGGGCTATGGGCCAAATGCAGGTAGATGGGACCAGCTCTCTGGGCAACACAGTCAGCATGGACGAGTTGGGCCAAAGGGCCTGTTTCCGTGCTGTATGACTCCATGACTCTATAACCTGAAACATTAGGAATGTTACAGGTGTTAGGCAAGCACAGAAGCAGGGGAAGAACATTAAAGGTGTGTGGCATAAGAACCTAATAACACAAGAAATAGGAACAGGAGGCGGCCTTCTGGCCCATCGAGCCTGCTCCACCATTCAATAAGATCATGGCTGATCTGGCCGTGGACTCAGCTCCACCTACCTGTCTTTTTTCCATAACCCTTAATTCCCCTACCATGCAAACATCTATCTAACTGTGTCTTAGTATATGTAATGAGGGAGGCTCTGCTGCTTCCTTGGGCAGAGAATTCCACAGATTCGTTACTCTCTGAGAAAAGCAGTTCCTCCTCATTTCCATCCTAAATTTACTCCCACAAATATTGAGGCTATGTCTCTGAGTTCTAGTCTCACCTACCAGTGGAAACAATCTTCCTGCTTCTATCCTGCCCTTTCATAATTTTACATGTTTCTATATGATCCCCTCTCATTCTTCTGAATTCTAGCGAGTATAGTCCTAGACGACTCAATCTCTCCTCATAGGTTAACCCCCTTATCTCCAGAATCAACCTGGTGAACCTCCTCTGCACCGCCTCCAAATCCAGTACATCTTTTCTCAAGTAAGGAAACCAGAACTGCACACAGTACTCCAGGTGCGGCCTCACCAGTATACTGTACAGTTGCGGCATAACCTCCCTGCTCTTCAAATCAATCCCTCTAGCAATGAGAGCAAACATTCCATTTGTCTTCTTGATAGCTGGTTGCACCTGCAAACCAACATTTTGCGATTCATGTGCAAGCACACCCAAGTCCCTCTGCACAACAGCATGCTGCAATCTTTCACCATTTATATAATAAACTATTTTACCTTCTGAAGTGGATGACCTTGCATTTACCAACATTGTACTCCATCTGTCAGACACTTGCCCACTCACTTCACCTATCTATATCTCTCTGCAGACTCTCCGTGTCCTCTGCACAATTTGTTTTTCTGCTCAATTTAGTGTCATCGGCAAACTTAGATACACTACACTCAGTCCCCTCTTCCAAATCGTTAATGTATATTGTGAACAGTTGTGGGCCCAGCACCGACCCCTGCAGCACCCCGCTCACCACTGATTGCCAACCAGAGAAACACCCATTTATCCCAACTGTCTGCCTTCTATTGGTTAACAGATCCTCTATCCATGTTAATACATTATTCCCCAACTCCACGCATCCTTATCTTATGGATATGACTTTTATACAGTACCTTATTGAATACCTTCTGGAAATCTAAGTACACGACATCCACGTGTTCCCCTCTATCCACTGCACTCATTATATCCTCAAAGAACTCCAGTAAGTTTGTCAAATAGGACCTGCCCTTGCTGAATTCTTGCTGTGTCTGCCTGATGGAATCATTTCTATCCAGATGTCTCGCAATTTCTTCCTTAATGATAGCTTCAAGCATTTTCCCGACTACAGACATTAAGCTAACTGGCCTGCAGTTAAATGTATTTTTCCAACATCTTTTTTTAAACAGTGGTGTGATATTCACTATCTTCCAATCCTCCCAGACCTCCTAGAATCCAGAGAATTTTGGTAAGTTATCACAAAAACCTCTACTATAACATCTGCCATTTCTTTCAGTACCCTGGGATGCATCCCATCAAGACCAGGGGACTTGGCTACCTTTAAACCGGATGATGAAGTGTGGGGGCAAGGGAGATTAAATGGCAGAAATACAGCATGAAGAGAGTGGGATGAGACAAGTAACAAAGCCAAGGAGGGGGTGAGTGAGGGACAATGGGACACAGACAGCCATTGAAGACGCATGAAAAAACTCAACTGTATTTGAGATCTTGTGAGAAGGAGACAGAACCAGGGCCTTTCCTGGAGTGGAGGAGGACTTGGCCAAAGTAAACTGTGGCCAAGTTCAATCATGTGAAGAAAGTGAATTTTAGACCCATTCCTCTGCCAATATCTTGAAGAGTTTGTTTTCAGTTTGCACCTTTCCTTCATATTCTGAATTTACACATTCCCTTCCTCAAGTGCTTCTTCCTAAAGTGCTTTTCTGGAAAATAAGTCACTAGAAGTCACTTCAATGGCCTTTGTACTTTTAGTTTATTTGCTTTATTTCTTCTGCATTGCCATATTTCTTTATACCTTCTTTTAAGTTTTCTAAACAGTTTTTTTAATCCAGATTCTGAAGTTAGCCTTATGTTTGTCTTTCTTCTGGGAAAATATTGACTTTTTACCTGCAATTTCTCTGCTTTAATGCTCTGACTGATTTTCTGCCAATTTTTCTTTCAAATTGTTTTGGAACAAGTTTCCTATTTATGGTGCTAAATTTAACCTAAGATCATTTTAGTTAAATAACATTGGCTGGCTGCTTTATTTCAACTATTTAACCATATTTTTTTTAACTTTGGCTTTTCCCTTGCTCTTGAAACGTTTTTATCAAATCTCGCAGCATTACACAGATGGAGCCCCAGCCTTATATCACCAACATCCCCCGCTTCAAATCTGAGAGCAGAATTAGTTGCAATATTATCTTCTGTCTTGTTGGATTAAAAGCATTGATCTCATAAACATCCCAGATGTACTGCAGAAACTTCAGTGTTCTTCCATGCTTAAATGGTTTGGATTGCATACAAATATGTGAGTAGGACGAGGAGAAATTATTTCCTCTAGTCGGCTGTCAAAGAGCAAGAGACATCATCTCAAAATCAGAGCGAATGGTCAGAAACACTTTTTAGACCAAGTGGAAATCTGGAATTCATTCCCAAAAGGTTCTGAATGCTGATTCAATTGCAGCATTCAGGTCTGAGATCGATCGACTTTTATTAGGTTATGGTATCGAGGGATATGGAGTGAATGAAGGTAGATATGGCTGAGGCAGAGATCAGCCATAATCTCATGATCTAACTCCGTGGCCTAATCCTATTTCTCTTCCTACATATAAATTACCTTTAACCCATTCAGTGGTACTTTTGAAAATTTAAGCTATGCTTTACCTGCCTTGTTATTTTAGTAACTTATTTAAGTTGTCAGCATATTTCATTTCCACAGTTCAGCAGTTTATAATGAACACACTGCACAATACCAGTTCCCTCCATATTCCCCAGGTCTAGGCATCCTCTGTAGCATCCCTACATGTGGGTGCTGTGCTATGATTAATATGGCCACCTTTTCACTCTCTGACTCTTCCCCCGCTGGAATATTATGTTACTTGTGTATTCAGCTCCCTATCCTAACTAGTCTCAGGCACATCTTGGCTGGTATGATAATCGCCACACACAGTAATGGGTGCCTTCTATTTCCCAACTGTATTTAATTTAAGTTGAACGTTTGCTCATATAGCACACAAACTACATTGTTATTCTTCCTAATTCCTCCTCCTGATCTGTAATCCATTATTTTCCAGTTTTCCTGAGAACATAAGAAGGACCATGCCTCAGTGTTATTTGAGCATCCTCTCCCATTCAATAGCATCCCAACTGCTGCCGAATCATGTCCCCCTTTCTTGCCCAACCCCCCACGTTACTTGATCCCTGTGTACACACTTAGAACAGTCTCAGCTTTCAATATTCGCAGTAATTGAGCATCTGCGGCACTTTGGGCTGGAGAGTTCCAACATTTACAATCCTCATGTTTCCCCATTCTCCTCAGAACCATGTGTCAATCCCATTCCCCCACTTACTCCTCCAGTGGCGTGTTTTTGTATTCTTCCTCCCCCCCCCCCCAACTCTTCCTCCCGTCCTCCCATTTTTGTCCCTTTCCTCTCATACACCCCCCAGCCCGCCCTTCATCCACCTTCGTCCCCCTCCCTGCTCCTGTTCCATCCACCTCCTACACACACACAGTTCACCCACAGGTTTCTCCCCACACCCCACCCCACCCCAAAATCTGGTTCCGTCGTTCATCCTCCCCTAATGGTTCCCATTCTCACCTCATTTACTCATCAGAGCCCAGCACTGGTAGCCCTTGGTGTTCCTGCTTCTCCCCCTCCAGCAGCTGTCTCCAATCTTCATACTACCCCCCCCACCTTGCTCCACCTGTGTTTTCCCCCTTTTTCCCCTTTTTTCCTCCCTCTCTTTGTCTACCTCCATCTATCATTAACCTGCCACTGTCTCCCAACTCCACCACCACTCCCCTCCCCTACCTGGCACCACCTGCCTGCCATCTTACACCCCTCCTCAGTCCACCAATCGCCTCGGACCCCTTTCTCACCACTCCCCTTCTCTTCTTTATACCGGCCATCTCCCCTCTCCCCACTCAGTCCTGATGCAGGGTTTCGACCTGAAATGTCAACAATTCCTTTCCTCCCACAGATGCCGCTCGACCCGCCGAGTACCGAGATTGTTTGTTGCTCCAGAGTCCAGCATCTGCAGTCTCTTGTGCCTCACTTATTTCCCTGTTATGTATTGCCTTTCAGGACTGTTACTCATCCTGATTCACCCACCAGCAGATAATTAACCGACCAATCTGCATGTCATTCAGACGTGGGAGGAAACTGGAGCAGCCAGAGGAACCCCACATGGTCACAGGGGGAACATGCAAACTCCACACAGACAGCAGTGGAGGTTGGGATTGAACCTGGGTTGCAGGACAGCTGCACTAACTGCAGCACCACTGTGCTGACTTGAGTAAAATAAAACTTTCCTCACCTTAATCCTAAATGGTCAACCGTATCCTCAAGAGGATGGCCCCTACTTTGAGCTTTTCCACATGGAGGAATCTATCGTCCAGTCACCCACCTTCCATCCCTCAGAAACCTGTGATCACCTCCCATTTCTCTGATTGAAATGGGGCAATCTCAGTTTGTTTCTCTCCATGGGATAACTCCTTCATCCTGGAGCTGATCTCTGACACTTGCACTGCACAGACAGCCTTTTCTCAATTTATGAAAGGGATGCATTTAGAAGAAATTATGGGCAGGCAGGGGAGAGTAGCGGTTCGTGTAACGCTGTTACAGTGCCAGCGACCCAGGTTCAATTCCGGCCGCTCTCTGCAAGGAGTTTGTACGTTCTCCCCGTGTCTGTGTGGGTTTCCTCCAGGTGCTCCACTTTCCTCCCACATTCCAAAGACATACGGGTTAGGAAGTTGTGGGTGTGCTATGTTGGCGCCGGAAGCGTGGCGACACTTGCAGGCTTCCACTAGAACACTCGATGCAAAAGGTGCATTTCACTGTGTTTCGATGTACATGTGGCTAATAAATACAGTAAATCTTATCTTAAATTCTGTAAATTGAAGATACTGAATATACTGTATGCACAGTGACTACTTTATTACAGTGTGTTCCAATGTGTGGAGAGTGGTGTGACACTTGTTATCACAAAAAATACCTTTATAATTTGAAAGCTTGTCCTCCAAAGTGTTAATGGCATTGTAGCAAACATTCACAAATTGAATGTTTGTAACTCAATGAACTGCTGTTTGTCCATTAGAGACTAAAACTGCAGCTGGTATCCAAGTATCTGAGGCCTCACCAAAGCCACATACACCCTCAGCCAACCTTGCTTACCTCTTCGTTCCAATTCCTTTACAACAGGGGCCCACAAACCATTTCCTTTGCTAATTACTTGTTGCATACATCAAGATCTTCAATGCACCACTACTCTCACATCACTTCATAAGTATTCTGCTTTTTTCCATGCTTTACTCCATCTGCCAGCAATATATTGACTTGCTGACCTTGTCCGAATCCCTTTACAGATACTTAACCTCTTCCTTTCACCAGTTTTGGATCATCAGCAAACTTGCATCAGTTGCACTCTTTCTATCTACACTGTGAGGTCTCTCTGGCACCCTCACTACAGCCCTCACCACTTTCTTTGCCCCTTACCCAGTTTCCTTCACCGCCCACTCCTACCCCTTCTCCTTAGTAAATTATTCTGTCAATATCACTTGTGCAGGTCACTCCCATTCAGAAATTGGTGCTCATGTGCTAGAAATCTGAACCCTTAACTCAAAACCCTAAAATTAGCTCTGTCGCCATCCAGACTAGTGAGTATTATGAGAAGCAACCTTGTCATACAACAGCTTTGGTATTAACTCTACCCTGTTTAAAGTATTTACCTCATGTTTGTTTCTGTCTAACCTATTGGCTTCATGCAGGAGAGTTTTTGTGTGAAGGTGGAGCACCCTGTCCCTGAGCTTGTAGGGTGCACCCAGCCCCTGCATCATTCCTTTCAGAACTTCTATGCAATACAATTTGCCCAATGTCCTCCCAATGCTGGACCATCAGCTGATGTGTCGTGAGTAAATCCTCATATGCAATTAAATCTACTCAGGGTGGTCATTCAAAAGCATTTGCATTGATATAGCTTCAGAGTAAATTATTCCAGTGGAAGCTATTACCAGAGACTTAATAATTATTTAACAACAGAAAATGTAGATAGATGTTCGGGTAAGTGACCAAAGGCTGGGACAAAGTGGTCATTCAAGGAGCACATGAAAGGGGGAGTGATTAGGAGAGATGGAAATGTTAGGGGAGTGGTTCTATAGCTGGGGGAGGGGGGTGCAGATATGTCATTGGGCATTGGGGTGAACTGGAGATCTTACTTCTTGCAATTTGTTTCTTGGACTCTTGGCAGAATTTTAAAATTGTGCTCGTAACAATGCAGAGTGAGAGTAACTGACAACACGGGAGTGATTGAACCTGAGGCACTGTTAAACTACATGGCTCTGTGCCACACCACAGATAAGACTATTACTGAACCATGATGGCCCTGGGTACCTGCTCTTAACTTTAAAGTTGAGCTGTCCTCCTGCCTAATTGCTCCCAGTAGCTCTTAATAAATCACCTTGATCAATGGATATTGCTGAACACCACCACCTTCGATATGGACTTAACCACATCTGGCAGATTCCAATTACAGCTGATATTGGTGACTGCAAAACTACCTCCCAATTCCAGTACTCTAATCTTTACATTTCATCCTGAACTGCCCTCTCCTTGTAGCATTCACCAAGGACTGAAGACATTCTCATAACTGCTAAGACAATGGATTAACAGAAAAGTTCTTGCAAAGTTAAAATGAATCAATTAATTATACTCTACAGCAATTGGAATGGAAGCATGAAGTGAAATAAAAGTTCACTTTTGATTAAATATTTCATTAATATTTAGTACTGTAAGAAATAATCTCTAGCTTGCAACCATTTTCTTTCTAATGCGGATAATGAATTGTAATGCGGATAATGCAGATTTGTTTCATTTTCCTAATAGGAAATTCATGCCCAGGTTCCTTGTTTATTAGGTTTACTGTATGCATGAAGGGGAAGGAAATTAATCATTGTTGGTTTGGAGGCCATTGCGGATCTGTTAGGGATTCTAAAATGCACCATGTTGTTGACATGAGTCAGAATGGTGTGGGTGATAGTCTCCCTTTAGAGCTTTGAAGGTGCCCTGATGAGCAGTTCAGAGGTGGTGCTGTACTATCAGAAGATGTTTGTCCAGAGCACTAATTTTTGTTGGCATTATGTAATTTAAAATCAACTGAAACAAATCAGGCTTGTGAGCAATTCCAGGTCAAATCTCTCCAATGGAGAATCCAACTGGACATTTTATATCATGAATTATTTTTCAATTGCAATATGATTCCTGCATCAGAGTTCACAAGGTGATGCAGGCGTCCCCAGGACAGCTTGGATCGGCTGTCCTGGGGATGCCTGTCAGTGGGCACTTCCAGAACAACATGATTCTTATCCCAAAGCAGAAAACAGGGAAGTGGAGAAAGTGTCACCATGCTTCTGCCATCAACATAGCATGCCCACAACTTCCTAACCCATACGTCTTTGGAATGTGGGAGGAAAACAGAGGACCCAGAGGAAACCCACACAGACACGAGGAGAATGTACAAACTCCTTACAGACAGCAGCCGGAATTGAAGCCGGGTCACTGGTGCTGTAATAGCGTTACGCTAACCGCTACGCTGTTACATCTCTCTAAATCTGTGTAATTCAGCAAGTTTAGAAACATAATATCAATGGGGTTTACGTCCAAGACACCATCTTGTTGAGTTCTCCAAGCACAGGTTACCGCTAACCATGACATGGGTATCTTCACAAGAGGTATCGTAATTTTTTCAGCCTTAGCTAATTAGATAACTCCAGATTACCTCCAAGATTGTTCTGAACATTTCATCTCTTTACCCAGTCCCAGTAATAAAATCATAACATTTTCTGAATATTGACAAAGAAGCGCTGACCAGTTTTACCAGAAACGGGGTCTGTTGCCTCACCGAAGCTGCTGAAAGTTCCAAATAAAATTGTTACCTCTGGCAGTTTTCATTTGAGTTCCAATTGATGAAGAATTTCCATTGATTGCCCTGACCTGAATCTGATGTGGTTCTGATGTTGGTTTTGGTCAGTGGTGTCCCAGGCATGTGGGAGATATAAAAGTGGGTGTTGATGGAAAGCCATGCATGGTGGGATTATCAGTTGAATTCTTTGTTAAGACTGGAATGATTACAGACAACACATTACGTCTGTTATCCTAGATGGATGGAATCCACGCTGGCATTTGGGAGACAAGACCTCAGCCACTGGGAGGGTACAGCTGAGGAGGCCCTGGTGATGACTTTCTCTGTCGCAGATGCTAGGGAGACGTCTCTATGCTCACCACAGATGGTTTTGTCCCCTTTTTTGAAGATGGTGATTACAGCTTCTCTGAAGTCTTGGGCATGTCATCTTCCTTTCAGACTGAATGAAGAGGTTGTGGATTTGTGACTGACTGAGCTTTAGAGCTTCAGTGGAGATTCCTCCTGCTGGTTGGGATATGGCCTTTTCAACTGTCAGGAATGATAGTAAGTGTGGACCGAATACATCACTATGGGGTGTGTCAGGGGTACTCATATCATGGACAGAGTCTTTGTTGAGATGGCATTTGAAGCATTCCTTCCAAAGGGTGCTGAGTGCAACTCTGCCCCTTGTGATTGGCTCTGTTGTGGACCCACTTTCTGCTCTTAATAAAGTTGGGCTATGGATATTTGGGCCATAGATGGTCTTGGTAAGAACACATCCATGTCATGGTTAGCAGCAAGCTGCCCAAACTTTATCCAGTTACCATTTGCTCTTTAGGTCCTGGGCCTTCTGCCTCTCCTCAGCCTTCAGATGCCTGTCGATGTGTTTCCATACCCTTGAGATATGGTGGATCTACCAATCCAGGAACGCCTTACAGCTAATTTGCTCCTCAATTTCCTTGTTGTTCCCATCAAATCAGTCCTTGGCAGAGAAGCCAAGAATCTCATCAGAGATATCACCTGTGATAGATTTCAGGTTAACTGTCACACGGCGACAGCTACAGGGAGTAGCTCTAGCCACTACATATGGCCATTTTTGACTTCATAGAATCATAAAATCATAGAATCATAGAACAGTACAGCACAATACAGGCCCTTCAGCCCACAATGTTGTGCCGATCTACAAACCTCACCTAAGACTATCTAAATAGAATCATAAGACTATCTAAATAGAAACTTCAATATAAAGGATTTGACTTCATCAACTGGGAGAGACTTCCACATCCCAAAGATGTGCAGGTTGGCAGGTTAATTGACAAATTGGCCCGAGTGTGTCAGTGACTGATAGAATCTGGAAGAGTTGTTGAGAATATGGGGAGAATAAAAATTGTGGGATTAATGTAAATGAGTGGTCGATAGCTGACATGGACTCAGTGGGCTTTACCTTTCTATGACTCTATGACTTGATCCTAAGGGACAGACTAGAAAGAAATTATCCTCAATGTCGTCACTGAAGATTGACCTTGGAATTTAACATCCTCCTTCTAGTCTACAAATTAATGGTAAAGCTGAACTCAGACAAACTCAAAACATAAACAAAAAAAATGCTAGAAATAATCAACAGTTCAGACAGCATCTTCAGTGGAAGAAACTGTCAATGTTTCAAACTGATGACATTTTATCACCTGAATATTTTAACTCAGTGAAACTTCCCAGAGAAGTTGACTGCTTAAGGGAGATTTATTTTATATTTTGGGTTTAAAACATCAGCAGTAGTTTGCTTCTAATAATTTATGTTGTTGCATAGAAAACTGAAGACCTAAATTATCACAGGAAGGTCTTCCCCTGGTTCCCTGAGAAATTTGAGGTTGAAATCTGCTTTTACATCCATTTCTGAAGCAGCTCATCTTAGTTGGCATAAAGCACATAGTTTTTAATAAATGGACTGAGAATAGGCCACCGCAGCTGTAAAACGGAGTTGGATAAATACTGAAATTGAATATTGATCGATGCAGTTGGTTAAAATTTTCAAAGGTTTGTTCTGAAGAGCAGATGGAATTGCATCTCTGTACGATGCAAGTTAAATTGCTGACTAGGCTGGTCAGTAGTTTAGAATTAGGATAAGAAATATTCTTCACTTTCGGCCTTGATCACTTTCAATGATAGTCCTGTTGTTTTGGGGTCAAAGGACCAGTGTTTAAGACATACAAACTATCATTTAGGAGTAGGAGTCGGCTACTCAGCTGCTCAGGCCTACTCGATCATTTAAACAGATCATGGTAAATCTGATAGTGACTCCTCCTCCACATTCCCTATGGGAACCTGTCAATCCTTTGTATACCAAGCATCTATCCCTTCCGTCTTAAAAACATTCAGAATTTGATTCGACCATTCTTTAAGGACCAGAGCACCAAAAACACGGAAAAAAAAATTCCCTCATTTCTTGAGATTATCTTAATCTAATAATTTTTAAATTGTTAAGATTAATACTCAGTTTAGGTTGACCAGTTTTGAGAATGCTATTTGAAGTTGGGAGAAATGTTCTGTAGCATTCACATCCCAACAAGCCTGCAAGTTCTTAAACTTTCGGGATCGGAATATGAATCCTGCGGAGACCAGGGCCTTCAAAGGGACGTCAGACTTAAACTGGTAGAATCTGAACTCCTGCTGTTCGTATCTGAGCTTTCCCTAGCCTTTTCATCCACAGCCCTGTTCATTGACCTGCACTGACTTACAATCTACAGTGCCTTGATTTGAAAGTTTTCACTGTGAGTTTGGAGCCCTTCATGACCTTGCCTTCTGTAACCTCTGCTACCTGTTTAAGATTTCTATGTTCCTCCTTGTTCACTTTTTTGACCTTAGCGGCCATATCCTCAGCTGTTTAAGCCTGCAATATTAATTTCCCATCTTCACCTCTTCCTCTCTTTCCTTAAAACCCACCCCTTTAACCAAGCTTTTGGTCTCCTCCTGTGGATCAGAGTCAAGGCACATCTCGTTACACTACAACTAAGTGACATGAATCACTGTTTTAATACTCCAAAGGTAAGACGGGGAGAACGACTGACTCACAGACACCATATCGAATAAGGGAGTGGTTCAATTAATTTTTTTTGTTGTTCAAATTGTATTTACTCAGGTCTAATGGCAAGATTTATCAGAATCGATTCTATTGGTTGTTGAGTTTCTTGCCTAAGAGATGTTCCAATTAGAAGGTTTCAGTTAAAGCAAGGGACAACTCCTATACAATAATTATTTAAAAGAATAATTGCAGCTTAATAACTGTTGTGAAAATGCAGAGGTGTTCACAGTTCAGTAACTGAGGCAATCTGCCAAGGAACAGGATCTGCAGAACCTTCGGACACTAGGGATGGAAATGGGAGGACGGGAGACCATCTGCTTCCAATCTGATGGAGAACACATGGGTAGATTGTGCTGATGAAGCCACACTAAATGTTGTCCTGTAATTATTGAACAACCAGCAAGTTTTGTCCGTTGTTGCAAAGAATATTTTCTGCAGCTGGAGCTCTGTTTAGCTGCAGCTGGCAGATACAGGCCTTCAGAAGATAGAGGTGAGGGTCCCTTGAGACCACTTCACTATTTGCTTGTCCCTGGATGTGTAGGTTCATAGAGTCCCTGCAAGTATATGAGATTTTACCTTGCCCCCGTCAATACAGCTGGAGTGGGTTAGTGTTGAGGCGATCCTTGGGTGACTGTGTCAACTATGTGCTCCAGGTAGGGTATCACTATTTTCAGTAGGTGTCTCGATTGGATGCTTGTCAGTACCTCTAGATGTTCTTGGGAAAATCCAATGGGAGAGAGTCAAAATTTGCAGAAGGGCCCTGGGATGGTGTCCTTATTTTCAGCCGGTTCCTGAGAGTGTTTGGTATTTGTTGATGGCTCCTGAGACGATCAGAAATGGGAAATATCTCTGAGCCATGTGTTGCTTTTAGAACGTAGGACATGGAAGACTACAGCAAACAAACAGGACCTCTGGCCCACGTTGTTGCGCCAAAATAAATAAACTAGTAATTTAATGCTAAGCTAAACTAATCCCTTCTGCCTACACAATGTCCATATCCCTCCATTCTCTGCATATTCATGTGCTTATCTAAGAACTTTTTAAACATCTGTATCGTACTTACCTCCATTACCACCCCTGGCAGCGCATTCCGAGGACTCACCACTCTCTGTGTAAAAAACCTGCCCCAAACATCTCCTTTGAATTTACCCCCTCTCACCTTAAATACATGCCCTCTAGCATTAGATATTTCAACCCTGGGAAAAAGATATTGTCTGTCTACTCTATCTATGCGTCTCATAATCTTTTAAACTTCTGTCAGGTCTCCCCTCAGCCTCCATCACTCCAGAGAAAACAACCAAGCTCTCCTTATAGCACATGCCCTCTAATCTGGGCAGTGTCCTGGTAAACCTCTTCTGCACCCTCTCCAAAGCCTCCATATCCTTCCTACTATGTGGCGACCAGGATTGAATACAATACTCCAGTTGAAGCCCAACCAGAGTTTTATAAAGCTGCAACATAACTTCCTGACTTTTGAACTCAGTGCCTCGACTAATAAAGGTGGGCATGCCAAATGCCTTTCAACCTGTGCAGCCACCTTCAGGGAGCTATGGACTTGGACCTCAAGATCCCTCTGTGCATCAACACTGTTAGGAGTCCTGCCATTAATTGTGTACTGTCCCTTTACATTTGAATTGTGATTTAGTTTTACATGATCGTTCAGAGTTTGAAGGTTGCATCACTGTGCCGTGAAACAAAGCATTCTGGGTCCTTCCATCTCTTAAACTGGAGAAATTTCCAGAGTTTAAGAGTTTGATGTCCAATGTGAGCCTCCTATAAAATGTTACTATTATAATCATCAAATACAACAATAGGGTTATAACAAAGCTCATATACCAATACTGTGATCAGAAATGACAGTTGTTTTTGTTTCGAAAACTAGGAACAGCACACTTTCTGAAAGTACGGCAAGTCCATCAGCACTTGTAATGTAAAAGGACCAGGTTCCTGCCCAATCCGTTTCCCCTAACATTGTTCCTGTTCTAAAAAAAGGGGCCCTCCTAAATTATGGACATTGTGATGTATTTTTAGCATTTTCTGCTTTTGAATCAGGTTCAGCTTCAGTAAAATAAGTGTAAACTAAGTTTAGAATCCTTTCCAAGTACTCCCAAACAGGTTATGTACTCTAATTATCTTTATTAAAGAAAAATGGTATTTCTTGCATTAGGGCAGGATTATTCTGCTCAAAGGTCGCTCTCATTTAACAAACGTCTTATGCATTTGATTTGTACTTTGGAAATGTGGAGACAGAAAAATACTCTGAATTTATGACCATAGAATTGTTAAATGTAGATGCCATAAGGCTGAGCCGTATAAGAAAGTCAGAATTACCTCTGTTTTAGGAAATTCAGCGGTAGCACCACAGCTTACAGATGTATATCAGGTTCTAACCATTCAAATGCTTTCATCTTTTGAAGGATTCTGAAGGACACCAGAGCAGTGTAACACTTCACAGTAATGTTGCAAAGAAAATTCAGTGTATTAATACATCTCAAAATAAAATCCATAATTTAATGAGGATTAACTCTTTAATGTTTTCAAAATGCTCACAATCCTTACATTTAACTGCAAATATTACAAGTGTTCATTTTCAGCCTAATGGATTTTAATGACTTTAGATGGTGCTGTTTTATATATACTTAACATATAATTGCTACTGATATATTCTGTGCTGTGCTTTTTTTCTGAACAGCATGTTATAGTCTGTAGAAAGTGCAGAAGGCATATGTTTCTCCAGAAGTGTTGGAATTACTGGAATTTTTGCACACTGTCACATTCAATATCATACACAGTGTGCATCATAAATACAAATATGACATTTATAATCAGGTCAGACAACCATTTTCTTTATCCAGTATTTCCTTCCATCCTGTTATCCCTCCTCCTTCATCTGCCTAGCCTTGTCCCTTCCCATCACATACAACTCAAGTTTCAAGGGTTTGAATTATTTAGTGGAATAGATAGTGAGTAAATGCTAAAAATACACATAATGTAACATATCAAAATGCTGCAGTTGAAGAAATTATTTTTTTTTCTCCATTGTAAAAAGGTTGGTGCAAGGAAGAGGCTGCTAATTGAGCCTAAATGACCTAATTAATAGATTACAGAAAGAAAGCAAAGGCAATATGTAGTTAGCCACCAGCCCTCCAACTGTGGTTTGTATTTGTTGTTTTGCTGGCTTTCAAAATCTAAAACATAGGAAAGGAGAAAGCCTCTGATATCACTTAAATAAAGCAGCTATAACAAAACTCTAATCATGAGAGCCCAACTGCCTGCTTTTTAAGAAGACATCCACGTTTCAATCCGAGTGTCATCTTGTCATGGAACTAAATCCCACCACTGGGATTGCAGGTTGTCAATATAAAACAATCAGATCTGTTGGAACACACACCTGGAGGCTGTCAAAACCAGACACAATAGATGTGAGGGGAAACGGAAAGTTTCAGAATTCTTTTTCTCTCCTATTATGGTCTGTGTGAGGAAATTTTAAGATGGATTGATAGTGGAGAGACAAGCAAGGATTGCCCAGAACACAGAAGGTTAAAGGGATAGTTAACTGAGCTGCCCAAATTGATCAGGAGTTTTGAGAGAATAGATGGAAGAATCCTTACCACTGACAGAGGCTCGGTAGCCAGAGTTCAGCTGAAAATAGGATATGTACTTAAGATGAAAGCATTTTGCAGGGCCATGGGGCCAGAGTAGTGAGAACTGACTAATTGGAGTACCCTTTTACAGAGATGGCACAGGTACCCTGGAACAGAAAGCCATTTTTTGTGCAAAATGAATCAATGAAATCCTGCAGAAATGTCATAAATCGATGTCTGCACAGAAGTTTATGATACAATTACCCCCACAACAGTACTTCAAAACACTTTTATACTGAGGATGAGTTCATTCCCTGGTTTCAGAGAACTGTAGTTACTTGTGTTATTTGTCTGAGCATTGATATCATATAAGAATAAAAACAATATTTTAAAACGTTTTTTTCTTTACAAAAACAACCAGGATCCTTACAATAGATTAGCTTGCAGCCTGGATAATACTCTCCCAAGAATAGTTACAAGCCCCTTGCCTGTATTTTTAATAGCTGGCTATAATCAGAGACAATTCCCTCAAACTGGAAGGAAACAGCATATTTACAATGCTATAAAGGGTTATAAACTGGAAATGGGGAACCGTAGGCCCTATAACTCGATCAGTGGTCAGGAGGGAGGCACTATGTAGTTATAAGATCGACAAGGCCTTACTGGCTGCACTCAAAACAGCTGCAAGGCAGTTTGCTATGAATCTAACTGAACTTTTCTGAAGCTGTTGTGAGTTATTCCATAGACATCAAGAAAGGTTTCTCGACCAAGACAAGAATCCTGGAGGTGTGGTAGAAGCAGAATTCTGTGCATGTCCATGGGTAAAAAAGTGAAGTGAATAGATTTGAAATGTATCTGTTGGGAATCTGCAAGAAGACCCTAAGACCACAAGAAATAGGAACAGGAGGAGGTCATTCAGCCCATCAAATCTGCTCTGTCATTCAACAGGATCACATCCAATCCAACATTTCTCAAGTCTGCTTTGTGTTACTTGGCTACCATACATTCACTTCCTTCCTCCTAAATCACTAATACATATTCCAAGCACTTATAGTCCAGCACTGATCCCTGTGGTACTCCCGTTATGAAAGTACACCCCTTATGCCTCCTCACTGCTTCCTGCCCTGTTAGCCAATCCTCTCTCCATATCAATATGCTATCTCCAACACCATGGCCTCTTGGCTTGTGACATAATCTTTTGTGAGGCCCTTTGGCAAATCCAAACACATCTAACTGGTCCCCCTCCATCTACTCGTTGAGACCTCCTGATAAACTCAAATCAAATTGTCAGAGGCGACTTTCCCTTCTTGATGCCATGTTGACTCTGCTTGATTACATTATGATTTTCCAAATGTACTGCTATTAGATCCTTAATAAGTCATCTAATATTTTTCCAGCATTAGATGTTGGCCCAATCAACAGATAGTTAACCATTTTTTGCCAACCTCCCTTTTTGAATAGAGCTGTCACATTGTCAGCTTTCCAATGCTCTGGCACTTCTCCAGAATGGTATTTTTGGAAGATTACAACCAACGAATCCATTATAATGGTAGCCATTTCTTTTAAGATCCCAGGATGCAAGCCATCTGGGCCAGGAGAGTTATCAGCCTTTAGCTGCTTTAGTTTGTCTTGTACTAATTCTCCAGTGACAGTGAAAGCAGTTATTTCCTCTCCAGCATTATTCAGTATTGATGGGATATCAGGAAAATGTTCCACCAAAAGTAATATTTTGCTGGTGCAAAGTATCCACTTCCTTTGCCATTTCCTAATTTCCCATAACTATTCCCCAAGCCACATTATCTTGGACCTTCCTCCCCCTTTTCACATGCTTAAAGAAACTTTTATTGTCTATTTTTATATTCCTCACTAGTTTATATTTTTATATTCTTCCCCACGGTAGTGTTGCGGTTAGTGTAACGTTATTACATCGCCAGTGACCCGGGTTCAATTCGACCACTGCCAGTGTGGAGTTTGTACGTTCTCCCCATGTCTGCGTGGGTTTCCTCCGGGTGCTCTGGTTTCCTCTCATATTCCAAAGATGTACGGGTTAGGAAGTTGTGGGCATGCTATGTTGGCGCCGAAAGCGTGGCGACACTTGCGGGCTGCCCCCAGAACACTCTATGCAAAAGATGCATTTCACTGTGTGTTTTGAGTGTACATGTGACTAATAAAGATATCGTATCTTAACTTATCTCATCTCATCTAATCTAATCTTATCATATCTTTTCCCTCTTGGTTTATTTTCTCTCTTTATTATTTCCTTTGATCCCTTGCTGGATTCTGAATTTATCCGTCTACGCATCTGCCATTAACTTTTGCCTCCTTATATATTTCTCTACAACCCATCCTCTTCTTACCTTCCTTGGTCAGTCACAGTTGGTTCATCTCTCCCTTAGGATCTTTCCTCTTCACTGGCATCTATTTTTGCTGATTGCCATGAATTACCTCCTTAAGCGTCTGCCACTGCATGTTTCCTGTTCTTTGTTGGCCATGAAGGAATTACAACATCTAACTGGAATGAGTCAAAGACAGTGCAAGTGGACAAACCAAATGTCTTTTTTCTTGCCGTGTGATGGGAGGAATGGAGGCTGCTTTTTTATGAGACTGTTCCTGTGACCACCGTTCTGTGAACTAGCTTTGCTCAGGGATGGCTGGACCAAAGCAACTGAAAGTGGACACAGTGAGGGCCCTACCGATAATCTACTAAACTGGAGATCATTTCTAATTAAAGACTTATTTGTGAGATGTTCTTTGGTATGATAGAAGCACGTTTATGAAAAGTGCAATCTGTGGCTGTGACTGGAAGGAATCTGAGCCCAGCAAGTGGTTGATCTGGCTAAACTGGTTTGAACCGGTCTGACTCAGGGACAACAATGAAAGGGACACAAGGCACAAGTCCTTACTTGGAAGAAGAGCAATAAAGTGATGCTGCCTTGGACCAGAGCCAATGAAAAGCCGACACATGTTAGCCTGATAGGCCAGATCCAATGAAATCAAAACACAGCAGTTTGAACTGATAAGGAAAGAGAATAAGAATGAGGGGCTTTGGATGCAAAGCAGCGAGAATCTGGAGACTAACTATTGCAAGGAAGACTCCCACATCAGGGGGAGGGAGAAGAAGGATCGATTGGGAGATCCTTTATTTTGGTGTTATAAATTTGGTGGTGGTTTGAGTGAGTATTGGTGCAAAGGGAACAATGGCATTCATCACTTAAGTTATTGACCAGGGGTCAACATAATGTACGTGGATATTTGCGTAGAGACAATGAAGTGCGAGTTTTGAATTAATTAAGATCTGTGAAGTGATTTACCTAACCTGTCAGTTTTCTATAGGTCAATACCTTCCTGCCAGTCTGTCAGTTTATATCCACTTTAGCTAAATGTATCCTCATTCTATTGTAAATCCCTTTAATTAAATGAAACACAGTTGCTTCTGAGCCAGCTTTCTGGTAAATAGGATTAGAGAGGTAACTGTGTGTCTCAGAACTTGGTTGTGGGAGAAAAGGGTTCTGATTCATGGGACACTGTCACCAGTACAGGGGATGGAGAGAGGTGTTCCCTTGGGATGGGCTCCACCTGAACTGTGCTGGGAACAGTGTCCTGATGAACTGTATAACTAGGGATTGGGGGGAAGGTGGGGGGGGGGGGGGGGGGGGCGGTGAGAACTCCAAGAACGGAAGATCTAATAAATCAGGAGTGTTGGCTGCAAAACAAAAGCTACAGACTTATGAGAAGAGCAGTCTATGAACAGAGGTAACCTAAGCTCACCAACTGATATGAGCTTTCTGGAATTGGTTTGAATTAATCTGACATTGAGAAATAAATAATGGAAGAGAGAGGAGGCATAAGTCCTTATTTGGGAGAAGAGCAATGCTGCCTGTAACCTTGGGCTAGATCCATTGGAGAGGGGACACAGGCTAGCCAGGTAAGTCAGAACCAACAAAATCGAAACACAACGGTGCAGAACCAATAAGAAAGAGAATAAGAATGGAGTATTTTGGGTGGAGAAGCAGTGAAAACTCCAGAGACGAACCATCGCAGAAGTGAATGACCCAACGTCGAAGATATGGAGATTACTTAGGGATCAAGAGAGACACCTGGTCAGTGTTAACTCCTGGTTCTTGTGTAATAGCCTTTCTATTCTGATTGACTGTTCAGGGAGTGTAAAGGAAACCTAGTGGGTATGTGTAGGGACAGTTAGTCTTGCGTGAATTGCGTGCTTACTTTTATCCAAACTGTTATGAACTGCATTTCTGTTCTTAACTGAACCAATAAAGATAATCAATAGCTAAAGCAGATTCTCTCCGTGCCTAACCAATCATTGTTGTCGAGGACGGGAACCGGCAACAGGAGGAAGTGAAAGAGCGGTGACACAGGATAGCGAGGGGGAAACTGACAGTCATTGTGTGAAGGGTGAGGGTAGAAGATGTAAATGAAAATATGCAAAAGAGAGCAAATCCAGGGTTGTAAATAACTTTAAAAAGTCAAAGCTTAATGTTCTTTATTTGAATGCATGTAGCATTTGCAACAAGGTAGATGAGTTGACAGCACAGTTGTAAGAATACTGCAATTCTGCAATGGGATATAGATAGAGAAAGTGAGTGGGCGAAAACCTGGCAAAAAGAGTTTAATGCGGGGAAGTGTGAGGCAACATCCATCATTAAAGATCCCCACCATCCGGGCCATGCCATCTTTTCGCAGCTACCATTGGGCAGGAGGTACAGAAGCCTGAAGTCCCACACCACCAGGTTCAAGAACAGCTACTTAACCATTCAGTTCTTGAACCAACCAGGAAAGCACTAATCACTACAGTTTAGCAACACAATGACCACTTTGCACTAAAATGGACTTTTTTTTTTGTTTATTGTGTTCTTTCTTGTAAAAATTGTGAATAATTTATGTTTAATTTATGTTTTTCTTATGAATGCTCTTATTAGATGCTATGTATTTGTAATGCTGCTGCAAGTATTTCATTGAAACCGTGCATACATATATTTGCCCGTATGACAATAAATTTGACTTTGACTCATGCACTTCAGTGAGAGAAATCAAAGGGCTGATTGTCATCTAAACGCTGAGAGACTGAAAGTGAGTGACGTTCAGAGGGGTCTTTGTTCTAGTGCATGAATCACAAAAAGTTAGCAGGCAGATCCAACAAGTAGTTAAGAAGGCAAATGGGATTTTGGCCTACATTGCAAAGGGGTTGGTGTTTAGAAATAAGGAGGTTTTGTTGCAGTTGTACTGGTGTATTAGTGAGGCCTCACCTGGAATACTGTGCACAGTTTTGGTTCCCTTACCTAAAAAAAGATACAATAACATTGGAGGCAGTCCAAAAGAGATTCACCAGGCTAATTCCTGGGGTGAGAGGGCTGTCCTACAGAGGAAGATTAAATAATTTAGACCTGTATTCCTTGGAGTTTAGAAGAGTGAGGGTCTTATTCAAATATTCATGGTCCTAAGTTTGACAGGATAGATGTTAGGATATTCTCACCAGTGGGAGAGTCTCAAACAAGGGGGTATAACTACAAACTAAGGTCCTGGTCATTTAAAATTGAGGTACATAGAAATTTCTTGTGACAGAGGGTGGTGAATCTCTGGAATTCACTGCCATGGCATGTGGTGAAAGCTGGATCGTTAGAAGTATTTCAAACGGAGGTGGATAAATATTTGATTGATCAAGAAATAGAGAGGTATGGAGAAATGGCACAGAAAAGGAGTTGAGGCCAAAACAGATCAGCCATGATCATGTTACATGGAGGAGCAGACTTGGAGGACCCGATGGCCCACTCCTACTCCTATTTTCTTATGTTCTTGCGTTCTCAAATTGAACACAAAATTCAATGATACCATGATCACTACTTCCTTGGGGAATTTTATTCTAAGGTCAGTTAATAAACCTGCTCATTACCCATTACCCCAGAACCAAGATAGCCTGTTTGCTGGTTGGATCCACGGTGTATGCTACATGAAACTATCCCAAATGCACTCTGTGAATTTGTTCTTATAGCTGCACTTCCCAACTACTTTAACCCAATCTTCATGAAGACTAAAGTCTCCCATAAGTATTGCACTGCACTTTTTACTGTCCCCAATATATGTTGATTTATACCCTTTCCCATAGCTTAGCGACTGTCTGATGGTCCACCCCAATGGACTCAACATCTTCTAACTCTAAATCATCTCACACAACTCTGCTTGTTTCAGCTCTTATTAGCAGTGCTGCTCCACCACATTTTACTTCCTGCCTGTTCTTCCAAAAGGACAAATATCCCTGAATATCAAGTTCCCAGCTTTGATCCCTTTGCAACCATGTTTCTGTAACAGCCATCAGATCATCCCCTTTCACCTCCAGCTGTGCTGTAGTTCATCTGCTTTATCATGAACGCTTCATGTATCAACATACAAAGTCTTTAGGCTCAACTTTGTGTTATTTTTAATCATATAACTTTTTGTTTTGTACTGTGCCCCTATTTGCCCCGGCCCTTGATTTCCCTACCTTCTGATTTTGCATTCTCCCATTCTCTCTTTCAATTCTCTCCTTGTTTCTCTCTCCCTAGTCACCTGGCTTAGGTTCCCATTCCCTGCCCTTCCCAACAGTACTGGCAAACACTGTGCTTGGACATTAGTCCCAATTCTGCCTAGGTATAAGCTGCCTCACTTGTACAGGTCCCACCCTCCCAGAGTCATCTCAATGCCCCAGAAATCTTAAATCCTTCATTTCTGCACCATCTCTTCAGCCACATATTGATCTGGTCTATTCTCCTGTTCCTATACTCACCAGCACATGGCACCAGAGGTAATCCTGAGGTTACTTCTGTACAGATTGGATTGACATAGAATAATAAGATAAGATCTCTTTATTAGTCACATGTCTATCAAAACACATAGTGAAATGCATCTTTTGCGCAGAGTGTTCTGGGGGCAGCCCACAAGTGTCGCCTCACTTCCAGCGCCAACATAGCATGCCCACAACTTCCTAACCCATACTTATTTGGAATGTGGGAGGAAACCGGAGCAGACACAGGGAGAATGTACAAACACAGCATGGAAACAGGCCCTTTAGCCCAACTCATCAATGCCAACCAAGAGTCCCATCTAAGTTAGTCCCATTTGCCCACGTTTGGCCCATATTTTTGAAGGCAGGCACGGTAGTGTAGCGGTTAGCATAACGCTATTACAGCGCCAGCGAGCCGGGTTCAGTTCCGGCCGCTGTCTGTAAGGAGTGTGTATATGCTCCCCATATCTGCGTGGGTTTCCTCCGGGTGCTCTGGTTTCCTCCCACATTCCAAAGACGTACAGGTTAGGAAGTTGTGGGCATGCTATGTTGGCGCTGGAAGCATGGCGACACTTGCGGGCTGCCCCCAGAACACTCCACGCAAAAAGATGCAGTTCACTGAGTGTTTTGATGTACATGTGACTAATAAAAATATCTTATCTTATCTGATCTTATTTTATCCTTCTAAACTTTTCCTATCCATGTACCTGTCCAAATGTGCCTCTCAATGCAACTTTCTTCTCTGTTTTCCTAAGATTCACCTCCTTATACTCTTCACCCATGTGTTGCTGAGGATCTTTTACTGCAGTAGGATTCTCAATTAGATTCAGTCATGTGGAGCTACATAGGTTTCAGTAGCAGAAGAGTGAGAACAGCCTTAGAAATATAGCCAATGCTGTAATGGAAGAATTACTGTATAACAGGACACAGCATAAAGGTACTATTTTTTTTGTAGTCTTACTTTTTACTTTATTTCCAAACTCCGGACCTTACCACCAGTGTCTCACAGGTTAGGTACTTTAGTATGAATTATTTTCATCAATAATTTGAATGTTTGTGTGGGTGGAAGGAGGGAATTATCCCTTAATATAAACTTTGATCTTTGTAATTATCCCATTATGTAAATTAAGATCCAAATCTTGTTGACGAGCTTTGTCACCTGATGATGTTAGTGAGGAGTTTTCCAGAATTTGAATTAGCCTGTACAATTCTATGTCTGGTGGCTGGAGACTGCAGTGACTGATCTACTGACCTATTTAGGCCAGTTTCAAAGGTTGCCTGTCAGTCATTCTCAAATGATTGTATGTCAGCGGCATGTCTGGTAAATTCTGGAGAATTAAGGACAATGCTATGAATGTGTCAACTCTCCACTATTTAGCACTTGGGCATAGCAGTGGTGGAGCTTGAAATAGATTGGGATAGAACTGGTGACGATATTTATTGAAACAGTTTACACGGAGATGACCACATGGTCACACATCATGGAAACGGGCCCTTTGGCCCACCTGGTCCATGCTGACCAACATTCCCATCTAAGCTCATCCCATTTGCCCGAATTTGGCCCATTTCCCTCTGAACCTTTCCTATCCATGTACCTGTCCAAGCACGTTTTCAATGTTATTAATGTACCTGCCTCAGCCACTTTCTCTGACAGCTCGTTCCATATACTGTCCGCTCTCTGGATGAAAAAAGTTGCCCCTCAGGTTTCTATCTCTCCCCTCTCACCTTAAACCTTTGCCCTCTAGTTCTTGATTCCCCAACCCTGCGTAAAAGATAGGGTGTTCATTCACCCTATCTATGCTGCTCATAATTTTATACACCTCTACAAGACCACCACTCATTCTCCTACCCTCCAATGAAAAAGTCTGAATCTGATCAACCCCTCTCCATAACATAGTCCTTCAAGTCCCGACAACATCCTCGTAAGACTCCTCCGTACTCTTTCCAGCTTAGGATTGTAAGATTGTTCCACAAGGTGCTGTTCTGATGGATTGTTGTTTGCTTCTGAGCTGCATCTTCTGGTTGTTTTCCCTAATTTAGCTGTTGGCAGTTGATTTATACATCGATGGTTGAGATCCCCTCTCTACCATTAAGTAACTGGAGACGAGGTTCTATGTCACCTGCGCTGATCAACATCCATGAGGATTTATCAGAAATTATATCAGAAAAATGTAACAGCCACTTCCAGACTAGAGGCAACTGAAAATCTGACCCTGGTAATCCAGGGTTCAGCTCCTCCTGGCTGGTTCATGAAAGCTTATTTTCTTCAGTCGTGGTAGAATGTACTGAATCCCTAAGTATGATGTAACTTGGCAGTTTGCTCTGCCACTTTGAAGAGAAGTTACAATTTTCCACATTGGTGCAGAAGTGGAGTTTAGGTTAAAACTGGCAGAGTGAGTTCAAATTCTCAGTCTGCATGACAGACTTCTGCTTTCATTCTCAGACCCCTGGATTATGAGCCCAATGACAGTAGTTTCACATAATAAAATGTCCCAAAGTTTTTCACAGGAACATCCAGCAGCAGGTCATCACAATTACCATTATTCTGTGAACAGATAGTTCCTCTGGGAGGTAAATGATCAGTTAATTTGTTCCTATATACTTGAGGAACAAATTGGGGTTCATTTCCCGCCGCTGACTGTAAGGAGTTTTGTACATCTTTGCCATGACTGTGTGGGTTTCCTCCGGGTGCTCTGGTTTCCTCCCACATTCCAAAGGCGTATGGGTTAGTAGGGTAACATGGGTGTAATTAGGTGGCACGGGCTTGTTGGGCCGGAAGGCCCTGTTACCGTGACGTATAAATATTACCGTGCTGTACACCATACTGTTCTGTGCTATACTGTTCTCTGTGCTATCCCATTATTGAGCGATCCAATACTGGAGGGCATGCACTTAAGGTGAGGGGGGTAGGTTCAGAAGGGACTAGAGGGGTAAGTTTTTTACACAGAGAGTGGTGGATGCCTGAAATGCGTTGCCTGATAGGGTGGTGGAGGCAAATTCATTGGGGACTTGGAGGGATATGGGCACTGTGTAGGTAGGAGGGATTAGCTGTGTCGGACAACATTGTGGGCCGAAGGGCCTGTTCTGTGCTGTACTGTTCTATGTTCTATCCCACTCAAATAAGTTTTGAAAGTTCTTAGATTATTGGATGAATTTTTTACCAGCCACCTGAATCCCTGGAGACATTGGTTAAAGTTCCGCATAAACCAATAGAAGTTCTCATGAAACAAAAGTTCTCTTGAAAGCTTGTTTTTGTAAACTGCATTAGTGTTAGAGTTTGGAAAGGCTTGTGCCATTAACATTTCTGTCTTGCTTCCTGTGGTCCAGATGACACTCAAAGCCTCCTCCTTCCTCTGGGTGTTACTTTTGAGCCGGAATTCATTATGTTAAGGCTCATCTCATTTGCAAATGATTGATAGACTGCAGCCATGTCTGGAACCAACCCATCAAACCTACACACATACCTGGGTTTCCTCCCATCAGTTTTATGCCAGAGAGCTGGGTATCATCACTATCAGCATCAAAGTTCATGAAGAGTTGTTCACTTCCCAAGCTAAAATATATCAAATCAGTTCATGGCAATTCCTTCTAAGCAAGGATGAATGCAGCTATGCCTGTGGGAGACCAGAGTACTCAAGCCTGGATATTGATGCTGAAATGTACCCATTGCTGATTCAGAAATCTGGAAGGATTTTTCAAGAAGCATCATGAGTTGAGAATAGCTACCAAGGGAGTGTGAAACTGGAGTTGGAAATGCATAAACCTTTTTATCGACTGTATATATTTATTTGAATGTGGCAGTTTAATGAACACCAAACCTTGCCATTTCAATCCAGTCTTCTGCTGACACAGATACAATTCTGCAAAGATCTTTTCCTGAAAGTGCTGATTTTTAAGCCTCTTATTTCTACATTGTTGAAACCATGACAGAAAAAGAAGCATTCCAGCTGTCTTGTTATGAGTATTTTAAATGTTAATGATAAGCATCTCAAGAAAAGAGGGCTTCTTTTGGCAACTTAAGGCCTTATTATAAACAACATTTATGGCACTCATGTGTCTGCCTCAACTATATCGAGAAAGTACTTTCTGAGTTATGAGCGCATCTTGTGTATCATCACTGATGTTGGGTGTAGACTCGTTTCGGTGTGGAGTGAACTGCTCCCAATCATGTGGCTGCGCCTTGTGTCCTCAAGGTGTGACCACCAGACTACAGCCTGAGACAGTGTCAGAGACAGGTTAACTACCACAGCCAGACACCCTTCTTCCCATTGGTCAAAAGGCCATTTAACATTCTCTCCAGCTTAACTCTGTGATAAAAAATACATTGGCCCAGATATCCCTTGTTGCCATGCAACGTTTGTATGTGCTGCACAACAACATTTCATCTTAAATGTGTTTGCTGAATTTAATTGGCAATGTTCACATGTATAGCACCTGTGAGAAGCTTGTAGCACTGAGCTCTGTGTGAGCATATAGATGGAGAGCCTACCTGGTGTGCCCAGCAATATTTGATTCTCTGCTGTAAATATGTGGTTTATGGAGGATATGGACTCCCCCTGATGGTTGGAGATCAGCTCCTGACCTGAGCCACAACTTTAGTGTCCACTAGACATGCTTTCTTTCCTCAAGATTAATCCTGAGGTCATCCCTCTGGAAAGTAAGCCCTCAGTTTCCTGAGGGAACCCACTAAGGGCACTCACCTCCAGCAGCATGACATCCAGCAGCAGGAGATGCTTGGCACCCATTCCCATGAACCACTTGTCACTCCAGGGCTAACCTGCCCAAAGTGTCTCATGCCTGGTGTTCTTCCTGGTGGACTGAAGCATGTTGATGACCAGTCAGTAGTGAACCACTGTCTAGCTGCAGTGCATGCAGTAAACTTCCTGAATGTCAGCACCAGCGCTCCACGGCACGGACATGAGGAATGGGCCAGAAGTCAGTCCTGCGCACATCTAACCTCATTATAAAGCCCAGAGGTTTTCCATAACTTACTGGATGCAATTCACATCTGGTTCCTCAGCTTAACACCAGCTACAGCTGGCACATCCAGTGTGGCCCCATTCAGGTGAAGTAATTCATTTATTTTTCTTAGTTCGTGGTATATTTATGTTTTTAACTAATTAATGGCAGTTTCATGTGCGTTTTAAATAGATTTGCTAGTTGATATTTTATTCTCTTCTTACATTTTTTTTTGTTTTATCGATGTCTCTGATCATTAGGAACATTCGGAAACAGTAAAAGGGCTACTGGTGAGTTGGAGCTTCCAAGGACCATGGGGCTGTCCATATACAGGCCTTGGCTATTCCTGGTGGTAGGGACTGCGCTGGTGATGCTGGTAGTACATTGGGAGTCATGCCATCCTGCTCAATGTGTGCAATACATTGGACCACTGTTCCTCTGTGGTCTCCATCAAATTGGGCACAGGACCTCCATGTAGCAGTTGCTTCAACATGCATCTTTCCTTCATTTGGAGATACTTGATACATTTACATTAAGGAAGAACCCACTTGTGAAGATGCCTGGCTGAGACCAATTCAACCATGACCACTCTGCCTGAGCTCCTCTTGACTTGGAAAGTATTTGTGGGAATACATAACGTAGATCAAAGACTGAACAGCAAATGCAGAAATTGTGGTTAACCACCAAATTGACTTTGACCATCTTCTCACATAATCTACTTGGTAACAATGATATAAATTTATAGATCATTAAGGGCTGAGTGTGTTTCCATCTTCATTTTATGTTACATGCACACAAAACATTGCCTTTTATGAATAGAAAAAGGCCCTTTAAAAAAAAGCAGAACCTTCAGCAAGCAATTACGTGACGGTGAAAGTCATTCAGGATTATCGTAGACAAATAGAGAACGACTTGTCTCTATGTTGTAAAGAGATTTTGTTTAGTATCTAACTTGTATTGAAGCAGGGAGCTTACCTATACATTATTTTAGTGGTACCAGCTCCAGGCTGTGCATTAGAGATCTGTGTTCATTCAAAGCTCCTTGCAAACAAAATGTTCTTGATCATAAATATAACTTGCAACTCCTTCTTGATGACATGAAGGGTAAATATATTAGAGTTGGAGGTGAAGAGACGCAGCACAAATTCAGAGACTTTATGTTTTTATGAAGGATATACAGCAAAGACAAGTAAATGTAGTTTCAGTCTGGATAATCCATGATGCAACTAATACTTAGCAAGTATGGGTGGGGGGGATCACTGATCCTCAGCAGCTGATTAATCATGTACAGTGGTCTCATTGGGTCATTCACATCACTCCTTTGTCATCTTCAATGCTCCCATGAAACCCATATTGGGCAGCCTCCAGAACTTTTAGTGATAGGTCTTCATTGTGAAACGTTAAACTAGATTTCCCTCTCCACAGATGCTGTCTGATCTGCTGAGACTTTCCAGATTTTCAGCTTCTGCAGTTTTTTTGCTTATCAATTCCAGAGCTCATTTCCAACTTCTGAGTTTGATTTTCAGTTGAAGGACATTATGTGCTATTTTGCTGGACAATATCAACAAAAGTTGTGGATGAACTTATTCAAAATATATCAATGGATATGAAGCAAAGTTGGGTTAACGAACCTGGCTACAGATGAAATGTGATTAATGGCAAAGCAGATTGAATGATTTAATCCTGTTCCAAAGTATCCGTAAATAAAAGGTTTAAAAATGTGAGTCATTAAGACTGAAACATGTAACAAGCAAACGTTTAAAAATCATGCATTCTGTGGGTGTGAGGTTTGAAAACAATTGCTCAGAAGTTATTTTTAACTGTTAAATGTCACAAAACTTACATAGAAATAATGAGAGAAGGAGCCAACAATAAGTACTGTGCCTAAGCCTATAGCAATACACTGGGATAAAAATCTTCACCATGGCTGTGGCAAAGGGAATCAATGTGGTCTGAACACGTGCGGACAATAGTTCATTTCAGAAGACCGAGGATGGGGCAAGGTGAAGTGCTACACTGAAGCAGCTAACCACTTGCTCAGACAAAGAATCCAGAACTTAGTGTTCATCATGTCTGTGCTGTGATATGTGTATCACAGGACCAATCATCAACCCAGAGTTGAGTCGTTGCCTGGTCTACAAATGTCTTAAGTTAAAAATACCTGTCCTGATTTGCATACTTATCCATGGCCTTTCTCTTGGTGTCCTCGATAATCTCTGAGACCTCTTGTGTTATTCCAGCTCTGGCCTCTCGAATACTCCCACTCTTTCAGCCCACCATTGATGGCTGTGGTATCAGCACCCTGGGGTCCGAGATGTGAAACTTCCTCCCCAAACCTATCCCCCTTTCCTCCTGTCAGTCACCTCATCCACTGTGAAAATCAAGAGCTTTGTAAAACTCTAGTTAGGCTGCATCTGGAGTATTGCATTCAATTCTGGTCGCCCCATTATAGGAAGGACATGGAAGCTTTGGAGAGGATGCAGAAGAGATTTACCAGGATGCTGCCCGGATTACAGGGCTATAAGGAGAGGTTGGACAAACTACGGTTGTTTTCTCCAGAGGGGTGGAGGCTGAGGGGGAACCTGATAGAAGTTTATAAGATTATGAGAGGCATAGATAGACAGTCAGTATCTTTTTCCCAGGGTTGAAATGTCTAATGTTAGAGGGCATGCATTTAAGGTGAGAGGGGGAAAGTTCAAAGGAGATGTGTGGGACAAGTTTATTTTAAACAGAGAGTGGTGGGTGCTTGGAATGTGCTGCCAGATGTGGTGGTGGAGGCAAATATGATAGAGGTGTTTAAGAGGATCTTAGATATGCACATGAACGTGTAGCGAATGGGTGGATACGGACCATATGCAGGCAGAAGTGGTTAGTGTAATTAAGCTTCATTAGCTTAATTAGTTCAGCACAACATCATGGGCCAAAGAGCCTGTTCCTGTGCTGTGCTGTTCTACTTTCTCTATGGTCTGTGTTCTGAAAATAAACTGAAGATGACAGAAATCTAAAATAAAACTAGAAAATGCCGGAAATACTCAGCAGGTCAGGCTGCATCTGTGGGAAGAGAAACAGAGCTAATGGAGCAGAGTATTTCCAGCATTTCTGGTTTTATTTTAGACTTTCTCCAATGTATCCTCCTTCATGTCACTGTCAATTCTGTCTGATTATGTTCCTATAAAAAGTCTTGGGTTGTATTTTACAATGACAACACAATATAAAGATGCAATTGTTCTGATAGCACTGAAACATTTCCAACCCACACTCAACACGACAAAAAACACCTTCACTTCACTGACTATACAGCCTTCTAACAGGTTTCTTCTTGTAATGATGATTGTACATGTGATGCACTTCAGCTGTTAATGCACTGCAGACCAGTTCTTCAGAAACTAATACAAATACTCCTGCTGCAAAGTCCTCCTGTCCACCACTGGGGCTCACTCGGTAAAATGTTGGTCGTATTGCATATGCTATATGCCAGGAAAAATGCTGGTAGCCAATAAAACCTCATTTGCAGTTTAAAAGAAAGTCTTATACTACAGGACATGCAAACTGAAGATTAATATTAAAGCAACTTCCACCTTTATGAGGATTTACATACTGTATTTAGATACCTGGATGGTTGTGGTGCCAAGAAAAATTATTAATTTGAAAGAGGAGCAGAATTTCCTTAATGTATTCTGCAGGCAACAGGGTTTTTTTTAAAGGGTTCCTTTTCAAATAATTTAAGATCGGGAACTATTAATATAATATTCACATACAAGAAAGAAAGACTTGCATTACTAAGATGCCTTTAAGAAGCACAAGATGTTCCAGAGTCCTTCCACAGTCAATGAAGCACTTTTGAAGTGTAGGCACTCTACAATGTAATAAGTACAGGAATCAATTTGCACAGAGCAAGTTATCATTGCATTATGAAAAATGATCAGATCATCTGTCTTAATAACGTTGACAGGCAGAAGAAATGTTAGCTAAGTTATGCCTCAAACCATTGGAGCTGCAATGGGAATAGCACAGGATGAATTCCTTCACACTTCAAAACCAAACAAATCCAAAATGTTATTGCATTTGGAGAGTATGAGACCAGTTGGTATCTGACATTGGTGGAAAATTTCCATGCCAATTGTACAATCTGAAGACTGCAGCAAAATGTGCTCTGTTATGGAAGAAATCACAGTGTGTAGGGTCTCTTGTGATTGGTTGCATTATTGAACTAATAATCTAAGATCTAATGATCTGGCAACGTAAAGTTGTTTCACGCCATGGCAATGTTGGAATATAAATTCTGTTAATTAAATAATAAGTCTGATTGATTAATTAATTAATATCCTAGATTGTCATTAAAAATCTAATGTTCTTCTGGGAAGGAAATCTACCAAGTATGGTGTGGCCTGTATTTAATTCCAGATCCACAACAAAATGGATCTGGCCCAGTTATAAACATAGAATGGAACACTGAACCATGTGTCCTGGATCCCTGGATGCAACCTATCATGCACAGTAGGGGTTAGTGGGGAATGACCTCTCAGGGGTCTTCAGCAAGGACCCCATGAGTTCTGATGCGATCAGGTCCAACGAGGGTAATGGAATTCCCTACTGATCACAGATGATGGATCAGCACTTTTCCACACAAAGCAACACTTGCAAGCAGCACTGAGAGCATCAAGGATGCAGAATAGTTGGGTAGCACCATCCTTGACTGAGTGGGCCAGGTCCTGGAGGAGGTAGTTTGGACAGTAGCAAGTGGTTGGAGAAATAACTCTACCTGTCCTCGTGCTTACCAATCTATTAGCTATATACGCTAGTGTGTGTGATAGCATTGACCATAAGACCATAAGATATAGGAGCAGAATTAGGCCATTCAGTCTATCGAGTCCGCTCCACCATTCAATCAGAGCTGACTTATTTTTTCAACCCCATTCTCCTGCCTTCTCGCCATAACCTTTAACCCAAGAACCTATCAATCTCTGTCTTAGACTTGGCCCTGTGTGGCAATGAATTTCACAGATTCACCACCCTCTGGCTGAAGACATTCCTCCTCATGGAAGTTTTAAAGGGATGTCCCTTTATTGTGAGGCTTTGCCTTCAGATCTTAGACTCTCCTACTAATGGAAACATCCTCTCCGCGTTCACTCTATCCAGGCCTTTCAATGTCCTGTAGGTGATCACCACACATTTTACGTAGAAACAATTACCTCCCTTCACTGCGAGGACCTCTTCCATTGTGTTGTGTAGCTCTATCATTGTGCTGAATAAGGCAGCCTCAGAATAGATGTGGCAGCTCAGAGAGGGCATCCATGAGAACCTGTGGACCATCATCAACAGCAGAAGTGTTGAAGCCACAACAGTCTCCTACCTTGGTTCTGTGCTGGCATCTCCCTCCCTCAACAATGACACAGAAACCAGGTGACCAACTCCGGTTCAATGACGAGTGTTGAAGGGTACAGATGTACCAACCCAAAGAAAACATCAACACACATTAAGCAGAAAGCAATAGACAGCCAACAGATAATCAATGACCTCTAGTCCTGCCACGTCCAGTAATTTATGGTGGTTAAGTGGTTAAAGAGAAGTGGAAGCTTCATGTATACCCCAGTGATGGTAGAACAAAACATGCTGGTGCTAAAGACTAAAGAAAGCCAAGTGAATGATTATCTCATCTCCTCCTTGGTGCCCAATGTCACATGAAACCAGTCCTCCGCCAATGTGAGTCACCTCCCATGGTAGCAGGAAATGCCGAAAGCACGGGACCCAATAACATCCTGGCTGTGGTGGCGGAGACTTGCGCTTCAGATCAAGCTGCGGCTTGAGTCAAACTGTTCCAAATACAGTTACAACACAAGTATCTAACCAACAAGGTGGGAAACTACCCTTATATGTCCTGGGACCAATCTAATCTGGTTAATTCCTGCTGAAATTCTCTCAATCATCAGGGAAATGGAAAGTGGACACTCAGCCCTCACCCACTAATAATCTGTTGACCAAAACTCTTCTTGGATTTTGCCCGGATTATTTGGCACCAGACCAAATACAGACAAAAGATATGGACTTCCTCATGATAGTCCCTGTCAAGAGGGCTTCTCAGTTATTTAAATGCATTATCAACATGCAGGGGGAATGGGGTAGCGGCAGCACTGCTCAGTAACAAAAGAAGTTCTGGCAGCAGTTCAGAGGTGGGGTGTTCTGTGTCAAGTGACTCCAGTCCCTTTCCACCATCTACAAAGCACAAATCAGGAGTCTGTTGCAATTCTTGCCTGGATGAGTCAGATCCAGCAACTCTCAAGGAGATCAACACCAGGTGGGACAAAGCAGGCTGCCTGAAGAAGCCACCCTATCCAGTAGCTGAGACATTCATGTCCTCCGCCAGGGGAAGCTGCAGCAACTTGTCAAACAGCTCTTTGATTTCACCTTCTAAACCTGAAATCATTCCCACCTCAAGGGCCGAGTGTAGTAGGTCCACCATCTATAGGTTCTCCTCCAAGTCCAACTTTATCCTAACTTGGAATTATGTCACCAGTCCTTCATCGCCACTGGATATGTATTCTGGAACTCCCTTCCATACAGTTCTGTAGAAGTCCCTTCACCAGAAGGGGACTGGCAGGTGAATGGGACACAGTGTAGATGTGCAGCTGGTGGGAGGTGCAGTTGAAAATACAAAGAAAACTAAGTCAATCCATTAGGCAGAGCAGACAAAACATAATAAGGCACATGTTTCTAAGTAAATAAGAATCTAAGTTGCTTCTATTTAAATGCAAGGAGTCTGACCAGCAAATCAGATGAAATTACATCATTGATCAGCACATGGGTACATGATATTGCTGCTATCACAGAGGATACAGCATTGCAATATTGATTAAGGTGTCCATTACTGCAGTAATGAGGAAGGATATCCTAGAACCCTCTTCAAATGAGGCCATGTGAGTAGAGCTTTGGAAAAAAAATACAGTTTGGTTGTGTATTCCTTGTGGTCGAGGAGAATGAGGGGTGAACTTATTCAAACATACAAGGTCCTAAGGGGGCTTGACGAGGTAGATGTTGAGATGTTTTCACAAGTGGAAGAGTCAAGAACAAGGGGACATAGCTACAAGATAAGGGCTGGTCACTTAAAACTGAGGTACATTGACATTTCTTCTTTCAGAGGATGAATCTATGGAATCCTATTGCTCTGAGGGTGGTGGAGGCCAGATCCTTAAATATATTTAAGTAAGAGATGGATGAATATTTGAAAGAATGATCAACTCATCAATCTTTCAAATATTTATCCATGGCTGATCTATGCTGACTTCTTCAATGCCAGCTATTCTGCCATGATCATATTGAATGGTGGGGCAGACTTGTGGGACTGAGTGGCCTACTCTTGCTCCTAGCTTCTTGTGTTCTTGCCTTCATTAGCTGGGACACACAATATAAGAGCAGAAAGATTATGGTATTGGGTTTTGAAATGTTGGGCCTCTGTACCTCCCTCTGCAACTGGATCTCAACTTCCTTAACGGGAGACCGCAGTCAGTGTGGATCAGTAGTAATATCTCCTCCTTGCTGACAATCAACACAGTTGCACATCAAGGATGCATGCTTAGCCCACTCCTCTACTTTTTCTACACTCATGACTGTGTGGCTAGGCACAGCTCAAACGCCATCTATAAATTCGCCGATGACACCCCTGTTGTTGGCAGAATCTCAGATGACGATGAGGAGGCGTACGGGAGTGAGATAGATTGGCCGGTTGAGTGGTGCTGCAACAACAACTTTGCGCTCAGTGTCAGCAAGACCAAGGAATTGATTGTGGACTTCAGGAAGGGGAATTCGGGAGAACACACACCAGTATTCATTGAGGGGTCAGCAGTGGAAATGGTGAGCAGCTTCAAGTTCCTGGGTGTCAACATCTCAGAGGATCTATCTTGCACCCAACACATAGATGCAATCACAAAGAAGGCACGCCAGTGGCTCTACTTCATTAGGAGTTTGAGGAGATTTGGTATGTCACCAAAGACTTGCAAATTTCTACGGATGTACGGTGGAGAGCATTCTGACTGGTTACATCACTGCCTGGTATGGAGGCTCCAATGCACAGGATGGCAAGAGGCTACAGAGAGTTGTAGACTCAGCCAGCTCCATCACGGGAACAACCCTCCCCCCCATCGAGGACATCTTCAAGAGGCGGTGCCTCAAGAAGGCAGCATCCGTCATTAAGGACGCTTATCACCCGGGACGTGCCCTCTTCACATTACTACCATCGGGGAGGAGGTACAGGAGCCTGAAGACCCACACTCAGCGATTTAGGAATAGCTTCTTCCCCTCCTTCGTGGACCCATGAACACAACCTCGTTCTTCCTCTTTTGCACTATTTATTTTTGTAACTTATCGCAATTTTTATGTCTTGCATTGTTCTGCTGCCACAAAAAAACAAATTTCATGACATACGTCAGTGATAATAATAAAGGTGATTCTGATTCTGAACTTTGGTGTGGTCACATCTGGAGTCCTGGTCACCACATTGGAAGGACATGATTTGGAAAGGGTGTAGAGGAGATTCACAAGGACGTTATCTGGGATGGAGCATTTCAGTTATGAGAAGAGTGGGCCAAGAAGTGGCAAATGGACTTCAATTATGATAAGTGTGAGGTGATGCATTTTGAAAAGTCAAACCAGTGTAGGACCTACACTGTGAATGGTAGGGTACTAGGGAGTGTAATGGAACAGAGGGACCTACGAGTACAAGTGCATAGTTCATTGAAAGTGACGTCACATGCTGGCCTTCATCAGTCAGTGCACTGAGTACAGGAGTTGGGACATTATGGTTCAGTTGTACAAGTTGTTGGTGAGGCTGCACTTGGAGTACAGTGTACAGTTTTGGTTACCCTGTTATAGGAAAGACGTGGTTAAACTGGAAAGAGTGCAGAGAAGATTTACGAGGATGTTGCCAGGACAAGAGGGCCTGAGTTATAGGGAGAGGTTGGCCCTATATTATTCCTTGGGGCAACCTTATAGAAATGCTTAAGATTATGAGAGGCACAGATAAGGTGGATGGTAACAGTCTTTTCTCCAGAGTAGGGGAGTCCAAAACTAGGGGGCATAGATTTAGGGTGAGAGGGGAAAGATTTAAAATGGACCTGAGGGGCAACTTTTTCATGTTGAGGGTGGTGAATATATGGAACGAGCTGCCAGAGGTAGTGGTTGAGGCAGGTTTAATACTATCATTTAAGAAGCACTTGGATCGGTACATGGAGGGATAGGGCTTGGAGGAATATGGGCTGAATGCAGGAAACTGGGACTAGCTGGGTGGGCACCATGGTCAGCATGGACTCGTTGGGCTGAAGGGCCTGTATCCGTGTTGTATTGCTCTGTGACTCTGTGAGAGACTGGAAAGGCTTGTTTTCCTTGGAGCAGAGGAGGCTGTGGTGGACCTGATTATTGGGGCCACTGACAGGGTAGATTATAAAAAAGTTTTCCACATAACTGAGGTGTCTGAAATAGAGGATATATGTTGAGGGTAAGAGGCCGAGAGGGCATCTGAGGAAGAACTTTTTCACCCAGAGGGAATTTTGGAATCTAGAACACACTGCCTGAGCAGTAGGTGAAGGCAGAGACTCTCACAACATCTCAGAGGTATCTGGTGCTTCTGTGCTGTTTGACTCTACAAATCTATGACAGAAACACTGTTGTGGTTCAAGAGGTCAGCTCACCACCTCCTTCAGTTAGGACTGGGAAATGAATGCTGGCTTTGCAAGCAACACTAAGCCTCATTTAAAAAAAGCCTGAAGCTTTTCACATCAGATGCTCCCAGTCAGTAAACGGTGGCCAGGACCAGTTTGTTTTATAACTGGCCCTCCCATCCAGCCCAAACCCAGCACCACCCCTGCCTGGATCAGACATAGATAGCATTCTATTTGGATGCATCATGGCTTGGTACGGCAACTGCTCTGCCCAGGACTGCAAGAAACTGCAGAGAGTTGTGGACACAGCCCAGCGCATCATGGAAACCAGCCTCCCCTCCTTGGACTCTTGTCTTTACCTCTCGCTGCCTTGGTGAAGCAGCCAGCATAATCAAAGACCCCACCCATCCAGGTTATCCTTTCTTCTCTCCTCTCCCATCAGGCAGAAGATGCAGGAGCCTGAGGGCACATGCCACCAGGCTTAAGGACAGCTTCTACCCCACTGTGATAAGACTATTGAACGGTTCCCTTATATGATAAGATGGACTCTGATCTCACAATCTACTTTGTTGTGACCTTGCACCTTATTGCACTGCACTTCCTCTGTAGCTGTGACACTTTACTCTGTACTGTTATTGTTTTTACCTGTACTACCTCAATGCACTCTGTACTAACTCAATGTAACTGCACTGTGTAATGAATTGACCTGTACGATTGGTATGCAAGACAAGTTTTTTACTGTACCTCAGTACAAGTAACAATAATAAACTAATACCAATACCAATATCAATACATATACTTTAAAGGGTTTAATTTAAAAGTTGAATTGAAGCTGATGTAAACAAACTGTTCTGAAGTTAATAATAAAGCCCTAATTGAATATGTATTACAGCTTATTTTCTGCAGAACAAGGCTTTGTCATTTTTGGTTGTTATTTTTAACATGTAACTTGGTGTCTAGGATGAATGATTGTTTAATAAACTTCTAAAAATTGCCCCAGCCTTTTCAGAAAGATTTGTGCTGGTTTTGAAACAGCCAGTTTGAACATTGGACAGATAATTTGTGGAACCTTTCAAGCTTCATCAGTATGTGTCTGTGCTTCCACTGTCATAGAGTAAACATATCTGAAGGAAATTGACTCTGGTCGGTGAAATAAGGATTAATTGGCCCTGAACCCAATATTAATGCCAGGACGTGCCTGAGTTTCTCAATGAAAATCCCACTTCAGTACTGATACAGGCATAAACACCATCTTCCACTTGTCCCTGAGCTCTCTGGTAGATTCCTGGGACACTGCAGGCACGGTAGTGCAGCGGTTAGCATAACGCTATTACAGCACCAATGACCCAGGTTCAATTCCGGCCGCTGTCTGTAAGGAGTTTGTACGTTCTCCCTGTGTCTGCGTGGGTTTCCTCTGAGTGCTCCAGTTTCCTCCCACATTACAAAGACGTAGGGGTTTGGAGCTGTGGGCATGCTACGTTGGCGCCGGAAGCATGGTGACACTTGCGGGCTGTCCCCAGAATGCTCTATGCAAAAGATGTATTTCACTGTGTGTTTCAATGTGCATGTGACTAATAAAGAAAACTTATCTTATCAATGCCAACTCCACAGTCTTCCCAAATCTTTGGTTAACACAGTGCAAGTACAGCAATAACATTAAAATGAATGGGAAAAAAAGTAAACGGACCACTTTCTTTGATTTTAAGTGACTTAGGTTAAATGTTTTTAAAGGTTTGACTGTCATTGGTTATCATTGCCTTAAAGTGTGAGTGCCTTAAAGTGTGCTTGCACTGAGACAGCACCGTCAAGATGATGGACTGGAAGTCAAGTTCACAGCAGAAGGCTGGGCCACAAGACAAGCTGGAGGGAATTGAGGCAGCCAAGCCTTCTCAGAGCAGTGAGTCTTGCCCGATTGCTGCTCTTATTCCACTTGCTCTTACATTGAAGCATATTTGAAAATACATCCACTCGAAATTAACTTGAAATTATTACATGTTGCAGTTATTTTGGGGAATGCTTACTATTGATGTAAAAGGAGCAGTGTTCTACAGAGTAACAGACTGGTGAAATAGGGAAAGTCTATGATGTGGATTGTAATGTTGGTCAGAATGAGACTGAGCTTTTTCATGGGGAGAAGGGTTCAGTGGATATGGTAGAATGAAAAGAAACTGATTTCAAGCAAAAGGTTCTTTTTATTGAGTTCAGTAGATCTTTTCACTTCAAACCTTCTGATGTTAAGTAACAGTCATCCAAAGGCTACCCCAGATTTTCACACTAACTGCCTCAGGAAAAGCAAAAGTCATGATATTTTTTTATCAAGGGACAGGAAACTGAACCGACTCCCGTCATGAGCTTATTTGACACTGTCAGAACGTTACTGAGTACTGACAATTGCCCTGAGAATATCAGGTGACAATTTTCCAGAATAATGCATGTGAACCAAGTCTCTGAGATTTGAAAGGTTAGGTCTCCTGAAGAAAGTTTCTTCCCCAGACAAAGAAATCTTATAACAAAGTGTTTGTATGCAACATGAAAACCAGCAGGGCAAAGTACTTGCACTGTAATTCTTTCACTTAAGACATAAACTGAGTTAATTAATTCCAAAAAACAGAACTCAGGAAGGAGTCAGCAGGCCAAGCAACATCTCTGGAGGCAAAGGTGAATTGACATTTTGGGTCACAAGTTCCAACTGGATTTGAAATGTGTGGGATATTGTTGACTTTGAGCTTGGATAGTGAGCACAAACCCTTGTTATTCCTCTGAAAATCTTCTCAGCACCTTGCCTGAAACTAGCAATCTTGCCTTGACATTGGAAACATTCACACTCCAGGATTTGGGAGTATGTTCCTGGCTGATAACCTTAGTGTAGTACTGAGAGAGGGTTGCACCATCGCACGTCAGATCAGGGCCCCTGTTACAGCAGGCTGGTCTCTCCATTTTGGCATTGTCCCTATTTACCCTCTGTTTTGCCTCACGCCCATCCACAACTTTCTTTTTCTTACAGATACAACTCCCTGGAGTGTGTGCATTGCCAGCCCTAACTCAGTGTTAACTTACTACAATGATTAACATGTCATCGTTATCAATCCCTTATCAAAAGGAGCACAACAAAAACACAGACTCTGAACTTTACACAGACACAAGCTGCTGTAAATGTACAAAGTACCGCCAGAAATAATGGTTAATCATGACTCACTTGCTGTGTGAATAATGTAATTCGGAATGGATTTACTGAAACTACATGACCCAGTTTGTGGATAAGAAACCCCATTCAGTTAGATTCAAGCCAGCAGACAGCTGAATATAGAATGTGATTTGGTAACACACATTAATCAGCATCAAGGATCAGCCTGTGAAAGAGCTGAGTCATTTCTCAGTATGCTGTAGCTCCAGATGTACAACACACGGCAATGTGAGGGAGGGCAGGGGAATGAGACTAATTGGATCCTTTCAAATAGACGACACAATGGCCCAAATGATCTCTTGTTGTAATGTCTGATTCTGTGACAAAGAAACAGCAACACAACTGCAGATTCACAAAAAGAAACATTATCTTTAATGTTCTCTGAGGCCTTGAGACTACTAGATGAGTATATTTGGATGTAGTCATATTGTTTGCCATTTTAGCAGAGTACTTAACCCATTTATTTTAAACAGACTGACACCTGTTGGAAGTATGAACAAAGAAACAGCTTACAAAATGCAAAGTGTTCTCGACCTTCTGTGAAACCCTAGTTAATGCACTTAATGCATCATGAAATCTGCAGGGTGCTCAGACTTTCCATTTTTTAGGTCATTTTACAGCCAATGTTTTGCATTAATCAGCTGCCAATATGTGGGGAAGGGGCATACAGGGGGGCAAAACTAGTGTAAAGACTGTATCAGTAAGACTAGATGCAAATTTGGCATTCCATTTGCTCTTGTGAATTTACCAACTCAGGAGTTACTTCTATGGTTATAGATTTCTCTTTTGCTTTGAAAAGAAGAGCGATTTCAATCTCAGAAGGGAGGCAGTATCTAAAAATGCAAGTTACTATTGGCTATATTAGTGCATCGTCACAGTAGCCAATCTTCAACCAATTCGATACACTCTACATGATATCAAGCAATATTAGATGCAGCAAGAGCCGTGACACCAGACAACATCCCTGCTTTAGTACTAAAGATTTACACTCCACAACTGGCCACACCTGCAGGCAAGCTGTTCCAGTTCAGATACAATGCCAGTATCTACCTAACAACACGCCCAGGTATATCCTGTTTGCATGAAACAAGAGAAATCCAATCCAGTAAACTATTGCCTGAATCCCAATCATCAGTAAAGTAATGGAAACTGTTGCCGATAGTGCGATCAAGTGGCTCTTACTCATCAATGACCAAGTCACTTATTCTTAAGCATTCCAGAAGGCAGGTGAAAGTGACTGCCCTTTGACATCAAGGCAGCATTTGACTGAATGTGGTGTCAAGGAACCCTGGTAAAACTTCAGTCAATGGGCATCAAGTGGGAAATACTCCAATGGCTAGACACACAGCTTGAACAAAGGAGAATCGTTGTGATTGTTGGAAATCAATCATCCCAGCCCCAGGACATCACTATAGGTGTTCCTTTGAGCATTGTCCAGCCACCTTCAGCTTTTGCATCAATGACCATCCTTCCATGATATCAAAGGTAGCAATATTTGCTGATGTTTAATTCCATTTGTGACCCCTTAGAATGTGAAGCAGCCCACGCCTACATGCAGCTAAACCTAGACAACAGTAAGGCATGGGCTGATATGTGGCAGGTAATATTTGAACCACAAAAGTATCAGGTAATGATTACCACCAACAAGAGAGAGTCAAACCAACTACCCTTGATATTCAATTGCGTTACAATTCTGGGTCAACATTTTGAGAGTCGCCATTGATCTGAACCTCAACTGGATCAGCCACATAATTACTGTGGCTACAAGAGCAGATCAGAGGCTGGATATCCTGTGGTGAGAGACTCATCGACTTCCTGATACCCCAAGGTCTTTTCACGACCCACACAAAATTCAGGAGTGTGATGGAATACTTTTCACGTGCCTCGATGAGTGCTCCAACTCTCAAGAAGATCAACATAAGGGCAAAGTAGGCTAGATGATTGGCACCCCATCAACCAGCCGAAACATTCATCCCCTCCACTACCAGTACACAGTTACAGCAATGTGCACCATCTATAAAATGTACTGCAGTTGTGCATTGGGGCACAAGGACATAGTTGCAAATCTGTGACTTCTACTACTAGGAGAACAAGGGTAGCAGGTGCATGGAAACACCACCAACTATAGGTTTCCATCCTGTTGCCAGCTGCCTCCACCTTCACCCTTCCTCCCTCCACCTTGTTCCATCTACCACTTTTTTTTCTGTCTGCCTCCATCTATCATCCATCTGCCTCTTGTCTCTCAACTCCATCCCTCCCCCTCCACTACCTGGCTTGACCTTCCCGTCACCCTACACCCGGATCCGCCAATCACCTCTGGCCCCTGTCTCACCGTTCCAACTCTGCTCTTCATACTGGCTGTCTCCCCTCTCCACTCTCAGTCCTGGTGCAGGGTTTCAGTCTGAAACATCGACCCACAGATGCTGTTCGACCCACTGAGTTCCTCCAGCAGAATGCTTGTTGCTCTAGTTTTCTTGGGAATATCACCGGAGGTTGTTCCTCGGACAATATGGCCCATGTTCTCTCACAAAGTTCCAGAAGGAGTTTTGCACAGAGAATGATATCATCCTATGTACTCCTCATACAGAAGTCTTCGAAAAGTAGTGTGCTGAGAATAGCATGTGCTATGATGAGAGGTTATACAAGCAAAATATATTGGAAATACTCATCAGATTAGACGGCATCTGTAGAAAGAGAGTCAATGTTCCAGATGGAAGACCTTCCTTCAGAATTGGAAAACAGAAAAAAAGAGTTAGTTTTAAGTGGCAGAGGGGGCGGGGGTAGAGATCGATAGGACAGGTTTGTAGTGAGGATAAGTCATCCATTTAATGGGACATTTAGAGGGTGACAAAATGTAATATGTTTCAAATAGATGATCAGGGCATTCTAAGGGAGAGGGTAAAAAGCTGAGCTAATATCACAGACAGATGACTGACAGCAAGGTGTGAAGTTCTGTTATAGAAAGAGAATATGAGTTATCGTAAGTTAGAGAATTCAGTGTTGAGTCCAAAAAGCTTCAGTGTGTCCAGACAGAAGATATGGTGCTGTTCCTCAAACTTTTGTTGGGTCTCATGGGCCTCATTGTAATAGTGCAGGAGACCGCAGACAGGAAGGTCAGAGTGGGAGTGCATGGAGGGATCAAAGTGACAGGTAACTGAAAGCTCAGGTCAGTCCTGTGGTCTGAATGCAGGTACTCCACAAAAGTGATCACTCAATCAGTGTTTGGTTTCTCCAACGTAGAGTAGAACACATTGTAAACATGAAGTGCAGTCCACTGGATTGGCAGAAGTGAAAGTGAATCGCTATCTGGAAACAAATGCTGCCTGTCCTGCTGAGTATACCCAACAATTTCTGTTTGTGTAACAAATTCTATTGTGTCGCTGTTAGTTAATGGACACCATATCATATTAAATTTCACTTCAGTCTATAAAAGCAGTGAAGCAAATCAAAAATTCCATAAAAACTAAAAATGCAGGCAATGGTCATAAAGTTATTCATTTACAGTAGATACACTGACCAATTATTCATATTCTGCAAATTAATGATATAATTTTCATGTTGCAGGGATTTCAGTCTTGTCTTTTCAATCATGTGCTGGACCTTCCATTAGCTGTTTAATTGTCCATTACCAGTTCTGACGAGGTGAAGCAGTGCTACAAATCTTTGAACTGATTGGTTGGCTGCGGGATTGTGTGGCTCTATCCAGAGGAGGCTGCTTTTCTTGTTGACTACTCAGGTTGGTGCTGCCATTTTAGGTACAGCTGGTCCTGTACCTAAAATGGCAGCACTAGCATTTATCAAGCATTAATATATTTTTCATTGATCCAAGGTTAGTCCAGTGATCTAATGGCATGTGGGTTCACAGCTTGCAATGGTGTACACTTCTCCTGCTGACAGACCACAACACCTCACGGATGCCCAGTTCTGAGATCCAGACCTGGTATGAATGTAAAAGGAGAAAAAAAGTGCATTTGCTGGAAATCTGAAATAAGAACAGAGAATCCAGGAAATACTCAGCAGGTGTAAGGTCACCAGTCTGAAACATTAGCTCTGTTTCACTGTCTCCTCAGATGCTGCCTGACCTGCTGAGTGTTTCCAGCATTTTACAATGTTACCTCATGCTGAATCTACCCTGTTTAGTTTGATATGATTGCAACAAAGCACAACGGAGGAACACAATTTGGATGAAGATGGGATTTCATCATCACAGCTGTCGTGCGGTGATCTCTCCTACTAATACTGTCAGAGACGTGATCAGTGTGGGTGAGGTCAAATTGATTATGTCTTTGGACTAGGATAGGAGCAAGGAGGATGAGAAGATACTTAATTGGTGAAAGGCAAGTTATGAGGCTATAAGGCTAGAACTTGAGAGTGTAAAATGGGATGACATTTTTGAAAGGAAATGTACTTTGCAGATGTGGTTGATGTTCAGGGATCTCTTGCAGGATGTTAGGAATAAATTTGTCACGGTGCGGCAGAGAAGGAAGGGCAGGGTGAAGGAGCCATGGGTGACAAGAGGGGTGGAACAACTAGTTAGGAAGAAGAAGGCAGCATACATAAGGTGTAAACAGCAAAGATCAGGTAGACCTCATGAGGAATATAGAGTAACAAGGAAGGAACTTAAGAAGGGGCTGAGGAGAGCAAGAAGGGATCATGAAAAGGCTTTGGCGAGCAGGGTTAAGGAGAATCCCAGGGCTTTTTCTCGTACGTGAAGAGCAGAAGGATGGCTAGAGTAAAGGTAGGTCTGATTAGAGACAAAGGTGGGAAGATGTGCCTGGAAGCTGTGGAAGTGGGTGAGGTCCTCAATGAATACTTCTCTTCAGTATTCACCAAGGAGAGGGGTCTTGATGACGCTGAGGACTGTGTTGGTAAGGTTAATGTTCTAGAGCATGTTGATATCAAGAGAGAGGATGTGTTGGAGCTGTTAGAAAATATTAGGACAGGTAAGTCCCCAGGGCCTGACGAAATATTCCCCAGGCTGCTTCATGAGGTGAGGGAGGAGATTGCTGAACCGTTGGCTAGGATCTTTGAGTCTTCATTGTCCATGGGAATGGTACCGGAGGATTGGAGGGTGGCAAATGTTGTCCCCTTATTCAAAAAAGGTAGTAGGGATAGTCCGGGGAATTACAGACCAGTGAGCCTTATGTCTGTGTTGGGTAAGCTGTTAGAAAGGATTCTAAGAGATAGGATCTATGAGCATTTAGAGAATCATGGACTAATTAGGGACCGCCAGCATGGCTTTGTGAAGGGAAGATCTTGCCTCACAAGCCTGATAGGGTTCTTTGAGAAGGTGACCAAGAAATTTGATGAGGGTAGTGCAGTGGATGTGGCCTACATGGATTTTAGTAAGGCGTTTGACAAGGTTCTGCATGGTAGGCTTCTTCAGAAGGTCAGAGGCCAAGGGATCCAGGGAGGTTTAGCCGTGTGAATTCAGAATTGGCTTGCCTGTAGAAAGCAGAGGGTTGTGGTGGAGGGACTGCATTCAGATTGGAGGGCTGTGACTAGTGGTGTCCCACAGGGATCGGTTCTGGGACCTCTACTTTTCGTGATATTTATTAATGACTTGGATGAGGGGGTAGAAGGGTGGGTTAGCAAGTTTGCAGACGACACAAAGGTCGGTGATGTTGTGGACAGTGTGGAGGGCCGTCGAAGCTTACAGATGGATATTGATAGGATGCAGAGCTGGGCTGAGAAGTGGCAGATGGAGTTCAATCTGGAGAAGCGTGAGGTGGTACACTTTGGAAGGACTAGCTCCAAGGCAGAGTACAAGGTTAATGGCAGGATTCTGGGGAGTGTGGAGGAGCAGAGGGATCTGGGGGTTCATATCCACAGATCACTGAAAGTTGCCTCACAGGTGGATAGGGTAGTTCAGAAAGCTTATGGGATGTTAGCTTTCATAAGTCATGGGAACGAGTTTAAGAGCTGCGAGGTAATGATGCAGCTCTACAAAACTCTGGTTAGACCACACTTAGAGTACTGTGTCCAGTTCTGGTCGGCTCATTATAGGAAGGATGTGGAGATGTTGTAAAGGGTGCAGAGATGACTTACCAGGATGCTACCTGGATTGGAGAGTATGGATTATGAGGAGAGACTAAAGGAGCTAGGGCTTTACTCATTGGAGAGAAGGAGGATGAGGGGAGACATGATAGAGGTATACAAGATATTAAGAGGAATAGATAGAGTGGACAGCCAGCGCCTCTTTCCCAGGGCACCAATGCTCAATACAAGAGGGCATGGCTCTAAGGTAATGAGTGGGAAGTTCAAAGGAGATGTCAGAGGGAGGTTTTTCACCCAAGGAGTGGTTGGTGCATGGAATGCGCTGCATGGGGTGGTGGTGGAGGCTGATACATTGGTCAAGTTCAAGAGATTGTTAGATAAGTATATGGAGGAATTTAAGATAGAGGGATATGTGGGAGGAAGGGGTTAGATAGTCTTAGGCATGGTTTAAAGGTCGGCACAACATGGTGGGCCGAAGGGCCTGTATTGTGCTGTATTGTTCTATGGTTCTATGGTTCTATGATTTTATGTTGTCTCTCTCACTCCTTGCCAACCTGTCAACTCCAGGCCTCAGATAGCAACCTCACCAATGGTAATACTGAGCCACTCGTTGTGAAAGGCACAAAATTTCCCAATGAAGGTACATTCTGTGTCCATGAAAGCCTCAGTATTTCTTCCAGTGGTGTTCAAGATAGCGGGGAGTGGCTTTATCTCCTGAGGGACTTGGGTGCCTTGTAAATGGCAATTGGTAAGAAGTTTCCTTGCCCCTGTTTGACCTGATGCCATGAGTACAGTGACGCAGCTTTGCAGCACCAGTAACCTGAGTTCAATCTTGACCTTGGATGCTGTCTGTGTGGAGTTTGCACATTGTCCCTGTGACCACGTGGATTTGCCCTCGGTGCTCCAGTTTCCTCTCGCATCCAGAGACGTACAGATTGGTACATTAGCCACTGTAAATAGCCCCAAGCATGTAACTGAGTGGTTGAATCTGGGGCAATTTCATGAGAATGTGGGGAGAATAAAAATTGGGATTAGTGTAGGATTCGTGTGATTGATAGTTGGTGTGGACTCGATCTGCTGAAGCCCTATTTCCATGCTGTGGCTTTCTATGAGACCACAGGTTCCGAACTTAATGATGAAGAGTCTCAGCACCACTTCCTTTCAGCTGGTGAATTCTGCTCTATTGATGGGTCAGGACAGATTTAGTGATACACCCAAGGATGCTGATGAAGAAAATAATGCTGTTGTTTGTAGGACAGGTATCCTACATTTGGCACAACCTAAGATATCAGTGAGAAAGACTTGGTAGTGTCAACTGTGCTGGGTATGCCTTTTTCCTTGGCAAGTCTGAGCCTGGTTCAGTTTTTGGTAGTCCACCCCTTTGAATTCTTCATGTCCTACGTAACATTATCCAACTGAGGATCTGACTGGATCATTTCAGAGACCATTAACTATTGTCAGATCTGGTTATTTTCAAATCTGCATCTTCTTTCAGGAGTACAAGACTGAGTTGAAAACAACTTGGTGCTTCACAATGTTTTATTGGAAAAGTTTAAAACAAAGAAACAGTCACAGAGCACATGGCACTGGCTTTACTACTAGGAGATGAGCCGAGACAAAGGAACTAAAATGAGCTCGGGCTGGGGGGGAAGAGAGCAAGAGAGCAAGATAAGCAAGAGTGAGATAGAGGTGAGAGAGATAGAGCCAAGAGAGAGAGCAAGAAGGAGCAAGATAAGCAAGAGAGCAAGAGAATGATTAACAAAAAACGACACATTTTATACCTGAGATAAGAGGTACTCCTTAGCTAACAATAGTCCAATCAGAAAACCTATTAGACACCTGTGGCAAAACCAACCAATGAGAAAACACGTATTCACCTGATGGACGAACCAATAAACTAAAAAGCAGTTATACTTTGTACAGCCACTTAAGGTGTATTAAACACTATACATGTTAAAAAACTACTTAATACAGTTGAATCCAACACTATCCAATGTGGATCTGGAATTATATATAGGCTAGACCAGGTGAGAACTGCAGAAGTCCTTCCTTAAATGACATTAGTGAACTGGATTGCTTTTCAAACTATCTAGTAGCTTTATGGGGCAGCATCACTTAAACTAACTTCAAGTTTTAAGTTCCAGATTTATTTAAATGAATTTTACATCCATCACTGCTGTGGTGGAGACTTGGATTCATGTTTCCAAATCTTTTGCCCTGTCAAACAACTTCTCTTTATCAATATTTTAATAACTAAAGCAGCGATGAATTCAAAGGAAACAAGGGAAAAGTTAATGCCATTAAGGAGATTAATCTTCCATTCCAAAAGACTCCAGGGCAGTCCTGTGTAACGGTCCAATTGTCAAATCTGTTTTGCCCAATTTAAGAGACCTCCTATATCCCAGGAGCAGTCACTGATGATACAACATTCTTCTGAAACAAACAGTCAGCATTCCTAGTTATTGACTTCTATTTCTTTGGACTCCCATTGTGAATGGGACTTCAGGGCTTCCTGTTCCCCAATCCCTCCCAAGATTGCAGTTTTCTCCTCCATGTAGAAATGGGCTAAGAAATCTTGAGAAGGAGGAGAATCTTGAAGTGCAGAATACCGGCAGAATCTGCAGTCAGCATCTGTTGGCCTTAAAGGAGGATTATTATCTTCCCCCTATGTTCTCCATGCTTTTGACATAAAATTTTCCTGAGACAATTAGTCATGGCTGGACAGAGCCCATTGTAATGTTCATATAGTAAATTGAACTATGTAAGTACATATGTGGACCAAAGTGATTTCGTCAAGCATAACTTTCTCAATTAAGTAAAATTGTAATACCATTGGGAAGCCTCGGTGCTGAAATTGTGGAGCTGATACCAACGTGCATACATTTAAGCATCTGATTGAAATTCCCCGGCCTGGGTCTTACGAAAGAAACTAACAAAGCCAACCAATGGCGAGAGAGCATCCAGCTCTTACACACTTGAACTTCACTGTGCAAGCTGGGCTTTTGTTTCAGACACCCAGGATTTACCCAAGTTATTTATTCAGTAATTAAATGGATGGGCAAAGTTACAATTTCTAAATCTTTGCTTATCAGTACATAATTAAATATTTTGATAAATAATAGATGTTATATTCAATTTGATATGGCATTTATTGGACACAGGCGAATGAGACTTTCTCTTGCAATAACACCAAAAGACCATAAGACATAGGAGCGTAATTAGGCCATTTGTCCCATTGAGTCTGCTCCGCCATTCGGTCATGGCTGATTTATTTTTCCCTCTCAACTCTATTCTCCTGCCTTCTCCCAGTAACCTTTGGCACTATTACTAATCAAGAACCTATCAACCTCTACTTTAAATATACCTAATGACTTGGCCTCTACAGCCATATGTGGCAATGAATTCCACAGATTCACCACGCCCTGGCTCTAGAAATTCCTCCTCATCTCAGTTCTAAAGGGATGTCCTTTTATTCCGAGCCAGTGCTCTCTGGTCCTAGACTCTCCCACTATTAGAAAACTCCTCATATGTTAACCCGTTCATCCCCGGGATCATTCTTGTAAACCTCCTCTGGACCTTTTCCAATGCCAGCACATCCTTCCTTAGATATGGAGCCCAAAACTGCTCACAATACTCCAAATGTGCTTTCACCAACACCTTATAAAGCCTCAGCATTACATCCTTGTTTTTATATTCTAGTCCTCTCAAAATGAATGCTAACATTGCATTTGCCTTCCTTACTACTGACTCAACTTGCAAGTTAACCTTCAGGGAATCCTACACTAGGACTCTCAAGTCCCTTTGCACCTCAGATTTCTGAATTTTCTCCTCATTTAGAAAATAGTCTATGCCTTTATTCCTTCTACCAAAGTGCATACAGTTCCCTACGCTATATTCCATCTGCCACTTCAGTGCCCATTCTCCCAACTTGTCCAAGTCCTTCTGCAGACTCCCTGCTTCGTCATCCTAACATCATTCCCTACCATCACTCCCTACCACCATTCCTGCTAAGGTCCCCTTCCAATCAACTTTGGCCAGCTCCTCCCTCATGCCTCTGCAGTTACCTTCACTCAACTGTCGTACCGATACGTCTGATTTTAGCTCCTCCCTCTCAGATTGCAGGGTGAATTCTATCATATTATAATCACTGCCTCCTAAGGGTTCCTTTACCTTAAGCTCCCGAATCAAATCTGCTTCATTGCACAACACCAAATCCAGAATTGCCTTTTCCCTGGTGGGCTCGACCACAAGCTGCTCTAAAAAGGTATCTCATATGCATTCTGCAAATTCCTTCTCTTGGGATCCAGTGCCAACCTGATTTTCCCAGTCTACCTGCATATTGAAGTCCCCCATGACCAACATAACATTTCCTCTCTTACAGCTTTTTCTATCTCCTGTTGTAATTTGTACCCCACATCTTGGCTACTATTTGGAGGCCTGTATATAACTCCCATCAGGGTCTTTTTACCTTTGCAATTTCTTCACCTTGCCCACAAGGACTCTACATCTTCTGATCCTATGTCACTTCTTGCTAAGGATTTGATTTCATTTTTCACCAACAGAGCCATCCCACCCCCTCTCCCCTCAACCTCCGCCGCTCCAGAGAAAATAGGGTCAACTTGTCCGACCTCTCCTTATAGCACATGTCCTCCATTAGAAAGGGATCTGAGAGTCTCTGTACATTAAATACAAAAGTAGTCAGCAGCAAGTAATTAGAAAGGCTAATGGCACATTAGCCTTTAGTGCAAGATCATAAAAGAAGGGAGGTTTTGATGGCAAGTTTACAGGGCAATGCTGAAACCACACTTACAGAGAATATAGGACAGTACAGTACAGGGCAGGCCCTTTGGCCCACGATGTTGTGCCGGACATAATTAAACCAATAACTCCTAATTAATATAACTCCTCTTCTCCACACACTGACCATATCCCAGCCTTCTCTGCAGATTCATGCACCTATCTTAAATGCTCCTATGCTATCTGCCTCCACCACCACCCTTGACAGGGTACTCCAGGCCTCCACCACTCTCTGTGTAAAAAACTTGCCCCACAAATCTCCTTTGTACTTTTCCCCTCTCACCTTAAATACAGGCCCTCCAGTATTAGACATTACAGTCCTGAGAAAAATATACTGGCTGTCTATCTATGCCTTGCATAATTTTACAAGACAGTCGCCTACCTCTTTGCGGGCTGTGGGTTTGCGAGGAGGGTGTGGCGAAAGATGTAAGGATCCTTGTCATGGTTCATCTCCAGCAGCTGCGTAACAGAGGATTCTCTGATCTATGGGTTGTTCCCGGGGACACACACACACAAGTGGACATCAACTGCTGCTGGAAGGTCAACTCGGTGAAAGACGCCCTTTGGTCTGCCGAAACTTGTTGGTCTCCCAGCACTGCAAGATGTCCGTAGGGGAATGCTGCCGACTTGCACATTCCAGGCTGCAGGAGTACGTGCTGAAGGACGCACTGAAGCTGGGTGCAGCCAATGCAAGGGCTCGGTGGGGAAGGACTACAGATTAGGGTTCTTCTGCCACTGGAGAGGGAGGGGCGGGGTCAGGCGAGAAAGCCCCTTAAATATTGTAAATACGGGATTGGGGTAGCCCCCCAGGGAGCCACACGAGTGGCATCATAAAAAGGTAACAATAATAATGGATCTGTACACAACTGTAAAGGTTTGCACTGTTTTATTGTTGTATATAGTTTGTTTCTTATGATGAATAAAGTTTATATTGGAATAAAAAAAATCTCTATAGATGCACGATGGAGAGCATTCTCACTGGTTGCATCACTGCCTGGTATGGAGGCTCCAATGTGCAGGATTGAAAGAGGCTGCAGAGGGTTATAGACTCAGCCAGCTCCATCACAGGCACAACCCTCCCCACCATCGAGGACATCTTCAAGAGGCCATGCCGCAAGAAGGCGGCATCTGTCATTAAGAACCCTCACCATCTGGGACATGCCCTCTTCTCGTTACAACCATCAATGAGGAGGTACAGGAGCCTGAAGACCCAACTCAACATTTCAGGAACAGCTTCTTCCCCTCCACCATCAGATTTCTGAACAGTCCACGAACCCATGAACTCGACCTCGTTATTCGTCTTTTGCACTATTTTATTCATTTATTTTTTGGTAACTTGTAGTAATTTTATGTCTTGCACTGTACTGCTACCATAAAACAACAAATTTCATGACACATGTCAGTAATGGTAAACTTGATTCTGACTCTGATTCTAAACTTCTATCAAATCTCCCCTCAGCCTCCGTTGCTCCAGAGAAAACACCCCCAGCTTGTCCAACCTCTCCTCATAGCACATGTCCTCCAAACCAGGCAGCATCTTGGTAAACCTCCTCTGCACCCTCTTCAAAGCATCCTATAATGGGGCGACCTGAATTGGATGCAACTCTAAATGTGGCCTAACCAGAGTTTTATAAAGCTGTAACATAACTTCCTGGCTCTTGAACCCAATGCCTTGACTATTGAAGGCCAGCATACAAAATGCCTTCTTTACCACCCTATCAACCTGTGCGGCCACTTTTAGGGAACCATGTACCTGGACCCCAAGATCCCTCTGCTCATCAACGTTGTTAAGGATTCTGCCATTAACTGTGTACTCTCCCTTTATGCTGGATCTCCCAAAGTGCAGCACCTCACACTTGCCCAGATTAAACTCCATCTACCATTTCTCCACCCATTTCTGCAACTGATCTACATCCCGTTGTATCCTTTGGCAATCTTCGATGCAATCCACAATGCCACCAATCTTTGTGTTATCTGCAAACTTACTCACCTGCCCTACCACACTCACTTGGAGGACTGTGTCTCCATGTTTAAGGAAGAATGCACTGAAGGCAGTGAAGGAATCTTCACCAGGTTAAATCCTGGAATGAACGGGTTAGGGTCACAAACACAGAAATAGGCCCTTCGGCCTAATTCGTCCATATAGCCTAATTCTGCTCCTATATCTTATGGTCTTATCATTTTATAAACTTATCAGGTCTCCTCTCCAGAGGATCATGGTAAACCTCTTCTGCATGCTTTCCAAATCCTCCACATCCTTCCTGTAATGGGGCAACCAGAACTGCACACAAGTGCAGCCTAACCAAAGTTTTATACAGCTGCAACGTGACTTCCTTACTCTCATACTCAATGCCCAACCAATGAAGGCAAGCATGCGAAACATTTTCTTTACCACCTTATTTACTTGTGTGGCCCCTTCAAGAGAACAGTGGCTTTGGACCCCAAGATCCCTCTGTACATCAATGTTGTTAGGGGTCTTGCCATTAACTCTGTGTTTTCCATTTACACTTGACCTCCCAAAGTGCAACACCTCCCACTCGCTTGGATTAAACTCCATCTGCTATTTCTCTGCCCTTATCTGTAACTGATCTATGTACTACTGTATCCTTTGACAACCATCTTCTCTTGAAGTCCATCTCTATTTCACCAGCACAGTTGTCTCACTGCATTGTGATGCAATTACAAAAGCTGGAGCTTTGTGCTTTATGGGTTGTTCTTTGACTTCAGAGCAGAGACTCACTTCTCAGTGGTGATTTGAGTATGCATCAAGGGATCTCACACTGAGAAATTATATCATTGTCTGCAAAACACTTTGGGTGTCCTGGGGTCATCATAAACATTGGGTTGACTCTTCATTCCTGCCATCAAGATCATTATATTTCAATTTAGACACAGTGGCTTGCACTTGGAGTAATGTGTGCAAATCTGGTCAGATTTTTGTGAAGGTGTCTTAGAACATAGAACAGAGAATAAGTACAGCACAGGAACAGGCCCTTCAGCCCACAATGTAGTGCTGAACTAATTCAACTAGTAATTAACGCCTAACTAAATTAATCCCTTCTGCTTACACAAGGTCCATATCCCTTCCCTGCACATTTATTTGCCTATCTTAGAGCCTCTTAAACACCTCTATCATATTTGCCTCCACAACCACCCCTGGCAATGCATTCCAGGCACCCACCACTCTCTGTGTAAAAAACTTGCCCCTCACATCTGCTTTGAACACACCCTCTCGCCTTAAATGCATGTCCTCTGGTATTAGATAGTTCGACCCTGGGGAAAAGATACTGACTGTCTATCTATGCCTCTCATAATTTTATAAACTTCTATCAGGTCTTCCCTCAACCTCTGCTGCCCTAGAATAAACAACCCAAGTTTGTCCAACCTCTCCTTATAGCACATGCCCTCTAATCCAAGCAGCCTCCTGGTAAACCTCCAAAGTTAGAGCGACCAGAATTGAATGCAATCCTCCAGATGCAGCCTAACCAGAGGTTTATAAAGCTGCATAAGTTTTATAACTTTCTGACTCTTGAACTCGATGCCTCGGCTAATAAAGGCAAGCGTACCAGGAACCTTCTTTACTTTCATGTCTTGTTATGTTTATCTCTCCTACATATTTTCTTGAAGAATAAACAAATGCATCATCTTATTTTAATGCTCTGCATTATTTTTTGCACCATCCAAAAGATAAAGAGAACTAAGCATTTTGGTTTTGGGCAATCCAGCAGAGTCACAGCCAATGTCACTGATGCCAACAAGACATAACTGGGATTTATTTAGTTAACTGAATGTCATATCCCTGGTTGGCATGGTGGAGTTTGAACTCCTGCCTTTGGAGCTCTGGTTTGGGTGTCTAGGCTACTTGCCCAGTAATATAACCACTGTGCAGCTAGTTCCAACAATAGTTGGCAATGACATATTCCATTGCCTCTCTTCAGTTTCTGTTAGTTAATCTTCCATTTCCCTATGAATATTTGGTGGTGGCCTGCATCCAAACAGACTCACCTGTCCAACGGTATGATGCAGATCCTTTGCCAAGTCCCTGATATACAGCTACAACTGCAGTGTCAGTGATCAGCTCAGACAGAGAGCTGATAGCTTGCGGGTGGATCAAGGGATCAACACTTGTTGTGAGAGACGAAGGTACTGGAGTACATGTTAGTTTTCTACTTAATCCAAATCTTTGCCCACACTCTTTACTCATCTTGTACAGTTTAATGCTGATTAAAAATTGACCACCATGATTCTATTCACATTTTCTGAAGATTCTCAGCCCCAATCTTAAAAATATTCAGGGAAAACAAACTCTGTTGATTATTGTGCTTCACCTTTTACTCATCTAACTGCAGTTTAGTCAAGTTAGCCCATTAAGAACAGGCATCTCTAATATATCCAGGGGGTGTTTCCACCTCGTCTTAGTCTCACCTCAGAGTGAGAAGTTGATAGGATTATCCTACTCCAGACAATGCGGCCTAGCCTGACACTCCAATGCAGCAGAGTCTGAGTGCTGTCTATCATTACAGTACAGGAAATGCTGTCTTTTGAGTAAAGCATAGAACTGATAGAAACATAGAAAAATCTACAGCACAATTCAGGCCCTTCGGCCCACAAAGCTGTGCTGAACATGCCCCTACCCTAGAAATTACTAGGCTTACGCATAGCCCTCTATTCTCAGCTCCATGTACCTATCCAACAGTCTCTTAAAAGACCCTATCAAATCCTCCTCCACCACCATTGCCGGCAGCCCATTCCACACACTCACCACTCTCTGAGTAAAAAACTCACCACTGACATCTCCTCTATACATACTCCCCAGCACCTTAAACCTATGTCCTCTTGTGGCCACCATTTCAGCCCTGGGGAAAAGCCTCTGACTATCCACTCGATCAATGCCTCTCATCATCTTAAACACCTCTATCAGGTCCTCCCTCATCCTCTGTCGCTCCAAGGAGAAAAGGCCAAGTTCCCTCAACCTGTTTTCATAAGGCATGCTCCGCATTCCAGGCAGCATCCTTGTAAATCTCCTCTGCACCCTTTCTATGGCTTCCACATCCTTCCTGTAGTGAGGTGACCAGAAATGAGCACAGTACTCCAAGTGGGGTCTGACCAAGGTCCTATATAGCTGCAACAATACCTCCCAGCTCCTAAATTCAATTCCCCGATTGATGATGGACAATACACCATATGCCTTCTTAACCACAGAGTCAACCTGTGCAGCCGCTTTGAGCATCCTATAGACTCAGACCCCAAGATCCCTCTGATCCTCCACACCGTCAAGAGTCCGACCATTAAGACTATATTCTGCCATCATATTTGACCTACCAAAATGAACCACTTCACACTTATCTGGGTTGAACTGCATCTGCCACTTCTCAGTCCAACTTTGCATCCTATCTATGTCCCTCTGTAACCTCTGACAGCCCTCTATACTATCCACAACATCTCCAACCTTTGTGTCATCCGCAAACTTACTAACCCAACCCTCCACTTCCTCATCCAGGTCATTTCTAAAAATCACAAAGAATAAGGGTACCAGAACAGATCCCTTAGGTACACCACTGGTCACCGACCTCCATGCAGAATATGACCCTTCAACAATCACTCTTTGCCTTCTGTTGGCTAGCCATTTCTGGATCCACACTGCAATGTCCCCTTGGATCCCATGCCTCCTTACTTTCTCAATAAGCCTTGCATGTGGTACCTTATCAAATGCCTTGCTGAAATCCATAAACACTACATCTACTGCCCTCCCTTCATCAATATGTTTCGTCACATCCTCAAAAAATTCAATCAGGCTCATAAGGCAGGACCTACCCTTGACAAAGCCTTGTTGACTATTCCTAATCATATTATACCTCTCCAAATGTTCATAAATCCTGTCTCTCAGGATCTTCTCCATCAGCTTACCAATCACTGAGATAAGACTCACTGGTCTATAATTTCCTGGGCTCTCTCTAACTCCCTTTCTTGAATAAGGGAACAACATTAGCAACCCTCCAATCTTCTGGAACCTCTCCCATCTACATTGATGATGCAAAGATCATCGTCAGAGGCTCCGCAATCTCCTCCCTCACCTCCCACAGCAGCCTGGAGTACATCTCATCCGGCCCCGGTGACTTATCCAACTTGATGCTTTCCAAAAGTTCTAGCACCTCCTCTTTCCGAATATCTCAATGTGCAAGCTTTTCAGCCTACTGCAAGTCCTCACTACAATCACCCAGATCTTTTTCTGTAGTGAATATTGATGTAAAATATTCATTAAATACCTCTGCTATTACCTCCGGATCCATACACACTTTCCCACTGCTGCACTTGATAGGCCCTATTCTTTCGCATCTTATCCTCTTGCTCTTCACATACTTATAGAATGCCTTGGGGTTTTCCTTAATCCTGCCCACCAAGGCCTTCTCATGTCCCCTCCTGTCTCTCCTAATTTCCTTCTTAAGCTCCTTCCTGTTAGCCTTATACTCTTCCAGATCTCTAACATTACCCAGCTCTCTGTACCTTTTACAAGCTTGGCTTTTCCTTTTGACTTGATTTATTATAGCCTTTGTACACCATGGTTCCTGTATCCTCTCGTGACTCCCCTGTCTCATTGGAACATGCCTATGCAGAATTCCACACAAATATCCCCTGAATATTTACCACATTTCTTCTGTAATTTTCCCTGAGAACATCTGTTCCCAATTTAATCTTCCAATTTCCTGTCTGAGAGCCTCATAATTCCCTTTACTCCAAGTAAACGCTTTTCTAGTCTGTGTCTTCCTGTCTCTCTCCAGTGCTATCATAAAGGAGATAGAATTATGATCACTATCACCAAAATGCTCACCCACTAAGAGCTCTCACACCTGACCAGGTTCATTTCCCAATAGCAAATCAAGCACAGCCTCTTCTCTTGTAGGCCTATCCACATATTGTGTGAAGAATCCTTCCTAAACACACTTAACAAACTCCACCTCATCCAAACCCCTCACTGTCTGGAGATGCCAATCGATGTTTGGGAAATTAAAATCTCCCATCACAACAACTCTGTTATTCTCACACCTTTCTAGGATCTGCTTCCCTATCTGCTCCTCAATACCCCTGTTACTATTGGGCAGCCTATAAAAAACACCCAGTAAGGTTATTGACCCCTTCCTGTTCCTAACCTCCACCCACAGAGACTCAGTAGACAGTCCCTCCATGATGTTCACCTTTTCTGCAGCCGTGACACTATCTCTGATCAACAGTACCACTCCCCCACCTCTTTTGCCTCCCTCCCTGTCCTTCTTGAAATATCTAAAACTTGGCACTTGAAGCAACCATTCCAGTCTCTGGGCCATCCAAATCTCTGTAATGGCCACCACATCGTAGCTGGTAGATGTCAAGTGCAAGCAAGCAAGCAATTATTTGAAAAAGAGTAAGGAAGTTATCAGTGATCTTTTCAACCAATATCACAAAAAAGGGAGCTGAAAATCTGATCAAAATCACATTAATGTTGCCGTGGCCTTGTTAACTGCTGTATTTTCTGCAGTAATGACTGCATTTCTAAATTGACCACATATGCAGTGCTGAGTTCTGAGAGTTGCTGAATAAATGAACATCCTTCTTCCAATGTAGTTATACTTACAAAAAAGTTAATCAAATGTCCTTTTGTATAAAGTATTCATTGGGCCATACAACAGACCTGACTCCAAGGCAGGTTGAAATTCAAGTTTCTATTTATCAATTTATAATTCAAATCTGCAGTTAGAATTCTCTTGATGGACATGTTATCAGGCATAGGGAACAGTGGAGGGGAAATGTTATGAGGTGTTTGTACCTCATCCATTCTATTGTTGGAACATTTATAAACCTTCTTTCTTCTTTTCAAATTGTCTACATCCTTGTTAGGATATTATCATTTTATGTAAATGTGTGGTGATGCACTGAAATGCTTTTATTACAACACAGGACTGAGCAAAGGACAATTGAGATAATGAATTGGGTTCGATCTTTTAACTAGAGTTCATTTGTTTAAGCATTTTGTGAGCTGCTCTGGTGTAGTACTGGCAGCAGGTAGAATACTCAGACGAATTAACCGAGGCTGAAAGATCAATTCTGAAGAGTACTGCTGACTCTGATGCTCACTTTGTTGAATCCGTCCTGTTACTCCAGCCATCAACTCTGATGCTTCAATGTGCAGACTCTCATTTCACCATTCCTCCTCTAATTCTGTTTCCTGAGGCCACTAAATCTGTGGCTCTTCTCCACTGGAAAATTTATGTGCAAGCTACACAAAAGGCCACCGGGTTGGGTTTGTTTATTAATTGCCTCTCCCAATAACAGGCTGCTTATATCATCCATCAGAGCTTCAGAGGAAGCACATAGGATGTAAAGTTTATAACTGGGCCATTCAGTCCAGATAGCCCATGCTGGTGCTTATGTTCCATGTGAGCCTCCTTTCATCCCTCTTCCTCCAACCCCATTAACATAACTCAGTCAGACCTCAGCTGGAGTACTGCATGAAGTACTGGTCACCAAGGTGCAGGAAGAATGTAATAGCACTGGAGAGGGTGCAGATGGTGTAGTAGTGGACTCAGCCCAATACATCATAGGCACATCCCTCCCCACCATTGGTAGTGTCTACATCAGGTGCTGCCTCAAGAAGGCAACGTCTATCATCAAAGATCCCCACCATCTATGCCATGCCACCTCCTCACAGCTACCATCGGGTATGAGGTACAGAAGCCTGAAGTCCCACACTGCCAGGTTCAAGAACAGCTACTTTCCTTCAACCATTTGGTCCTTGAACCAACCTGCACAGCCCTAATCACTGCAGTTTAGCAAACTATGACCACTTTGATCACTTTGCACTACAATGGACTTTGCTTTTTTTGTTCTATTTGTGTTCTTTTTCGTAAAAATTGTGTATAATTTATGTTTAATTTATTTCTTGTGAATGCTGCTTACATGATGCTGCTGCAGGTAAGTTTTTCATTTGCACCTGTGCGTACATGTACTTGTGCATCTGACAATAAACTCAACTTTGACTCTAAAAGGAGATTCACCAGGATGTTGCCTAGATAGCAATCTTTCAGATATAAGGAGAGACTGGAGAGTCTAGGTCTGTTCTCCCTGGAGCAGAGGAGGTTAAGAGGTGACATAATTGAGGTATATAAAATTATGAGAGGTATAAATCAGGTAGACTGCAGGAAAGGTTTCCCATTTCAGAGGTAGCTAAAACTAGAGGATATCGGCTTAGAGTAAGGGGGAAGAGATTCAAGGGGGATCTGAGGGCAACCTTTTTCACCCAGAGAGTGGTGAGTCTTATCACCCCACCTCACCTGGATCACCTGCCAGCTCTTGCTCCACCCCTTCCCCTCACCTCTTTATACTGGCAATCCCCCCTCTATCTTTCAGACCAGATGAAGGGTCTGGACCTGAATCGTCGACTGTCCATTTCCCTCCACAGATGCTGCCTGTGTTGAGTTCCTCCAGCATCTTGTTTTTCTGCTCCAGATTCCAGCATCTGCAGTCTCTTGTGTCTCCATCTGGAATACACCAACTGAGAGAGTGTTGGATGCAGAGTTGCTGATAGCATTTAGGAAATAACTTGAATCGCTTGGGCATGGAGGACGATGGACGAAGTGCTGTGTGATGGGGTTAGTATGGAAGGATGCCCATGGATGAGTGAGGCCAAATGGCCTGTTTCTCCACTGTGTGATTCCATGATTCTATGACCATAATCTACTCCTTTCTTCCTCGTGTTTGTTGAAAATAAGATAAGATTTCTTTATTAGTCACATGTACATCGAAACACACAGTGAAATGCATCTTTCGCATAGAGTGTTCAGGGTGCAGCCCGCAAGTGTCGCCAAGTTTCCGACGCCAACATTCCTAACCCGTGCGTCTTTTTTTTGGAATGTAGGAGGAAACCGGAGCACCCAGAGGAAACCCACGCAGACACGGGGAGAACATACAAACTCCTTACAGAGAGTGGCCGGAATTGAACCCGGGTTGCTGATGCTGTAATAGTGTTACACTAAACGCTACACTACCGTGCCTGCCCAAAACTTTACAGTGGTCAATTAGCCCAGTGACCTGCATGTCTTTGGGATGTGGGAGGAAACCAGAGCACCAGGGGGAAACCCACGCGGTCACAGGGAGAATGTGCAAATTCCACACAGACAGCACTGGAAGTCAGGATTGAACCCCGGTCTCTGGACCTGTGAAGCAACGGATCTACCAGCCGTCCTACTGTGCTGCAATTTCTATATTCATACAACACCTTTCTCACACTTAGACCACCCGAAGTTCTTCACTGCCAGTTGATTACTTTTGAAATGATTCACTGGTAAAGCAGTAACCAATTTGCATACAACAGTATACCACAGAAAGGCCATTTGATTGATTAATTTTCTTTGATATTATAGGCTTAAGAATCATTCTTGGCCATAAAAGATCAGAGGTGAACTCCCTGACCATCTGTGGGAAAACTACCAAGAATGCATCTGCATCCTGCTGAGTGGGTTTTCAGGGCCTTGTTTTGAAGTGTTACCTAACAGAAGTGAACTTAGATGATGCAGCATTTCCCCAGCCCTGCTCTGAAGTACTGACACAGTTTTATTGAGTTGATCTCAATACCTTTTGATCTCAAAGCCTTTTAGTTCAGATCTATTGCTGAGCCAAGATGGCACTAAAGAAAAGAGTTAATCAATCATAAAAGGAGCACTTTGACAGCATTGCAGCAATCTGGGCTATTTTGATGTGGGTACATTTCCATGAAGTGGCAGAACTGAGTGGAGTCTTTCAGACGACAAATTAAACCAAGGTCCTGTCTCCCTGGTGAGGTACTTTGAGGAGGATCAGACTTTCCCAGTATCTCCTGGTCAAAGCTGGATTATCACAATGATGTTTGTGGAACTTTGCTGGATGCAGGTTGACTGCCATGTTTCTCTATTTTACATCACCAGTGCTTGTTAATTATTTAGTGAAAATTCCTCCAATCAGAAGATCAAAGTCACTGGGATGAAAGGGCTCAGCTGCTTGTACTTTGGGCAGCATCAAAGCTGGTGGTACTTCCGATGGGAACTGAGCCTGTAGTCCAGAAGTCACAGAGTCATACAACTCGGAAACAGACCCTTTGGCCCAACTCGTCCATGCCGACTGTGTTGCTCAGCAAGCTTGTCCCATCTGCCTGTGCTTGGCCCATAGCCCTCTAAACTTCTCCTATCCATGTACTTATCGAGGTGGCTTTTAAATGTTTCTATTTGTGGCAGCTCATTCCGAATACGCACGACCCTTTGCGTGAAGAAGCTGCCCTGATGTCCCTTTTAAATCTCCCACCTCTGATCTTAAACCATCTTGTTTTTAACACCCCCTCCCTGGGAAAAAGACTAAGTGCTTTCACACTGTCTATGCCCCTCATGATCTTACATACCTCTGTCAGCTCGCCCCTCAATCTCCTACGTTCCAGGAAATAAAGTCCCGGTCTATGCAACCTGTCCTTGTAACTCAGGCCCCCAAGTCCAGGCAACATCCTGGTAAATCTTTTCCGCACTCTTTCTAGTTTAATAACACCTTTCCTATTACAGGGTGACCAAAACTGTGCACAATACTCCAAGTACAGCATCACCAATGTCTCATATAACTGCAACATAACTACCCAACTCCTGTACTCAGTGCCCTGACTGATGAAAGCCAGTGTGCCAAATACTTTTTTCACCACCCTGTCTACTTGTGATGTCGCTTTCAGCGAACAATGCACTTTCGCTCCTTGGTCCTTCTGTTCCATAACACTCCCCAGGGCCCTACCATTCACTGTATAAGCCCTTCCCTGGTTTCAGCTCCCAAAATGCAATACTCTATCTACGTTGAAAGCCATTTGCCAGTCCTCAGCGCATTTACCTAGTTGATCCAGATCCCCCTGTAATTTTTCATAACCTTCTACACTAACTACAACACCATCTGCAAACTTCCTAGCCATGCCTTGTACATTCACATCCAAATTGTTTATATAAATTACAAACAACAAAGGTCCCAGCACCAACCCCTGTGGCACACCACTAGACACAGGCCTCCAGTCTGAGAAACAATCCTTGACCACCACCTTCTGCTTCCTACCACTGAGCCAATTGTGAATCTAATCCAAGTATTTTTGTCTGGGACATCCTGAGGCCAAAAATGCAAGTTGTTTTCTTTTTAACCACTTACCTTTCCTTCAAGTTTGTTTTTATATTCAGGTGAGAGCAAGGCAGACTTCTAAGCATTGTCTGATCTGCAGGATAACATCCCACTGGGCAGAGGAGGTGGGAAACAATGGGCAGAACCTTGAAGCTGTGTGATGCCAACTGAAACGGGGAATATGAGTTCCAGTTCCCACTAGTGTGTCAGGCGGAGGAAAGGAGCTGGGGGTGGCCTTTTTTGGAGGGGGTTGAAGGGGTGGGTGCAAGAACAGAGTTGAAAGTTGAGAAGAGGAAGAGAAAAAACATTGTTTGATTTATCCAGGTTAAAAGTGAGAATTGGACAAATGTTGTCCATCAGACCGGACTCAAAGGTGAGAACAGCACCACTGGGGTGCTGAGGGGGAACCTGGAAAAAGAGTTGCTCTTCCTTTTGAAACAGTGCAGGCCAAAATTACCTTTCGCATCACCCAACAGATGTTCTACATTTACACAAGTGACTAATGCAACCTTTTTGTGTTAACTTTGAAATTCCACCGTCTGCATTACACACAGAGCAAATAACATCCTTGCCTACTGACAAGATAATTCACTGTAGCTGCTTTAAAGCTGAAGCTCTGTGGCAGTGAATTATCACCTAATGATCCAGTTGCAGAACACATTACAGAATGCACAAATAAATCATCAGAGGACTAAATAGAGTATGGTCCCACTCTTGAATATTGCCGATGCTCAGTCACTCGTACAAAAGAGCTTCATAATTCACCTTCACCTCTGCGTGCTCAGGTTATGAGTCTTTTTTGCTCTTAAGAGTCACAAATGCGTCTCTACTGGAGTGGGAAAGTATTCATTATTTGTTTGATTTTTAATAGTTTAGCTGCACGGCAAAGAGGGATTCATATTTCTTTTAAGCGACGGAACAAGAGTGGGAGGTAGTACAACTTAGAGGTTTGTGAGGTGGGTCTCAATTGGGTGCACCTTGTCCAACAGTATAATGCCATGCAGCAGAAGCAGATTGCAGGTTTCAGAGCGGATGCTTGTGTTATCATTTACCATCAGCTGTGTGACTTTCCGCTACCTATTGGCTGGGCCAGGAGGTGCCAGATGTGTCCAGCTGTCCAGACCTGAATATCCTGAATGAGAGAGCCTGATGAGTTGACTCTGTCCCAGTAGGCACCCAGGCTCTGTGCAGTAAACAGGCCTCAGCTCACGGCTGTCAAAGGTCTTAGGCTATTTTTAAATGCCTGAAATTTAAAAACTATTCAAGGATGTGTAGATAAATTGTTATTAAAAAATTAAATTTAGCTGGGAACACCTTAATATATAAGCAAGTTATTAAAAAGAAACACTAAAATTGAGTAAATTAATTCAAACTTTCTGCACTTACATTTTTCCATGGGGCTGAGCCCTTCTAAGTGAACAGGCTGCCAATCTTACACCAGCTCTCCCTGCTATACAGCTGAGGGGACCAGGTCAGGGGTTACTTGGAGACAAAAGAGACCGTAGATGTTGGAATCTGGAGCAAAAATGAAGGGTCTCGACCCAAGACATTAACTGTCCATTTCACTCCACAGATGCTGCCTGACCCGCTGAGTTCCTTCAGCAGTTTGTTTTTTGCAGGACTGCACTTGAACCCTTCCTCCAGTGCTCCACATCTAGGCTTTGTTTCCGAGTCCAGTGGTGGAACAGAGGTTGGCAGTGCTTGCCCTCAGACTTCCACATTTTGTTGAGGATGAGGTGGTGAATGTGGATGGCGAATGTGCCGTGACTTTTTTCAGTCCTCATTGAAGAAAGAAGGTAGCCTTAAATCTCTCAAAGCCTCTCATCTCTATTTCCTCCCTCATAACCTCCCCTCAGGACTTAATCTGGTCACGACTCTTGGGATCCCTCAGGTCCCTATTCCCCTCCCCTCCAGCCTCACTGCTTTTCTTTATGGCATCTCTCAGGTCTTTCTGCCCCTCTGGAGTATTGGTGACTCTTTCCTCAGGAGCCTGCTAACCTGCCCTCTACGTTCTACCATCAGCCTCCTCATTTCTGGGTTGTGCCTTTATTTTAGTGCATCATGTGACCTCATCTTTCTTGGATACTCTCTGCCATTCTCCCTCCAGGCCTTGAGATAACTGGGCGCACAATCCCATTGTTCAATGTTGTTTCTATCAGCACTTCGAGTCATCGAGTATTACAGTATGGAAACAGGCCCTTCGGCCCAACTGGTCCCATTTGCCTGCATTTGGCCAATATTCCTCTGAACCTTTCCTATCCATGTACTTATCCAAATGTCTTTTAAATGTTGTTATTACGCCTGCCTCTACTACTTCTTCTGGCAGTTTGTTCCACATACCCACCACCCTAAGTTGCCCTCAGGTACCTTGGAAATCTTCCCCCTCTCACCTTAAACCTATGCCTTCTAATTTTTGGTTCCCTTTCCCTCAGAAAAAGATTATGTGCATTTCTGGCCATGAATGTGCTGACATGGAAAATGCATTTTTTGCATCAGACATGGAAACAATGATACTATTCTCCACGGAATGTTCCTTTTAAAGTGAATTTGAAGTATCCTGTTGGTCCTAGCCCAGCTATGTTTTAACAGTGCTGCTCTCCGAGCTGATCCCAGCCCAAGTCTGAGGACCAGGCAGCTTGGCTCCTTCACTTACCACCTTCAGGCCTGCTTCCTCAGCTGAGATGAGCCCATTTCTATTGTGCCTATTCCCTGGGGACTTGGTGGGCCCACAACCAAACCTGTCTTTGGTGGAGTGCACATCAACGTGTTAACTCTCCCACCTGGGTGCCGAAGAATTTCTGAGCCAGATTGCTTTTTGCAGTGGATATTCTGACGTTTTATGTGGTAAACACACTCTTCATGGTCTTTCCTCCAATCTACCCCAGTAGTGCAGGGGTATCCTGAGGACAGAGGGTCAGCTGAGTGGTCTACTTACGTGACTATTTCTTTAACCGTACATAACCAGACATTGATGTTTTCTGTCACACATGTGAAGATAAATGCCAGAATTTATTGACAACCTGGTTTCTGTTGAGATTGTTACTAAAGAACAACAAGCCAATATTGATTTTTTAAATTAAAATGCAGAGATTTACGACTTGTGGCATTGTGTGTGTTGTCAACATGTTTCACTTGAAATTATTTTTAACTTTATCAGTTCCAGAGTCTAAATAGCAGCCTGGGTCTACATCATAACGTCTCATCATTATTTTAAAATATTCAATGTTTTACAAATTAAAGTGAATTTTAATTATTAAGATCATGTAAATATGCCAATACCACCCATAAGACTATAACCATAATATATAGGAGAAGAGTTAGGCCATTCGGCCCATTGAATTTGCTCTGCCATTCAATCATGGCTGATATTTTTTTCAACCCCATCCTCCCGTCTTCTCCCTGTAATCCTCAACCTCAACCTATCAATCTCTGCCTTAAACACACCCAGTGACTTGACCTCCACAGCCCTCTGTGGCAATGAATTCCACAGATTCACTACCCCCTGGCTGAAGAAATTCCACCTCATCTCAGTTTTAAAGGGACATCCTTTTATTCTGAGACAGTGCCTGAAGATCCTAGACTCTCCTACTAATGGAAACATCCACTCTACATCTAGTCTTTCAGTGTCCAGTAGGTTTCAATGAGATTATGTGCATTTCATGAGATTATGTGAGGTTTCACTCACTCCACCCATCTCGACTTTGATGTTTATCAGTTTTGTCTAAGAAGTATTATTCCGTGTCCTGCAGAGGTCCAACATGTTGTCCCAACAAGGAATGACATGTTGTAGGGTTGTGAGCGCACAGCTTCTTGAATCTCCAGTAACAAAAGGAAATGCCTTTATATTCAAGTTTCTAAATCAACCAGTGAAAGATCAGAACTTCATTGCCACACCTGACCTTGGACCTGACAAGTTCTACTTTCTGAACTTAATCCAGAGGTTGAGAGAAGGATTAGGAGATGCACTGGGCTCTGATCGACTGAAGTCAGACCCATAGCCCAGCACAACATTTGTAAACAGGCATCCCAGAGAACGGGAAAGGTCTCTGACTTTGGGAAGTAATGGACCAGGAAGTTCTGCTTAACTCTCCACAGAATATGCTGGGAATGTTTTTTCCTCGGAAAAGACCCTTCACCCATCATAAGATGCTTTTTCAATCCAATGGAAAATCCCAACAACCTTAGTACCAGGCTCCAGAAATCACGATAGACAGTGACCAAAACCTTATCAGTCTTATTTCTTCTTCTTAACTCTCCCACTTGTGATTTTCCAGTGGCTTGTCTGTATGCCGAAGCTCAAACCAAAAGCAGCATTCATATACCTTCCATACCTTAGTGAATGGCTGAAGATCTCCCGACTTCCAGCCACTGTCCTCTGGAGATGGCTGTGACTAACTGTGTAGCGTTAAGCCACCAACATTTCCTTCCTTGCTGGGACAACATGTTGGACCTCTGCTTGATGGTGAATTAAACTTTTTACTATTTAATGATGCCACTTGGAGTTGAGGAACAAGCAACAAACATCCCACCGTCATGAAATCTCTTAAAGAGGACAAACCGAATGCCCTGGAATAGCCTTTGTGCTTCTTACTAGCACTGATAGTTCGACAATTACAAGCCAGTAGTTTGCAGGTTTAGTTGATTACAAAACAAAACAAACCACTGCAGATTGCACCAAGGGCATTGAATATAAAAGCTGGGAGGTTATGTTGCAATTGTACAAGATACTAGTGAGGCCACACTTGGAATATTGTGTTCAGTTTTGGTCACCCTGTTGTAGGAAGGATGTGATTAAACTGGAAAGAGTGCCAAAAAGATTTACAAGGATGTTGCCAGAACTCAAGGGATTGAGTTATAGGGCAGAGGTTGGACGGGCTAGGCCTTTACTCCTTGGAGTGTTGGAGACTTTTAAGGGGTGATCTGGTGATCAGGGTGAGCGGTCTTTTTCCCAGGGTTGGGGAATTGAAAATTAGAGGACATAGTTTTAAGGTTAGAGGTGAAAGGTTTAGTAAGAACCCAAGGGGCAACATTTTTACACAGCGGGTGGTAGATGTATGGACCCAGCTGCCAGAGGAAGTGGGTGAGGCAGGTACATTAGACACATTTAAGAAGTATGTGGACAGGTACATGGATGGAAAAGTTTAGAGGGATATGGGCCAAGTGCTGGGAAATGGCATCAGATTGCATATACATCTTGATCAGCATGGAGAAGTATGGGCTGAAGGGCCTTTCTCTGTGCTGTACAATGCTATAACTCCATGAGGTGCTGGATATCCGAAATAAAAACAGGGAATTCTATGCTACTCATATTCCCTCTCCATGGATGCTTCTGGCCTGCTGCTTATATCTCTTTTCATTTGAATCAGTTACAAGATGTGCTGTTTAGTTGAAGGCTCCCACATTTCACTGAAGAATGGTTGCTCTGTGGGCAGTTAGTTTACTTGGGAGTCAACACAGCAGGAAGCCAAGCTGAGCAGCAGGGCTCACCTGCACTGAGCTTCAGATGCTCTGTGGTGGGCTGGGAAAGCAAACTTGTGGGCCAGGTGTAGCCAGCAGGCTGACGCTGTGCATCACTCTTCTACTCCTCTGCTCATTGGACACTCGATCAGTTCTTCTGCATCCATTCACTCCTCAACCACTCCCAACGAATCAGTGAGCCTGCACAATGGGTGAGCACAGATCACAGCAGGGGAATGCTCCAATACATGTCTATTCCCACTCAGGAAGGACATTCAATGTGATTACGCCTCTCTCATACTCTTGAATGGACCCCTCACATGCTGAAGATGAATTCTTGATCTCCCATTCTACCTCATCACTGCCCTTGGACTTTATTTGTTTACCTGCACTGCACTTTCTCTGTAGCTGTAACATTATATTCTGCATTCTGTTACCTTGATGTATTTATGTATGGCGTGATCTGCCTGGATGACAAACAAATGAAAGCTTTTCACTGTATCTTGGTACATGTGACAATAAACCAATTCCAATTCGTGGTAATAACACTGAGCAACTTAAGAACATAAAATAAAATATCTTTATTAGTCACATGTACATCAAAACACACAGTGAAATGCATCTTTTTGCGTAGAGTGTTCTGGGGGCAGCCCGCAAGTGTCACCACGCTTCCGGCGCCAACATAGCATGACCACAGCTCTTAACCTGCATGTCTGTTTGGAATGTGGGAGGAAACCGGAGCACCCGGAGGAAACCCACGCAGACACGGGGAGAACGTACAAACTCCTTACAGACAGTGGCCAGAATTGAACCCGGGTCACTGGTGCTGTAATAGTGTTACACTAACCGCTACACTACCATGCCTGAGGAGAGGCATGGAGAAAATTCCTGAGGGTCAAGCAAAGTTGCCACTGGTAATGGGATGACACTAAAGGAAGAGCAGGAGTTCAAAAGTAAGAAAACGCAGAGCTGTTGGATTTCACCAAGCTGAAGGATGATCCATCCATATCGCTGGACATCAGCAGGCAAATCCTGTGAAGTAACAGTGACCGATTTTTGCAACGTAGCATGATTTCTGTAGGGTCAGAATCCAGGTTAACTGGTTTCAATCCCCAAACATCTGTTACTGATGCTAATCTGTTTGAAGCAACAGTGCATGATATGTACTGCTGATCCTTCTAAAGAGCAGAAGCAGACGCGATGAACAAAAACAGTCTCCACAAACACTAGGAATTTTACGATTAGAAGGACAGAGGAAAGGCAAGGTGAAAAGGTAAAATGGGATATTGGGGCTCAGGTATGTGGAATGAAAACACTGGCACCTTCTCAAGAGTTAAGCCCTTGACTAAAACCCTTGATTCTCTTAATCCACAGTATTTAATACGGTGATGATTGATAGGACTGTACAGTAAGCTGGGGATGAGGACAGATAGCTTGAGTGAAGGCAAAGATTACAGGTTCTTCAATCAAACTGTCATTCTCAATTACAAGGTGCCCTATGACCAACAGTTCATTGGGTTTTGATTTTTCTTTTGTGGTTCCTGTGTTCCTGTCAAAGTGAAGGATGTCACTGTTTGAGAATTTAATCATTTTCCACATTCATTGTTGAGCAGAACAACGGCAGTACGGCACTTTTCCACCAGCTTTCACACTTGCCCACTTTCTAACACTTTCCTTATCTCAGTCCGAGACTCAGATAGTCTTTCCATCTTGCTGCTAGTTCATCTCGCTCCCACCCTCTTTGACACGTTAACTTGCTCGACCTCACTCCCATCACTCTGTCACTCGCCACCTCATACTGACTTCCTCCATCTCACTCAAGCAGCATTTGGGAGACACAGTAGACATAAAAGAGGCTTTTGAAATCACATTTTCTCACCAAAAGGAGGCGTCTGGGAGATGGCATCACTCAGGAATTCAGAACAGTAAATGGTAAGTATAAATCGTGCAAAGTAACAGATTCCATAGCTGGGGTCTGAGTAATGCTGGTCCCCTTTACCGACTCTCCAGCTGAAGTCTGCTTCCATGTCAAGGCCCCACGCTCCCTGTGGGTGTGATAGGCACAAAACTGTGCCAGCTGTGCTTGTGCCAACAAAGTGCCTGCGGACGTCCTTTGGAGTTGCTGAAGATGCCCAGTGTTCACTCAGTGTTCAACAGCACCAAAGGCCATGTCTGTTATGTGTCTAGGCCATCCCAACTGAACATAGGAAGGTGTGTTTCACACAGACTGAACACATGGAGTTGGGCTCCTCGCGGAGTGAAGACTGTGTTTAATTATTGTTTTTCAGAATTATTGCACAACACAGAGCAATTTGAGTCCTGATGCAGGGTCTCGACCCGAAACATTGACAGTTCCTTCCCCCCCCACAGATGCTGCTCAACCCTCCAGCAGTTTGTTATCCCCGGTACAGCTGGGAATCTGCGTTGATGAGGCTGAAACAATGAGGGGGTCTCTGTTGCCTTTTGCTGTGAGTCTACAATGTTGTTTTTTGTCTCTACCTGGGCTAATTGACACTTGGAATGGAAGGAATCCTGGGTGTGCTGTTGTGCCTCATTGTGTCTCCGGGTGACAGAAGGATCTACTGAGAAATGTAGTGCCCCTAAATAAATCTGGTTTCTTTCTCCAGCATGACCACATGGACCTGTGATGTCTATTCACCAACCGCACTATGAGTTCTGTGCACTGATTTATTGAAGTGCTTTGGAATACCCATCACCCTTGTCCTTGTCTATAGGAAAGATACCGGCAAAGTGACTCTTCCACTTGGTCTCTCACCCTTCTGTTTGCTCTCAGAAGATGGGCTGAAGGGCCTGTTTCTGTGCTGTATTGGTCTTGCTTCTATGACTCCATGACTCGGCAGTACACAGTACCTGCATTTTCCGGCTCCTGTTGTCTTTGATCCATAAGGAACAAATTTTGGGAATTTAAACATCTTTGAATGCAAAAATTTCTCATCGCTAACTTCGATTTGCTTGGTTTCCAACATTGTGCTGCTTATTTAATTTGTTTCTCAATTTTTTTTTCAGACTGTGACCTTTAAAGTGCAAGATTGTGCATTTAGTTATGCCTGGCAAGGTGTGTTATTGAAATTAATTGATCAATTCTTTGATAGCAATGGTAAATCAATCCTTGCTGTTATAACACTTCACCAATGTTCTTAAAAATGCATAAATGCAAACAGAGAAAGCAACTGTGGTAATTGTAATTGATTTACCTCACGAAAAGATTGCACTGAAACAGCTCATCTGCAACAAAATGAATCACTTATTAATTTTAATACAGTGACTGAAAAATAGAATGTGCAATAACATCGTGGGGTGTGGGAGATAGAGCAAGCTAGAGTTTATCCAACCCAAGGCTTTAGATTCTCACTGAACATTTGTTTTAATCAATAAGAGCATTGGATGTATTTCAGATGTGCAGTCTCTATCGCTAGACACAGTAAAGAGATTTGAGAAGCAGAAAGACTGTGACTATTTTTGTATTGCCAGTCACCCTTTTAGGATATCCTGAAACATCAAGAAAAATTATCAGAAAAAAGATTTACAAGGATGTTGCCAGGACACAAGGACTGAGTTGTAGGGTAGGTTGGACAGGGTAGGACTTTTTTCCTTAGAGAATAGGAAACTGAGGACTGATCTTATAGAGGAGCATAAGGCCATGGAATGAATGCACTCAGTCTTTTTCCCGGTGCTGGGAATCAAAAACTAGAGGGCATAGGTTTAAGGTGAGTGGGGAAGGATTTAATAGGAAATTGAGGAGCAACTTTTTTTACACAGAAGGTGCTCCATACATGGAATGAGCTGCCAGAGGAAGTGGTTGAGGCAGGTACAATAACAACTTTTAAAAGACAGTTAGGTAGGTACATGGAAAGGTTTAGAAGGATATGGGCTAAATGGGACTAGCTGAGATGGGCATCTTGGTCAGCATGAACCAGTTGGACCAAAGGGCCTGTTTCCAAGCTGTGTGAATCCAAGACTATTATCAATGAAGTTGTAATGTGGAAAGTTAAGCAGTAATTTTTTTTTATTCATTCACAGGCAAGGCTTACATTTACTGTCCATTTTTTATCGTCCTTGGGAATGTGGTGGTAATGCACCTTCTTGAACGGCTGCAGCTCTGTGGGGTAAGGAGCCGAGGATTCTCGTCTATCAACAATGAAAGAATGGCAATGTATTTACTGGTCAGGATGGTGTGAGGGCAATGTGAAGCTGGTAGAATTTTCAAATATTTGCTGCTTCTGTTCTTGTCGGTGGGAGAGTTTGGGGGTTCTGGAGCTTGCACTGAAATTTAGCAGTGTGTCTTAGAGATGGTATAAGTACAGGCATTGGCTCTGGTCAGGAAAAGAGAAGTGTTCAAGCTGGAAGCTGGGTGCCAGTCATGTGGGATTGTCTCAGATTGTTTGCACACATCAGGTCCCATAAGCTGATTTAGAGAAGCTTAGTGAAAAAATAAATATTGGCCCAAACCCCAAAAGAGAAATGCCTTACTTGTACTCTGAGACAGAAGATTGTGGGCCCACATACCATCCAGAATTGGAGCATGTAATCTTAGCTGATTCTACTTCAGACGGGAAATTAAAATGAATTCTACAATGGATGCAGGAAATCTGATGGCAACATTTGAAAAAAAAAGAAAGTCTTGGGCAACTGAATTAAAAACAACCTGTCTGATCATTTATTTATTACTCTTTGTGAGACATTGCCATGCACATATTTGCTCTGTCATAACCTACAGTACAACAGTAGCTGTGCTTCAGAGGTGTTACAGTGGCTGCAATATCCTTTGAGAAATTGAGGATACCTTAGGTAACTGGACTGCATCTGATTCTTTCTTCTTCCTCTTTCAACTTCATTTTTGAGTATTATTTGTCTTTGTTACCATCCACTTTTGTGCTTTAAGTTTTTACCAAATTTTCTGACAGCTCAGTGTCCCATGGACTCCAGTGAACATTCCCAAGCATGCCCTGGGCCACACACCATCAGAGATACATGGAGAACATAAATTGGCTTCAGAACATTACGTTAATACAGGAGCCTTGAATATAAGTATAGTTAATGAGGCTTGCAGTACAGACAACATGAATTTCATTCACTGTGAATCACAGTAAATAAACAAAGACAGCCCAGCTCAGTTTGTTCTCTCCAAGTCATAGCTTCCCGAGTTGTTTCCCCTCCATAAACAATGGAGAAAGAAATGGTTTTTCTGCTCTTTTCCATCATAAATCCTGAAGGGTTTTGCCAATAAAAAATGACAGTGAATCTTCTAATAACACAACACATGTAATTCTCCTGGCTTGAGTGTGTCATTTAAATTTATTCACCTTCCAGGGCAGGAAGTTATCTTGAGTTCTTGATATATTGCATTCTTGAAAATTAATAATGTGCGACTAAGTTTGTAAACTATTTGTTTTTCTAAGGCCTTGCAAGGATTTACAAAGCAGCAAGGAAATACAAGAGAAAAGGACTGCATTTGTGTATTGCCTTCCTTGATCTTCTAAAACACTTCACAAGGAGCAAAATATCATGACAGTGGAGTCAGTGTTACATTTCATTGAGTCATAGAGTTATACAGCTCAGAAACAGGCCCTTTGGCCCAACTCATCCATGTTGACCAGGATGCCCACCTGAGCTAGTCCCATTTGTCTGCATTTGCCCCATAACCCTCCAATCCTTTCCTATCCATGAACCAGGTTAAGTATCTTTTAAACAATGTAATTGGACCCGCTTCTATCACCTCGTCTGCTAGCTCATTCCATATACCCACCAACGTCTGTGTGAAAAACGTGCACCTCAGGTCCCCTTTAAATATTTTCCCCTTTCACCTTAAACCTCTGCAGTCCTATTGTTCTGCTCCAGGTCCAAGTGTCTCCATAAAGTTTATTGTGATTTGATTGCACTGCTCAAGCCAGTGGTAAGTATTGGTAAGGTAGGAAACACTTGCAGACACACTCTCTATACCAGTTACCATAGGAAGACTTGCTGTTGCGTTTCCTCTTGGTTGCCAAACCACTGCCTCATGAATTGTAATGTGTCGCTATATTTCTGAATGCTTCAGTTCCTCCTCTTGAGGGAAAGCAAGGCACAGGTCCTTCGGAGCTGTGCTGTGCATTCTCAGCAGCACATGGGTGTAACAGGTCAGCACGTCCCACCAGCCTACGAGAGGACACCAGGGCCTCAGTTCTCAAGTACCGATGAGTAAAATGCCAATAAGCAATGCAAATTGTCTGGATTTTTCTCTCTATAATGACATTACTGACCTACCTCCCGAATAAATGGAACACAAATGCATTAAGCTGTTGACAAGGCCAAAGTCTACCCCTGTTGATTTGCTCAGTGCATCATGGTGCAGAGATGTTTTGGTCTGGAGTTTGTTGCCCATGATACTTTCAAAGAAGGATTGACATAATTAGCAGGAGGTGCAAATAGAATAGAAGAGTTGGCATTGTCCTGTGATGCACTTTACTGGATGGACACGGCATTATTGAGAACCTTTCCCACAGAAAGGAATGGAGGGAAAAGTCAGTTATAAACTCTGTCTATTTATATTGCAAACATAAAACTAAGGAGAAGCACTGATCATCAGCAAAGATGTACACGCTCTTCAATCTTAATAAAATCACTCCTCTTCAATCAATTGTGGAGCAGGAAAGAATTCTCATCAAATAAGGACTTTGTGCTGCATGAGACCCCACTCTTACTTATCAATAAATCCAGGTCATTTGTTCTCATTTGAGAGCAGATTTTCACGCATATATTCCGAAGGGTGTACATTTCTATGAAGGAGACTGGAGTTGGGATATGACACAAGTTCCCCTCTTAGGCCCCCGGTGACACCATCAGGTACTGCTGGGGATAATGTTGAATCAGAGAAACAATGTAGTGAAGCTTCGCTCTGGTGTAACTTAACCTCTGTATCATCTCTCTATTCTGAAATGTGAGACTCACCCTACACTACACCTCTTCGCTATACAGCCCCTGATTAACACATCAATTTAAGAGTAGTGTTGTGCTTATTAGTTAGTCCTTTTGAAGACCCGGAACCCACTCATCCTCACTGCTTCACACTACCACAGCAGGAGGATGATAACAAGGATTTATAAGCTACTAGACAATTCCAGTGCACCAACACGGATCGGCACTACTTGAGTTGCTGGCACCGGGAGCCATTTAGCCATGCAAAGATCAGGAGATCCCACTGAGGAATCAGGAGATTGCCTCTGATCCCTGAGGAAGACTCAGCCTGGGGGTGGAGTCCTGTGCTTGATTGATGGGCGACGGATTGCAAGATAGACAACCTTAGGATGTATAAAATCATGAGGGGTATAGATAGAGTAAATGCGCACAGTCTTTTTCCCAGGGAAAAGGGAACCAAAAACTAGAGGGCATAAGTGGGGAAAGATTTAAAAGGGTTCTGAGGGGCAACTTCTTCACGCAGAGGGTGGTGCGTACATAGAACGAACTGCTGGAGAAAGTACAACAACAACACTTAAAAGTCATCTGGATAGGTGCATGGATAGGAAAGTTTTGGAGAGATATGGGCCAAACATAAGCAAATGGGACTAGCTTAGGTGGGCATATTGGTTGGCATGGATGAGTTGGCCTATTTCCATGCTGTATTACTCTAACTGTCTGCCTAAGATAGGTTGCCAGTCTTCCCATATAAAAAGAAGTTTCAAGTGATGACAGTTATGGGAGTTACTTTTGTGGCCCCCATCTCAAGGTATGCCAAACGATCACTGACATATATAAAAAAAAACAAAATCACCAAATCTGGTGCCATCTGTTTGGAGTTTGCACATCTTCCCAGTGACCAAAGGCATGCAGGTTGGTAATTCATTTGGTTACTGTGAATTATTCTTATTGTAGGTGGTGGTTTGGGGGAAATGGGGGGGGATTAAGGGAACGGGTTACAGGGAAATTAGTGGGGAATGGGATTGAAAGGGCTGATCTAAGGACTCAGTGAGCCAAATGGCCTTCTCCTGTATCCTGAAACAAACCCGACACTGGAGCATGTTCCAAATGCGTGTGCACATATCAATAATAATTGTCACTTACATAGGTTTTTACCCTGAGGTGCTTCAGGTTGTCAAACAAATAAGAAACCTCAGGATGAGGCAGCAAATGTTTTGCCAAGGGAGTGGGCTTCAGGAAGCATCTCAAAGGCTGAGTGAGGGGCAGAGAGGCAGAGAAGCTATAACTTTGAACTTTCCAGCTTCAGATAAACTGCTCTCTCATCATTTCCCATGATCACGCTTATGTCCAATCCATTACATTATATCGCAATGACCCTCTCGAGCTCCTGGTTGCAGCCTTTTTGATTCCCCTCCCCATTCCCACATGAAGCTGTCTGTCCTCGGCCTCCTCCATTGCTAAATGCAAACTAGAGGAACAGCACCTTATACTCTGCCTGGGTAGTCTACAACCCAATGCCATGAACATTGAATTCATTTTATGGGAAGTGGACATCACTGGACAGGCCAGCATTACTATCAACTTTCAATTGCCTTTGAAGAGGTGTAATAGCCTATCTTCTTAAACCTATTGTCTGTGTGGTGAAGGTTCTTCCACAGAGTGGCTGGGTAGGGAATTCCTATACTTTGAACCCAGTGACAATGATGGAAGAGCAATATATTTCTAGATCAAGATAGTGGGAAACGCAGAGGATCCCCTCCGCCATCAGATTCCTGAACGGTCCATGAACCCTTGAACACTACCTCGTCATTCCATTTATTTTTGTATTATTTATTTATTTTTGAAATTTATGGTAAGTTTACATCTTTCCACTGTACTGCTGCCACAAAACAACAAATTTCACATCATAGAAATCAGTGAAAATAAATCTAATGATTCTTTTTCTGTCCCTTGAATCTCTGGAAGATTCATCCCGAGGCTTCGATATAGCCTAGCTAATGTCGTAATAATTGATTGAAATTGATTTAAACAGTACAATAAATGTATTTAAAACATATTATTAATTATGCATGGAGAGGGAGAAAAAAAGAAAAAAGAAACAATAAAGTTAGCTGAACTTACATTTTTAATGCAGCTCAATTACCCCCTTCAAAATAACGAGATCACTCACGATCCCTGAAGAATTGCTGGGATAAAGTTGAGGGTGCAGAATGCGCCTGGACTCAGTGGTGAGTCTAGAGCAGAGCCAGAGACTGGCTGTGCACTTTGCAGCTGACCAGTAGTCCTCTCCAGAAATGGCAGCTGCCTGTCAGTGGGATCAGGCCACAACCACCATTTTTGAAGGCTGTACTTCACCCGGTGGTGTCAAAGACTCATTGGTCTGCAGGATTACTTTGTGGCTTTGGTGGTTGATCAGATGCGATGAAGTATGCCCACTGTCAGAGTCACTGAGATTTATAATGAACTGAATTGGAAATATTGTGCAGTGAATTGCTTTTGTAGGAAGCTTTTGCTATAATTATAAAGAGCAGCAGTAGATTACGTGACAGGCCCTGTCTCCTTCTGCCCGTCCATGTCATTAATTTACGCATCTTATTTTTTGGTTACAGTGAGCAGGTGGGCTTCCAGCTGGTGCTCTCGGCAATCCTTGTTCCCTCACCAGCAGTTTAAAAGCAATCCTATTCAGTGTCAGAGTTTCGACTGTAATTCAAGACTGATTAACAGAGCAAATGCTGACTGTAACAGTGGCAGGGTTACTACATCAACTGGCATATTCTTAAATATATCTTGGTTCTGCACACACAAAATGTATTTGCACATTTAAATCAGGGAATCGCTCGTCTCACTGAATTTGAACAATGTATTCAGTGAGATGAATCTTGCAGGTTTGCTCTAGAAATGTTGGTCACGCTTGGTGATTTGTCTCCAGAACTGTGGGAGCATTATTTCAAAGTAAATTTATCTTTGCCATGGACGCAAACAATGCAGTCCTTCTGGGGACTTGAAGACATGCTGTGTACAGCAAGATCCCACAAATGGTAATGAAGCATATGAGTTGTCTTTCTGTATTTCATTTTGTGGAAAGTGGACATCATTTGACAGGCCAGCATTATTATCAACTTGAAATTGCCTTTGAAGAGGTGTGATAGGCCACCATCTTAAACCTATTGCCTGTGTGGTGAAGGTTCTTCCACAGAGTGGCTGGATAGGGAACTCCTATACTTTGAACCCAGAGACAATGATGGAAGAGCAACATATTTCTAGATCAAGATAGTGGGAAATGCAGAGGGAAATTGCAGACTGCTTCATGACTGTGTGGCTAGATTCTGCTCTAACCCCATCTACAAGTTTGCAGATGATACCACCGTAGTGAGCTGTGTCTCAAATAACATTAAGTCAGAGTACAGGAAGGAGATAGAGAGATTAGTGACATGGTGTCATGACAACAAGCTTTCCCTCAATGTCAGCAAAACAAAAGAGCTGGTCATTGACTTCAGGAAAGGGGACGGTGTACATGCACCTGTCTACATCAATGGTGCTGAGGTCAAGAGGGTTGAGAGCTTCAAGTTCCTTGGGGTGAACATCACCAATAGCCTGTCCTGGTCCAACCACGTAGACGCCACGGCCATAAAAGATCACCAGCACCTCTACTTCCTCAGGAGGCTAAAGAAATTTGGCATGTCCCCTTTGACACTCACCAACTTTTATCGATGCACCATAGAAAGCATCTTATCTGGATGCATCACGGCTTGGTATGGCAACTGCTCTGCCCCGGACTGCAAGAAACTGCAGAGAGTTGTGGACACAGCCCAGCGCATCACGGACACCAGCCTCCCCTCCTTGGACTCTGTCTTCACCTCTCACTGCCTTGGTGAAGCAGCCAGCATAATGAAAGACCCCACCTACCCGGGTCATTCTCTCTTCTCTCCTCTTCCATCAGGTAGATGATACAGGAGCCTGAGGGCACGTACCACCAGGCTTAAGGACAGCTTCTATCCCACTGTGATAAGACTATTGAACGGTTCCTTTATACGATGAGGTGAACTACGACCTCACGATCTACCTTGTTGTGACCTTGCACCTTATTGCACTGCACTTTCTCTGTAGCTGTGACACTTTACTCTGTACTGTTATTGTTTTTACCTGTTCTACATTAATGCACTCTGTACTAACCCAATGTAACTGAACTGTGTAATGAAATTGATCTGTACGATCAGTATGCAAGACAAGTTTTTCACTGTACCTTGGTACAAGTGACAATAATAAACCAATACTAATTCCAATCCCTCTGAACTTTTCCAATCCATGTACCTGTCCAAGTGCAAAAGAGATTTACCAAAACGATTCCAGGAATGAGGGAGCTTAAGTGATGTGGACAGACTAAAGCAGCTGGGATTTTCCTCCTTATTAAAAGATCTGAGAAGCATTTTTCAAATCAGAGTAGATAGAAATAAGTTGTTCCCATTGGTGGGAGAGCCAAGACCAATGGACATGAAAATGAAGGTGACTTGCAAAAGAACCAAACCTGACATGACAACCTTTGTTTTAACGCAGCGAGTGGTTCGAGTCTGGAATGCACTGGCAGGGGAGGAGTGCAGGTGATTCAATTGCAATGTTCAAATAAGAGCTGGATAAGGACCTAAGAGGAACAAATGTGCAGAGCTACAGGGCAAGGGCAGGGGAGTGGGACCAGATGGATTTTCTTGTACAGTGCAGGTATGGACTCAATAGGCTGAAGGGCCTCCTTCCTTGTTATGACCAATTTGTGACCTGTGAGTTCATTGTTGAGGATAGTGTGATACTGTACTGGCTCGTCTAAGGATTCCTATTAAAGGTCATGATATCAGGTTTAAAAGGTGCTAGGGTATTTCACTAAGGGGTAATTTTTGTATTTTTCTGAATTGATTGTGACTACCTTAGGTTGATGGCAACCAGCTTTGGACCCATCCACACATAGGAACTTTCTTTCTACATCTGCACCTTCAGACTTTGATTAGGTCCTCCCCACTCCTTAGTCTTGTCTTACAGAAAAGGAAGGAACCCCAGCACGTTCAGTCCCTTCAGGCTTCACAATTCAACCAACCCCCATCCAGTTCGGAAAGATTTCAAGGAGAGACCTCCAAAGTGCATTGTAACAGTTGATATATAATCAGTACTCAGCAGGATGCTGGGTATCAAGGCTCCCTGAGGAGGAGCTTCTTTAAATAGCTCCAGGAATGAACTAGCCTCATCAATCTGTGCCTAATCAGATGCCCCTCATTTTGTAAGTACTTGCTCGCTGAGGTAGGCAGGACGATTTATAATATTGATTATCCCAAGCACAGCAAGATCAGAATCTCCATCACTCTAGAATTGATGCAGAATAACGAATGCTATACTAAGGAATGTAAACAGAAGATTTCCCAGACAAGAATTATTTGCAAAGCAATGCTAAGGGATAGATTCACTTAGGTCCAACGAGAAAGCTTTAACAAACTACTGATCAGCACTGTTATATCTACTGCACCCAATAGCAGATAACAAGATTATTTGGAATGTTCATCCACAAAAACACACCAATTTTGTTTTGTTTTATCCATTGATTGCAGAACTCAAAATAACTGCACTGCTTTAGAATTAGGAAACTGGAAAGCTGTTAAAGATATTTCAACACCCAAGGTGACTTAAGGTGACTGAGTCAAAGTGATACGTTAAATAATAGATTCTAATATGTATATTTACATGATTAAAGAGCAAAGTGAGGGATATCAAGAATGAATTACAGTTTAGATCCTAAGCAAGATCCTATTTAAATAACAATTGATACCTCTATAATAATGATACCCAATCATTACAATGGTATATATATATATATATGTACGTTACCATGATAATATCTTTAGTTCCAGAGCAACTACAGCTCACACAACATTTCTCAACTAAGATCAATATTATTGTGATTGTTGAGATTTCCCACATCACTACATTTACAAACTACTTTCCATCACCTGGAAGTACTTTTGGACATAGAAACATAGAAACATAGAACAATTACAGCACAATTCAGGCCCTTCGGCCCACAAAGCTGTGCCGAACATGTCCCTACTCTAGAAATTACTAGGCTTACCCATAACCCTCTATTTTATTCAGCTCCATGTACCTATCTAATAGTCTCTTGAAAGACCCTATCGTATCCGCCTCTACCACCGTTTCTGGCAGCCCATTCCACGCACTCACCACTCCCTGAGTAAAAAACTTACCCCTGACACCTCCTCTATATCTACTCCCCAGCACCTTAAACCTATGTCCTCTTGTGGCCACCATTTCAGCCCTGGGGAAAAGCCCCTAACTATCTACCCAATCGATACCTCTCATCATCTTATACACCTCTATCAGGTCCCCCCTCATCCTCCGCCTCTCCACGGACATCCTGAGGTTGTGAACATAGCTGCATAAATGCCAGCAAATGCCATAGGGTGACCATCTTCAAGAAAGGAGACATGTATGATCGTGCTGACTACTGAGGGTTTTCCTTGCTGTTTGCCACAGGGAATGTCATCAGCAAGGCCTTCCTCAACCACCTCCTCGCTGTGGACAGAGCACTCCCTGAATCGCAGTGTGGATTCCATCCTTCTATAACGGTGGATCTTATCATCACCAAATGACCACAACAAGAGAAGTGCAAGGTGCAACTGTACATGGCCTTTCTCAATCTCACTATAGCCTTTGACTCCACAAACTGGAAGGAACAGTGGAGCACTCTCTTCAAATTCGACTGCTCATATTTGCTTCATGATGGCATACAAACCTTGATCCTAACCAACAGGTCCATAACAGAGCCAATCTCTGTGAAGATCAGAGTCAAATAAGGCTATGACATTGCCGAACACTTCTCTCAATCTTTCTCGCTACTGTGATACACCTCACCTCTCCATAAGGGTGAAGCTTATCTTCAGAGCCAATGGGAAGCTGTTCAACATGTAGTGATGACACTCCAGATCAAGGTCACCTGACCCACAGCAGTCAAGCTACAGTATGCAGACAATGCTTGCATTAATGCATGCTTGGAGGTTGAGCTCCAAGCCATTGTCGATCCTTTCACTGAATCATACAAAGAGGATAGACATCACGCTCAATGCCTGCAAGACTGAAGTCCTCTACTACCCTGCCTTTGCTGCATCACACTGTCCACTGACAATAAAAGTTCATAGTGAGACCCTGTAAAATGTAGACCACCCTTCTGATCTTGACAGCCACCTCTCAGCAAAGGCAGACACCGACGGTGAAATTCACCACCACCCTCAACGTGTTAGCACATTCTTTAGTCGACTGAGGAAAAGAATGTTTGAAGTTCAGGACCTCAGACCCAGCAGAGAACTCCTGGTCTGAGCAACAGTGACCCCTGTGACCCCTGCCCTCCTATATGTTTCTGAGACCTGGAGTAATGGAAAGATGCAGCTCAGCAACAGGTCCTCAAACCCACACCAACCATCAACCAACCATCCAGACTAATTTTACACTAATCCCATATTTTAGTCTCACCACAACATCATCAATTACCTTCTCCCCCCACCGATTCTATCACTCACTACACTGGAGGCAACTTACAGTGGCCAATTATCATATCAAACTACATGTGTTTGAGATTTGGGAGGAAACCGGAGGACCCAGAGGAAACCCATACATCACAGGGAGAATGTTCAAACTCCACACAGACAGCACCGGAGGTCATTGTTAGGGATCGTTAGGCATGGGACATTTATTGGGCGTTATGTTGATTGCAGCCATTAGTACAAATAAAAACCTGTTCATATATATCATCCACCAATGCTTCAGAGATATTGAAACCAGCCATTGTGTGTGGGATATTCTGGTTTAGCATTATTGTAAATTACACAGGGCAAAACAATTGATGAACATCTGTGTTAATTGGCCTACATTGAAACTCCCAGGATGAGATCAGGGAAGGGATTAAATAGCTATCCTGTCACTTAATGGGCAGGCACAGTAGTGTAGCGGTTAGCGTAACACTATTATAGCCCCAGCGACCCAGGTTCAATTCTGGCCGCTGTCTTTAAGGAGTTTGTACATTCTCCCCGTGTCTGCGTGGGTTTCCTCCGGGTGCTCTGGTTTCCTCCCACATTCCAAAGACATATGGGTTAGGAATTTGTGGGCATGCTGTGTTGGCGCCGGAAGTGTGGCCCCCAGAACGCTCTACACAAAAGATGCATTTCACTGTGTGTTTCAATGTACATGTGACTTATAAAGAAATCTTATCTTGTCTTAATGCATAGTTAAAGACATATTCCTGCCATTTAATATATAGATAAAGAAGTATTTGTTCTGTCAATTAATATCTGGGTGTTTGTATATCCAGGAAGCCATAATAACAGAGGTATATTTTGAGTGTCTGGGATTGTGTGCTCAGAATACTTTGGGTTACCTGCAGGCATTTAAGTAGTCAATTGAGATGTGCTCCCACTGTATATATATAACTCTACATGGTTACTTCTATGTAATTCTACATAGTTCTACACCTGAAAGGTTGAAGTTAACATTGAAAATGTATTTTCACTGATTGTTATCCTTGTGTTTAAAGAGTATAAAATCTCACTATACATCTGAGATTCTCCAAAAGAGATCTATTTCCAGAATGTCTGCTTTTTGTGTTGAATAATGACTTTTTACGTCTGCAGCTCCAGTCTCCGTGTGGCTCTCTCACTTGGGAAAAACTCAAAATGGTATCTTATTTGTTATTAATTATACTTGCCTGAATCAGTTTTCAAGTGTTTTGGGTGATTATTTTAAATCATATTGTTAAATTATTCAATTTATAATAAGTTTTGAATGAAAAGGCAATTCAGGAATGTTAAAATATTTTTACAGGTGTTAAAACAAGAGGCATAGCTTTGCCACCTGTCAAAGTTTGTTTCCAACTCTTTCAGGTACACAGTATGTTCTCTCCCACCCAGATCAGACCAGATTATGTAATGGAAGTCCCGCACTCAGAGCCTTGTGAACTGGGTCTCAAATACTTCCATCCAACAAGTTCTGGTATCAGACTGAAACCAGGATCGCGGCGAAAGCACAGCCTCTACAGCAAGGGCTAGTTGGCAAAGTGGCTTCAGCAACTTTCAGACTGAGTCATGTATAGACCAGAATGTGCAGCAACAGGTGCCTGAGCTAAAAATCAACGTTCACAAAAGAAGAGAATTAGGAATGCAGGAAATAGAAGCAGAGGGGGACCAATTGGCTCTTCCAAATAATCAAGATTGGTCCTCTATCTTAATACCACATTCTTGTTTTCTCCCTGTACTCCTTGATGCCACTTGTGTCCAGAAATCTATTGATCTCCTTAAATAGATACATTCACTTGGTCTCCACATCCTCTGTGGTAGAAAATTTCACTGATTCACCACTCTCTGGGTGAAGAAATTTCTTCTCATCTCAGCCCTAAATGTCTCAGTTTGCATCCTGAGACTATGACCCCTTGTTCAAGATCTCCCTGGCCAGGGGAAATATCTTCCCTGCATCCAGTCTGTCCAACTTGTCAAAATTTTGTACATGATGTGTAAATTGTGTAAAGAGACCAACAATATATTTTACCAGCAGCCAACTAATGATCGGATGTTAAAGATTAATGTCAAAAATAAGACAGAAATCCTTCAGACAAACACAACACCTGAAAAAGATGTGAATTTGTATTTCAAGTGGGTGCCCATTGAGCGAGGGATTCCAGCTGACTACATCAACTGCTTTTTCTTTGTCTCATGTGGTATTCGATTTCTAGAGATTCTGATTTCATTACAATTTACAACATTTGCAGTTTTCTCTGCTTATCGATTTAAAAATTCAGCCACTAATAGATTTTCATTACCAGAATGAAACGGTGCAGATTGAAAAAGGCTGATCTTAATACCCAAGCTGTAACAAACAGAGGTGACAGATTACCCTTGATTGCAGTTACACTGGAATCAAGAGACTACCTTTTTATTGATGATCTACACAATCCTAATGTTCCTCCAATTTTGATGCAAGACTCATTTTGCAGAAAGGCAGACTTTAATGAACTCATGCTTACCAGCATTAACTCATTGATGACATCCAGCAGGGCTTGTAATTAAGGTTTGAACCACCTTGAGATCCATTATTAAAAGTAACCATCAGTGTCTGAGATAGTTCCCAGTTGAATTAGTCTGCATGGAAATGGATCTTTGTTAGCCAAGGACACCACAAGAAGCAAAGACAACCGAGTTTAAGGTGGGATCAGCTGTTATCTAATTGAATGGCAGAACAAGCTTGAGGAGCAGAACTCTCTTCTCCTGCTTCTATGATGCCAAAGATGCCAGAACAGAGAGCAGATAAAGCCAACTTCCATTAAATAGGAATTCTTGAGGAAACCACATTCTATCCTGAAACTAAACATGGCAAGTAGAGGTGACATGCGGCACCACACTGACTGAGAAAGCAATTGAATTCAGCACTTTGTCCAAAGTCAAAGTCAAAGTCGAGTTTATTGTCATATGCACAGGTGCAATGAGAAACTTGCTGCAACATCACTGGCACATAGCATTAGACACACAACATTCACAAGAAAAGCATAAATTAAACATAAATTATACAAAATTATACAAAAAAGAACAAAGTTAGAACAAAAAATAAATACAGTTCACTGAAGTGCAAAGTGGTCATAATGTTGTGATACTGAGGTAGTGATTAGGGTTGTGTAGGTTGGTTCAAGAACCGGGTGGTTGAAGGGAACTGCTCTTGAAACTGGTGGTGTGGGACTTCAGGCTTCTGTACCTCCTGCCCGATGGTAGCTGCGAGAAGATGGCATGGCCTGGATGGTGGGGGCCTTTGATGATGGGTGTTGCCCTCTATGCCCATGCACATGGTGCAAGTGTAAGAGGGGACCAGCTGGTTCTGGGAGAGACTGCTTCACGAGGTCGCTGAATTGAATAGAGTGTCTAATATAACAGAAAAATGTACAGCAAAAAGTGACCTGACCACTGCAATCCAGACAAATCTTTGTGCCTTGTGCTTTGATTGACTGTAAGCTGGTTTTGGAGCTTGCATTTATTCAGAGATGATATTTTTTAGCAACATTGATATCATAGCCGAAAGCTCAATATGACCACAGGACTACAAATGTCACAGGTTAGATTTAATATACTCCCAAATGGGAGCCTCATGCAAGGGAAATGTTGAAGAAGTAAAGAATTGAGATCTGTCCTACAAAAAATTAGTACACGAAAATTGGTGGTGTGCCGGTAGTGAGGAAGGCAGCCTTAGGTTGCAGAACATTATTGATGAGTTGGTCAGATTGTGCTGGTAATTGGAAATTGGTAATGAATAGATCTGCCAAGATCAGCTTGCAAAGAGGAGAGGGCGCAGAGGGGATTCACCAGGATGTTGATTAGGATGGAACATTGTAGTCCTGAGGAGGGACTGGATAGGCTGGGTTTGTTTTCCATTTGGAGTGGAAGAGGATGAGGAGAACCTTATTGTCTGCCTGCACTCCACTTCCTCTGTAACTGTTACACCTTATTCTGCATTCTGTTATTGCTTTTCCCTTGTACTTCCTCAGTGTACTGATGTGATGAAATGATCTGTATGGATGGCATGCAAAACAACGTTTTTCACTGTGCGTGTGACAATAATAAACCACTTTACCAATTTAAGAACATGAAAGAGGTATTCAAAATTATGCGGGGAATAAGTAGAATAGATAGGAAGAAAATTTTCCCCATAGTCTAACAACAGAGGGCATAAATTTAATGTAAGGGGCAGGAGCTTCAGAAGGGACCTGAAGAAGGTTTTTTTCACCTGGAACACCATGATTGAGTGGGAGATGGGAGATGACGCTCTCACAACATTTAAAAGTGTCTGGATGAGCACTTGAATCACCAAAGCGTTGGCGAGTATGGGCCAATGTTGGTAAATGGGAACTGTACGGATAGGGACTCAATGGTCAGCATGAAAACGGTGGGCCGAAGGGCCTGGCCCTGTGCTGAATGCCGATGTGACAAAAGGAAGGGCATATGATGACTAACTGAGACACATTCTTATAATTGCACACAGAAGGAGGCCATTCGGACCATAGAGTCCATGCCAGTTCCCAGCATTCTCATCCCATCGGTTCCATGCTTGCTCTCCTGCAATTGTCTCTCTCTCTCCCACATGCGGATGAATTCCCCTTTGATCCTTCCTTGCCTTAACCTGCACTAGGGGTATTTTACAATGGCCAAATAATCTGCCAATTCATACATCTTCAGGATGTGGGAGGAAACTAGAGCACCTGAAAGAAACCCATGCAGTTACAGACAGAACATGCAAACTCCACCCAGACTGCACTGGAGGTCAGCATTGAACCTGGGATCACTGGATCTTTGCTAAGTGCCACACCCCCCACTGCTTTTTGTCTTAATTCTCAACCCGACATCCTTTTGATCCTCACCAATTTTTATTGATGCACCACAGAGAGCACCCTATTTGGATACATCATGGCTTGGTACGGCAACTGCTCTGCCTGTGACGCAAGAAGCTGCAGAGAGTTGTGGGCACAACCCAGCGTATCATGGAAACCAGCCTCCCCTCCATGGACTCTGTTCACAGTTCCCGGTGCCTTGGAAAAGCAGCCAACATAATCAAAGACCCCTCCCATCCCAGACATTCTCTCTTCACCCCTCTCCCATTGGGCAGAAGATACAAAGGACAAGATTTCTTTATTAGTCACATGTACATCGAAACACACAGTGAAATGCAGCTTTTGCGTAGAGTGTTCTGGGGGCAGCCCACAAGTGTCGCCTACACACCATGCCCACAACTTCCCAACCCGTATGTCTTTGGAATGTGCAAGGAAACCGGAGCACCCAGAGGAAACCCATGCAGACATGGGGAAAACGTACAAACTCCTTACAGACAGTGGTCGGAATTGAAACGGGGTCGCTGGTGCTGTAATGACGTTACGCTAAGCACTACACTACTGTGCCTGCCTGAAAACACGCACCACCAGGCTCAAGGACAACTCCTATCCCCCTGTTATAAGACTATGGAATGATCCCCAGCATGATAAGATGGACTCTTGATCTCACAATCGACCTTGTTACGACCTTGCACCTTATTGTTTGCCTGCATTGCACTTTCTCTGTAGCTATTACACTTTATTCTGCGTTCTGTTATTGTTTTACCTTGTACCACCTCAATACACTGTGTAATGAATTGATCTGTATGAACAGGATGCAAGACAAGCTTTTCACTGTACCTCAGTAAATGTGGCAATAATAAATCAGTTCCAATTCCAATCCCAATTCTTGCTTGAGTTCTATATCATTGACAATAACCATAATTCAAAATTAATGTCGTATATTAGAGAATTCAAAAGTGGTTTGGATTGAAGTGTCTCTGGCTTATAGTAGTTCTACATTGTTAACTTGATAAACAGCCAGAAGTAATGATAGACTCATTGCATCCCTGCTTTAAAAACAAGCCACCTGGTTAATCACTTGCACTGGCTAGTTTGTCTTAAGGAGTGGGCTTTTTATCGGGCTCACTTCTTGAAACGTTAATATATGTGTTTTGTGGCCAGTTCCTGAATTTGGGAACAGGTTGTATGAGTGTCAAGTAGACTTCAGCTCCTATCCTTTAGGTGTGAGGGTCAAGATCTAGCTGGGGTGGCCCAGCTTTTATATATCAAACCAGAGTCTTTGTGGAAATAAATACTTCTGTCACATTTATACTGATAACATTAGCTACAAAAGCACACCTGAAAATAATGTAAAAGGGAAGCCGAACTTCAAAACTCAGTTGTCTGCTGTGGGTATTGAATTCACTTTCAACTCAAGTGATCAGAGAGCACTCTGCGAGTTCAAGAACATGAAGTGCATGGCTGCAGGTTTATTTGACTCTCTCTCTGTGTCTGTAAGCTGAAGTGAGCTGGCCAAGAGTTGTCAGCTCCAAAGGGAACCAACAACAGTTTTCTGTTCACATCTCAGCCACCTGCAGACCTGTGCACGCGTAGCCAAACACTTAACTCCAGGATGACAGGAGGTCAGGTGCCAGCACATCAGACTTGTCACACTGACAGGGAGATCACAGTGACAGAGAACCAAAATATTGAGGAGAAGGGTCAGAAGCACTTTGTGTCCAACACCAGGGGCCTGGAACTTCACCTTAGTGAGGCTGCCAATCCAAAGAGTAAAGAAAGGTAGGGGGTAAATGTTTGAGATATTTTACTGCATTTTAGTGGTTGTTTATATCTATGAGATAGCTTTCAAACATGCCTGAAGACAGTTAAACATAGTTCAAAGGCTGTGCCAAACTCGCAAAGGTGTTGGGAGGCTTAGAGCCCATTAAGACTCGCCAGATGTCTGTCAGCTTGAGCAATTCCACCTTCCACATCTGGAAAAATTTGGAAAGTAGATCCGGCAGATGGGCACCATCCGTGTATTGGGCCAGGTCCAATATAGTTCACTGTCCACAGTATTCATAGCTTTACATTCTTCTTCTTAGGCAGTCCCTCAGGATCGGGAATGACTTGTTTCCATTCCTCCTCTGTGATACTGAGATGACTGATGAGGCCAATGCAGGAACCTCATACTCTTCCATTGACTGGGCAGGAGGTGCTTAATGGGATGGGCGGGAAGCAGTTTGTGAGGTGGTCCCTCCTTCTGCTTTTTATGCTGGGTCTCTGCATGCTCCCCATGCACAGACTTGAGATTCTCAATCCTGAATGTCCCTTCTTCACATTAAGTGGCCATGGGCCAGGGATTCCTAGGAAGCAGTGGGGGTGTTGCATTTCTGTAAATAGGCTTTGAACCTTGAATTGTTTCCTCTGAGCATGCCTTCCATGGCAGATCTTGGAACAGAGTGCCTGGTTAGGAAGTCTAATGTTGGGTAAATGAATGATATTGCTTGCCCGATGTCTCTGCCTGAGATTAACTAGGGCCACAGAGCTGGAGTCATACAGTTTTGTATTCACTGCACCAATACAAAAGGTAAATTGAACCCTTCATTACATTTATATAGAACATTTAGAGTAATCTTACAATGAGTCACTATTCTAAAGCTTTTGTGCAGAAAGCCTTCTGACTGGTTGCATTACAGCCAGGACATCCAATGCATAGGAATGCAGGAGGATACAGAGAGTGGTAGACTCAGCCAGATCCATTGTGGATACAGCTCTCTCCACCATCAAGGACATCTACAAGAGGCAATGTCTCAGGAAGGTGACATCCATCATAAAGGACCCACAACATCTGGGCCATGCCCTCTTCTCATCGCTATCATCAGGCAGGAGATAGAGAAGCCTGAAGACCCACAGCTCAAGGATCAACAACAACTTCTTCCTCAGTGCCATCAGCTTCTTGAACCAAACTGAAAAACCTGAATTCTACTTCAGACTATATTTCCCTCAACTTGCACTAATGTTACTGTGTTTATTTTTGTTTATTTTGTCATGTAAGATATGTAAAATTTATGTTAATTTGTTTATGTAATTTTTGTTTATCACGTTTGTAATGCACTGCACTGCTGTTGCTGCAAAAAGCTAATTTTCACGGCATTTATACCCTCCATAGATATGCCCATGACAACAAACTTGAAACTTGAACAGAGCCTATGCACTTGAACTTATATAAAAGCAAGTTTTGCTGCCTATGCTCTGAGAATTGAACTTTAAACATTGTGTTGTTTTAGAATTACATCAAAAACACAGCTGAGAAGCAAGTTATTGGACCAAACTACGATAGAATTTATGCTTGAACTGTCCCTTCGCCAATCTTTCCCAATCAATCCAACACTCTGTTTCTAACCTCCCACAGCCTTATCCATCATTCCTTGAATCATGACAATACTAGACATATCCAAACCAAAGTAGTTTTGAGATCAAAGCAGAAGACTGAATTCCAAAATTGGATCTGACACACCCACCCTCTCATATACGGAGGTGGGGGGGGGGGGGGTGATCAAATGGTATACAATGCTTTTGAAGTTACTTGACATGCAAAAGAATGCAAAAGCAAATCTTAACCGGAGCACTGTAGCACACTTTGGCATAAGTTAGAAGACTTTCCAGGTTTGCCACTGGCAGAGAGTTTGAGGCACCCAACTTAATCCAGACAGGTGCCTTTTAATGGGGCCTCTGCTCCTCTCTCCCCAGTGATCATTCACTGTCCACCAGCAAATCACCTCTCCAATAACACCTCTCCCATGTGATTATCTGCTCCACAATACTCTGCTCAAATCCAACAACTATCTTCTCAACCTTCCCACAATCATTAGCCTGATCTACGACCATAAATCCCACCCACCAAGGATCATCCAATCTCCCCACTCAACTTCCCAAGATGGAGAATAGGAGCAGGAGGAGTCCATTTGGCCCTCCTGGTCTGTCCACCATTCAACATGATCGTGGATGACCATCCATTTCAATAAACTATTCTTGTCTTCTCTCCATATCCCTTGATGCCCTCAGCAATGAGAAATGTAGATACCTTCTTCTTGAGTACATTTAATGACTAGATCTAATTTTACAGGTTCATCACCATCTGGTTGAAGAAATTTATCCTGTATCCTGGAGCTGTCACTCTTGGTTTTCGACTATCCGACCATCGGGCACATCCTTCTTGCATCTGCTCTGTCCAGTCATGTTAAGATTTGATGGGTTTCTAAGAGATCCTTCATCATTCTTCCAAACTCCCGTGAAAAAAAAGGTCTATCTCTGCTCATAGCCTGGGATTTGCCCAGGAATGAATCTAGTAAACCTTTGCTGCCTCCTTCCATTGCAAAAACATTCTTCTTCAGATAAGGAGACCAAAACTGCACACAACACTCCAGATGGGGTCTCACCAAAGCCCTGTCCATATGCAGTAAGACATCCTCATTCCTGTACTCAGATCCTCTTGCAATCAAGGCCAGCACACCATCTATCTACCTATTGCTTGCTGCATCTGAATGCTTGCCTTCAGCAACTGGTGTTCAAGGACACCCGGGTCTCATTGTACCTTCCATCACCATTCAGATCTTTCTGCTTTAAGATCCAAAGAGGATAACTCACTGTTATCCACATTGAACTGCAATTGCCCCATGTATTTGCCCACTCACTTAATTTGTCTAAATCCTCTCCTTGCAGCCTCTTTGCTCAACTCCTCCACTCCTTCCCCTGGTCGCTCCCTGTACCCACACCACCCTCAAGTTTTGTGTTACCTGCAAACTTGGATATGCAATGTTTAATTCCCTCATTCAGATCACTGAGGTATGGCTGGGGCTCAAGCACTGATTCCTGTGGCACCCCACTTTTCACTGCTGCCACCTGGCAAAAGACCTATTTATTGCTACTCTCTGTCTCCTGCTTGTCAACTGATTCTCAATCCCCGGTATACAGCATTACCTCCCAATCCCACTTGCTTTACCTATGCATACCAACCAATAAAGTAGGACCTTATCAGCACCTTCTGAAAGTCCACATACACCATATCCTTCATCTATTCTGTTGGTTACATCCTCAAAAATCTCCAATAGTTTTCTTAAGCCTAATTTCCCTTCCACAAACCCATGCTGACTTTGTCCAATCCCCCTCATGCTTTCCAAGGGTTCTGTCCTTGCATGTACAATACAAAAAAACATTTGCTCCACCACTGATGCAAGGCTTAATCATCAATAATCCCCTGGCCTTTTTTCCCCTTCCTCCTTTTTATAAATAGTGGGGTGGCACTTGCTACCCTCGAATCTGTGGGAACTGATCCAGAGGCGAATGAATTTCCAATGCACCCATTACTTCCCAGGTTCACTTCCTCTAGTACTCTGGGATGTAGGTTAAACTGGAATCTGTGGACATAAACTCCTTGATTCCTCTGTTCCTCAGTCTGTGCCCTTTATTGTCAATTCCCTTGCATCAATTGTCTCCCCCAAATGACTCTCTGGAATGAATTCCTTTGTCACTTCTCAGCTCACCATTGCTATCTTTTTGTGGTTGGCAGTTTTCTTCCTCACTGTTAATCACATAGGCACTTCTGATAAAGAGTCATAGGGTCATACAGCATGGAAACAGGCCCTTCGGCCCAACTGGTCCATGTGGACCAAGATTCCCATCTAAGCTAGCCCCATTTTCCTGTGTATGGTCCATATCCCTCTAAACCATTCCTATCCATGTACCTGTGCAAGCACCTTTTAAGTGTTGTTAATGTACCTGCCTCGACCACTTCCTCCGGCAGCTCATTCCATAGACTGACCACCCTCTGGGTGAAAAGGTTGCCCTTCAGGTTCCTATTAAATCCCTCTCACCCTAAAGATATGTCCTCTAGTTCTTGATTCCCCAATCCTGGGAGAAAGACTGTACATCCTCATGCTCCTCATGATTTTATACATTTATAAACTTTTAAAATCCTGCTTCCAACATTTAAGTTTAAATACCGTGAGAAACAAAGAACCTAACATTAAGCCCTGCAAAGCTTATTACAAACAGCCTAGCAGCCTCTCAAAATCCCTTTCCCTCTCTGTCATTGAGCTGATTTATATCCAGCTTGTCATTTTGCATGGGCTTTAACTTTTTTGATCAGTTTGCCAAAATTCTTGCTAAAACCCTCATCATCTATATCAGACACAATCATTTCATTTAAGCACCATATTGCCTCCTCAGAAAATTCAATATTTAGTCATACAAGTTTTTCTTTTAACAAATCCATGTAGATTATCCCTGATTAATCCAAGCTAGTCTGAATAATGCTTTGTATAACAACACAGAATGTTTCCAATGATTTGCTCTCTTTTGAGAGTATGCTGACCTGTCTAGAAATAGTCTATTGCTTGTTCACTTTTCTCAACAAAAGTCTATCAGTCCTCTGGTCAGAAAAGGTTGGAAAGTTATGGTTAGAGTCTTGATAACACGTTCCAATGAAAGATTATCAACCCTAAATATTTCTCTTCTCTCAGATGCTGCCTGACTTGCTGAGTATTTTCAGAACTTTGTTTTTATTATGGTTAGAGCACCTTCTATTTCTTCTCTTATTTCTTTTAACAGCCTGACATACATTTCATCTTAGTCTGGTAACTTATAACGTTCATGAGGAATTAAATCCCTTAATATTTCTTCTCTCTCTCAGCCTATCATTGCAGTCTTCTCACGTGTCCCTAGGGGTTGAGGATGGTTTGTTTCTGTGGGTTCTGAGGTGACTGATGGGACCAATGTGAGAATGGCAGACTACCACAGATGGGGAGCAAGGTGGGTAGTTTGTAAGGTGTCCACTCTTTCCAACTTTTGTACTGCACTCCTGCTGCATGGACTCAAGGGATTCTCAGTGTCCTCCTGAATGCTCGTCTCCCGCCATGGGCCACAGACTTCTGGGAATCAGTGGGGATGTTGTACTTCTTCATGGTTTGGAGAACATCCCTGAATGTTTTCCTCTGTCCTCCTGGTTATCTCTTCCTGTGACTGAGCTCAGTTGTGGGAACTGGTGGCAGGCATGTAAATGAAATGTCTTACTCAAAGTAGCCAGCTGAAAGCTGGGGATCTCAGTGTTGGCCTGGATGAGAGCACTGATATTGCTTCACTTGTCGGTGAATTTGGAAAATTTGTGCAGAGACAATGTTGGTAGAACCTTTCAGAACATGGGTGGTGTTGCAGACATTATAGTTTAGGGGAAGGAGTGTGACCTTGCTGTAGGTAGTCCAAGTCTCAAAAGCACACAGGAGGGCAGAGATCACTGCTGCCCAACAGACCATGAATTTTTTTGCCCAGTTTGAGGTTTTGATCTTCAAACACCCTTTCCCTCAGACAGCCAAAGACTACATTGGTGCATTGAAAGTGAAGGTGGATTTCATTGCTGATAATTATTGGGCGGCACAGTAGCGTAGCGGTTAGTGCGACACTATTACAGTGCCAGCGACCGGGGTTCAATTCCCATCGCTGTCTGTAAGGAGTTTGTACGTTCTCCCGTGTCTGCGTGGGTTTCCTCCGGGTACTCCGGTTTCCTCCCACATTGTAAAGATGTACGGGTAGGTTAATTTGGGTTTAAAATGGACTGCACGGACTTGTTGGGCCAGAAGGGCCAGTTATTATGTTGTAAATAAAACTTAAAAATTTAAAAATCTCCCTTCGCTGAGAGGTGGCTCCTGATTTGGTCCACATTTTCCAGGGTCACCTCATTGTTGGAGGTTGCACAGGGAGGTCTCTGAGGGTCTGCAGAGTCAAGAGTGTTCTGTACTTAGCAGCTGAACTGCAGAGGTTGACATGATCCTAGTTCTGGAGTGGAGGTGACGTATGTTGAATGTCCCAAAGCTTAGTTCCCCTCCACCTGGAGGCTTGTTGGAGGTGGGGGTGTAGCATTGTGGTGAGGAAGACTGAACAACAGGCACACTCTTCCCTTAAACTATTGCCACCGTGTTTCAAAGACAAGCACAAGAAAACCACACTTACATCTGGCTCCACACATTTTACGTTTTTGGTCTTGGAAAGTATTCTTCCCTTAGTTACCCACTTACTCTCTATGTATGAATGAATCATATACATGGTTTTATATTTTACCACATCCCTTCTTTGCTTTCCTAATTTCCTTTTCAATTTCAATCCCGCTTGTACCTCCTCTTCCCCTCCAGACTTTCTGCAATACCGAACTTTGGATAGCTGATATTAGCACCTTTCCTCGCAACAACTTTCACTACATTTTGTTCAACTTTGGTGAAGGTTTCAGACGTGGGAGCCTCCCCACCTTCTCCATTGTGCAGAACCCTCCAAGGCATCACTGTCTCTCAACACTGCTCTGATACTGATTTATCTTCCAGTCGTGGCTTCCACCCCATCTTCAATAAATCACCTCTTATAGATCTTGTAGAAGGTTACAATGCAGAAACAGACCTTTTGGCCCAACTGGTCCTTGTCAACCATCAGATTGGTAAAGCAGACAATATGCTGGAAGAACTCAACAGGTTAAGCAGATTGTTTGTTGCTCCAGTTTCCAGCATCTGCAGTCTCTTGTGTCTCCATCAGGTTGGTAAAAGTGAGTTTCCCCCATTATAGAAACTGACGTGCGCCATAAAAAGGTCTACGATGTGCAGCTGACAATCTCTGTTGGAGGTCAGCCATAGCTCCCCAGACCCCAAGTGTTGGCTGATCCTGAATCATCATTACATGTTTTTCTTTGTGGTCTCCTGCGTGTACAAAAAGGAAAATGAGGCTGGGGTCAGGCAGCTATGGAGAATGAGAGAGGGTAGATAATCGGGGACAGGTGAAACAATACGGATATGTGAAATGCTTTCCTTTTGACAGAGAGTACACTTTTGGAAGGGCATGCAGGAACAGAGGGTGTCCAGGTGGATACATCTTCTCCTGAGCTGAATGCACGCAAGCAGATTTAATACAAAAGTAGAGAGGTTATGTTGAATCTTTCGAAAACACTGGCTGGGCCACAACTGGAGGATTGTGTCCAGTTTTAACCACAATAGTCAGGTGTTGTGAGAAAGGTTCTTTTGGTATCTTAAAGATAAAGGTCTGGACACACAGTCTTTGTAATTAAAAAATGGTTTATTAACAAAGACAAACGCGGGGACAGAATGAATGGGAACAGATGCACACTCACACACTCTCAAGCAGGAGCACGAATGTGGAGGGAAAATCGCGACAGAGGGTGAGGTGCACACACACACACACACACACACGCGCACGCACACACACACACACACACGCACGCACGCACGCACACACAGACACAGACACACACACAATAACTGGGTACAAATGATCAAGGAATAAACAGTACAATGTTTGGACACCCTGATTCTGGACAAACATTGGCTCTTTGGTCTCGGGAGTCCTTAACTAACTGCCCTGAAGTAGTACACAGCTCACCTCAACATCCTCGGAGACAGAAAAAGAGAAAGAAAAACCAAACATGCAGCACTTTTATGCTGCTGGGGGGCTGGGTGGTCCAGCAAGGACAAAGGTGTTTTAAACAGGCCAGTGGTAGATGTGCCCAGGAACAAAGGTGCTCGCACAGACCGATCCGAGTGGTCCAACAAAACAAAGGTGTTTACCTAATGGGGTGGAGCCAGACCCTTGATTGACAGTGGTATAACTTCCGACCTGATAGGCAATGCTATCATCCGACCATGGGGGTCAGTAGTGTTGTCACTGTCATCTGACCCCTGGCCTTTCATACTACATCAGGAAAGGGTATGAAGGTCCCAGAGTGCGCAGAAAAGATTTACTGAACTGAAGGGACTTCAGCTGGAAGGTCTGTCTGGAAAACCTGGAGTTCTTCTCTGTGAAGCAAGGGAGGTCGAGAGGACATTGGATGGTGGTGGACAAGATCATGATGGGCTAGCCAGGGTAAACGTAAAGAAACCGCCCCCGTTAGCAGGGGAAATGGATTGAAATCGACAGGCAAAATCAGAGTGAGGTCAAGAAGAAGTGCATATGTCAAAAGGAGTTATGATTTGGAACTCACTCTCTGCAGAGATAATTGAAGAAGAGTCAATCAGCTCTTGTAAATGTCTATTGGACCGACACAAGGAAAAATAAGCTGCAGGGCTTTGAGCAAAGTGTGTGGGAACAGGACTGATGCAATTGCTCTACAAAGACCCAGCGTGGACTCAATGTCACCTTACTGTGATTCAAACATTCCACTTCATTTTACCTAATCTTTAAATACTTACAATATTGTGAATGCGTGCTGTCGATTCATGATTAATATTACTTTTCTTTTGAACAGTTGAAAGGATAAGAATGATTCCAAGTGAGTTCCAGAGCATGATTTTGTTGGAAGAGTGATTTGCCCTCACTATAAGTGGAGTCTTCATTCAAGGAGACAACCTGTTATTTCAAAGGCTCAACTATAGCAAGGAGGGAGGTAAAGGAAGGCAGAGAGACCAGAATTCAGGTGTTCATAGATGCTGAGAGTTGAAGAGCTCATTAAGTGTAGAATACTATTTTCCTTAGTTGGTCCAAAGCACTTTGGAAGTAGTGGTGAATTTCCTTACTGATTTTTGTCTTCACTTGGAGGTGGTTCCCAAGATATGGAAAGTGATTCATGTTTCCGGGGTCTTGTCATGGATCTTGATTCTCAGGAGGGCAGTGTTGAGTGTTATATGGTGCGAAGCCAGTTAGCACCAGTCTTCTAGAAGTTTAGTGTAAGGGCCATCCTCTCTTAAGCTTCAGTGAAGGAATCAGTAATGACTTGAAGCTCGGCCTCTGAACTCGCATGCACGCAAGCATTATCTGTGCACTCTAAATCTGAGCTCTGTTATGGCAAGAAATCTCCACAAGGATAAAGAAAATGTTTCATGGGCACTCTGAAAGCCTTCTTGATAAAGGATAACATCCTCCTGAATCATAAAAATCCTTGGCCCACGAGTGCTCATTCAGAAAGGCAGTGAGTACCTTTCTTCTTTTTAACATGAGCGTGCGGAAGCCAAGCACAGACAGCAAAAGGGGAATGGAATATCACAAACAACCCACCCAACTGCCCCACCTGTGGCAGAATCTGTGGATCCCACATTTTCAACCACCTCAAAACCCATCCGACTGCAGTGGAAGCAAGTCAACCTAGATCTCGAGGGACTGCCTGAGGGGAAGGTGGTGATATCAGAGCTTGGTTAACATCTGTGTTTGAAGTAAGGAGCTTGAAACAAAATAATTGGATTGGGATATAGGGAATTTTCTGGAATTTCAAAAGATGTTCAGCAGGTGGTTGGATTGGATTGGTTTATTATTGTCACATGTAGACCAAAAGAGACAAAAGGAGAATTAGGCCATTTGGCCCATCGAGTCTGCTCTGCCATTCAATCATAGCTGATTTTTTTTTCTTTTCTCAACTCTATTCTCTCGCCTTCTCCATTAACCCTCTTACCGATCAAGAACCTCTGCCTTAAATACACCCAATGATTTGACCTCCACAGACCTCTGTGGCAACAAATTCCACAGATTCACTACCCGAAGAGATTTCTCCTCATCTCAGTTCTAAAGGGACATCTCTTTATTCTGAGGCTGTGCCCTCGGATCCTGGACTCTCCTACTAATGTACCAAGATGCAGTGAAAAGCTTTAGTTTTTTGGGTCAGGCCATACATAATTACATCAAGGTAGTAAAAAGAAAATGGAATGTAGAATATGCCATTACAGTTACAGAGAAAGTGCAGTGCAGGTAGACAAATAAAGTGCAAGGGCCGTAATGAGGTAAACTGGGAGATCGAGAGTTCAACAGTTCATGCTTTTCTGATAACATTGTCATAGAGTTTTAGGGGAGTTATGTGGCACAGAGAGAAAGCTGAACAACCCAGAAACAGGGATTTTATATTGAAGAAATAGAAACAGTGGGGTGCTCTTGGGTTTTAATGCTAGAGAAGCTATTTAACTGATATACAAAATACACAAAAAAAAGAGTAGGTTAACCATAAGTGGAACCATGATTAACTCGAGGGGGACATGCTGGAGTGGAAGATAGGAAAGTTAGAGGTAAGAAAAAGTAGGGTGTCATATCTTGGATGAATAAAGAAGATACAGGAGTTGAGAGATCAAAATGCTGATTTAAAATCAAAACGATGCAGATACGGGCAATCTGAAGTAAAAACAAAAGCTGCCGGAAATTCTGCAGGTCAGGCAGCATCTGTGGGGAGAGAAGCACAGTTAACATTTCAGATTTAGTATCCTTCACCGGACGTGGAGAAGTTACGAAGTGTAAACTGAAAAGTGAACCCTGTTTCTGCCTCCACAGATGCTGCCTGATCTGCTGAATATTCCAGCATCTCTTCTAATTTCAGACATTTGAGTCCACCTTCACTAGTGGGAGGATGGAACCATAAGTAAAGGACTGTAGGTTTTATAAGCAGAGACATAAAATACTAGGAAAATAAGATCAATGTAAACATGTTAGTCTAGTCAAGGGCAATTAAAGCACAATGTATAATTTCAAAGTCCTTCCTTCAAGAGGTTTAGGAAAAGCATAGAAGAACTTCTCTCATATGATAGCCAAGAAGTTTTATCATGAAGAGAAGCTGGAGAAACCCAGGGTATTTTGAATAGAATTTAGAAAGGTACAAGGAAAGCGAATAAGAGTATGAACATTTTTGCAGATTTAATGAGCATGTTGGCAAAATTATTTCTACTGATTAGTTGGGAATCCAGAACAAAAAAAAGGTGGCAGTGATACAGCATGTGGAACCACTGCCTTACAACTTCAGTGACCCGGGTTCAATCCTGACCTCTGGTTCTGTCTGTGTGGAATTTGCACCTTCTCCCTGTGACGAAGTGGGTTTCCTCCGGTGCTCCAGTTCCCTCCCAAATCCCAAACAGAGGTAGGTGGGTAATATAATCTGGGCTGTGGGGTGAACAGGTAACAGGAAAAATTATTGGTGGAATGGGACTACTCTGTGAACTAGCAGAGACTCGATGGGACTAATAGGCTCCTTTTTGAATTGAAATATGAAATGCACAATTATTAAGGACATAGGTCGTGAGACACTTGTCTCCTTAGCAGAGGTGTCAATAACCAGAGGGCTTGGTTAAGGGGTAGGTTTGAGGAGGAAGTGTTTCATCCAGAGGGTGGTTGGAATGCATTGCCTGAGGGGGTGGTGAAGGCAGGTACTCTCACAACATTTGTATAGTATTTAGGTGGCGTGGAAATCTGTGGCTTGAGTGCCTGAATAAAATGAGATCAGTACAGATGGACAATTGATGGCTGGTATGGATATATTGGGCTGAAGGGACTGTTTCCATGCTGTAGGACCCTGTGACTAACAGGCTGATTTATTCATTGATGAAAATAATTGCCATAAAGGATCGTGAAGATAAGATTTCTTTATTCATCACATGTACATTGAAACACACAGAGAAATGTATCTTTTGTGTAGTGTTCTGGGGGCAGCCCGCAAGAGTTGCCACGCTTCCGGCGCCAACATAGCATCCCCGCAACTTCCTAACTTGTACATACTCAGAGAGTTCAATAAACAAGTGCAAGATATTTTTGTTTATAGACAAATATTATCTTCTACAGAAGGAGAATCAAGCATGATGTACATTCAGGAACTGAGTTACAACTGTTCAGTACCTTTTAAAAGAAATAAGACATTTTTAGGTTGTTAGCCAGTGATTACATGCGAGGAGTATGAATTATGTGTTTAAAAGAGGATGATATAATCAGAATCAGGTTTATTATCACTGACATATGATGTGAAATTTGTTGTTTTGCGGCAGCAGTACAGACATAAAATCTATAAATTACAAAAATACATGGTGCAAAAGAGGAATAATGAGGTAGTGTTCATGGGTTTATGGATCATTCAGAAGTCTGATGATGGGGAAGAAGCTGTTCCTGAATCATTGAGTTGAGTCTTCAGGCTCCTGTACCTTCTCCCTGAGGGTAGGAACAAGAAAAGGGCATGTCCTGGATGTTGAGGTTCCTTAATGATGGATGCAGCCTTCTTGAGGCACCGCCTCTTGAAGATGTCCTATGTAATATGGGTCTAATGTGAAGCTTTCCTGGACTAATAAGTGAGTAGAGACCAGTACTTCCAGACAGAAGGGACTTAGGAGCAGGCAGGCATGAAACTTCATGTGCAGTGTTAATTAAAACATCACAACAGTTACTTTGTGTGTCTGAATCTAATTAAACTAATCCACATAACATAGAAAACAGGCTATTAGAGTAAGTTAAAATGCTGCAAAATGAACAAGCCTGTAAAGCTGTCAATATCACCAAGACCAGAGTTTGGAAAAACTGAGCATTGCAGTGGAGGGCAGCAGCATGGGACAAACATCTGGATAAATGGAGCATTGAAGCCCTGTGACTGCGGACAGCTGCTGAATGCATATTGTGGTATTAGCCAGCCGAGAGATTTTGTTGTACAATATCAAGGGGTCAAAAAGCCAACACAAAATAATCTTTAACATTTCTTCTTCTGCATTAAACTTGGGATAATTAAGTATATATGGGACTTTTAATAGTTGTTTACATCATAGAAGAAGCCCTTCTCCTCTCCTTCATATTATGTTTTTAAATGAAGTTAAGTGGGTTGCAATGAATGAAGAAGTTGTCCTGCGTTGTTCTGGATGAATTCCCACTCAAACTGCTCTCCTCCTGGGCTCCTGGAGTACGTTGTTAGATTGCTGTTGACAAGAGTAGCACGGAGAGCTAACCACAAATTTCGTGGCTCCATTCCTGTTGACATCTCAAAGTCACCGACTGTTAAGCAGGGAAATGTTCAAGGCGGTAGGCAGTAGAGGGTTCTGCCGAGCTGATTGCTTGCCCCTCTTCCGGGGTTAGATCCGTGCCCACGTGTCCCTGGAGAAGGAGCATGTGGTATCTACAAGTACAATGGGGGATTTCTGGGACCGGTGAGCGGCTCAGGGGTTTGAGTGCATTCTGGATAGTGATGACCATATTTGAAACTGTAAATAGTGTGTATCATGAAGTACTGTAATATTGTATTAATTTGATTCTGTAATCACTGAATAAACCACCTTTTGAAAAGGAAAAAAAGGAAGTAAGTATAGAATGGCCAATATTTCCTGCAAAATCCAGACTATCAGTTTCTTTTGGTTGCAAATTGTTGAAAATCTTTCTCTCCACCAGTGAAAATTGACAGAACATGCACAAGTTCTCTCTTCATTATGATTTGCCATCCACAAATCAGTATCATCAATTAAAAATTAAAATGCTGTGATTAGAATTTAAAAGAAGAGCAAGAAATCATCTGAATTGTTGAGTGTCTGGTTCAATGTAATGCAGCTATTAATAAATGAATACATTTGATACAAACTTTCTTGGTTGTTTTCAATCCATTATTTACAAGCACATTTGGATTCAAGTGAGATGATGTAATATTTAATTTTAAGAGTTGGAGAAAGGTCACTGTTAAATGTATTCAGATGCCATAATAGTTTAGCATTTATATGAAATATTCAATGCTATTTTATTTAACACCTCATATTAAGTAATGGATTCTGTAATGGGGTAATTTGACCTTGTTAAGAAATGTGGGTCACTGTATTTCTCAATTGGCAAGAGATGAAGGGTTTCAAAGATAAGCCACTAGGGTTAACGTTTGTGTCCTTGCTTCCCCGTTTATGCTTATAAATGAGGCAGCAGTGACATGGAAACAATAGAAGAAACAGCAAAGTTGACAGTCTGCCTGCTTTGAATTTTGAATAGACCAAGCAGCCAGAAAACTGGTGGAAACTTTGTGACTCCATTGAGGTTCATCATTGCAGCTATAACGCCCAATGTCATTTTCAACTCTTCTCCCATCTTGCTACCAGCTCCCCGAGGCAATGAGTTGAGGAGCTGGATGCACTTTGGATCTAGGTCCTTGGCTTTACCCCAGTCATAGTGAGCATGGGTACTGCAATCCCATTTACTGGGATAGATTCTGCAACCTCCATTCAAAATGCAAGAATGTGTAAGTGCTTTGTTTCTGCTCGAGTTTAATGCTTTCAATGAGTTTCTAGCAGTTTAAGATTGTAATAAATAAATTTAGTTTTTAATAATTTGTATTATAATAATTATTTAAATGTTTTTAATTTTAGAGAATTTTAAAAACAAGTTAAAAGTAGTAACATGTCATAAAGTCATCTGACCACTCCAGCTCTGTCAGCTAGGTTTAATTAGTGCAACAAACAACCTGCTGGAGGAACTCAGCACATAGAGTGGCATCTGTGGGAGGAAGGGTGTTCTGATGCAGGGTTTCAACCCAAAACATTGACAATTCCTTTCCCTCCACAGATGCTGCTCGACCTGTTGAGTTCCTTCAGCAGATTGTTTGTTGCACCAGATTCCAGCATCTGGAGTCTCTTGTGTCTCCATTGGTGTAATTGGTGTTTGGGGATGGTTGGGGACAGTTGTGCTTTGTGAGGTAGCTGTGGAATCCAGGTTCATCAATGGGAAAGGGCAGAGGATGAGTGGGAGTAGGGGGCTTGATGGAGCCTGTTGGACTCATTCCTTCTCAACTGATGAGCAGTTGGCAGGTTTTTTCAGAATCCAATAAAGGGGCCCTTAGCAGCAAGCTGGGGAGGTTGAGAGTAGGTGGCTCCAAGTTTTCTGCTCGTCCCTTGTGGGTTTTCAGACTTGAGATGCTGAAAATCCTCTCCAATGTGCTGCATCCTTCCTTATTCAACCCTCATAGGATCATGGAGTCATTGAGTCTCAGAGCACAGAAGCAGGCTCTTCGGCCCAATTGGTCCATACCGAACAAGATCCAAACTAGAGAAACAAAGAGGAGAATGATGTGTTGGATACGTAGGCTGGTGGGATGAAATGTAAGGACAAGGATGACCCTATCCCTGTTGGGTCTAGGAGTGGTGGGGGTGAGAGCAGACGTGCGGGAAATGGCAGAGATACGGGTGCGAGCTCTCTTGACCACAGTCGTGGGAAGTCTCGGTTAGAAAAGAAGTTAGACATCTCGGATGTCCTGGAGTGGAAAGCCTCATCAAGGGAGTAGATGCGGCGGAGGCGGAGAAATTGAGAAAAGGGGATTGCGTCCTTGCAAGAGACAGGGTGGGAGGAACTGAAATCGAGGTAGCTGTGGATGTCAAGGGGGTTGCAGAAGATATCGGTGGATAAGGAATCTCCAGGGATGGAGATGGAAATATAGAGGAAGGAGAGAGAGGTGTCAGAGGTTGTCCAAGTGATATGACAGTCCTCGGCCTCCTCCACTGCCAGGAGAATTCCAAGCACAATCTAGAGGAACAGCACCTCATTTTCTGTCTTGGAACCTTGCAGCCTGATAGCATGAACATTGATTTCTCCCACATTAAGTGATCCCCACACCCCTCCCTCCCCCACCATGCCTATTCTTTCCTTCCTTTTCCTAGCTTATCTCTCTTTTTTATAAACCCCTTTTTTTTCTTTACCTTTGACCCATCCCTCGGTGGATCTGCTCTCCTGTCCTCCCCCACACCTGCCTATCACAATCTCTTATCTACATCTACCTATCACCACCTTGTGCCCTCCCCACCTCCCCTCTTTTGTCCACCTATCACTGCTCTACTTTTCCCTCCTATATATTGGGCTTCCCCTTTTCCTATCTTCAGTCCTGAAGAAGGGTCCTGACCTGAAACATTGACCGCCTGCTTCTCCACGGATGCTGCCTGGCCTGCTGAGTTCCTCCAGCATCATAGTGTGGCCCATCCAAACTAGTCCCATTTGCCAGTGTTTGGCCCATATCCCCCAATCCTTTCCTATCCATATGTAACACATTGTAGCACATGGGACTGAGGACAAATCTCTGAGCATCTTGTGAATGGAAACTCCTGCCTTTCATCCCCATCCTACATCCTACACCAGCTGTAACAGTTGTGATTCAGAAAATCTGAGGGGAGCTTGTAGGATGCCCATCCCAATCCGTTACCTTCAGTGGGTATTTCTTCCATTGGAATTCACTTTCAGGAATATTGGCCATCAAATGCATTTAATCAACTAACATTTACCAACCACAAGGCAAACATCTCCCACACTTCGGTTTATTGGCTGACACAGCAGGCCCTCCAGATTCATTTAAGTCTACTCCTCAAATCGTTTCCTACGTTACAATGCTGACCACACTTCACTAGCACTTCAAGTGTTGTTTCTCATTGGTTGTAAAGCATTTAGAAGTTTGCTTGTGAAAGGTGCAATACAAATGCAGAATCTCTCTCTTCCTTAACAAAAACAGATAGGGTTAGAAGTAGACACTGTTCAGCCAGTTACTGATTTTTCACAGAATATCAGCCTCACGGAGCCTCACTACGTTGCCCATGCCGGGGAGGTGAGGTGTTGGAGGGTCGGTTGTGATAAGGTGGATGGTCAAGGCAGATTCAATTGTGGCATTCAATAGGGAATATCACTTAAGAGGGAAGCATTCACAGAGGTATGTGGAGAGGGTGGGGAATGGAATTAGCTGGATTGGTCTTGCTATAACCTTTTGGTGATTCTGTGCTGCAGTGGAGAGCATTCAGAGCTGCCTTAACACAACAATTGAGCAGTGGTCACATCTAGGTCTGTGATCTAATGGAAAAATTCTCAACCTTCAAATATCGGTAGGACTAAATGGCTGCGCAAGGATTAGTTATGAAACTCTCCACAACTGAGTCCAAGGTTGCAGCTTGTCCTAACGTGGAGAGAATTCAAATGCTCGGAGACATAAATGAGTTCATCCAAAGCTCTGCTGCTCACAGCCTAACTCGCATATTGATTCGCTCTCCTAACCCCCATCGACGCTAATCTTCATTGGTTCCTCGATTTTCTCATCCTCATTCCTCCACAACCTTGCCATTCCCTTTCTCTGCAACCTTACCCAGCCCCACAGCCCCCTCACTTCTCTGCAGTCCTCTTGTTTGGCCTTGTGTGAAGTCCTGACTTTTCTTTACTCCACTACTGCCAGATTTGTCTAGAGCTGCATTGACCCCAAACCCCACTCTCTCGCCCCTCGACCTTATGCTATTCTACCACATTTCCCTGCTTTGAAACATTTCTTAAAACTCTTCTCCTGGTCTTTTGGTTGCATTTGTAAAGTTTTAAGATTTCTTTTTTTTTAAGATTTCTTTATTAGTCACATGTCCATCAAAACACACAGTGAGATGCATCTTTTGCATAGAGTTCTGGGGGCAGCCCACAAGTGTCGCCACGCTTCCGGCGCCAGCATAGCATGCCCACAACTTCCCAACCCGTACATCTTTGGAATGTGGGAAGAAACCGGAGCACCCGGAGGAAACTCACGCAGACACAGGGAGAACATACAAACTCCTTACAGACAGCTGCTGGAATTGAACCCAGGTCGCTGGCGCCGTAATAGTATTACACTAACTGCTACACTACCATGCCTGCAGTACAGTATTATGCTCTAATGAAGTGCCTTCGGATTCTTAACTATCTTACAAGTGCTTTCTGAATCCAGGTTGTTGCTTCAACTGCCGTTATTATGGTAAAAGGCATCTCCCTGACTGAGACATTACCAGGTTAGCCAGCAGAAAAGAACATCATCACACAGGACTTCAGCTGGGAGGACAAGATTCCAATAAGAAATCAATCTCTAACAATTGCCTTTGTTTTCTTCTTTTCCTTTGTACTTCACTTTGTTTCCTGAAGTACACATTGACTCTGAGTGAACCGAATGCTGGAGTGTGCTTCTATTCCAATGACTGAACCAGCTGACAATTCCACCCACAGCTTCTCTTTAATGAATCATGACACTCTGTCAGATATATCAAACCTGACAGACTCAAAGCTTCTCTGTCTGTATCATATTTGGAGAAAGGTTACATGGAACACAGAACAGTACAGCACAGGAACAGGTCGATCGGCCCACAATGTCTGTGCTGACCATGATGCCAAATTAAACTAATCCCTTCTACCTGCACATGATACACATCCCTCCACATGATTCACATCCCTCCATTCACTGCATGGCCATTACACTTACTTGACTACATTCATGGTACTGGGAAAGCACCGGTAAGCTCAGGAATAGGTTGGAGTGGATAATTGGCCCCGACCACTATTCCTATATTCCAAGGAAGCAGTCTTGAACCACTTCTGATGATAAATGCATTGCAATACTGTCTTCCTATTTTAAAGAAGTCCATTACCATTAGCAAGAAACTGAAGAAAAACAATTTTAAAGCTGATGTGAAAAACATAACAGGAGAATTATATTATTCAGAGAAACAAAGTCCCCGCACTGTATTCCCCAACCAAAACAATGCAGGAGGGAAACTAATTAAGGGTTACAACAGGATGACTCAGTAAGTAATATGGTTTTCCGTTTATGCCTTTTGCAAATTATGCATTAATAGAGAGCAGGAACACATCCTGCTGCCTCAAGAAAGCAGCCAACATAATCAAGCATCCCTCCCACCCCATCCCAGTCACTCTCTCTTCTCCCCTCTCCCATTGGGCAGAAGATATTGAGAACATGAGCCACAGGACAAGGACAGCTTCTATCCCACTGTTGCCAGACTCTTGAATGGGTCTAAAAGATGAACCTGTGAGCTCCCAATCTACCTCGTCATGACCCTTGTACTTTAATTGTCTACCTACACTGCACTTTCTCTGTAAATGTAAGGTTATCTTATCTTGTCTTATATTTTGCATCCTGTTTTCTTCCTTTTGTACTCCCTCAATGTACTTATGTGTGGAATGTTCTGCCTGGGTGGTATGCAGTCAAAAGCTGTTCACCATATCTCAGTACATGTGACGATAATAAACCAATTCCAATGACAAAATTAAGGGAATGAGCCTGTATCTCTAACCATATTCCTAATGTTTTTTTCACATCCATACACATTTCCCTCAATCTCAGCAAAACAATGTCAGCAAAACAACCCTTTTCCTCAATGTCATCAAATTGAAAGAGCTGGTCATTGACTTCAGGAAAGGGGTCAGTGTGCATGCACCTGTCTACATCAATGGTGCTGAGGTCAAGGGGGTTGAGAGCTTCAAGTTGCTTGAGGCAAACATCACCAATAGCCTGTACTAGTCCACCCACATAGACGCCACGGCCAAGAACCATAGAACCATACAGCACAAAACAGGCCCTTCGGCCCACCATGCTGTGTCATCCATCAAACCCCCTCACACTATCTAACTCTTTCCTCCCGCATATCCCTCTATCGCACATTCCTCCATGTGCCTATCCAACAAACTCTTGAACCTGTCCAATGTATCTGCCTCCACCACCACCCCAGGCAGTGCATTCCATGCACAAACCACTCTCTGGGTGAAAAACCTCCCCCTGACATCTCCCCTGAACCTTCCACCCATAACCTTAAAGCCATGCCCCCTCGTCTTGAGCATTGGTGCCCTGGGAAGGAGGCGCTGGCTGTCTATCTATTCCTTTCAATATTTTATATACCTCTATCATGTCTCCTTTCATCCTCCTCCTTTCCAGTGAATAAAGCCCTAGCACCTTAAGCCTGTGCTCATATTCCATATGCTCTAATCCAGGCAGCATCCTGGTAAATCTCCTCTGCACCCTCTCCAACGCCTCCACATCCTTCCTATAATGCGGCGACCAAAACTGAACACAGTACTCTAAGTGTGGTCTAACTAGAGTTTTGTAAAGCTGCATCATCACTTCGCGGCTCTTAAACTCAATCCCACGATTTATGAAAGCTAACATCCCATAGGCCTTCTTAACTGCTCTTTCCACCTGTGAGGCAACTTTCAGTGAACTGTGAATATGAACCCCCAGATCCCTCTGCTCCTCTACACTGCCAAGTACCTTGCCATTTACCCTGCACTCTGCCCTGGAGTTTGTCCTTCCAAAGTGTACCACCTCACACTTCTCCAGATGAACTCCATCTGACACTTGTCAGCCCAGCTCTGCATCCTATCAATATCCCTCTGTAAGTTCTGACAGCCCTCCACACTATCCACAACACCACCGATCTTAGTGTCGTCCGCAAACTTACTAACCCAGCCTTCCACCCCCTCATCTATGTTATCTATAAATATTACAAAAAGTAGAGGTCCCAGAACCGATCCCTGCGGGACACCACTAGTCACTGCCCTCCAATCCGAGGGCACTCCTTCCACCACAACCGTCTGCTTTCTACAGGCAAGCCAATTCCTAATCCATACAGCCAAGCTTCCCTGGATCCCTTGGCATCTGACCTTCTGAAGAAGCCTACCATGAGGAACCTTATCAAACGCCTTACTAAAATCCATATACACCACATCCACTGCACTACCCTCATCAATCTTCCTCGTCACCTCCTCAAAGAACTCTATCAGGCTTGTGAGGCAAGATCTTCCCCTCACAAAGCCATGCTGGCTGTCCCTAATCAGTCCATGATTCTCAAGGTGTTCATAGATCCTATCCCTTAGAATCCTTTCCAACAGCTTACCCACCACAGACGTAAGGCTCACCGGTCTGTAATTCCCTGGACTATCCCTACTACCTTTTTTGAACAAGGGGACAACATTCGCCACCCTCCAATCCTCCGGCACCATCCCCATGGACAACGAGGACTCAAAGATCCTTACCAGCGGTTCAACAATCTCCTCCCTCGCCTTTCGAAGCAGCCTGGGGAAAATCCCGTCAGGGCCCGGACATTTATCCATCTTGATATTATTTAACAACTTCAGCACATCCTCTCTATTGATATCTGCAACCTCGAGAACATTACCCCTACCAGCACTCCCTTCCGCGTCATCAAGACCCCTCTCCTCGGTGAATACCGAAGAGAAGTATTCATTGAGAACTTCTCCCGCTTCCGCAGCCTCCAGGCACATTGTCCCACCTCTGTCTTTAATTGGACCTACCTTTACCCTAGCCATCCTCCTACCCTTCATGTACGTGAAAAAGGCCTTGGGATTTTCCTTAACCCTACTAGTCAACGCCTTTTCATGTCCCCTTCTAGCTCTCCTCAGCCCTTTCTTAAGTTCCTTCCTTGCTACTCTGTATTCCTCATGGGCCCTGTCTGAACCTTGCTGCTTATACCTTATGTATGCTACCTTCTTCTCCCTAACTAGTCGTTCCACCTCTCTCGTCACCCACGGTTCCTTCACCCTGCCATTTCTTCTCTGCCTCACCGGGACATATTTATCCCTAACATCCTGCATAAGATCCCTAAACATCGATCACATCTCCATGGTACATTTCCCTTCAAAAAGGACATCTCAATTTACACTCCCAAGTTCTCTCCTTATAGCCTCATAGTTCGCCCTTCCCCAATTAAATATCTTCTTGTCCTCTCTGCACCTGTCCCTGTTCATGACAATTTTAAAGGTTATGGAGCAATGATCACTGTCCCCCAAATGCTCACCCACCAATAGATCCTTCACCTGTCCCGGTTCATTTCCTAAAACTAGATCTGGCATGGCATTCCCTCTAGTCGGCCTGTCAACATACTGTGTCAGGAATACCTCCTGGACACATTTAACAAATTCCATCCCATCTAAACCTTTGGCACTAAGCAGGTTCCAGTCTATATTTGGGAAGTTGAAGTCTCCCATTATAACATCTCTGTTATTTTTGCTTCTCTCCAAACACTGCCTGCCAATCTGCTCCTCTATATCTCTACTGCTACCGGGGGGCCTATAGAATACTCCTAGTAGAGTAACTGCTCCTTTCTTGTTCCTTACTTCCACCCATACGGACTCTAGAGATGATCTTTCTACAACATCACCAGTGCCTCTACTGCTTCAGGAGGCTAAAGGAATTTGGCATGTCGCCTTTGACACTCACCAATTTCTATTAATGCACCATAGAAAGCATCCTATCTGGATGCATCACGGCTTGGTATGGAACTGCTCTGTCCAGGACTGCAAGAAACTGCAGAGGGTTGTGAATACAGCCCAGCATATCACAGAAACTAGCCTCCCCTCCATGGACTCTGTCTATACCTCTCACTGGCTTGGTGAAGCAGCCGGCATAATCAAAGACCCCCACCCACTCGGGTCATTCTCCCTTCTCTCCTCTCCCATCAGGCAGAAGATACAGGAGCCTGAGGGCACATACCACCAGGTTCAAGGACAGCTTCTATCCCATGGTGATAAGACTATTGAATAGTTCCCTTATATGATGAGATGGACTCTTGACCTTACAATCTACCTTGTTTGACCTGCAATGCACTTCCCTATAGTTGTGACACTTTACTCTGTATTTTGTTATTGTTTTTACCCTGTACTACCTCAATGCACTGTGTAATGAATTGATCTGTAGGAATGGTACACAAGACAAGTTTTTCACTCTACCTCGGTACAAGTGACAATAATAAACCAATACCAATACATTGTCTAAAGGCCACCAGAAGAACTGGGTAAGTCTGAGTTGGACCAACTGAGAGGGCTGGATAACTTGGACTGAAAGTGATCAGTTGGAGAAGAGAATTTATAAAAATGAAGCAAAAGACAAATACCAACACAGTGCTCTTGAAGAAGTAAATGGGCTCACCCAACTGGGAATAAGACAGGTAGAGACAACAGCTAGAATTGAACATTTTTGACTTGTTCTCATCGTGTGGGTAATTAAAGGTTAATTTTAAGTTTGAAGTAATAGTTTGATCAATATCCTTTACCATCTCATAGCAAAGTGATTGAATGTGGCTTGGGAAATATTGCAGTAAATTTTAGCTAAAAGAATTGAGGTTGAAAAACACTCAAAATGGAAGATGAAAGAATTTGTTTGTAAGACCCGGAAACATAACGTTTTGGACTTTTAAGCCATTAATATCATTGCATAAGTCGCTCTGAGGAAGAAGCAGTTATGTTCTTCACCAGAGTTAGTGAACAATGTAAGTTTCTGTCTGTAAAATAATTATGCATTCTTGTTGAAATCGTCAGAAATCAAATAGAGACAAACCAATGTCTACCTGCACTGCACTTCCCTGCAGCTGTGACACTTTACTCTGTATTCTGTTATTGTTTTTACCCTGTACTACCTCAATGCACTCTGTACTACCTCAATGCACTGTGTAATGAATTGATCTGTATGAATGGTATGCAAGACAAGTTTTTCACTGTACCTCAGTACAAGTGACAATAATAAACCGATACTAATACCAATAAAAGGTCAAAGCTGGAAAACACTCAATAGCACTGTCCTTAGCGCACACTGCTGAGAGCTTTCAAATGTTAAAAAAAGTCTTCAGATCCTAAACTCTATAAATAACTGTACAGAGTACAAAAGCAAGGAAGTCATGATGGGTCTTTATAAATCACTGGCTCATGCCAACAGGAGTATGGGGTCCAATTCTGGGAGCCACATTTTGGGAAAGATGTGAAGGCTTTGGTGAGGGTGCAAAATGATTCCAGCAATGGGAAGAAGGCGTTTTTGTCCTTTGGTTTATTATGCCTCTGAATTGTACTATCCAGTTCTCACAGACAAGAACCACAGAGCTTTGGAAACGTGTATGTGCTCAGTCGATGAAGCCTTCTGTTGAAGTCACTAGGGTGAATCGCACTCAGTATAAGGAGAGGGTGTTTTATATGAGATATTATTTGCTCCCAATACTGAATTCTCCCCTACTTCCAGATTAACAATGCATTTGTTTTCTTTCTCTCTAACCCACCACTGGTCCCTCTTTGCTGTTGTTATACATGATTCACCTTTGCCAAATGGCAACACTTGATGGCCCATGAGCAACAATAAAGATTCAGTAGTCCTATACTTTGCAGTGTGTTAATCACGATTACAATGGCACCTCATCTGGTCTCCATGGGAGCGATCTAAAATAAATACAAGGCAGTGATTGTTTTACCAGCTCTTTACAAAAATAAAATGACCTTTAAGAAACCTTCTGCAAATTACAACAGAAAACAAATTTATTTGTTTAATAACAAAAGTAGCACAAATTGCATTTTTAACACAGAATAATACTCAAACTGCTTCACAGGGACATAAACAAAAATAAATATGCGCAACACTGAAGCAGGTGTATCCTAGGACATTGTGGGAAGCTAGGAAAGACATTTCTAGCAGTGAGGTATTGGAAGACTGGAGGGTAACTTATGGCGTGCCTTAATTTAAAAAAGGGCTGCAAGGACAAGCCGAGGAACTACTGAGCTTAACATAAGTGGTGGGAAAGTTCCTGGAGGGGATTCTGAGGCATAGGACCGAGCAGCATTTGGAAAGGCAAGGACTGATTCGGGATAGTCAGCATGGATTTGTGTGTTGGTGATCATGTCTCACAAATTTGATCGAGTTTTTTGAAGAGGTGAATGTTATCTACATGGACTGCAGCAAGGTCTTTGACAAGGTCCCACGTGGGAAGCTAGACTGGAAGGTTAGATTACATCAGATCCAGCGTGAATTAGCTAATTGGATGCAAAATTGGCTTGGTGGAAGGACTAAATTGGTAAATTAATTGGTAAATTTGTAAATCGATTTATTATTGTCACATGTACCAAGGTGCAGTGTAAAGCTTTGTTTTGCATGTCATCCATACAGATCATTTCTCAACATCAGTGCATTGAGGTAGTACAAGGGAAAACAATAACAGAATGCAGAATAAAGTGTTACAGTTACAGAGGAAGTGCACTGCAGGCAGACAATAAGGTGCAAGGCCATAATGAGGTAGATTGTGAGGTCAAGAGTCTATCCTTGTCGTACTAGGGGACCATTTAGTAGTTTTATAACAGTGGGATAGAAGTTGTCCTTGAGCCTGGTGGATGTGCTTTCAGGTTTTTGTATCATCCGCCCGATGGGAGCAGAGAGATGAGAGAATGTCTGTGGTGGGAGGGGTCTTTGATTATGTTGGCTGCTTTACTGAGGCAGCGAGAAGTGTAGACAGAGTGTGGTAGGGAGGGTTTTTATTAGATTGGAGTCCCGTGATTAGTGGTATGCCGAAGGGGTCAGTGCTGGGTCCATTGTTGTTTGTCATCTATATTAATGATTTGGATGAGAATGTAGTTGATATAATTAGTAACTTTGCAGATGACACCAAACCTAGTGGTATAGTGGGCAGCGAAGAGGGTTATCTAAAATCACAATGGGATCTAGATCAACTGGGGAAGTGGCCAGAGAATGACGGATAGAATTTAACTTGGACAAGTGCAAAGTGATGCACTTTGGTAAGTTAAACCAGGACGGGACTTGCACAGTAAAATTGCAGGGCCCTGGAGAGTTTTGTAGAAAAGGGTCCACAGGTTCATAGTTCCCTGAAAGTGGACACACAGGTGGACAGGGTGGTGAAGAAGATGTTTGGCATACTTGCTTAATTAATCAGGATATTAAGTACAGGAGTTGGGATGTCATTTTATAGCTGTACAAGTTGTTGGTGAGACCACACAGAATATAGTGAGCAGTTCTGGTCGCCCAGCTATAGGAAGGATGTCATTAAGCTGAAAAGGATGCAAGAAATGTTACTGGGAATAGAGGGCCTGAGTTATAAGGTGAGGCTGGATAGACTGGGACTTTTTTCCCCTAGAGCCTTGGAGGCTGAGGGATGAACTTATGGAGGTTTATAAAATCATGAGGGGCATGGATAAGCTGAATGCTCACAGTCGTATTCCCAGTGTAGGGGAGTCTAAAACTAGAAGGCATAGGTTTAAGGTGAGAGGGGAAAGATTTAAAAGGGACCTGAGGGGCAACTTTTTACACAGAGCGTGGTGTGTATCTGAAATGAGCTGTCAGAGGAAGTGGTAGAGGTGGGTACAATTACAACACTTAAAAGACATTTAGACCAGTATATGGATAGGAAAGGTTCAGAAGGATATGGGTCTAACACAAGGAAATGGGACTAGGTCAGGTATACAACTTGGTTGGCATGGACAATTTGAGCCAAAGGGCCTGTTTCAGTGCTGTATAACTCTATTGGGTCTAATTAATAGGCAATTCAATCAATCCTAATGAGCCAACCAAAACCATGTATCACAAAGTATAGGTTCTCAAAATACAAATGCATTAAATCCATATTAAGCTAACATTCCTATAATACAACACAATACCCTGCAAAATGGAGACACGACAAGCCAATTCCACTCTTGGAATGTAAAAATATGATCTGAGCCTCACCTCTTCCTATTCTATGTAGTTTTAATTATTATTACCCTGTCCAATGGTGAGGAGACCCCATCATCTGGATCAAATGAGAGAAGGGCGGTTTATTGCTACTGAAGTGGTGAAACAGTGATTCAATGACTCTTTAGTTAATCCGACCGTGCATTTAGCAGTGATCCCTGCTATTGGGTTTCTTCAATCTGGTCTGGTTGCTCTGAGTTAATTTTGAGCAGGGAACAGAGCAGTACATTTTCAAGCAGCAGAATTAATTTGCTCACTCGGTTAAGCATATTATTATTCTGCATGTCTGGGGTTAAGTTCCTGTACCTTTTTTAGACAAAACACAGAGGACTGTGATTAAATAGACTGCTCTCTCTGAAACCTGACAAGGAGGCAGCCTACTTAGCCTCCTGCCAACTGCATTTATTACATTTCTTATGCATTTTAACAGCACCTTTCACTGGATTTTCCATAGAATTTTACAGCCAATTAATTACATTTAGAATATAGTCGTTCCTGTAAGGTAAGACATGCAGCAGTCAATTTTTGCACAACAAACTTCAGTAAACAACATGAATGACCAAGTTATCTGTTTTCTCATGACTGAGGGATGAATAATGACCACAGCAGAATAACGACACTACTTCTTGAAACCTGTATTCGCTTCTCATTCTCTTCTCACACCCAAGCTGTTCAACCACTTTACAAGAGAGTGTGAGATTCCTCAATTATTTGATGATCTTAATTGCATGATGCTGTGGCCTATGTTATTTCATACACAGCTGTATTCAGGAACTTGGGTAAAAGATTAAATGCCAGCACATTCGTACCTCCATTCAGCTGAACACGGTAGACTGAATCTCACAGTGCTGTGTGTAGGAAAATTGTTGGCTTGGGCAGAAGCAGGTTCCTTGAAGGTTCAAAGTGGAAATCTATCTCCTTTGATCGGGCCTTACCAAAGCAGATTTCAATAACATCGATTCTGCATTAAGGCACTGATGTGCCACATTTACGAAGTCCCAAGTATCTTCATTTTATGTATCAAAATTTAAAAAAAAACTGTGGTTGGAGCACATCTGAACTAAAAATAATTTTTAAAATGTTGGAAACACTCAACAGCACAGGCAGCATCCACTGAGAGAGAATCAGAATTGGGAAGGACAGAAAAGAAGCTTCTTTTAAGCTTCACGGAAGGTGGCAGAGGGATAGATAGGAGAAAGGGTAAGTCTTCTGACAGGGTGAGACCAGGGTTGCCAAGAAGATAAGTTGTTGATGAAGTTATCTGATTGATAGGTTGCTCAATGCTGTCAGAAAGAGAATGTAAGCAGAGTAACATAAAAGCTATGAAATGTAGAGTTGTAGAAAGTGCAGAGATAAGATCTGAGCCATGGATAATCTAAAGCAGATTGATTTATTCTGATATAAAAACAGAAAATGAGTTATCTGAAGTTATGGAATTTGATAAAGAGTTTGGAAACCTGTAACACGAGTGTGCTTTGTTACAACAGTGCAGGAGGCTGCAGACAGGTAGGTTAGAGTGAGAAAGGCATGGAGAATTAAAGTGGCAGGCCATAGGAAACTCAGTGTCACCCCTGCAGACTGAGTGTGGGTGCTCAACACAGTGGTCCCCAATTGCATTTAATTTCTCCAATGTAGAGGAGATCACATTGTGAACACCAAATGCAGTACACTGGACTGGAAGAAGTGCAAGGGAATCACTGCTTCACCTGGAAAGACTGCTTGGGACCCTGGATGTCTGGAAGAGAAGAGGTGAATGGACGGGTGTTGCATCTCCTGCGATTGCATGGGGAAATGCTGTGAGAAATTGCTGAGAAGGAGAGGTTGTTTTCTCTGGAGCGGCAGAGACTGAGGGGAGACCTGATAGAAGTTGTTAGATTATGAAAGGCATAGACAGAGTAGGCAGCCGGCATCTTTCTCCCAGCAGCGAAACGTCTAATACTAGAGAGCATACATTTAAGGTGAAGGGGGTAAGTTCTAAGGAGATGTGCAGGACAAGTTTTTTTACACAGGGAGTGGTGGGTGCCTGGAATGTGCTGCCCGGGGTGGTGGTGGAGGCAGATACAATAGAGGTGTTTAAGAGGCTCTTAGAGAGGCACATGAATGTGCAGAGAACAGAGAGATATGGACCATGTGCAGACAGAATGTATTAGGTGTCATTAATTTAATTGGCTCAGTGCAACACAGTCACCAAAGGTCCTGTTCCTGTGCTGTACTGTTCTATGTTCTAGAAGGGGACAGAAAAGTGAACCAGGGTGTTTTGAGAATGGCCCTTTCAGAACACTGAGGGAAATGTGCTTGGTGGTGGAATCTCATTGACGGTGGAAGAAATTGTGAAGGATGAGCATTGAACGTGGAGGTTGACGGGGCCAAGAGTGAAGACCAGGGAAACTCCGTTCTTGGTCTTTCTGGGAGGAGAAGGGGTGAGAGCAGAGGTGTAGGAAACGGATGATATGCAGCCTGAGGTCCCGTCAAATGATGCAGAGGGAAGTCACAGTTCTGGATAAAGGAAGTCATCTCATTGGCACCAGTGCAGAATATCTCATCATCAGAAGAGGTGGGACACAGGGTGGGAGGGTATTTCGCTCAGATCACCATGGGAGTCTGTAGGATTATAATGGATGTCGGTGGCCAGCCTGTGCACTGAAAGGGAGACAGAGAGATCAGGAAAGGGAGGGAAGAGTCAGGGATGGGCTGGGTGGAGGTGAGAGCAGAGTGGAAATTGGCAGCAAAACTAATGGAACATTTGGGTTGTGTAAGAGTGCAGGAAGCAGTGCCAGTCCAGTTGTAAATGTACCGGAAAAAGAGTTGAAGGAGGAGCCTGAGTATTACTGAATCAATTACTGTTCCACGTATCTCACCAAACTACTGGCAAAGCTTGGATCCATGCGAGTACCCATAGTCACACCTCTGATACCGAGAAAGTGCGCGGAGTTGAAGGAGAAGTTGTTCAATATGAGGACGTGTTCTGTCAGGCCAATGAGTATGCTGGTAGAAGGGAACTGGTTGGGCCTCTGTTCAAGGAAGATGTGGAGGGTCTTCTGACCATCCTGATGTGGGATGGGGGTGCAGAGTAATTGTATATCCACGTGAAAGAAGAACCCATTAACACCAGGGAATTGGAAACTGTCAAAGCAGCACAATGCATTTGAGGTGTCATGGATGTAAGTGGGAAAGGACTGGACTGGGGAGAAAGGTTGGAAGTTTGGAAGGAATATGTTCAATGGGGCAAGAATAGGTTGAAACAATGTCTGGGTATGGGATAAAAGAGGGCAGTGCAGGGTTGGAAATGACGAGGCTGAAAGCTGTGGAGCATTGATGCTGAATTGTATGGTCATAGTCCAGAGGGAGATGTGGGTAGGTGTCTAACAGCTAACATTTGGCCTCTGTTAGTCTGAGGTCATTTTGTCAGACCACAGCAATGCCCTTGTCAGCATGTTCCATGACAATATCAGGATTGGCTTTTAGGGAAGGGACTGCTGGAAGTTCTGAAGAAGGGGAGTTGGAATAAAGAGGGAAGTGAATAAATTACTGTGGTCAATGTTGCATCGACAATTAGTGCTGTTATAACAGGCCCAACCTGAACTTAAGGAACAGTTTCTCATTTTCTGTCATGGCTCATGTTTGTATGGAGACTTTCAGAGTTTGCTTTATTTTGTTTACTTAAGGATGCCAACCAGAGGGAAACCTATAATTAAGGACAGGGAAAAGCTATAATTAATAATCATGGAAATGGACTGAAGGGAGTTAACTCATGCACACAGAATGTGGATGTCATCGGCATGGTAACAGTTTTAGAACTGTCAGTTGTTTGCTGCTTTGATAATTTTCCTTTAGTGGAGCAAGTCAGAGGCTGGGAATCCTGTGGTAAGTAACTCACCTCCTAACTCCCCAAAGTCTGTCCACCATCTACAAGGCTCAAGTCAGGAGTGTGAGGGAACACTCTGCACTTGCTTGGATGAGTGCAGCTTCAACAACACTCAAGCAGCTCAACACCTTACAGGACAGAGCAGCCACCTTGATAGGCACCCCATCCACATTCACTCACTCCATCACCAACACACAGTAGCAGCAGGTTGTACCATCTACAGGATGCATTGCATCAACTCACCAAGACTCCTTAGACATCACCTTCCAAGCCCACCACCTCTACCAGTTAGAAGGACATGGGCAGCAAAAGCATGGGGAACACCACTCCTTGGAAGTTGTCCTCCAAGTCACTCACTATCCTGACTTGGAACTACATTGCCGTTCCTTCACCGTCACTGGGTCAAAATCCTGGAATGTAACATTATGGGTATACCCACACCTCAAGGACTGCAGCAGTTCAAAAAGGCACCACCACCTTCTCAAGGGAACTAGGGATGGGCAATTAAATACTAAATGCTAGCTTAGCCTGTGAAGACAACATCTCTTGAATGAATTAAAAATATATATTGTTTCTCTCCTTATTACTTGCTATACCTGCATATTAACTTTTGGAGCTTCACATACAATGACATGCAGGCCCTCTGAACACCAATACCTTTCAGTCTCTCACCATTTAAGAATGACTGCTTTCCACTTATTGTACCTATCTGCACCATAGGAAGCACCCTGTCCAGATACATCACATTGTGGTACGGCAACTGCTCTGCCTGAGACCACAAGAAACTGCAGAGAGTTGTGGACACAGTTCAGCATATCATGGCAACCGGCCTCCCCTCCATGGACTGTCTACACTTCTCTCTGCCTCAGGAAAGCAGCCGACAGAATCAAAGACCCCTCCCACTCTGGACATTCTCTCTTCTACCCCCTCCAATCAGGCAGAAGATACCAAAGTCTGAAAGCTCGTACCACCAGACTCAAAGAAGTTTCTATCCTGCTGTTATAAGACTATTGAATGGACCTCTTGTACTATAAGATGGACTCTTGACCTCAATCTACCTCGACATGACCTTTCACCTTATTGTCTACCTGCACTGCACTTTCTCTGTAACTGTAACACTATATTCTGCATTTGGTTATTGCTCTTCCTTTGTATTACTTTGATGTACTGATTTGGTGAAATGACACAGCAAGGTTTTTCACTGGTACATGTGACAATAATAAACTAATTACTATCTTTTCTGGTGGGGATTATTGGCCTGTTCTTCTCCAGTACATGCAGGCCAATCATAATGCAGTGTATAATGGCTGATGTCACAGCTTCCATTTGCAATCTGAACAAAAGCAACTCAATGACTGAGTGCTGCTGCAGAATCTCAGAATATTACCATTGAGGTAAAATAAGAGACAAGATCAGATATCTTTATTAGCAATTTGTACATCAAAACACACAGTGAAATGCATCTTTTTTGTGTAGAATGTTCTGGGGGCAGCCCACAAGTGTCACCAGGCTTCTGGCATCAACATAGCATGCCCATAACTACCTAACCTGTAAGTCTTTGGAAAATGGGAGGAAACTGGAGCACCCGGAGGAAACCCACACAGACTCGGGGAGAAAGTACAAACTCCTTACAGACAGCGGCCTGAATTGAACCCAGGTCGCTGGCGCTGTAAAGCGTTACGCTAACTGCTATGCTACCGTGCCACAGGCAACACTACCGTGCCACAGGTGCAATCAAACCCGTGCTGAGATGCAATCAAAGGTGTAGCCAGACCTGTGGCAAGAACATTTTTAATCCAAAGGAAAGCGACAATAAAGCCAGAGGGGATTGGAAGGAAACCGAGAGGAGCAAGGACAGGATAAGGCCAAATGCAAAGTGGAAGAACAACACCTCATATTCCGCCTGGGTAGTCTGCAACCCAATGGTATGAACACTGAATTTTCCATTTTCAGGTAACCCCCTCCCTCCTCACCTCTTTATACTGGCTATCTTCCTTCTCCACCTGAAAATGGAAAATGTAATGTTTTCTGAGGCAGGTTCTCGACCTGAAACACTGACAATTCCTCTCCCTCCACCCACCCTGCCAGACTCACTGAGTTCCTCCAATATTTTGCTTTCTGCTGAAGATTTGCAGCCCACAGGGGTGGTAGTGGAGGCAAATTTAAGAGCTCTTCGATAGGCATATGAATGTGCAGAGAATGGAGGGATTTGGACATTATGCAGGCAGAAGGGATTAGTTTACGTGTTTAATTACTAGTTTAAGTTAGTCCGGCACAACATCATGGGCCGAAGGGCCTGTTGCTGTGCTATACCATTCCATGTTCCACGTTCTAACCTTATTCAGCCAGAAACACAGAAAACGTGATCCTTCTCAGCTCCACCCTGAACTCTCCTCAATCACAGAAGCCTCCCTTCTGGCCAAGTTGGGTCACTTCATTTGATATCAAGAAATAGCTGAGAATGCTGGATACAGCAAAGGCAATGAGACAAGACAACATTCTAGCTATTGTACTGAGGCGAGTGACAGAACAAACTCTTCCAGTATGGTTTCATCCATCTGACAACATTCCTCAGGTGGGTCCTGTCCACAAGAAGTAGGACAAATCCAACTTGGCTAATAACCATCTGATCAATCTACTCTCAATCATTAGCAAAGTGATGGAAGGTGTCATCAGTAGTGCTGTCAAGTCTCCTTTACTCACCAATGCACAGGTTGTGTTTTACTCGGACTGCTCAACTCCAGATCTCATTACAGCCTTGGTCTGAGCATGGACTAAAGAGCTCAGTTCTAGAGATAGGGGAAGAGTGACTGCCATTGACACTAAGGCAGCTTTTGAACAAGCGAGGCATCAAGGACCCTAAAGTAAAATAGGCATCAAGGAGAAAATAGTCCAGTGGTTGGAGTCATAACTTGCACAAAGGAAGATGGCTGTGGTTGCTGGAGGTCAATCATCCAAGCCCTAGGGCATCCTCAGGACAATGCCTGAGGCCAAATCATCTTCAGTAGCTTTGTCAGTGATCCTCCTTCCATCATATGGGCGGAAGTGGAGACGTTCACGGAAGATTATACCCTCGAGTTAAAAATAATCAGAAACTCAACTGACTTATCGTCATAAATACCATGGCTACGAGAACTGGAGAGCTGAGTGTCCTGCAGCGAGTGACTCATCTTTCTACCCCAAGGCCTTTTGACCATCTACAAGGCACAAACTAGGAGCTTGATGGAATATTCTCCACTTGCCACGGCACCAACAATTCGCAAAATGCTCAACACCATCCGGGATACAGCAGCCTGCTTGACTGGCATTCCTTCCACCATCTGAAAACTTCATTCCTTCCAACAGTGGCACACACAAGGGGCAATGCATTTTACCTACAAAATAAACTGCAGTCACTCACCCTACCTACTCCTATTTCATCTCCCAAACTCTCATCCTCTGTCATCAAGAAAAACAAGGGTAACAGGAGAATTGGGTACACCACTACTTTCAGATTCCTCTCAAGTAGATTTACATCTATCTTAAGTCACACACCATCTGACTTGGAAATATATAGATGGTCTTTCATCATTGTTTGGTTCAAATCCTGGAACTCCCTCCCCAACAGTGCTGTGGGAACACCTTCATCAGAAAGACAGTAGAGTCAGTCATGTCAAGTTGAGTTTATTGTCATGTGCACAAGTATGGTGAGGGACATGTACAATGATAAACTTACTTGTCACAGGATCACGGGCAGGTAGGTTCAGACAACACACAGAACATAAATTATACAAGCCAATGAAGAAAAAGATGTGCAAAATCAGATTTTTGTGTAAAAAAACCCACAGATACAAGCAATACACAAAAAGTGCTGGAGGAACTCAGCAGGTCAGGCAGCATCCATGGAGGGAAATAAATGGTCGACGTTTCGGGCCAAGACCCTTCATCAGGACTGTAAAGGAAGAGGGCAGAAGCCAGAATAAGAAGGTGGGGGGAGGGGGAGGAGGACATGCAGATGGGATAGGTGAGATCAGGTGATAGGCGAGTCCAGGTGAGAGGGGGAAGTACCCCTGGTTCCCCATGGCCCTCAATTCCTTGACCTGATTCTAAAATCAAATGATCTACCTCCTCTTTAAGTACCTCCATAGATCTAGCCTCCATAACCTCCTGGGGTAGAATATTCCAAAAAATCACCACTCTCTGCAAGAAGAAATTCCTGTACTCCTCAGTTTTAGATGATCGCCCCCCCCCTACCTTGTAACCCTATCCCCTCATTTAAGACTCCCACTGGTGGAAACATCTTAACATCTTCCCTGTCATGCCTCCTTAGGATTTTATATGTTTCAATAAATCATCCCTCATTCTCTTAAACCTCAAATAATAGAGATTCAAATTCTTTAACTGTTTTGGAAATGACAACCCCCTTATCCTAGGGACATCCTCTTAGCCTGTCGTTCCAACACCACTTCAGACGATATCACAATCTCATTCAATAACATGCTGCAGCCTGTAACCCTGACCTGCCAATGAATGGGGGCTGGGATTATTGGTGACTTCCAAACCCAGCTTACCCCTGATCAGGGAAAAGTAAGTGGCTCCTGGATCCAGCATTACCCAACACCAAGATCCTTTCAAAAGCAAGGTCCTTCAGTCTGAGTGATTCCACCTTATCTATACCTATGGTTGTTCCTTCATGCTCATAGCCCATAACTATCATGTTGTCTCTTCTTCTGACCTCCCTTATAACTTGACGAGTCCTTCCTGCATATGTGCCCAACAGTGCTTTTACTCTCCCAATGGAAAACTGTCGTGGTATTTCAGAAGTTCATCTCAATGTGGTATCACTGCTTCCTCAATCAACAGAATGTCTTAAGTGTACTGCTCCAAACATTCTTCTCCCATGTGCAATAGATAGCATGAAATATTTCTGTTTGCACCTGATTCTTCATGAATCTACCTGCCACTACCGGGCAGGCATGGTAGTGTAACGGTTAGCATAATGCTATTACAGTGCCAGCGACCCGGTTTCAATCCCAGCCGCTGTCTGTAAGGAGTTTGTTCGTTCTCCCTGTGTCTGCGTGGGTTTCCTCTGGTGCTCGGGTTTCCTCCCACATTCCAAAGGCATACGGGTTAGGAGTTGTGGGCATGATACGTTGCCACCAGAAGCATGGTGACACTTGTGGGCTGCCCCCAGAACATTCTACGCAAGGATGCATTTCACTATGTGTTTCAATGTACATGTGACTAATAAAGAAACCTTATCTTATTTTATGTACAGAGCAGACTCAATGGGCTAATGGCCCAATTCTGCTCCTATATCTTATAGTCTTATGGTGTTCCATACCCTTGAAATCTTGTGTCTGAGCCATGCGGAGGCTCCTGGTTACCCTCTATAGAGTAACCTGCTCCTTCACAACCACTGAATTCACATGGTTTCCCATTGAACCATCTGTAACATCCACATTTCTCTGCCCCCAGCATCAACTACCATCCCATTACCTTCTCTGTGGGCTTTGCATCCTGCCTGCTCCTCAGAACTGTGCCCTGATTAAAACAGCCTCATCAGTGTCACCTCTAAACCAGTGAATATTCTACAAATTCTCCTGAATGTCAAGTTCATTGTATGAAATAGTTTCTCTTAAACAGAATGGCTTCCTTAATTCACACGTTTTGGACTTGTCAGAGTCTTAAAAATATTGGACAGAGGTCTTTCATACTTTTTCTGTACGTTTTAAAATAAATTTTAAACTTAATCCTTTGACTGCACTATCTGGGATTGTTGGAGAAAAAGATATAACTTTGAAGGCTTCTGATTTACATATTCTGGCTTTTATTTCTCTTATAGCCAGGAGAGCAGTATTGCTTAAATAGAAGGAAGCTACTCCACCTACGCATGTTCAATGGTTACAGGATGTTATGTCATACTTGAATCTAGAGAAGATTCGCTGTTCAGTTTCTGAATCTAACCTAGACTTTCAAACCCTGTGGGGACCCTTTTTGAATTATTTTAAAAATCTCTGATTTGGGGACTAAAATGCAGATATTGGCTGACACTGTTACATTTTTTAAGGTTTTTCCTTGCTGTTTCTTCTATCTAACAGCTTCGGGTTTTGGTAGTGGGGGTAGATTTTTGTTTGTAATAAAATATTTCAATTTTTTCTTTCCTTATTCACTAACTACTATATGTGATTATTGATATAGAGTATTGTAATCCTAAGTACGATTTAGTACAATATATTCAGTAGTATTTTTACTTTCTTTTTTGATGCATGTACTCTGTATTTTTTTCATGGATTTAATAAAAATATTGTAAAGAAAAATAGCTTCTCTTGATCTTTCTCATCGGTCACTCCACATTAAGTAATCCCAGAACACCCATTCCTAAAAGGACTGGAAATTGCTCTGTTTTGGAAATCTCTGATGATGCTGGATTAAATTTTCCCTTCAAGGATGTTACTATGTCCTCTGCAGGTGGTGACCCTAATAGTCCAGTCAAGGTTTCTTATGAGATGTTGGACAAACTTGGGTTGTTTTCTCTGGAGCATTGGAGGCTGAGGGGAGACCTGATAGATCTTTATAAAATTATGAGAGGCGTAGATAGGGTAGACAGTCAGTCTTTCTCCCAGGGTAGAAATATCAAGTACTAGAGGGCATGAAATTCAGGTGAGAGGAGGAAAGGAGATGTGCAGGGCAATTTTTTTTTACACATAGGGAGATAGGTGGCTGAAATGAGCTGAAAAGTGTGGTGGTGGAAGCAAATACCATAATGGCATTTAAGAGGCTTTTAGACAGGCACATGACTATGCAGGGAATGGAGGGATCTGGATCAATTGCAGGCAGGAGAGACTGAGTTTAATTTGACATCATGATCAGTGCAAACATTGTGGGCTGAAGGGCCTGTTCCTGTGCTGTACCATTCTGTGTTCTTAGCTCCAATCACCAGCCACAATATTGTCTTCATCTTCTTGTGATTCACTACATTTCTCTGCTCTGTGTCCTCCTCCAGGACTGTGACTCAAGAACAGTTCGACTTGCTCCATTTACAGAACAGCCAAGTCCGCCCAGACCTCTTGAGATCCCCAGAGTATCTGACACACCCACTGCCTGCCATCATCACTGCTCTTCATGGAGAGCCCCGTTCACGTGGTCAACCCCATGATACCTTCAAGCAGCAACACCCCATATCCAATCCCAGTGTCTGCAATGTTCCTTCACATAATGTAGAGATATAAACAAAGCATCTTTCTTTGAAGGCAGAAAGTCTGGTCTAATTCTGCATCAAAACCATAATACATACAACACATGGTTTTTACACCCTGATCATGCCCGGAACTAGAAGCTGAAGAAGAACAAGAAAGAGTTGCAGAGACCATGTCAAGAAACATTTCACAAAAAGAGACACAATGAGAGATGAGGCCAGAGCCACCAACTGCAGAGGACATAGTGACATCCTTGAAGGGAAAATTTCATTCAGTGTCATCAGAGATTACCAAAACAGAGCAATTTCCAGTCCTTTTAACATTGGGTGTTCTGGGTTTGCTTAATGCGGAGTGGCTGATGAGAGAGACAGTACTAACAACAATGCAGCAAATTCATTGTACCTGCTGAGCGAGTCAACAACACTTCAGCAATATCACAGATATATAAGATAAGATTTCTTTATTAGTCAAATGTACATCGAAACACACAGTGAAATGCATCTTTTGAGTAGTGTTCTGGGGGCAGCCCGCAAGTGTCGCCAACACTTCCGACGCCAACATAGCATACCCACAACTTCCTAACCCGTACGCCTTTGGAATGTGAGAGATAGTTATAGCTATATTTGTATTGATGGGTATAATTTTCATAGTGTGTTTTTTGAAGTGTTTGTGGACATTGCTTTAATATATTTTGCATGTAAATTGTACTTTAACTCACAATTGTAGACAGGTATCCTGATACCATGAGGCATAACCTTCCACCACCACACAGTACCCTGAACAGATAGCATGTGCTAGCTCCTTAGGATCACAAGTAAAAGGCAGAGGAAGCTGCTTGTTCTATTCCCCTGATCTCTGTTACCACAGTCTAGGTAATTCCATGGATTCCGACTCCGTTACTCCTTCTTGACTTACTTACTTATTATGCCACAGAAGGATGCCATTCAGTCTACCAGGCCCATGCCAGCCCCAGCAGAACAGTCCCAACAGCCCTTTCCATCTCTCCGTATACCCCAGCAAATTATTCTCTCTCACACATGCCCATGAAATCCCCCCTTGATCATTTTCCCACTTACCTAGACTAAGGGCTAAATAACCTACTATTACGAATGTGGGAGGAAACCTCAGCACTCAGGGAAACCCACACACTCACTCGAAGAACATGCAAGCTCCACACACACAGAGATCAAGAACAAACCAGGCTCCCTGGAGCTATGAAGCAACAACTTTACCGGCTGAATGGAAATGGATCTCACAAACTGAAATTTTTTTTAATGAAGTTTAATTTATTCTCACTGAATGATAGTTCATCAACCAATGGAACAAATGTTTCTTGTTGACAGTGGGCCTATTAGTAGTGCCACTCATTAGTGATAGAAGGAACAGACCTACCCTTGTACTAACTTCCATGGTAAGAGCTTTTAATTTCAGTGGAGATGTGCTGAGATCTTACTAGTTTTCATCATCTGCTGGTGCTCTGCAAAGCCCTTTCCAACTCTCCTTTCTCCAATCAAAAGAAGAATTAAATTGGCTCAAAGCACTCCTGGCTAAATAAACTGCACAAGGGAGGGGAATATGAACATCATTGGGAAAGAATTAAACTACTAATTTGCCTTATCTCCTGCAATAAACCTGGCAAAGTGTCCTTGATTCTTCATTATTGAGTAATTTTGTAAGAATTAACATGGCAGGACATTTCAGAAATAAGCATTTGGCAGCTCGAGGAATTGAACCGCCAACATCAATTGTAATGAACGGATTACATTAATTATTATTCTAAATCTGCCCAGACGGCTATTCTTCTCTCTTCAGTTTGAATTTTATGAAGGTAATCTGGATTCCTCACTTATCGTGCTTGTCACTCTGTTAAATCTGCTTGACGCTGAACTTCTAAGCCGTCAGGGAGCACACTGGATTGAATTGAAAAGGATGAAGGTTGAAGGGTGAATATCTTCTCTATCAGTTGCAGCTGTACCTGGTAAAATAAACCCTGGACTATCTCAGCTCACTCCCAATGTGCGCGGTCCTTTGCAGACAACTGATCAATTCATTACACAGTGCATTGAGGTAGTACAAGGTAAAATAATACAGAATACAGAGAAAGTGCAGTGCAGGTAGACAATAAGGTGCAAGGTCATAGCAAGGTAGATTGTGAGGTCAAGAGTCCACTTTACCATGCTAGGGAACCATTCAAAAGTCTTATGACATCCTACAGATCATTTCATCATATCAGTATATTGAGGTAGTACAAGGGAAAGTAATAACAGGGTGCAGAATATAGTGTTACAGTTACAGAGAAAGTGCAGTGCAGGCAGATAATAAGGTGCAAGGTCATAATGAGGGAGAATGTGAGGTCAAGCGTCCATCTTATCATACTGGGGATCGATCAATAGCCTTATAACAGCGAGATAGAAGCTGTCCTTGAGCCTGATGGTACATGCTTACAGGCTTTTGTATCTTTTGCCCGATGGGAGGGGGGAGAAGAGAGAATGTCTGGGGTGGGCGGGGTCTTTAATTATGTTGGCTGCTGTATTGAGACAGCAAGAAGTGTAGACAGAGTCGATGGAGGGGAGGCTGGTTTTTGTGATGTGCTGAGCTGTGTCCATAACTCTCTGCAGTTTCGTGCAGTCCTGGGCAGAGCATTTGCTGTACCAAGCCGTGATGCATCCAGATCCTTTCTAAGGTGCATCTATGTGATTATCAGGCAGACCCCAATATCTGAACTAAGTCATTTTTAACACACTATTACTGCTTGATTGCACAGCAGAGCTGCAGTGAAAAAGGTAAACTTACCCTCAGTGCGACTGTGGCAAATCCTTCTCAGATTTGTCTGCCCTCGGAAATTTATCTGCAATCGGCACTTGCTATGTTATGGCATGTTAGCCACGATTCTCAGCCAATGGGTTCACCATAGACCAAATCCCAGTGTAGACTGCAATCAAGCAAGGCTGTGCCTTTCTCAAGTCAGTCTTCCTCACCTCCGACAAGCTTCCTTTCATTCTAGAGTTCACTCGCAGGATGATGGGGAAACTGTTCAAACTGCATCACCACCACGCCAAACCAAGGGCACTCCAACCTCAGTCAGTGAACGTAATAAGTCAATGGGAACATTCAGAGGTCAAGTTCCAAGACGTCGCTAACTCATTCACTGAACTATATGATAAGATTGGCCCTCCATTTGACATCCTCAAAACAAAGGTCCTCTACCAACCTGCCCTCACTGTATAACATCAACTTCTGACAATAAAGATCTGCAAAGAAACCCTGGAAAAGATGGACTACTTCAATTCTTTCCAAGTGCTTGTAATATATTTAAGCTACCATCAGTTATGGAAGCACACACACAGGAGAAGGTTATATATTTTGTCTTCCCAAGCTGTTCAGAGGATCTATCCCACTGGCCCCACTTCTGTTCTCTACCTCCTGAACACTGCAAGTTTCTTTTTATGGATTTAGGAAATTTCCTTTAGAAGTTACTGTTGAATCTGTCTCCAAGATCTTTTCCGGTGCTGCATTAGAACAAGATGATGCTGTGGAAAAAATTCTCCTCCAGTCCCTTCTGACATTTTTGCCCATTTGGTTAAATGTGAGTCCTCTGGTTATCATGTATCCTGCCAATAGAAGCAGTTACACCTTATCTCCCCTATGAGAGAACCTCATAATAACAAACACTTCTACAAATCTCCCCTCAACCTTTCTGTTCCCATAAGAATAATCCCAGCATCTCTGTTCTCTCCAGTCCATTCCTGACACTACTCTGGTACCTGTCCTTTCATGCATTCCTAAGCAGTGCTGTCATTTCTGAGGTATGGCATAGTCTGACGCAAATATGTCTTAAAGGTTTACCATAACCTCAGTTTTGTACTCTATGCCACTATCTATGAAAATGAAGTTTTTCTATGCCTGCTTCACAATGTTTAGATATAATTTCATTGAAAAACAACGTCAGGAGAGAACCTTGTTTTGATGTTAATGTACAATGGATTTAGGAATTATTGCAGTGTAGCGACTCACCGCACCGGCATCGAACTGGCTCCCGACATCGCAAATGTCGTCGGAGGCCCCGATCCAAGATGGTGCTGGGCCCTCCTTCTTCCTCATCATCGGGCTAGGAAAGCCTGCGCACGGGAAAGTCAGGTGACCCGCGCGTGACGTCAGCGTGGGAACTGTAGCGCGGGAAGTTTTGGGATATTAAAGGTGCACTGCGCCCCTGTCGTTCATTCGACTTCTGATTTCGAACCAGCGACTCTGTGTCATCATTTTGTAATGTGTAGCTAGCCGCTACGGCAGCATTGAAAATTAATACTTTTTTGTGCTGCTTCAAAAATGCAATGAACTGGTTATAAACCTTTGTGAATTTAATTGAAGGTACCCCTGTACCTTGACAGATCCAACACTCATAATCCCCTTTAACACATTGGCTTGTGCATTTACCAGCTGACACAAAGTAGGAACAGGAGTAAACCATTCAGTCCTTGAGCTTGTTTTGCTATTCAATTAGATTACATCCTTCCATCTAACCGCCTTGATTCAATAAACCCAAATATCCTTGCTTTACAAAAATCCATCAACCTCAGTTTTGAGATGTTCAATTGACCTCTCAACTTAACGCACATTTTTTTTGGGGAGATCTGGCTTCAGATTTCCATTTTGTGTTGTGTGATGCAGAATTTCCTGACATCACCCCGATCTGCCTCGTTCGAACTTTGTTACTTACTTCTACTGAGGATTCCTCATCCCACCACAGGGGAGCAGCTCCTCATCGATCAACTTTTTTTAATCCTAGAATCATACAGCAGGGAAACAGGCCCTTTGGCCCATCGAGTCCACACTGACCATTGACACGAACCCTACCCGAACCCATTTTATTCTTCCCACATTTCCATCAACTCCTCCTGATTCTACTACTTGCCTACACTCTAGGGACAATTTACAGTGGCCAATTAACTTACCAAGCTGCACGTCTTTAGGATACAGGAAGAAACTACTGGAGCACTTGGGGGGATGCTACGCAGTCACAGGGAGAATATGCAAACTCCACACAGACAGCACTCGACATCAGGATTACATAGAACATTACAGCACAGTACAGGCCCTTTGGCTCACAACCAACATTTTATCCTGTTCTAAGATCCATCTAACCTTTCCCTCCCACACAGCCCCCTATTTCTCTATCATTCATATGTCTATCTAAGAGTATCTCAAACGTCCCTAATGTATCTGCCTCCACAACCTCTGCCAGCAGTGCGTTCCATGCACCCACCACTCTCTGTGTAAAAAAATTTACCCCTGACATCCCCCTTATATCTTCCTCTAATCACCTTAAAATTATGTCCCCTAATGTTAGCCATTGTCGCCTAGGAAAAAGTCTCTGACTGTCCACTCGATCTATGCCTCTTATCATATTGTACACCTCTATCAAATCCCCTCTCATCCTCCTTCTCTCCGAAGAGAAAAGTCCTAGCTCACTCAACCTATCCTCATAAGACATGCTCTCCAATCCAGGAAACATCCTTGTAAATCTCCTCTGCACCATCTCTAAAGCTTCCACATTCTTACTATAATGAGGCGACCAGAACTGAGCACGATACTCCAAGTGTGGTCTAACCCGATAGAGCTGCAATATCACCTCGTGGCTCTTGGCTCAATACCCCGACTAATGAAGGCCAACACACCATATGCCTTCTTAACAACCCTATCAATCTGCGTGTCAACCTTGAGGGATCTATGGACGGGTGGACCCCAAGATCCCTCTGTTCCTCTGGGTCGCTGGAGTGGATGTACCTGTTGCGTTCTGTGCTGTCATCTTGAAGATCTCACAGCACATTCTGGGATGGTATAATGGCACAGAGAGTAGGTCACAGCTCCAGCCACAAGGGCTCAAACCTGACCTCTTCTACTGCCTATGTGTAACGTGATGTGTGAATTGGCCACTTAGATTGTCCCTCCTGTGTGGATGAGTAGTAGAGCTTTTGGAGAGTTGATGGGAATGTGGGAAGAATAAAATGGGATTAGTGTAGTGTTATGGATTAGGTTACTATTGGTGAATGTCCCTTTAAAACATAGCACGGTAGTGTGTGTGTGTGTGTGTGTGTGTGTGTGTGTGTGTGTGTGTGTGTGTGTGTGTGTGTGTGTGTGTGTGTGTGTGTGTGTGTGTGTCTGTGTGTCTGTGTGTCTGTGTGTGTGGCGTGATTATGACAACAACAGGAGATAAGGATGTGATGACGTTTTTGTAGCAGTCAGTCAAAGAAGGAGAGAGAGAGGAGAGAGACTGGATTTTTGGAAGAATCCAGTGGAGTCCACTTTGTCGTTAACCTGTAGAAAGAAACAGGTATTTGTGTGGACAGCCACGTCTCGAATGCTTTTCGGGGCGGCAGATACTTCGGAACAAAGGAATGGAGATCATCAGTGATTGAGGTGTTGTATGGTTTCCATCGTGGAACATTCGGATTTCGTAACTTCTATTTTCTCTCTACACTTCCTCTTCAGTCAACGGTGGTTTTACAGAAGACTTTGTTCACATTTCACCTTACAGCTTGCTAAACTGAACTTTGAGAAATATTCCTGGACTTGGAGTTTGGGAATTTGCCACACACACACTTCGAATTTAGTTTTTGGGGTTAATGTTTAAGATCTAACATTTTTACTTCTAACATTCTAACATTTTTAGTTTTATTTTTCTTATTATCATAAGTAGTTATTAATAAAATAATTTTTAACACATACATGACTCGGTGTGTTTCTTTTGTTGCTGGTATGTGACAGTAGGATTAGTCTAAATTGGTGCTTGATGGTGGTCTGAAGGAACTGCTGAATGACTCTATGACTCAGTCAGATGATCTCTTATGCTTTTGTATGGAAGGGTTTACAAGCCTTAAAATGCAATCCTTTTGGTCTATGTATCAGTGTAACAAATTTTTACTGCATGGTCTCCAAGACTGGGTGTGTGGTGCCCAAAACTGAACATATGTAAACAGGTGTAAAGCTGCTCTAATTTATTTTTGTGTCAGAATTTTCACATAAGAATCTATGAAAACATTGTATTGTAATGGGAATTGTACAGTTAAAAATATTATTGAAAAGAAATCATTCTATTCATTATGTTCAACGCAATTGGGTGCAGAGCAGTGAAAACTGATTTACCAGTGGTAGAAAACAGGTGTTAATGAAGCAGCAAACATTAATTGGAAAATAAATAGGTTGAGATGTGAAACAGAGGGAGGTGTTGGATGGGGTAAGTCTTGATTTATTGTTGTTTGTCTGACTGTGAAGATGATTTGTCTTATCATCCATAAATAAACAGAATTTGAAGTTGCGATTTTGGACCTTGTACTTCACAGATTTTGGCATCTCCTTGCATCAATGCACACTCTTTGAGTACTGCATATCAGTCTTCTTCCTGTAATTCTACCTGAAGTCGAGCAGAGATAGCCCTTGCAAATGTTCAGGACAGCTGTTGGGGTCTGTTCTCTCTTGTAGAAACTCATACCTCTCAGTGCATTTTAAGCCATTCTTTGCATCTGTACGTCACTGCCAAGGCCAGCATAAGACCATAAGGTATAGGAGCAGAATTAGGCCATTCAGCCCAGCAAGTCTGCTCTGCCATTCAATCATGGCTGATTTTTTTAACCCATTCTCCCACCTACTACCCATAACCCTGAACACCCTTACCAATCATGAACCTATCAACTTCTGTTCAAATACATCCATTGACTTGGCCTCCACAGCCCTGTTTGGCAACAAATTCCACAGATTCACCACCATCTGTCTGAAGAAATATCTCATCACCTCAGTTTTAAAGGGATGATCCTAGACTGTCTACTAATGGAAACATCTTCCCCACATCCGCCCCATCCAGGTCTTTCAGCATCCAGTAGGTTTCAATGAGATCTCCCTTGTCCTTCTGAACTTCGTCCAGTACAGGCCCGGAGACATCAAACACTACTCATATGTTAAGCCTTTCATTCCTGGGATCATACCTGTGAACCTCCTCTGGACCCTCTCCAATGTGAGCACATTCTTCCTTAGATTCCAAATGTGGTCTGACCAATGTCTTACAACGCCTCAGCAGTATATCCTTGCTTTTATATTCTAGTCCTCTCGACATGAATGTTAACATTGCATTTGCCTTCCTTACTACCTACTCAACCTACAAGTTAACCTTGTGGGAATCCTGAACTAGGACTCTCAAGTCCATTTGCACCTCTGATTTCTGAATTTCCTCGCAATTTAGGGAATAGTCTACGCCTTTACTCTTCCTCCCAAAGTGCATGACCCCACACTTCCCTGCATTGTATTCCATCTGCTACCATCAGGTGGCAGATTGTCCATTGCAGTTGTCCTTGGCGCTCAAATTTAATGGGTAGGTTGTTGAGGCTACTTCAGAAGTGAGTTAAGGGCCAAATATATTTCTGTGGGATTGAGGCGAAAAAAATGGCCAAAGGAACAGATTTCATAGAACAGCACTGGACAGGCCATTCGGCACACAATGTTGCTTCCTTCTCTAAGTTACATGAATCAACTCACAATGTTGTTATGATGATGTGAAAGCTTCAGGACCTACTCGCTGCTGTTTGCTTTTCATTTCCAGAGATTTTAATCTGAATTCAAATTCTCAAGCAGTCACAGTGGGATCTGATGTTCTCTATGTAATAGATCCAGTCTTACAGACTGTGTTCACTACACAGAAATCGCAGCACAGATACAGGCACTGGGCATGCTTGGCCTGTGCTGGTAAGTCTGCTTCACACAAGCCTCTCTGCCTAGTGAATGTCCCCTAATTACACCCATGGAAATACTGGTCAGATCATTAATGCCTCAGCCACTGGCTAGACACAGTGGGATGAGGCATTAGGTGGGTACCCAAGAAACACCGGACAGTTCAAGATTTGGATAGATAGAACATAGAACACTACAGCACAGTACAAGCTCACAATGTTGTGCCGACATTTTATCCTGTTCTAAGATCTATCTAACCCTTCCCTCCCACATAGCCCCCCATTTTTCTATCATTCATGTGTCTATCTAAGAGTCTCTTAAATGTCCCTAATGTATCTGCTCCCACAACCTCTGCCGGCAGTGCATTCCACTACTCTGTGTAAAAGACTTACCCCTGACATCCCCCTTATATCTTCCTCCAAACACCTTAAAATTATGTCCCCTCGTGTTAGCCTTTGTAGCCCTGGGAAAAAATCTCTGACTGTCCACTCGATCTCTGCCTCTTATCATCTTGTACACCTCTATCAAGTCACCTCTCATCCTCCTTCACTCTAAGGCTCGCTCAACCTATCCACGTGTATCCAACTGATAGAAGCTGTCAGAATGGCCGCAGCTAAACTCTGCAAGCTGGCAGGACACTACCTTGATGAGATGTGGGGAATTAGCCCATGTATTCTGTGCTGGGATGAATCTGCTGCAGAATCCCTGAGCCTATTCATTCCAGTGGAGGTTTTATAGGTGTCTGAAAGGTAAGAAGGAGGCATTACTTGGGTGCCAAAAAAGGTCAGTGCAGTGGAAGGGACATCTGATGAATGTATCCCCACCAAGGGTAAGGGCAGTCAGTGGCATTACAATGTGACTCAAAAACAGTGTAATGTCCTCATGAAGCGAGTCATCAGTTTTAGAGTCAATGAGCCATAGAAGGAAGCAGCAGAGAAACGAAGCCTTCAGCCCATCGAGTCCACACCAAACATCAACCACCCTTTAGACATCAGACCCAAATCCATTTCATTATTCCCACATTCCCATCAATTGCCCTCAGATTCTACCACTTACCTATGCGACAGGGCAACTTACAATCGTCGATTAACCTACCTACCCACAATCGTCGATTAACCTACCTACCCACATGTCTTTGGGATGTGGGAGGAAACAGGAGCATCCGGAGGAAATCCATGCGGTCACAGGGAGAACATGTAAACTCCACACACAGAGCACTGGAGGTTGGGATTGAACCTGTATCGCTGGAGCTATGAGGCAGCAGGTCTGTCAGCTGTCTACTGTGCAGTTCAAATCAATGAGTTATGTGCTGTTGACATACAACAAGATTACACTGAAGCCAGTTGGGAAATACTGTCTGAGAACAGTGAACACAAAGAATCAAGGGGCCCTTGATATATGTTTTACTAAATTAGACCAGAAAACTTGGGAATAATTCAGCACACAGGTAGGACTGATAAAGGTTTGCTGTGATAGGATCATGAAGGTCAGTTCAATGCAAGCAAGCACTTCAGCTGAGTAACTCACAGATGAATATGGAGATGTCTTTCATGGAGACTGGAGACTGGAAACCATAAGTGCACAAGAGTGTAGAAGACAGCTTTACACTGTGCCTAAATAAAGCAAGTTGAGACTGGACAGTTATTTTGAATGTTTGTTTTCTTATATTTGGTTTTCATTATTAATGGAGGAATGTAACACATTCCAATGGTATTTACACTCACAACAGAGTCAGATGTTAACTCTGTTGTGAGTGTAAATACCATTGCTAGATTATAAAACTATAATGAGCTCTGTGCAGGAATCCATGGTTATAAACAACGGACTGCAGAGTGTTCAAATAGACACAGATATACAGCAAAACCAATGCAACAATTTTAAAACTGAAGGAAGAGTTTTGTCCTTGGTAAAAGTGCATGCTGTATGTGCTCCTTCCAAAACTTCCTTCCTGTGAGGTTCAATGCAAATGCACTTTGATATTGCAAATGGGACTGAGGACAAATCTCTGAGTATCTTGTGAAAGGAAACTCCTCTCTTTCACCTTCATCCTACATCAGTCAGTACACCCTAGCTGTAACAATCGTGATTCAGTTAAACTGAGGGGAGTTGTGGGATGCCCATCCCAATCTGTTGCTTTCAGTGGGTATTCCTTGCATTGGAATTCACTTTCAAGAATGCTGGCCATCAAATACAATTATTCAACTGACATTTACCAACCACAAGGCAAACATAAATCTCCAGCATGGAAATGAAGGAGAGAAAACATCGACAGTGTGAGACCATTACACAAAATTAAAAAGAATTTACAGTCCAGAGACAAACGATTCACTGAATTAGTCCACGTGGGTGTTTGTACAACAGGAGACAACCTCACATTCCTTTCAACATATTTCTTTCCCACTAGTTTCTCCTTAAGCACATTTATGTTGTTCACTCAATGCTAAAGTTGCGAGTTCCATATTTCACATTCCCCAAGTTATTTTTTTCTGAATTCCCATTTGGACATTATTTCTCTGGCCCTTAGTTTAGTTTTCCCCTTAATTTTCTCTATACCAATCTCATTGAAATCTTGCAAAATGCTAACAACCACCTTGAAAGCCTTAACCCAGGCACCATACCATGAGTAATCAAGGGATATCGGTGACTGGGCATTTAAAGGAATGGGAAGAAAATGATTCCATAGAGGAGCAACAACACGAACAAATAAGAAAACACAAGTTTATTCTGATTATAAGGCTGAAAGCTTTTGGTATAGAGCTGATTGTTCCAGGTGCATCAGAAATAAGTATGAAATTCTCTTAAAGTTAAATGCCCAGTGGTTAGTCATCATTATCTCCCAATGGTAATTTCTAATGCACTTGTGGAACTTGATCAACATTTTAAATAAGCAAATTGAAAACAAAATGGTAAAATAAATCTGCATTTTCAATCACAAAATAGTCTGTAGCTTGGAGATGTGCAGCAATTCCAAGCAATCACTTAATCATACGAAACAATTGGAGTTAAATGGCATTCACCAATTTCTTTCTGAATTATTCTTTTTCAAATTGTTTCATTATCCATGCTCACCACATATCTCTGAGTTTGTTATCTAGTAAGGTCAAATAAACTCCCTGCTTTTTGCCTGTATCAGTTTCTCCTTCGTCAGTTGCCCTCAGTGTAGGCAATGCATTTTTACCCACCACTACATCCTTATTTGGCCCCATTATCTTCTCTTTAAATAGTCTGTGCTTCAGATCTCCACCAATTACCTTGTGTTTCTGTTTCAACTTATCCAGCAGCATCTTCACCTTGTTAACTGGAAGCAGCTAGTTTTCCCCCTCATCTTTTGCATTGGTCTGAAGGGTTTGGATTTGAACCAACATGTCTGACAGTCACCTACCTGCCTCCATTGCTATCACGGTGATATTGTGCCATCCTGCTGTCTCCCGATCCAATCTTTTGGCAATAGTGATCTGTCCAGTGTTTGCATCCACGTTAAATATTCTCTCCAAGTCAGTGTTACGGTCGATAGAGTACCTGTCAAATCCCCATCAGACAACAGTGAATTAAGACCATTCCTGAAAATCTAGATTATACCTTAGAAAGCAGAGCTGGTTTAATAAAAAAGAAGTTAGCAGAACTGTTTTTCAATTAGTGCTTCCACTAGCTCAGTGAACTAAACACTATTGTACCTGAAGGCCTGATATGTCATAGAGTCATTGAGTGATACAGCATGGAAACAGGCCCTTCAGCCCAACTTGTCCATGCCTACCATGGTGCCCACTAAGCTGGTCCCATTTGCTCACATTTGGCCCATTTCTCTCTAAACCGCTCCTATCCATGTACTTATGTACCATGTACCATGTAGGGCAGGCATGGTAGTGTAGTGGTTTAGAGCGTTAGCGACCCAGGTTCAATTCCCGCTACTGTCTGTAAGGAGTTTGTATGTTGTCCCCGTGCCTGCGAGGGTTTCCTCCAGGTGTTCCGGTTTCCTCTCACGTTCCAAAGGCGTACGGTTTAGGAAGTTGTGGGCATGCTATGTTGGCACCGGATGCATGGCGACACTTGTGGGCTGCCCTCAGAACACTCTACGCAAAAGACGTATTTCAGTGTGTGTTTCGATGTACATGTGACTAATGAAGGTATCCTATCATATCTTTTCCAAATATTTGTTGGGAGGTGGTGTTGAAGGAGGTACTGTAGGGCTGGTGGCCTCTGGCAGAGAGTATGGAAGGGAAGATGAGAAAGTTGGGGAGAAGGGGCAAAATCAAGACTGGAAGTACAAATTAAAGGAGTAGGAATACTTGGTGAGATTGGAGAGCAAGTGGTGTTGGAAGGAATTCTGAAGTGGAGAATAGGGAGGGCTGGTGAAGGACAAGGATGGGAAAGGAACTTGGAAAATTGGGGTGGGAGTGGGGAGAGTTTAGCTTGGTGAACCAAGCCAATGACGAGTAGCCTTGCTTCTCCAACCCCTGCAGCTGTGTAGCACAGATATTTACCTCCTGAACCCACCTCCTTTCAGCCGTCGGATTTCCTGAAACCTGACAAACCCATTTGCATAAATAAGCTAATATCTGAGGCAAGCATCCTCATTAAAATATTCAAATGACCAACACACTTCCTGGGGCCAGATTGGTCACTTGTTTCATTGAGCGTCATTAAGACTGGGCTGAGTCTGAGTCTGGGTTTGAGATTCCTCACACTTCACAATCCTTTAAGAATCCCAGTCTTCCATTACCTTCCCCCACCTCCCTCTCCCCCCACCCCCTCAATTACATCTTGTGGAACAACCACTTAAACTGAACGTGCATTGTAATCTTTAAAGTAGGCTCCTCTCATTACTTCTGAAGCTGTATCAGCTTTGCTCTGATTGTACCTTGGTCAACATTGAGAATCCCAAGGACCCAAAAACAATGCTTTTGTCAGTCAGCATGTCACAGACAACCTGTTGACTCCCAACCTATAGGAGCCACAGTGTGTCCACATTGTCTTGCAGCCACACTCACAAAGAGACTCCTGGCTTCTCTGCTGGAGAATACCACAGATTTGAGGTGGAGACACCAGGTCAATGCCCAGGAGGTGCAGGAACTAACTAAACGTAAAGTAAGGCAGGTTTGGATTGGCATCTCCACCAAACCTCAAGGTACATCTACAGGGTAGCTGAAGGCTGAGGTTCACAAAAAAAAGGGCCTAACCTCTGTTATTATGTGTTATTATGTAGTTATAATAAAGAACTACAGTTCCCAGTAGGCAATGCAAGGGATCACATGGAGGAACAGGAAGTGGCTATAAAAAGAGAGGGAAAGCAAGCCAGTCTGGTGTGTTGGTTAATAAAATGTTCAGGTGTTATAACCATGTGAAGTTTGTCTCTTGATGAGGAACAAACATAACACAACCCATAGGTGGACAGTCCACTGAGGATCCAGAATTGAGGTGATAACCATGACAGGCATGGATTCTCAGCATGCTTCATGTCTTTGAAATCATCTACAGCCCAAACAGTTAAGAGCCTACCCCAGTGAGGGCCAACAATGGAGCAAAGCTTACTATGGACAAAGAAGACGGCAGCATCCACTGGAAGGAACACTGTGAAGATTCCTCGGTTGGGAATCCATCTTTGAATCACATGTCCTTGACTCACCCCCCCCCCACCCCACCCCGCTGCCCCCACCCCTCGCTGCACCATCAGGTCCAGTCATGTTATCTATGCTAACTAAATGCTCCTCCTCTTTTATACAGATCTGGGCAAGGGTTTTAGGCTTCTTTTTGAGCTATTTACAAGCTTGCAATGTAGTTTCTCTATTCTGGCAGCAGCTCCACGTCAGAAATGCTTGGTGCTTCCAACTGATGGATTAGCATGCATGGGCAATGACTCTTACATGCAGTATAATGAAACATCTACATTCCACTCATGAGAATAAGACCTACTGCAGGGCAGGAGGTTCATCAGTGATCGGCCTCAGTAGGGATAAGAACATAAGAAAGTCGGAACAGGAGTAGGATATTCAGCTTCTCAAGCTTACCTCGTCATTTAATATGATCATGGCTGATCTGCCCCAGGTCCTATCCCCTCTTCTGTGCCAGTTTCCTATAAACCTCAATTCCCTGATCTTTCAAACATGTATCTACTTCCTCCCAGTGACTTTGCTGCCACGACTCTTTAGGGTAGACAATCCCAGAGGTTCACCACGTTCTGCAAGAAGGCATTTCTATGCACCACAGTTTTAAATAACCAGCCCCTAATCTTGAAACTTGTTGAATTTCATTGGAGACTCTCCCACTAGTGGAAACATCTCAACATCTACCCTGTCATGCCCCATCAGTATCTTATATATTTCAATAAGATTATTCTTCATTCTTCTAAACTCCATAGAATGTAGATCTAATTTCTTTAGCTGCTCATGATAGGACAACTATCTCATAAGACCATGAGATATAGGAGCAGAATCATGTTGTTCAGCCCATCGAGCCAGCTCCTCCATTTAGTCATGGATGATTTTCTTTCAACCCCATTCTCTTCACCTTTTCCACGTGACAGTTAACCCCTCATCCCAGGAATGACTTCAGTAAATTTTATTTGCATCACCTCCAATGCCAGTAAAATCCTTTTTTAAATAAAGGGACCAAAACTGTGCACAGTACACCAGGTGTGGCCTCACCAGTACCCCATACAATTGCAACAATACTTCCCTATTTCTAAAATCCAGCCCTCTTGCAATAAAGGCCAATATGACATTCCCCTTTCTAACCACGATGCAACTGCCTGCTAATATTTTGCGATTTGTGCACAAGTAAACTTCAATCCCTCTGTACTTCACTCATCTACAATCTTTCTTCATTTAGACAATAGCCTGTGTTTTGATTCTTCTTATTGAATTGCATGACCTCACACTTGCCCACATTAAACTCCATTTTGCCAAGTTTTTGCCCATTTACCCAACCTATTGCAAAGACCAAACATCCTCATCACAACATGCCCTCCCACCTGTTTTCATTTCATTGGCAAACTAGGATACTTTACACTCTGCCCTCTCCTCCAGGTCATTAAGATAAATGGTAAATAACTGCGGGCCAAGAACTAATCCTTGAGTTACGTTCTTCCAGCCTGAAAAAGACCTCTTCATTCTACCAGTTTTAAATCCTTGTTAACCCCCTTCCCTGAACACTCTGAGCTTTTGTCTTGCGAAACTGTCTATTGTGTGACATATTGTCAAATGCCTTCTGAAAATCCAAACATATATATCTACTGATGGTCCCTCTGTCAGCTCTTCTTGTTAAATCCTCAAAGAGCTCGAGCAAATTTTCCAAATTTTACCTTTCATAAAATTATGTTGACTTGGTTTGATCAAGCTGCTTTAAATTCCTAGCTATTTCTTTATTGATTATAGACCCCAGCATTTTGCAATGACAGACATTAAGCCAACAGGCCTATAATTACCCACTTTATGCCTCTCCCTTTCTTGAATAAATGAATCACATCTGTGGTTAACCACCAGGTCGGATCGGCGGTAAAAAAAAGCGAATGCTATGTAGGCATTCATTTTGAAAGCTATAACATATAAAAGTAAGGAAGTGTTGATGAGGCTCTATGGGGCACTGGTGAGGCCTCATCTGGAATACTGTGTGCAGTTTTGGGTCCCTTATCTTAGGAAGGATGTGCTGATGTTGGAGAGGGTTCAGAAAAAATTTACGAGGATGATTCCTGGAATGAAAGGGCTTACATACGATGAGCGTTTGTCGGCACTTGGACTGTACTCACTGGAGTACAGAAGAATGAGAGGGGACCTCACAGAAATATTTAGAATGTTGAAAGGACTGAACAGAGTAGATGTGGTTAAGCTATTTCCCTTAGTGGGTGAGTCCAGGACTAGAGGGCACAATCTTAGAATTAGAGGGTACCGGTTTAAAACAGAAATGAGGAGAAATTTCTGTAGCCAGATGGTAGTGAATTTATGGAATTCTTTGCCACATACAGCCGTGGAGGCCCAATCACTGGGGGTGTTTCAGGAGGAGATTGATTGGTATCTAATTAGTCAAAGTATGAAGGGATATGGGGACAAGGCCGGAAATTGGGGCTAGATAGGAATAGTTTTAGTTTAGCTCATGGAGCAGACTCAATGGGCCGAATGGCCTACTTCTGCTCCTTTGTCTTGTGATCTTGTGGTTTTCCAGTCCACTGGTGTCTTCCTGGAAGGGTTCTACTGTGTCTATAGCTTCTTCCTTTAAAACCTTGAATGTCAAACATTAGGATCTAATGACTTGTCTGGCATCTGTCCCATTTAATTTTTCTAATACCTTATGCCTGTTGCTAGTGATTGTTACAAATTCTTCCGTGTTGTTTAAAACTAGCCGGTCAGATATCTTTGGGACACTTGCAGTGTGAAGACTGACACAAAGTATTAATTTAACTTATTTGCCATTTACTTGTTTCCTGTTATTAATTCCCCAATCTTGTTCTTTTGGGGTCCCATAATCAGTTTTCTCCTTTGGTTTAGACAGAATGCATGTTTACCCTGAAAGGAATTTGGAAAGGAATTTACAAGAAATTAACTGTTTCTGTAGGACAATAATTCTTAACTCATTGCAGATAAAGCACAGATAATCACTTTTCCCTCACTAATCTCTGACTTCCTGACAAATAATTCCCTGTTTTTGGGTTACTCTTTGTAACTAAAAAAACATTAGCACTGGATTGCACATTCATATGTGCGCCACTGCATTTATAAAGCTGATGGAGTGACACCCATAGCCTTGCCTGCCTCTTCACTCATTTCATTGAAGACTCTGAGCTGTACTGTGACCAATCCACATCCCTAGTGGTCACTTTATTTTGTGTGGTTTCCTGGAATCAATAACTTGTTTAGGCAATAAGTGTAAGTGGTTGTGGGATGTCAAAGAGTAAAAGATAATCAAGAGCAAGTCATAAAATGCCACATAGTGTGAGCACAAGTTATGAGAGGCCAGCGATCTTGCAGTTTAGTTATCCAGAGGGTTTCAATTGAACATATGGGGAGGAAATGTTTCAGTGGCAGAAGCCACTGTAAAATAATTACCACAGACACTGGGGTGAGATGGGAACATGCTGGTCGGAGGGTGAGGAATCTTTTTTTTTATTTGCTGCTTTATTATTGTCTGCAATGACTGGAAGGTGCTGGAAACATAGTCAAGGAGAACTTTCAAAAGGGAATTGGATAATATCAGAAGTGAAATGTTCACTGGGTAAGAGATAGGTTGGGGTGGGATAGCCCTTTCAGAGAGAAGTCTAGACGTGATGGGTAGTCTGGTCTCCTTCTGCACTGCACAATTCTAAGGGAACAGATTAATTCATCTTTAATCTGGAGGAACTGCAGCCTCCGTCAGAGCTGTACACTTAACATGTTGAAACAAACATTTGAAATCATTGCCTAATTTATTCATTTGCTTGGTGATAAAACATAGAACACAGAGCACAGAACATGAACAGGAACAGGTCTTTCGGCCCACGATGTTGTGCTGAATTAATTAAACTGGTAACTAAAAGCCTTAATAAACTAATCCCTTCTGCCTATCCCTCCATTTTCTACACTATCTAAGGGCCTCTTAAACACCTCTATCACATTTGCCTCCACTACCACCCCTGGCAGCGTATTCCAGGCACCCTCAATTCTCTGTGTAAAAAACTTGCCCCGCACATCTCCTTTGAACTTAGCTCCTCTCACCTTAAAACGTGCCCTCTAATATTAGATATTTCAACTCTGGGACAAAGTAACCAGCTGTCTATCTATGCCTCTCATAATCTTATAATCTTCTGTCAGGTCTCCCTTCAGCCTCTGCCGCTCCAGAGAAAACAACCCAAGTTTGTCCAACCTCTCCTTATAGCATTTGTCCTTTAATCCAGGCAGTATCCTGGTAAACCTCTTCTGCACCCTCTCCAAAGCCTCTACATCCTTCCTATAATGGGGTGACCAGAATTGAATGCAATACTCCAGATGCAGCCTAACTAGAGTTTTATAAAGCTGCAACATAACTTCCTGACTCTTGAACTCAGTGCCTTGACTAATAAAGACAAGCATGACAAATGCCTTCTTTACCACCCAATCAAACTGCAGTCACTTTCAGGGAGCTATGGACTTGGACCCACTGTACATCAACACTGTTAAGGGTCTTAAATTTGGCCAGATTAAACTGCATCTGTCATTTCTCCGCCCATATCTGCAACCAATCTATATCCCGCTGTATCCTTTGGCAATCCTCTACACTATCCACAACACCACCAATCTTTGTATCATCTGCAATATGTCACACAGGCCATTTTAAACTGTAAGAGAAAATGGATATTGAAAGCAAGTAGTAGCCAGGAGATTGGAATACAACGTCAAAACTAGGAAATGGTATCAACTTGAAGCTCACAAAGAAATGGGAACTTATTCTTGGAAGAGCTAAGTACGTGACATGTAGCAAGCAACTGATGAAAGTGATGTTTAATCAAGTCTCCAGTGTGGTAATCTGGTGAGGTAGCATACAGGATTGTGAAAACACAAACAAACGTTGTAAATGTAAATTGGGTTTCCTCATTATTTAACGTTGGCTTAAAAAGTCTGATCTATACATAGAAATGTCCATTCCCCAGACTGAGCAACATGGACTGATGAATTTGGTGCATTGATACACCTAAATACATCAAAGAACATTTCATTGAAGCAAATTAATGATTGTGTCCAACTACATTGTGTTTGCAAGACTTTAAGTTTTTGACCGCACATAAGTTTTCTAAACAAAAAGATCAGTACATTTTCAAATGTGATTTTTGCCTGAGTTTCCAACATGTGCCCAAAGATGAGACTCGACTTATTTCCTGCAGTTAACATCTGAATCCCTCTTGATAAATATGTGGAACAGTGACAAATGTATTCAACAAATTACATCTGCTTGTCCATAATGAAGTGTTTGGTGAAGAGTTTCTATTGTTTGTGACATTGAAGTAAAAGGTCTTATTGAATGGTGGAACAGACACAGGGGACCATATAGCCTACACCTCCAAAGTTTAAGAATACATCGAGATGATTCTGTGATTTCTGCATCAGATACAGATAGTTGAGCCTACTACAATGAACCTCCGCATGCTTTTATCCCAGAGCAGGGATGAGTGAGACATCCAGTAGTGTTTACCTTCCTGTCCATTGGTCAAACTTTGATTCTTATGGGCAACAGGTTTGTTAAGAGAAGTTCAGATATGGTAATGATGTCACTCATTAAACAATCTTCCACCTCTTCAGGGTTCATCATTGATGGTCACGTGTGAAAAGCAAGCCATTTGGGTACAATAGTGTGTGTCATATACTTATATGTAAAAATATAAATGTGCATGTGCAACATAATAATGCAGTTTCATGTGTGATGTAAACACTTCTGGTTGCTTGTTAGGAGTTAGTCAGTATTCTGAAGATCTACCCATCTCCTAGAGTTAAGTTAATACATGGAACATCTACCAATACATCTTCTATCAAGGAGACCTGACAGTTGGTATCTTTCTCCCCGAATCGAACTATCTAATACTAGAGGGCATGCATTTCAGGTGAGAGGGGGGATAGTTAAAAGGAAATCTGTGGGGCAAGTTTTTCACACAGAGAGTGGTGGATGCCTGGAATGCGCTGCCAGGGGTGGTGGTGGAGGCAGATACGATAGAGGTGTTTAAGAGGCTCGTAGACAAACACATAGATAGATATCTTTATTAGTCACATGTACATCGAAACACACAGTGAAATTCATCTTTTGCATAGAGTGTTCTGGGGGCAGCCCACAAGTGTCGCCACGCTTCCGGCGCCAACATAGCACGCCCACAACTTCTTAGCCCGTACAACTTTGGAATGTGGGAGGAAACCTGAGCACCCAGAGGAAACCCACACAGACAGGGGGAGAATGTACAAACTCCTTACAGACACCAGCCGGAATTGAACCTGGGTCACTGGCGCTGTAATAGCGTTATGTTAACTGCCACACTACCATGCCTGCTCATATGTGGAGAATGGAAGGATATGGATCACATGCAGGGAGAAGAGATTTAGTTTAACTGGGTGTCATTAGCTTAATTAATCGGCCCCAACATGGTGGGCTGAAGGACCTGTTCCTGTGCTGTACTGTTCTATGTTCTATGTAAACTGTCAGTCAGGAAAATCCAGACAAAGAATAAAATAACCCATGCATCTGGTGGTCAGAGAGAAAAAAATACTTGTTAGGATATGAAACAAAACTGCCAGGACCTCATCACTCAAAGATTGAAAATGCTATGACTCTCAAATGTTTGCAGTCAGAGAAGAGAACAGCTTGGGACATCACAGAGTTCAGCTGAAATGCAGCAAGATTCTGATAAGTGGAGAAAGCAGAAGAGAACTGGGCATTGTGCAGAGAAGCCTTGCATTCAGCAAGATGAGTGGTTTGGTAGGAAATGGAACAAAGCGGTGGCCTCTTGCTGATAGACAACATCAAAGTTTATAGACAAGTGTGTGAGTCTTGCAACAAATGTGGAAAGAATGGAAATTTTTCATTACAAATAATATCAAAAAATTGTAAATATGCAAGCATAGGATATTGCTACTGAAGTGTTTGGAGGCTATTCTAATCACAGTCATTGGTTATGGAACACTTCCCAATCTTGTATCCCTGTAGAAAGTCAAAGATGTCTCATTCTCTGAGGTAGTACAGAAACCTGAGGATTATTTCAATGCACATTCATTTAAAGAAGCAGATAGTTACAAGTCTGGCACAAAAATTCAAAGAACAGAAGCAAAAGTCAATGAATATATTACTGTATGAAAGGATTTATTGCAACTGTGGAATAATCTTAAACCACGTACTGGGGAGTATCTTTGTGTGTGGCTCAAAAGCTGAGCAGATCCAGTCCAAATTGTTAAGCAAAACCAACCTTGCATTTGGCCTGGCTTGCAAAATTGCAAATTCAATTGAAGCAGCATCAAAACTGCTATGAAATGTTGTCCATCCCCAGGCACAAACATGGCTGCCGCTTATAGCTGGAAGCAAGCAGCAAGAAGTCGATTCCCAAAACAAATTGGCATCATATGGGGCAGAGTGGTGAAAGTTCTTGCTGCAGATGCTGTAGTAGCCAATACCTGCTGTCCTTTTAATGTCAAGATAATTATGGGGGATTTTAACATGAAGGTGGATTGGGAAAGCCAGGAAGGCAGTGGATCTCAGGAGAATGAGTTTGTGGAGTATCTACTGGATGGCTTTTTGGAGCAACTTATTGATGAGCCCACCAGGGGATCCACTGTTTTGGATTGGGTGCTGTGTAATGAATCTGAGGTGATTAGGGAATTAAAGGTAAAGGAACCATTAGGAACCAGCGATCACAATATGGTTGAGTTCAGTTTCAAATTTGAAAAAGAGAAGCTGATACCAGATGTGTCAATATTTCAGTGGAACAAAGGAAATTACAGTGGCATGAGAGAGGAACTGGCCCAAATTGATTGGAAAAGTAAGCTAGTTGGAGGGATGGCAGAGGAGAAATGGATGAAATTTTTACAAGAAATAAGGAAAATGCAGGATAGATATATTCCAAGAAAAGAGAAGAATACGAATGGAAAAATGGCACAATTGTGGATAATAAGAGAGGTGAAGGCTAAAATAAAAGCAAAAGGGAAGGCATACAAGGAAGCAAAAATTAGTGGGAAAACAGAAGACTGGGAAACTTTTAAAAACTTACAGAAAGAAACTAAGAAGGTCATTAGGAAAGAAAAGATGAATTAATAAAGGAGGTTGGCAGATAACATTCAAAATGATACTAAGAGTTTTTTTTAAAATATATGAAGAGTAAAAGAAAGACACAGGTTGGTATAGGACCAATTGAAAACGGTGTGGGAGAGATTATAATGGATAACAGAGAGATGGCAGAGGAACTAAATGAGTATTTTGCATCGGTCTTCACTGTGGAGGACATCAGCAATATACCTGATAGTCAGGGGTCTCAGAGGATAGAACTGAGTTCAGTCAAGATCAATAGAGAGAAGGTGCTAGGGAAGCTAAATGGACTAAAAATAGATAAGTCTTCCGGAGCAGATGAGATGCACCCCTGGGTTGTGAAGGAGGTGACTTTAGAGATTGCGGAGGCATTGGTGATAATTTTCCGGGAATCAATAGACTCTGGCACGGCTCCGGAGGACTGGAGGATAGCAAATGTAGTTCAGCTGTATAAGAAAGGTGGGAGGCAGCATAAAGGAAATTACAGACCTATTAGTCTGACATCGGTGGTGGGAAAGTTATTGGAATCGATCCTCAAGGATGAGGTTATGGAATACCTAGAGGTGCAAGGCAAGATAGGCCCAAGCCAGCATGGTTTCATGAAGGGAAGACCCTGCCTGACCAAAATATTGGATTTTTTTGAGGAAATCTCAGGTAGGGTGGATAAGGGAGAGGCTGTGGATGTTGTGTATTTGGTCTTTCAAAAGGCCTTCAACAAGGTGCCGCACAAGAGGCTGATTAATAAGATGAGAGGTCATGGAATTACAGGTAGGATAACAGAATGGGTGGAGCATTGGCTGGTTGGCAGAAAGCAAAGAGTGGGAATAAAGGGATCCTGTTCTAGTTGGCTACCGGTTACTAGTGGTGTTCCACAGGGGCCGGTGTTGGGGCCGCTTCTTTTCACTTTGTACATTAATGATTTGGATGATGGACTAAATGATTTTGTGTCTAAGTTTGCGGATGACACCAAGATAGGTGGGGGAGTAGAGAGTATTGAAGAAACAGGAAGGTTGCAGAGAGACTTAGATAGTTTAGGAGAATGGACAAAGAAATGGCAGATGAGATTCAATGTTGAGAAATGTGCCGTTGTACACTTTGGAAACAGAAATAAATGGGCAGATTATTATCTAGATGGGGAGACAATTCAAAGTACAGAAGTACAAAAGGACTTGGGGATACTTGTGCAGGATACCCTAAAGGTTAACCACCAGGTCAGATTGGCGGTAAAGAAAGCGAATGCTATGTTGGCATTCATTTCGAGAGGTATAGTCTATAAGAGTAGGGAGGTGTTGATGAGGCTCTATGGGGCACTGGTGAGGCCTCATTTGGAATACTGTGTGCAATTTTGGGCCCCATATCTTAGGAAGGATGTGCTGATGTTGGAGAGGGTTCAGAAGAGATTTACAAGGATGATTCCCGGAATGAAAGTGCTTACTTATGATGAGCGATTGTCGGCACTTGAACTGTACTCACTGGAGTACAGAAGAATGAGAGGGGACCTCACAGAAATATTTAGAATGTTGAAAGGACTGAACAGAGTAGATGTGGTTAAGCTATTTCCCTTGGTGGGTGAGTCCAGGACTAGAGGACACAATCTTAGAATTAGATGGTACCGGTTTAAAACAGAAATGAGGAGAAATTTCTTTAGGCAGAGGGTAGTGAATTTATGGAATTCTTTGCCACATACAGCTGTGGAGGCCCGATCATTGGGGGTGTTTAAGGAGGAGATAGATAGGTTCATGGTATCAAGGGATATGGGGATAAGGCTGGAATTTGGGGCTAGATAGGAATAGTTTTTAGTTTAGCTCATGGAGCAGACTCGATGGGCTGAATGGCCTACTTCTGCTCCTTTGTCTTGTGATCTTGTGAAGGTGTCAGAGTGCTGCACATGTCAGAGGAAGAGATACTTAGTTTATGGTTTACAATTGAGTGGAGAGAATGAGGAGACATCAGATGAAGCAAAGGCAAAGTTCTGATTCACATCCTAACAACCCACTGGGAAGAGGCAAAGAGAAGCAGTTCAGGCAACATGAGAAAGGGAGGCTATCAGGACTGAGAGACGTGTTCAACATCCCCAAGTTGTGAGACAGTGCAAGTCTACAGAACTGAATGAAAATCAAAAAAAAAGCCACAGATGCTGGAAATCTGAAACGGAAAGAGAAAATGCTGGAAACACTTAGCAGGTCAGGCAACATCTGTGGGAAGAGAAACTGTTAATATTTCACATCCAGGGCCTTTCCCAGATTGCTGAAGTTAACTGTCCTCTGGTGTCCCCCATCAAAGATGTTCCCCACGGCAAAGATGTTTCAGACTAGAGGGGATGAATTTAAAATGAGGAGTAAGAGGTCCAGAGGGGATATAAAATTCTTTTTTCACCCAGAGAGTGGTTAAAGTCTGAAATGCAGTGCCTGAGAAGATGGTGGAGGTAAATTGGTTCATTATTATCACATGTACTGAGGTACAGTGAAAAACATTGTTTTGCATGCCATCCATACAGATCAATTCATCACATCACTACATTGAGGTAGTACAAGGAAAAAGCAATAACAGAATGCAGAATATCATGTTACAGTTACAGAGAAAGTGCAGTGCAGGTAGACAATAGGGTGCAAGGGCCATGACGAGGTAGATAAAGAGGTCAAGAGTCCATCTTATCGTACAACAGGTTCTTTCAATAGACTTATATAACTGGGATAGAAGTTGTCCTTGAGCCTGATGGTATGTGCTTTCAGGCTTTTGTATCTTCTGCCTGATGGAAAGGAGGAGAAGAGAGAATATCCAGGGTGGGATGGGGTCTTTGGTTATGTTGGCTGCTTTATCAAGGCAGCGAGAAGTGTAGAGAGAGTCCATGGAGGGGAGGTTGGTTTCCATTATGTGCTAAACTGTGTCCAAGAATCCATGCAGTTTCTTATCATCTAGGACAGAGCAGCTGCCATACCAAGTGGTGATGCATCCGGATAGGATGCTTTCTGTGGTGCACCTCTTAAAATTGGTGAGGGTCAACAGGGACATGCTGTTGTGAGGTACTGTCACAACATTGAAGAAACATCCAGGTGAGCACGTGCTAGCACCAAATGCAAGTAAATGGGATTAGTACAGATAGGTACTTGATATTCAGCAGAGACATGGTGAGCCAAAGGGTCTGGTTCTGTGTTGTATGTCTCTATGACTCTAAAAGTACAGAATGATCAACTCTTCATCTGCTATCTATGTGGAGTTTGCACATTCTCCCTGTGACCATATGGGTTTCCCCTGGGTACTCTAGTTTCTTCCAGCATTCCAAAGGCATCCTGGTAGGTTAATTGGCCGGTGTAATTCACCCTTGGTACAGATTCATGGCAAAAAGATTCAAAAGGGAGTCGTTGGGCATGTGTGAGAGAGAATAAGTTGCAGGGATACAGGGGAGTAAGGACAGTGGGAATGGGACTGACGGGATTGTTATTCTGGAAGGTGGCGTTGAATGGCTCCTTCTGTGGATTTTAAGATATGTAAAATTCTTTTCCTTGTTCAAAGAGAGAAAGCACTGAGCTTTAGCTGTAGGTAAATATGTAAATGAGTTTGGTCTGCATGTGACATCATTATGATGTCATACCCATGACATAAGCACACTTGGTTGTTGTCAGCCTTCACACTGAGGCTTCCAGTGTGTCCTGGAGATGATGTGATGTAGTGTTCACCAGCCCTGCAATAGTTGTCCATGGACCAGCTCTTCATTCCTGAGGCCCCCTCCCCCCTTCTCTTTCCCTTCTTTCACCTTCATGACCTGTCCATCTATTCCCCACCTCCTTCCCGTTATTCCATGGTCTGCTGCCCTCTCCTACTGGATCCCTTCTTTTTCAGCCCTTTGCCTCTTCTACCTATCACCTCATAGCTTTTTACATCTCCCCCTCCCCTACCCACCTACCTTCCCCCTCTCACCTGGACTCACCTATCACCTGCCAACCTATGCTTCTCCGCCACCCACACCTCACCCCCCCAACCTTCTTATTCTGGCTTCTGCCCTCTTCCTTTCCAGTCCTGATGAAGGGTCTCGGCCCGAAATGTTGACTGTTTATTTCCCTCCATAGCTGCTGCCTAGCCTGCTGAGTTCCTCCAGAGATCTGTGTGTGTGTGTGTGTGTGTGTGTGTGTGTGTGTGTGTGTGTGTGTGTGTGTGTGTGTGTGTGTGCGCGCGCGCGTGTCTGTGTGTGTTGCTCCAACCCACCAGTGGTACTTTGCTAATGGCCAAGGGAGTACTGCACTGAGAAGCAGGTGGAGGTGAGAGGCAGCAAAGACATAGAAGCCGTATGGCATTTGACACTCACTGACCAAACTCCATTCTCAAGGCCGTATAAATGCAATGAACTAGCCCACAACTCTCACCATGTGCTCATTGATGCATTACCTCCCAATAGTGCTAACATGCTAAATTTATCCACAGTAAGCCTGTCTGTCAAGGACAAAAGCTTGACAGGAATTTCCACCTGATTACGTTGCTAAGTGTGCCTCAGTCCCTTCACTATTAAATAACTTGGTGGTGGAATGATTAAGTCTGAGACACTTTTTGTAATTCAACTCTTGACAGCACAAAAGATTATTTCTTAAACTACTATTAAACAGTAATGATAATTAATTGCTAATTAACCATGACTGTTAGATTACCTCAGTTATTAATGCTGATATAAATCTGTTTCTGGCAGCTATGAGAAGATAAATAGCTGTAGAACAGTCCACTGGAGCACTATTTCAATCGGTTCTATACTGGGAAATTACATTGTTGCAATGTTTTTTCTTGTGATGAATTTTACATATTTTCCTCTTATGCTTATGATTACTTAACTTCCAATGGAGATGCAAAAGCACCCAAAATTCCAACCTTGGTCATTAGTGAATTATTCCTGCAGGATCATGAGCGGATATGGATGTTGGATGTGAAGAATATTGTGTGTGGTTTTGATGTCTCCTGTGGTTAAATATCCTAGTTCCCCCAAAATAACTTGTATTCATCTTTAATATAGCAAAAGCCCCAGATCACAATACAGGATTTCTGCAGTTTAATGCCTTGCCTGAATAAAGGTACTTCTGAAAGGGGAGCATCACATGCTCGTGTGGAGTACATTCAAACTCCACACAGACAGCACCCAAAATCAGGATTGAATCTAGGTATCTGGAGCTATGAGGCCACCTCTGAATAAGGTGCCATCCTGGATTTGGTGCTCAATTTCAAGAATGAGATTTGAACCCCTTATCTCCTGTCTCATGGTGTGACAGAAGGGGAAATTGCCATTCACTGAGCTGATGACAATCTAAGTCTGATTTTGAAGATTGTGGGCTTAAATTCTAGTGTTGAAATTTGCCTATAAAATTCTAGCATGATACTACAGTGTGGTGCTGAAGGATTGCAGCACAATTCAAGGTATTGTCTTTGAGATGGGACATTAAATTGAAATTAAATTGTTTGCTCTTGCAGGTAACAGAGAGCTGGGGTATTATACCCGGCAGCATGGTCTAAGCTTACTCCTCAATCAACATCTCTTAAACAGATCACCAGGTGATTATCACAATCTTGCTTGTGGGACCTTGTGCACGTAATGTAGTGTCATTGTTGTAACACAGGAGACAATGTGTTACAACAATAGACTACCTTTTAAAAGTAACTCACTAGCTCGGAGATGCTTTTGGCACCCTGATAACTTGAAAGACAGATTGCTCATCCTTTAAGTTTGGCAGTTACTGAGGATTTACACAGGTACAGATGGCCCTGAGTGGTACAATGGTTAAAAGAATTAAAAAGCTGGTACCTGATGGGGCTGTTGGTTAAGTCAGGATCCCGCGCAGTAATAGAGCCAATGACACTTCCAACCCGGGTATCTTCTTGAACTTCTATCACGTTTGTTTGTGAGGTGAACACTGGTGGTTCATCGATATCTTTAACTGTCACCCTGACGCTGGTCCAGTCTTTGAAGGATCTGAGGTTCTCAAACTGGGGGTCAACATATTTATTCACTGCTTCCAGCAGCAGACTGTGGGTTCTCTTGGTTTCAAAGTCCAATGGCTGAAATAATTAAAGAAAGTGGTTTAATTTTTTTGAACAAATGTTATTTTTCATGTCGTTTTATCATTTCCCTTGTCTTCATTCACTTTATTGGATATTAATTACAGTTCAAAAAAAAACTTTTTAGATCTTGTAATGCATCACCAATCATTGAGTCTTATAGGTGAGGGTTTGTGGTTCCATGAAATGGCCAGTGAGGTGAAGTTAAAGATTGGACCAAATCTTGCTGGTCTGTTATGCCCGCCCAACACTACCGTCCTCCCTCCTACCTTGTCTGCATGTGAAGGCTAAGTCTCAATGACCCTCCACATCCTGGAGAGCAGCAATGTGGCCTGAAGGCTAACAGGACTTCCAGCAGTAGAGCTCCCCTGTAATGTCCCTGACATCTCCCAGGGCTAGGGCAAGGGTTCACTGGCTCAAACACTTTGAAAAGATTTGGAATACATATAAAATATCTCTGATAATCTGAGACAGTTAAAAGCCTTTTAAATTTATAGACAATTAGAGAAAAAAATAGAAGTATTCAAACATTTAAAAAGGATTTTGATTTAATAAAACACCAGAAACACAAATAATTGAAAACAAAATAAAGAGAAATAATTTGAAGTGGAATAATAGGTTCAAAGCAACTTCCCTTCTCCTTTGCCCCTAATCTTTTTGTCCTACTAGGATGTCATTGCTGGGGAATCCCAGCCAAAGTGGGCACCCAAGGAGTTCAGCGGCAAAGTGAACAAACTAATTTGGCCTTCCAAGTCATTTTAACAGCTAAATTCCCTTCATTCCAAAGTAGCCGACAAGATCTGGACGGATATATAATGGCCTTCTCTGCCACAACTATTCTATGATCCTTCTGTAAATCATCATGGATTTGGCTGGGAATTACAGCTGTGATTATGTAAGCAAGTTGATCGCAATAAACTGGGTGATGTATCTGAGACCAAAATGCTGCAGATGCCAGAAATCTGAAATAAAAACAGAAAATGCTGCAAACATTCATCAAGTCAGCTGGCATCTGTTGAGAGAGTAACAGAGTTTAATCTTTCAGGTTGATGATTCTTCATCAGAATTGGGGCAACATACCTTCCTCATTAAGCATCCACCAAACACCACAGTACTGTATCAAAATACAGGCAATTCAAGAGTAGACTCTGAGGAGATCTCTACAAAGGAACCAAACCACAGCACCGTTAACTGGAGTCATGAATTAATACTTGGTATACGTGTGAGGTTCATTCTGTCAGGGGATCGATGTTCCAAGACTAACTGCCTGCACCATGGCTGTATTTGCTAAAGTTCTGATCTCAATGTGAGAGCAATTCTCTGTAGCCAAGTATCCTTTGGACAAGGTCTGTGCAAACTTCTTTTACTTGGGTAATCATTTTTAATGAATGGCTTCCCATCAATGATTCACTATAAACTCCCTCATGGTCTATTATAATTTTATAATCATCTTCAATCTTGTCTAGGCTTTCTGCTCCAATGAAAATAACCCCAACATATTGAACAGTTTTTCATAACTATATCTTCCCATCTGAGGCATCATCTAATGCATTTATTCTGTTTGCTGCCTACGGCTTTTACTTCCCTTTGAATGGGGGTTTCTGAACAGCACGGAGAACACTGATTGGGCCCTAACTAGTTCTATCCAAATTTATCATTACCACTACTCTAGTTCTAATTATGAAACACAGAATGTACTGGCCTTTCTATGGCTGCAGGGAATTATGCATTAAATATAAGGATCACTCCACCCATCACTGTCTAAACATTATGCACTCGTTTCCATGCCTTATTAATACTCTCCCAGAAATACTCCACCTAATGTTACAGTTGTAATGGGTAAATAATCAGCATTTGCCATCAAAGACCAACTTTAAGATTGTTTGGCTCACATATAATTTACCATTAAATTCCTGAAGTTATTCAAACCTTGGCTTGGGGAAAATGGAATCTGATTCATGGGACACTAGCACCTGGGGAAGGAGAGAGCTATTCCCTTGGGATGGCTTCCGCCTAAACCGTGCTGGGACCAGTGTTCTGGTGAATCACACTAAGAGGGAAATAGACAGGGCTTTAAACTGGGAGGAGGGAGAGCTCCAAGAACAGACAGTTTAATGAAAGGGAGGGGATAGTGAGGGGGAAACTGGCAGTCATAGTGTGATAGGCAGGGGAGATGTAAATGAAAATATGCAAAACAGACCTGGAAGTAACTGTAAAAAAAAATCAAAGCTTAATGTGCTTTATTTGAATGAACTTAGCATTTGAAACAAGATAGATGAGTTGACAGCACAGATAACAACATTATGAGTATGAACTAATTGCTATGGGTTGCAGGCTGACCAGGACTGGGTGCTCAATATTCTAGGTTAAACAGTGTTCCAAATGATCATGCCAAAATAAAACGAGCTGGAGTGGTGTTGTTAATCAAGGAAGGTATTAGAGCAGTCCTGAGTCATAAATGGGGAAATATCAAGGTCATGTCTAAAGGGAACTGCAATTATCATTGGGGGGGGGGGCTTTAATCTGCACACTATTGGGCAAACAAAACCGACAAGGCTTTTGTTGAAGAAGAATTTGCAGAATGCATCAGAGATTGCTTTTTAGAGCAGTACATTGCAGAGCCTACCTGGGAATGGGCTATTTTAGATTTGGTCTTATGTAATGAGGAAACATTAATATGGGATCTTGTGCTTAAAGATCCTTTATAGGGGCAGTGACCACAATATGATAGCATTCCAAATGCTGTTTCAGAATGAACACCAAAGGTCCATAACCAGTGTCTTCAATTTAAATTAGGGCAATTATAATGGTATGAGGGAGGAGTTGTCTAAGGCAGACAGCTCAGTAGATGAACAGTGGCAGATATTCAAACAGCTGGTCCGTAATGTTCAGCAAAAGTTTATCCCAATCACAAAGAGGGATTTCATGAGAAAGAGGTACAATCTGTGGTTAACAAAGGAGGTAAAGAATAATGTTAAATTGAAAACTAAGGTATACAAAGTGGCAAGGGCTTGTGGTAGGACAGCGGACAGGGACGCTTTTAGGATCCAGCAGCAAAAGGCTAAAAAGCTCATAAGAAGGGAGAAAATGAATTTTGAGAGAAAACTTGCATGTGGTATAAAAACAAACAGTAAAAGTTTCTGTGGATATATTAATAGGAAGAGGGGAGGTAAGGTGAATGTGGGACCTCTGGAGAACAAAGCTGGTGAATTAATAACATAAAGAAATGGTGGATATGTTGAATAAATTTTTTGCATCAGTCATCACAGTGAAGGATGCTGCTAATATTCTGAAGATATCAGATGGACCCGTTTCAAATGACTTTGTAAAACTTACAAAAATCCGAATTACAAGGGATAAAGTACAAAAGAAATTCAAAGGGCTGAAGGCGAATACATTGCCAGGACCTGCTAGACTGCACACTGAGGTCTTAAAGGAAGTAGCTGCAGAAATGGTGAACTCATTGGATGAAATTTTTCATAACTCACTGGATTCCAGGAGGGTATCAGTAGATTGGAAAACAGCTATTGTGACTCCCTTACTTAAAAAAGAAGAGCAGAAGGCAGGGAAGTAAAGACGAGTTAGTTTAACAATTATTATTTGCAAGATGCAAGAGTCAATGATTAAAGAGGAATCATTTATCATTTTGGAAAACTGAATATGATTAAACTTAGTCAACATGTTTCTATGAATAGTAAATAACGTTTCACAAATTCACTTGAATCCTTTGAGGATGTAACAGGGAGAGTTGGTAGAGGGGAATCTGTAGATTTAGTGTATTTAGATTTCCAAAAGGAATATTATAAGGTGCCACATAGGCTAGTGCATAAACTAAGTGCAGCAGTTAGCGTAATGTTATTACAGCACCAGTGACCCAGGGTCAATTCCCGCCACTGTCAGTAAGGAGTTTGTACGTTCTCCCTGTGTCTGCGTGGGTTTCCTCCACATGCTCCGGTTTCCTCCCACATTCCAAAGACATACGGGTTAGAAAGTTGTGGGCATGCTATGTTGGCACCGGAAGCGTGGCGACACTTGCGGGCTGCCCCCAAAATACTCGATGCAAAAAGATGCATTTCACTCTGTGTTTCAATATACATGTGACTAATAAAGATATCTTATCTTATCTTATAAAAGCCCATAGTGTCAGAGGAAGCACAAAACAATGGATTGATATCTGGCTATCTCATAGAAAACATAGAGTTGGAATAAATGGGTCCTTTTCAGACTGGAAGAAGGTAACAAATGGATTTCGATGGGCTTCAGTTCTTGGCCCTCAATTGTTCACTATTTACTGGAGGAAGGAACAGTATGGAACAGGGATCTTGGGGTCCAAGTCCATAGGACGCTCAAAGCAGCTGCACAGGTTGACTCTGTGGAGAAGAAGGCATATAGTGTATTGTCCTTCATCAATTGTGGAATAGAATTTAGGAGCCAAGAGGTAATGTTGCAGCTATATAGGACTCTGGTCAGACCCTACTTGGAGTACTGTGCTCAGTTCTGGTCACCTCACTACAGGAAAGATGTGGAAGCCATAGAGAGGGTGCAGAAGAGATTTACAAGGTTGTCGCCTGGATTGGGGAGCATGCCTTATGAAAACAGGTTGAGTGAACTCGGCCTTTTCTCCCTGGAGCGATGGAAGATGAGAGGTGACCTGATAGAGGTGTATAAGATGATAAGAGGCATTGATCGCATGGATAAACAGAGGCTTTTTCTGAGGACTGAAATGGTTGCCACAAGAGGACACAGGTTTAAGGTGCTGGGGAATAGGTACAGAGGAAATGTCAGGGGTAAGTTTTTTACTCAAAGAGTGGTGAATGCGTGGAATGGGCTGCCGGCATCGGTGGTGGAGGCGGATACGATAGGGTCTTTTAAGAGACTTTTGGATAGGTACATGGAGCTTAGAAAGATAGAGGGCTATGAGTAAGCCTAGTAATTTCTAAGGTAGGGACATGTTCGGCACAACTTTGTGGGCCTAAGGGCCTGTATGGTGTTGTAGGTTTTCTACGTTTCTGTTTCTATGCAAGGTTTCCAAATTTGCCGCTGATCCAAAAATTGGTGGAAGGGCATATTGTGATAAGAATACTGTAATTCTGTAATGGGATGTAGATAGATTGACTGAATGGGCAAAGGACTGCTAAACGAGTTTTAAGGTGGGAAGTGTGAGGTCACTCACTTCAGTAAGTGAAATCAAAAGCCAGATTATTATCTAAATGGAGAATGACTGCAAGTGAGTGAAGTTCAGGAGGATCTAACTGTTAGATAATAAGTTAGCAGGTAGGTCCAACAAGTAGTTAAGAAATAGCATTATGGCCTTCAGTGCAAAGGGGTTGGAGTTAAAAAATAGGGAGATTTTGTTGCAATTGTACAGAGTTTTGGTGAGTTCGTACCTGGAATACAGTGAAGAGTTTTGGTTCCCTTACCTAAAAAAAGATTAAGAGACAGTGGAGGCAGTCCAAAGGAGATTTACCAGATTAGTTTCTGGGATGAGATGGTCTCCTACCAAGAGACACTAGATATTCTGGACCTGTATTCCTTGGAATTTAAGTATGAGAGGTGACCTTATTCAAACCTATAAGACAATAAGGGGGCTCGATAGTGCAGTTGTTGGGAGGTTTTCATATTGGGAGAGTCTCGAACATGGGGACATAGCTACAAGGTAAGGGGTCAGTCATTTAAAACTGAAGTACGTAGAAATTTCTTTTGGCAGATGGTGGTGAATCTCTGGAATTCTCTGACCATTTGGATGGTGGAAGCTGGATTATTAGAAATGTTTAAAGTGGAGGTGGATAAATACTTGATAGATGGAGGAACAGAGGCGTGTGGAGAAATGGCACAGAAGAGGAGCTGTGGCCAGCCAAACTATAGCGAATAGTAGGACAGGTTTGAAGGGCTGATGTTACTGTCAGTGATTTACCAACCTTGACAGACTGTGTTATCTTCCAGTCTCATGTACCAAAGTCAAGGGAACCAAGTGAAGTGACAGAAATTTCAGGTATACACACTATAGTCTCCTTGCAAAGTACCCTGCCAATGTTATGCCTCGTTGCAGGAGATGCAGAGGAGACTTCAGTGGCATGTAAGTGGACTGTAATTAAGATGAACTCTGATCAGATGGACTCTGACCTCACAATCTACTTTGTTGTGACCTTACACCTTATTGCCTACCTGCACTGCACTTTCTCTGTAGCTGTGACACTTTACTCTGCACTGTTATTGTTTTTACCTGTACTACCTCAATGCACTCTGTACTAACTCAATGTAACTGCACTGTGTAATGAATTGACCTGTACGATCGGTATGCAAGACAAGTGACAATAATATACTAACACCAACACCAGTACCAATACCAATATGAATATTTTAAAATGTAAAGAATGTTGAAATAATAAAGTAATTAATCAAGTTTACCTACTTTAATCATGTGTGCATGCTCATATCTTTACTTTGAGCTCTCCAAAGGTTTAAAATAAAGGAGATTTGTGAGGCAAGGTTTTTTACACAGAGAGTGGCAGGTGCCTGGAATGCACTTACAGGGGAGGTGGCTAAAGCAAATATGATAGCAATGGTTGAGAAGCATTCAGACAGATGCATGAGCATGCCGGGAATAGAGGGATATGGACCATATGCAGGCAGATGGGATTAGTTTCGATTAGCGTCATTGTTGGTACAGACATAGTGGGCTGAAGGGCCTGTTCCTGTGCTGTACTGTTGTAAATACTGGGTGGTTTCCATCCTGGGTTTCTGTCTGGGTTGTATTAATGTGATTGATGCTCAGCGCTAGGTACAGGGCTTAGAAGCCAGCAATCCTGTTGAACGCCATTGAAATATGGAAAGATTGTACATCTGGATCTTTGTGGTCAACGTTTTAGGAAGTCATGTTCCCTACTGTCATCTGCTTTGGTTCAACACTGAAGAAAATGTGATTAACATTCGAATGAGCACCCAGGCGCACAGGAATGTAAGAAGCTGCAGAGAGTAGGGGACTCTGCCCAATACATCACAGGCACATCCCTCCCCACCATCAGTAGTACCTACAGGAGGCGCTGCCTCAAGAAGGCAACAGCCATCATCAAAGTTCCCCACCATCTGGGCCATACCATCTTCCCCCAGCCACCATCGGGCAGGAGGTACAGAAGCCTGAAGTTCCACACCACCGGGTTCAAGAACAGCTGCTTCCCTTCAACCAATCGGTTCTTGAAGCAAACGGCACAACCCTAATATGTGCAGCTTAGCAACACTATGACCACTTTGATCACTTTACACTAAAATGGACTTTTTTTGTCCAAATTGTGTTCTTTCTTGTAAAAATTGTGTATAATTTATGTTTAATTTATGTTTTTCTTGTGATTGCTGCTAATCTCATGCTATGTGCCTGTGATGTTTCTGCAAGCAAGTTTTTCATTGCATCTGTGCACACATGTACTTGTGCATATGACAATAAACTCAACCTTGACTTCTTGCACAGGTAGTTCTCCACATACCCTCACCCTTGCTTTCAGCTGGTTCTTTGCACCTCAACATCATGACAAAATGGCACTTATCTGGCAGCTTATCTCGAAATGAACATGTCACAACAGAACAAAGTGACCTCAGCATGATGTTGAAGAAGTGGACTTCTAATAAATACTGCTAGTAGTGCAGAGTGTAAGGGCTTTGTTGTGATGAGGTTAAAATTCAAGTGATATGTACAAATCAGAGCATTTTCTCACTTTTTGTTTTGTCCTCTATGATAGGCACTTTCCCCAAATGGATCAGGATTTCAAGCATCAGGAAACCCAGCAGAACAACCATTTCCTTGCAGGAGTACATCTTTATCCAATTCCCACTTTTCTTAACTACTCATCCTGACTTCCATTTGCTGACGGGAATTTGTTTGTTACAGTTGATATGAAGTCGGGGAGATCTAGCGACAGGCCAGCAGTGTGCAGTAAGGCTGAAGATCTCTGCTGAGACACTCTGACAAGCTCAACTTAAATAGGCTTCAGGCATGGGGTCAGGGGTGAAAGAGGAAGGTTTAAAACTCCTGGATAGTTTAAGATTAAAATGAAAGATCAAAGAAGCAAGAATGAAATGGAAAGTAAATTTTAACAAATGTAATAGGAAGGCAAAACAGACAGGTGCTGGCACTGTGGCAATGTTTATTCAATAAGGGAACAATAACGGTGTATTTTATATTCATTTATGGGAAGAGAGAAAATGAATACAGCCTTGATGTATTATAGAAATACTGGGGAATATTTCAAATTTCTTTTTTATATCAAAGATCAGTATTCAATACCAGACTTTAAACACAAGTATCTATCAATGTGAAGAAAGAATGGGGCACATCAGTTTGAAGTCTCTTGTTGGAAGCCTCATTGGACGGGAATTCTACCTGGAAAATGAATTGAATATCTCAGTTCCAGGGGAATGGAATGCTTCAGTGATCCTTCACCAATAGCTTGAGTGAAAAATCAACATACCATTTGGGATTGCCTTTCCCCGATCCAGGTTTAGAGGATCTCAACTGAGGCCACCGCATAATGCTTTTGATCAACTTAAAACACTCTTTAAAGCCAAATACAGTGTTCCTTTGTGTTCAACCACCCAAATCAATCTGTTGAGGTCTTGGTTGTTGGCAAAGTGTAGGGTCTGCCTCTTACCAGAATCACAGTTGTCTGGTCAGTAGTCCATTCCCACTTCATCGTATCTTAATTTTATCTATTCCCCTGGGTTGGGGGGTGGCTGGCGTAGGGCATTCCACCCACCACGGGAAGCTGAGCAGTTATCCTGATGCCTGTGATGACCCAGTACTGTGGTCTCCAAGGCAAGCCTGCCAAGTCGCTGTGGCCTTGACATTCAATATCTCTGTTAATGCAAGAAACCTGTGTGTCATTAGGCATTTGGCCACTGCAATGTGGCTGTGCCTGGTGTCCCCTCCTTGCCATTTTCTCTCTGCTTGTCTCATTGCAGCTCTCCAGGTATCAAATGGTGCTACTCCAGTGATGATATACCAGCCATGCATATTAATCGTGGGGTGCTGAGGATGGGCTGTATTGGCAGCCATTATTCACATAGGATCAATATTCTTCATGCCTTCCTTGGGCAGGTGCATCTGGCACTGAAGTAGCATTGGGCAGCTGCAGAAGTCCTGAAAGTAGTTGGGTGCACACCACATGTTGAAGGTGAAAGGTTGTTGATGATATTTTTCTGTATGCTGGATTCCCTATGTCCTCTTGAAAGAGTGCACAGTCTGGGCTCACTCCAAAAGAAACTGAATTCACACAGGTAGTCAGATGAATTATATTCCAGATGATATTTAGACCTTTGTTCACAATACTGAAGAGACTAGCCTGTATCTTGGTTGCATTTGGTCAATTTTGGTTGACCATTAAGCTTAGTGAGCTCAGTCTGAGTGGGTCCAAAGTCAAAGGTGTGTTTATTATCAGATGCACAAGTACATGTGGGCAGGCACAGTAGTGTAGCAGTTAGCGTAATGCTTTTACAGTGCCAGCGACCTGGGTTCCATTCCGGCCACCATCTGTAAGGAGTTTGTATGTTCTCCCCATGTCTGCGTGGGTTTCCTCCGGGTGCTCCGGTTTCCTCCCACATTCCAAAGACATACGGGTTAAGAAGTTGCGGGCATGCTGTGTTGGCGCCAGAAGCATGGCGACACTTGCAGGCTGCCCCCAGATCACTCTATGTGAAAAGATGTATTTCACTGTGTGTTTCGATGTACATGTGACTAATAAAGATATCTTATCTTATGCATGCACAGATGCTAGTCCACTGCTCGGATACAATGGGCTTTTTATGTAAATGAAGGCCGTTTTATTTAGGTAGATCAGGGAATCCTTTGCATCGATGATTAAACAGAGGGGTGCCAACACCTCCCTGTGTTAGGCTGCCAACCAATGACCACATCTTCCTTGTGGTTTGATGCAGTAGTGGTGGGTTTTGATGTATAGATTAACCAGAGTCCCTGATCATTTTGTAGATTCTCCAAAACACCCCTCTAGAACTGACAATATCAAGAACTGCTGAGGGATGGGAAAAATCAATAACCTTGACTTGGTTCTGTTGAAGCCACCTTTGATATGTTGGGTGAGGTTGTGTTCCTAGAACTCACAACACACCTGGCTGGAAATCAGCTTGCTCAGCCAATACACACCGAGCAGCTCAATGAGGAGGCAAATCAAGGATTTGGGGTGAAATTTCTTTCGATCTGAGAGGTCCTTAATCAGCTTCAGAAGTCCAACAATGTGAACATTCTGCTAGGTTCTTGCATTTCTAATACTACATGGATTAATTCTTTAAAACATTTAAACTCTTTCTAAGTTTATAAAATCATGAGGGGCATGGAGAAGTTAGATTGTCACAGTCCTTTTCTCAGGGTAGGGGAAAGATTTAAAGGGGACCTGAGAGGCAAGTTTTTCACACAGGTGGTCGTGGGTATATGCTGCCAAAGGAAGTGGCTGAAGCAGATATAATTATAACATTTAACAGGCAGTTGGACACGTTCATGAATAGGAAGAGTTTAGAGGGATATGGGCCAAATGCAAAGTCAAAGTCAAGTTTATTGTCAGATGCACAAGTCCATGTACGCACAGGTGCAATGAAAAACTTACTTGCAGCAGCATCACAGGCACATAGCATCAGAGACACAACATTCACAAGAAAACCATAGGTTAAACATAAATTATACAAAATTATACAAGAAAGAACACAATTAAACCAAAAAAAGTCCATTGCAGTGAAAACTGGTCAAATTGGTCATAATGTTGCTGTACTGAGGTAGTGATTAGGGTTGCGCCGGTTGGTTCAAGAACCGAATGACTGAAGGGAAGTAGCTATTCTTGAACCTGGTGGTGTGGGACTTCAGGCTTCTGTACCTCTTGCCCGATGGTAGCTGCGAGAAGATGGCATGGCCCGGATGGTAGGGATATTTGATGATGGATGTTGCCTTCTTGAGGCAGCGCCTTCTGTGGATACCTTCAAGGGAGGCAAATGGGACTAGCTCCGAAAGACACCTTGGTCCACATGGATAAGTTGGGCTGAACACCCTGTGTCCATGCTGTGTAATTCTATGACTTCATGAGAGCCGAGTGTCTTTTTGCAACTGTACTTGTGTTAAAGGCCAAAAATAATATCCCTTTGCACAGCTTAAACACTATGTGGAATTCCCTGGAGATCATGGCAGAAGCTAGATAACTATGCTCCTCATTCTGTGACACTAAGTTACTTGGATGACTAAGACTCTTTAAAAGAAGCCTGCTGACATGCTGACATGGATGGTGGGGTGTTGTCCATAGTAATGACAAAGAAGATTATTAGTGAGCACATAGGGATGGGCATAAATAAGAAGGCTGCTGATATCTGAAGTTTCAAGACATGAGTTGGGATGTGTGCCTCGCTCTGGTGTGCAGGTCAGTGAAAATGGTGATGAGAGCGTTCGGAGGGAGGGAAGACACTTGCTGGTTCTGCTGGTGCAGTTCCTGCTGGTAGGAAAGTCAAAGTTTGCACATCAGGTTTACTGCACCAATAACCTGCTCAGGAGGATTAAAGTTTCTGCAGGAGGGACACAAGACACTGAGTGATGCACACTTGCAGAATGGAAAATAAAAAACGTCGCTGGTGTTATCTCCTGTGGCTGATCAGGAGATCAACAGCACAGATCCTACTGGTCGGGGTGGGGGGACGTGGTGGAGGGATGTGTGGGGGAAGGGTGTGGGGGGGTGGTTATGAGGCAAGGGGTGTGGGAAGGTGCATATGGGGGGATGGGGTGTGGGGGGAGGGCTGTTGGAGGAGGGGTGTGGGGGATGGGTGTATGGGGAGGGGGTGTGTGGGGGATGGATGTGGGTGTGAGGGGAGGGGTGTGGGGGGATGAAGTGTGTGGGGGAGGGGTGTGTGGGGGAGGGGTGTGTGGGGGGGATGGATGTGGGTGTGAGGGGGTATGGGAGGATGGGCTGTGTGGGGGAGGGGTATATGGGGGAGGGGTGTGTGTGGGGGATGGATGTGGGTGTGGGGGGATGGGCTGTGTGGGGGAGGGGTGTATGGGGGAGGGGTGTATGTGGGGAATGGATGTGGGTGTGAGGGGGAGGGGTGTGGGGGAATGGGGTGTGTGGGGGAGGGGATGTATGGGGGAGGGGTGTGGGGTTGAGTGGTTTGGGATGGGGTGGGGGTGGCGTGGGGGATGGCTGTGGATGTGAGGAGGAGGGGTGTGGATGTGGGGTGGGTGTGGGGTTGAGCAGTGTGGGACGGAAGGGCGGGGTGGGGTGGGATTTGTACCAGGAGTGGGAGCAGAAGAACCTGCTGTGAATGAGGAGCAGGAGCCAGTTACTGAGGTTACGGCTGATCTGCCTTTGAACAAATGAATTCCAAAAACATTTAACCCTCCGAGAGAAAACCCTTCTCCTGTCTCCCTGTTAAATGCCCAAACCTTCATTTTCTCATAATTCACTCCCAGAAAAAAATCAAATGTCATTTGCATAATGCTGAGGATACAGTGTTATGTGATTGAATTTGCAGGCAGCAGACTTTCTGCTGTGTTGCATGTCCTCTAACTGCACTGTCTGTTGTGCTTTTATTTTCCATTGTTTTATGTTGCAACGTTTTACAGATCGAACACCAGCCTAATCATTTGCTTTTCAGTCTGTTATTAACACCAGTGGAAGCATTTAGTTCAGTCTCTTTTTCTGAGCTTGCACTGACCTGTGCTTGTTAATTGTTTGCTCTGTATTTCTATGCATATTATATCTGCGATAATGAAGCCTGAAGTTACAGATGCATTAACTGACTGACACTGGATAAAAGAAAGTCATGACCTACAAAGAGCTCAAAGCATTTGTCTTACACCCATAATGTCACAGGAGGCCAGTCAATTCCACCTCTCGAGGAAGCAACCCAATCAGTCCCTGTGATCACTGAGTGCCATTGCATACACTCTGGGCACCATTAACGCTTCTGCAACTGTTTTACCCTTCCTCCCACCACATGGCAGCCTCTTTCGAAGGTGCTGTCTGCTCAACAAACGGCGGCTGTCTGACAGTTTGGGATTCAACACTCTCAAAAGGGGATCAAACCACAATAATGATGGCTGATTTCATAATTTTTAGCACCCTGCAATAGCCAGCACCCATTAAACACACTAATAATGTCTAAAGTTTAATTTCCAGGACCGAGAGTTTAACATTGAAACAGAGAAAACCTACAGCCCAATTTAGGCACTTCGGCCCACAAAGCTGTGCCAAACATGTCCCTACCTTATAAATTACTAGGCTTACCCATAGCCCTTTATTTTTCTCAGCTCCATGTACTTATCCAAAAGTCTCTTAAAAGATCCTATCATATCCGTCTCCACCACCGTTGCCAGTAGCACATTCCACGCAATCACCACTCTTTGAGTAAAGAACTTACCCTGACACCTCCTCTATACCTATTCCCCAGCACCTTAAATCTATGTCCTCTCGTGGCAACCATTTCAGCCCTGGGGAAAAGCCTCTGACTATCTACCCGATCAATACCTCTCATCATTTTATATACCTCTATCAGGTCCCCCCTCATCCTCCGTCGCTCCAAGGAGAAAAGGCCGAGTTCCCTCAACCTGTTTTCAGAAGGCATGCTCCGCATTCCAGGCAGCATCATTGTAAGTCTCCTCTGCACCCTCTCTATGGCTTCCACATCCTTCCTGTAGTGAGGTGACCAGAACTGAGCACAGTACTCCAAGTGGGGTCTGACCAGGGTCCTATATAGCTGCAATAATACATCTTGGCTCCTAAATTCAATTCCACGATTGATGAAGGACAATACATCATATGCCTTCTTAACCACAGAGTCAACCTGTGCAGCTACTTTGAGCATCTTCTGGACTCGGACCCCAAGATCCCTCTGATCCTCCACACTGCCAAGAGTCCTACCATTAATACTATACTCTGCCATCATATTTGACTGACCTAAATGAACCACTTCACACCTATCTGGGTTGAACTGCATCTGCCACTTCTCAGCCCAACTTTGCATCCTATCTATGTCCTGCTGTAACCCCTGACAGCCCTCTATACTATTCACAACACATCCAACCTTTGTGTCATCAGCAAACTTACTAACCCATCCCTCCACTTCCTCATCCAGGTCGTTTATAAAAATCACAAAGAGTAAGGGTACCAGAACAGATCCGTGAGGTACACCACTGGTCACTGACCTCCATGCAGAATACAACCCTTCAACAACCACTCTTTGCCTTCTGTGGGCCAGCCAGTTCTGGATCCACAAAGCAATGTCCCCTTGGATCCCATGCCTCCTTACTTTCTCAATAAGCCTTGCATGGGGTAACTTATCAAATGCCTTGCTGAAATCCATATACACTACATCTACTGCTCTCCCTTCATCAATGTGTTTAGTCACATCCTCAAAAAATTCAATCAGGCTTGTATGGCAGGACCTACCCTTGACAAAGCCATGCTGACTATCCCTAATCATATTATACCTCTCTAAATGCTCATAAATCCTGCCTCTCAGGATCTTCTCCATCAGCTTACCAACCACTGAGATAAGACTCACTGGTCTATAATTTCCTGGGCTATCTCTACTCCCTTTCTTGAATAAGGGAACAACATCCGCAACCCTCCAATCTTCTGGAACCTCTCCCGTCTCCATTGATGATGCAAAGATCATCGTCAGAGGCTCCGCAATCTACTCCTTTGCCTCCCACAGCAGCTTGGAGTACATCTCATCCAGTCCCGGCGACTTATCCAACTTGATGCTTTCCAAAAGTTTCAGCACCTCCTCTTTCCTAATATCTACATGCTCAATCTTTTCAGCCTGCTGCAAGTCCTCACTACAATCACGCAGATCTTTTTCCATAGTGAATACTGATGTAAAGTATTCATTAAGTACCTCTGCTAATTCTTTCAGATCCATACACACTTTCCCATTGCTGCACTTGATAGGCCCTATTCTTTCGCATCTTATCCTCTTGCTCTTCACATACTTGTAGAATGCCTTGGGGTTTTCCTTAATCCTGCCCGCCAAGGCCTTCTCATGCCCCCTTCTGGCTCTCCTAATCTCTTTCTTAAGCTCCTTCCTATTAGCCTTATACTCTTCCAGATCTATAACATTACTTAGCTCTCTGTACCTTTTGTAAACTTTCCTTTTCCTTTTGACTAGATTTATTATAGCCTTTGTACACCACGGTTCCTGTATCCTCTTGTGACACCCCTGTCTCATTGGAACATGCCTATGCAGAACTCCACACAAATATCCTCTGAATATTTGTCACATTTCTTCCGTACTTTTCCCTGAGAACATTTGTTCCCAATTTAATCTTCCAATTTCCTGCCTGAGAGCCTCATAATTCCCTTTACTCCAACTAAACGCCTTCCTAGTCTGTCTGTTCCCATCTCTCTCCAATGCTATTGTAAAGGAGATAGAATTATGATCACTATCACCAAAATGCTCTCCTACTGAGAGCTCTGACACCTGACCGGGTTCATTTCCCAATACCAAATCAAGCACAGCCTCTCCTCTTGTAGGCTTATCTACATAGTGTGTCAAGAATCCTTCCTGAACACACTTAACAAACCCCACCCCATATAAACCCCTCACTGTATGGAGATGCCAATCAATGTTTGAGAAATTAAAATCTCCCATCACAACAACTCTGTTATTCTCACATTGAACAAAATTGCACAACTTGCTACACTTCTGTGAGATTGTCTTCCAAAGAGAGCCCTGGACAGTGAATGCTGTCAGGAGAGACTCCAGATGCTGGAATCTGGAGCAACACACAAAGCGCTAGAGGAACTCAACAGCTCAGGCAGCATCTGTGGAGGGAAACGGACAGTTGACGCTTCTGGTTGAGACCCTTCGTCAGGACTGAAAGAAAGGCGGGAGTAGCCGGTATAAAGAGATGGAGGGAAGGGGGTGGGAAGCAAGATCTGGCGGGTGATAGGTCGATCCAGGTGAGGGTGTGACAGGCAGATGAGGGAGGGGGGAGAGCGGGAATGCTGTTGGAAGCTGGGAGGTTATAGTTGGAAATGACGAAGGGCTGAAGATGATAGAATCTGATAGGAGAGGACAGTGGAGCGTGGAATAAAGGGAAGGAGGTGGGGAGGCGAACTGGAGAGAGGAGTGTGTGGGTGATGGGTGGAAGAGAGGGTGGGGGAGGGGAAAGAGAGAGGGTGATCAGGGCTGGTGGATCAGGAGGAGAGATTTAAAAAAAGGGAAAAAAGACAGAGGGGGAACAGTTACCTGATGCTTGAGAATTCGATGCTCATGCGAGACTGCCCAGGCAGAATATGAAGTGCTGCTGCCCACTACTGCTGGGAAAGTCCGAGTCTTTGGCCCAACTGATCCATGCTGAGCAAGATTCTCATCTAAGCTCGTCCCACTTGCCTGCATTTGGCTGATGTCCCTCTAAGCCTTTCCTATCCACGTACCTGTCCAAGTGCCTTTTCAATGTTGTTAATGTACCTGCCTCAGCCACTTCCACTGGCAGCTCGTTCCATATACTGACCACCTTATGGATGAAAAAGTTGCCCTTCAAGTTCTTATTAAATCTCTCCCTTCTCACCTTAAGCTTATGCCCTCTAGTTCCTGATTCCCCAACCATGGGAAAAAGACTGTGTGCATTCACCCTGTCTATGCCCCTCATGATTTTATGCACCTCTATAAGATTAGCCCTCATTCTCCTATGCTAAAATGAAAGAGGTCCCAACCTGCTCAACCTCTCTCCATAATTCAGTCCCTCAAGTCCCAAGGGATAAGAGGATGTGAGGGTGGGACTACAAATGTCACTGGGTCTGAAAGGACATGGTAATGAGGGTGCAGGGACTTGAGGCAAGGCCCCCACCCAGAATTTACACCTGACACTAGACCCCAATAGAAAGTAGGACAAATCAGAGAACATGTCCATATCAGGTCCCATCAATGCTGTTCGACTGCACAATAGTCACCGGGCAGAAGGTGAATAAGGACATATTGTATGTTTAAGTTCACATGCAGGACTTTGCTGCAATGGCAGAATGGCAGTGAGATGGTGGGGGGGGGGGGGGGTTGCCCAGAGGATTAGGGGAGAGGAGAGAGAAAATCAGGGAGGTCAGATCAGGAGGGAAGGATTGGGGGAGGGATAATCAGAATGAGAGATCAGAGGGGGAGGACTGAGGGAGAGAAGATTTGGGGCAGAGGACCAGGGGTTGACATAAGATTGCTGAGAGGATTGGAGGTGGAGAGAAGATTGAGGGAGAGAAGATTTGCAGGGGATGGTGATGGCATGCAGAGAGGATTGGGGAGAGAGAAGGTCTGGGGAAAGGGCCAGAGATGGAGGGGATCGCGGCAGGAAGAGGATCAAGTGTAGAGAGAGGATCTATGATCTTGCTCTCCCTCATTCCAAGCACCTCTTTCCTCTAACCTCCCTCGCATTTCCCTCCAGACGAACTACTGCACCTTCAGCTGATCCATTCCCTTTGATAAGATAAGGTAAGATAAGATATCTTTATTAGTCACATGTACATCGAAACACACAGTGAAATGCATCTTTTGTGTAGAGTGTTGTGGGGGGCAGCCCGCAAGCGTCGCCACGCTTCCAGAGCCAACATAGCACGCCCACAACTTCCTAACCAGTACATCTTTGGAATGTGGGAGGAAACCAGAGCACCCGGAGGAAACCCACGCAGACACGGGGAGAACGTACAAACTCCTTACAGACAGCGGCCAGAATTAAACCTGGGTCTCTGGTGCTGTAAAGCATTACACTAACCGCTACACTACTGTGCCTGCCCATCCGTGCTTGCCAAGTGGGCGATGCCCAAGCAACAGACAATCTGCTGGAGGAGCTCAGTGGGTTGAGCAGCATCCGTGGGTAGAAAGGAATTGTGGACATTTCGGGTCAAAACCCTGCATCAGGACTGGGAGTGAAGAGGGGAGATGGCCAGTGTAAAGAGGAGAAGGGGAGTGGTGAGAAAGGAGTCCAAGGTGATTGGTGGACGGAGGAGGTGTGTAAGATGACAGGCAGGTGGTGCCAGGTAGGGGAGGGGAGAGGGGGTGGAGTTGGGAGACAGTGGCAGGTGGATGATAGATGGAGGCAGACACAGAGAGAGAGGGAGAGAGGAGAAAATAAACAGATGGTGGGCAGAGGCGAGGGTGAAGATTGGAGACAGCTACTGGAGGGGGAGAAGCAGGAACACCAAGGGCTACCAGTGCTGGGCTCTGATGAGTAAAGGAGGTGAGAATGGGAACCATTAGGGGAGGTGTGAACGGCAGTTGGAACCAGAACTAGATGGGGGTGGAGGGGAAGGGGAGTGGGTGAACAGTGAGTTCACTGTTGACGGTGAAAAGATGGATGAGGGAACGGGGTCAAAAATGGGAAGACCGGGAGGGAGGATCGGAAGGGGGGTGGGGGATCAACCCACTGGAGGGGAGGATTACCTAAAATTGGGAAACTCCACATTCATACCATTGGGTTGTAGACTACTCAGGCGGAATATGAGGCATTGTCCCTCCAGTTTGCGTTGGGCTGCATCCTGGTGATGCCCAACCCTGGGCCTCAGTGGTTACTGAAGCTGGAAATAGCTGGGCCACAAACTAAAGTGTCATCAGTGCAGCCCCCTGTCACTGAGTATCACACCCCTCAGACAAGGTGAAAATCACGGCATGTTCACTCCAAGGTGGATGGTTTCACCTTTACCTACATTGAAACTGATTTTCCACATTCTGACCATTTACTTAGTTTAATAATATCTGTGTGATGTATGGCATCAATCAACACTGCGTACAATGCTGTCTACCATTGTGCCATCAGCAAACCTGTCAACTGGACTTCAAACACCATCATCTTGACATTTATGAATTGACTGAATTTTGTAGCCCCATCACGTATCAACAATCTATTACAATAACAATATTAAAAGATACTTAGGTAGGTACATGAATAGGAAAGATTCAGAAAGATATGGGTCAAACACAGGCAAATGGGATTCGCTTAGATGGGCATCTTGGTCAGCATGGACGATTTGGGCCGAAGGGCTTATTTCTGTGCTGTATGAATCTATGAATCTATCAGTAATCTGTGTAGTTTCCTCGAAGGTGAAAACACCCAGTAGTTTCCAACATACTTTTCATATTTTAAAGACAAGAAGGTTGTAATTAATGATACCAAATACATCTGACAAACCTGTCATATTGGACACAATAATGAAGAGTAACAAGCTTCTAAAGTGTTATTTTCACATTGAGAATGAGTTACAAAAATAAAAGAGCACTGCTTTGAGTGTTAATCCCTGGGTAAATGTTTGCAATGTCAGCAGCTAAACAATGGGGAGATACTTGTCTCTGTGTTACTGAACAACTGGGGATAGGAAGGATGAGGACCAATGACACTTTTCAGTTCCACATCATTAATTGGAATTATCCATACAATGACAAAAGCAATTTAAATTCATTTTTAAAGCAGGAAATTACTTCTCTGCTTAGATTTATGCATCTCAGAATCTAGAAGTGGATGTGATTGAATATTTGTGCGTTAAACTGATTGTATCGTACAGAGTGGATTTCAGTTTCACAGTGATGTGAATCAGGAGGTAATATTTGTCTTTTAAATGTCTTGTGATCTTATCTTACAAATCTTATCTATAGCCAGTGACATGAATGGTACTTAAAATGTGGTTAATAATCTTTCTGTATATCAGTGGAAGTGTAATGTAGACAGAATCAGATGAAACTCATGTTGGATCACATGGATCAGTTAAGTGAATGCATTAGGATGTGGCAGCTGGAATTTGTGAGGAAAAAGTCAGGACATCTCCTCTGGTGGAAAAATAGAAAGGTGGAATTTTGTTTTGATGGTGAGAGTTTCAAAGTTGTTGCATTCAGAGGGACTGGGGTATCCTTGTACACAAATCAAGCTAATATATAGTTTCGGCAAGCAATGAGGAAAGCAAATAGTATGTTGGCCTTAATTGTAAAGGAATCTGAGCAGAAGAGGAGAGAGGTCTTGTTCCAATTATGTCAGAGCCTACTGAGATCCCATTGGAATATTGTGCACAGCCTGATCTCCCCACTGAAAGAAGGATATAAATGATCGAGGCATGTATGGCAATGACTGTTCACCAAACTGATCCTTGGGATGGGCAGCTTTGTCCCATGAGGAGAGATTAAGTAGATTGGGTTTATACAGAGGTTGACAAGGCAGATCCAAGGATGATGTTCCCCTGGTTGGGATGTGTAGAACCAGGGCTCCAAGTCTCAATAGGAGGGTTTAGCCATTTCATTACCCAGAAGGTAGTGAATCATTGGAATTCTTGCCTCTGTGGAGGCTTAGTTACTGAGGAGATTGAAGAAAGAATTCAAGACAATTTGTAGACGTTATGGAAATTTTGATTTCAGTATGAGAATGATGCATCAGGCAGGAAAGGCTGGGGAACCAAGACCTGCTTCCACTTTTTACATTTTTATAGTCATAGAGACATAAGAGTCATATACAGTATGGAAACAGTCCCTTGTCGACCATCAAACACCCATTTATACTAATCCTACACTAATCACATTTTATTCTCCTCACATTCCCATCAATTCACCCCCCCACACCAGATTCTGCCACTCGCCTAAATACATGAAGTAATTTAAAGTGGCCAATTAGCCTACCAACCCGCAAGTCTGTGGAATGTGGGAGGAAATCGGACCACCCAAAGGAAACCCACATGGTGACAGGGAGAACATGCAAATGTTTCACAGTGTTACATGCTCCGTGTTCTAAAATCTCAGCTCAACAGAATGTGAATTAATGTACTGCTCTATGCATCCAGTTGGATCAACTTTGTTCTGATAGTTGTTTGATGACTTAACTATCCAAATGCTTTCTTTCATCTTTCTAAACAAGTTTTCCTAATTACCTCCAGCATTCTTAATCTTCTCAACTCAGCAAGGAGTGTACAATGTTCTCACAGAACTGATTCATCGTCTAGTATTGTGGCTTCCTTGGTTCCTTTGTGTCAAGTCAGATGTCTCTCTTATCTCTTTCTGACAGAGATTGAAAAGCATTTCAACGTAATGGATAAAAGATGGCTTCTGATTCACAAGATAGACCAATAAATTGTTTTGCTCCAGAGAAACAACTTTAGATTAGCATATCCTCACCAGATGTCTTTAAATTAATCATGAAAATATGCATTGTTTTTTTAAAAATCTTTCTCTTGTAATTCTTTCTCTAGGTCTGATCCAAAGAGAAATGGACAACACACTCTCAGAACACACAAACAGATTCTTAGCATGTATTCGCTTGTTGTTTTCAGGGCTAGGAAATCTCTTGACATCAGATATTGATTATTGGACATCTTTCCCCTCCCAACATAGAAGACTGAAATCCTGTCAGAGGGCAGAGCCCACCAGGGAAGTTAATCCTTGGCTGTGAATCAATCATGCCAATTACTTTGCATGTATTCCATTAGCAATCAATGGCTAGATTGGTTCCTCTGTCATTTTTCCACTAATAATTGTAACCAGATGGAAGTCATGAAGGTGATGAAATTCTAATATTACATGTTAAAAATCTGTTAGCCAACACGTTTTGCCTGCATCCCAACAGAAGGAGGTTCTGTTACACATCATCGCATTTAACTCTTGATAAAGTAAACAACTTAAGAAAAAAGCTTATTAACTTTATCTTATTTGAATTTTTAGCCCAACTATAGCAACTTGTGCAACAGTAACTGCACTGGCCAAGTGCCAACAGAATCCTCTTGGATAGTGTTGAATAACGACATGAGCATTAGATAGTCCTTTTGTGCCTGGGTAACAGGATCTGGTCAAACCCAAGTTAGATTTCAGCTGCAGCTTTATGTTGGAATATTTTGCAGTTCAGAGTTTTAACCATCTTGTCCCCTTCAAATGTGCTGCCCAAAACCATTGCAGTGGCAATTGGTTGCAACCCATCAGAAAATCTCTCCGCTCAGTCATTGCTCAGGATATTGCAGATTGAAGTCCTGAAGGAAGCTTTAGGGTGATTACCCCTCCAAAGACAATGCATCACTTTTAATTTCAAGTAACCCTCACCTCTGATGTGTTTTTCTTCCCCCACCCCCCTGCGTCGCCTTCTGATCCTCCTCTGCTCTTCCCATTTTTGTCCCCTTTCTCATACCCCCTCCCTCGTAGCCCCTGATCATCCCTTTACACCCCCTTCCCGGTTCCATCCACCTACTACAAACATAATTCACCCCCTGGCTCCCTTCATCGCCCTGATTCTATCTGCCCTTCACTTCTCCCCTAATGGTTCCCATTATCATCTTCCTTACTTATCAGAGTCCAGCTCTTTGTGTTCCTGCTTGTCTGCCTCTCTCTTTTTCTTTTGTCTGCCTCCATCTATCACCCACCTGCCTCTGTCTCCCAACTCCACGCCACCCCTCCCCTACCTGGCTGGAACTGCCCATCACGCTTCACCCCTCCTCAGTCCACCAGTCACCTTTGTCCCCTGTGTCATCACTTGTCTCTCCTCTTTATACCGGCTACCTTCCCTCGCCACTCTCAGTCCTGATGCAGGGTTTCGACCTGAAACACTAGCAATTCCTTCCCCCACAGATGCTGCTCGACCTGCTGAGCTCCCCCAGCAGATTGTTTGTTACATCACTTTCAAGCTTATTTCACAGAGGGAACAGTTGACTCGACAGATATATCGATAAAATGTTTAAGAAAATATTTTCTATTTTCTTCAGACTGATTTCGAGAGAGATTTGTGTCCTTTGGCTTCTAACTTCCTTCCAAGTCTAAAAGCACATAATTATCTCTTTGGATTTAAGGTAGCATTATGTGTCATTAATTTAAAAAATATTTCGCTTTTCCATTCTTTTCTGCTTGGTGGATGATCTCACATTGTTCCAAACCTTATCGTATCTGTCATATCCTCACCCATTTAGTTAGCCTGCCTCCCCAAAGCATCTTTGCATCCTCCTCACTGCTAGCTTTGTACCATCAACAAATTTAATCCCCTCATCCAGACAGCCAGATCTCCAGCACCGATCCCTGCAGCACCCCACTGGTCTCAGTCTCCCAAATGGAAAATTGTCCAATTTTTCCTACTTTCAGTTTTCTGTCAATTAACTAATCCTCAATGCATTACCCTCAATTCTATGTGCACCAAATTTTAATGCGGCACTGTATTATGTCTATTGAGAGTGCAAATACACAAGACCCACTGGTATCCCCCTTTAGTTTTGCTGCTAGTTACAAATCTCAGAAAACTCTAACAGATTGATCAGCCATGATTTCTGTTGCATGAATCCATTTTTGCTCCACCGAGTCCCATTATTAGTTACTCAATGCCTTGTTACCTCTTAAGATACAAAGGTTTGAGATGATGTACTCAAGGATAGCTTCTGTTATCAGACTCTTGACTTGACCCTTCATACACTAAAAGAAGAACTCTTGATCTCCCATTATCCCTCGTCCCTTGCACTTTATTTGTTTGCCTGCATTTCCCTGTCACTGCAACACTACATTCTGCATTCTGTTTTCTTTTATTCTACCTTGAGTTACTTATGTATGGAATGATCTGTCTGGAAGTCACACAAACAGAAGCTTTGCATTGTATCTCGGTACATGTGACAATAGGAAACCGATACCAACAAAACCAATGTATTTGAGCTTCCCCCCTCCTCTGAATAATGATGTCAGATTAACTGGTTTACAATTCCCTTTTTTCCTCTCCTGCCTTTCTTAAGCTTGCAACCTTCCAACATCGATGGAATTTTGGAAGAAAACAAGCAATACGCAGTCACTTCTTTCAAAACCATTCAGGTCAACAGGTCCTGGTGATTTATTGGCTTTCAGTTCCATTAATTTGTCTATTATTTTAACTAAAGCTAATTTCTTTCAGCTTCTCACTTATTCTGGAATTGTTCTCCAGTATTTCTGGGAGGTTTTCAGTGTCTACTTCCCTGAAGTTGCACACAAAATATTTGTCTGCTTTCTCTGCCATTTCCTTATACCACCACGTAATTTCTCTTGCCTTAGCCTGTAAAGAATCAGCAGTAATTTTTGCTGATCTTTCCATCTTTTTCAGATTTATGCAAGTTTATACTTCTTATGTCTCTCATGAGTTCAATCTCATGTTCTATTTTCTTTTTCTTTATCAATTTCTTGAACTTCCTTTGCTTAATTCTGAAATGTTCCCATTCCTCTGGATTTCTGCTCTATTTGTCAACATTAGAAGCAGTTTCAATTGATCTAATGTTATCTACAAATTCATTTGATAGCTAAAGTTTTCCTGTTGGGCTTTTGTGCCTTTCATTTGTTATATACTTTCTATTAATTCTTTGTGTTAGCCATTGCTTGTTTACTGTTCAACTTTTTAATACAGTTCCCAATTTACCAAACCCATTATGCCTTATATCTTCAAGCTTTGCTTTGTTTAGATTTAAGACCATGGTGTTGAACAAAAGTCATATTGAATTAAACCACTTTCAATCTTTATATAATATTTTATCATGTTATGATCACTCTTCCCTAAAAACCTCCCATCCACCAAATTATTAATTAATCCTTTCACACTGCATAATCCTCGACCTTAAATAACTAAATCATGTGCAAGCATGATAATGTTTGTTCGTGATGTTTTCAAGTAGTGAAGTAATTTTTCATATTTCTTAGAAACAACTTTGAAAGGCCCCAGATTCATCCAACTGCTAAATTCTTTCCATTGGTGAGTTTATGACAATCTCTTTCAGCACATCTTTATTTTGGTCTGCAATGTAGCAGCTGTAAAAAGTACAGTGCAAGACTTTCCTGCCTTGAGGGTGTGTATATTTCTAATATGATACCCAGGTTTGGCATCTTTCTTCCTTCATAAGTCTTTATGACTGTAGTCCCTTGTATGTTGAAAAACAACACATTCTTCCAATGTAGCATTTGTATTCTCTTTTTCAAATAATCCTCATCATGATAAAGAATGTTTGAACTGTCTTGCAGTTTAATGTTGCTGCAGTTCATTTCTAAAGACATGATGGTCTGGACACCCACGACAAGGTGTGCAGTTGTGGCTGTGGGCAACTGCAGCCGCCATGGCTTTGTGGCATTAGTCTTATTTCCAGATTAGGAGACCGGGAGCTCAGTCCCCTTTATAGAACCAAAGCACATAATCTTGGTAGACAAGTTACTACAGTGCTGAGAGCAAGTGTTGTACTGTCAGAAGCTAATGAGATGTTAAATCAAGATGTTTGTTTGGGTTGATGTAAAATATCACATTTGAAGTAAAAGAGTAAAGAGTTCTGCCAGTGCACTGATTACTACTTCTTCATCTGCCTTCACCACAAAAGGGATCAGCTGGTTATTTATGCTTTTCTGTGGGATAATGGAGTGAGTATATAGGCTGGTATTTTTGCTTTCATAACAATAGATTACAGCAGAAATCTAACTCATTGGCCTTGGGGCATTCTGAAGAAGTAATTATGTGCCATGTAAATCAAGGTGACACTTTAACTGAGTTGTTCGTTAGGATGATTGAAACAAGAGGAAGTGACGAGTGAGCAGAAGAGCACAAGAATGTTAAATAAAACAGAGAATGCTGGAAGAACTCTGCAGGCCAGGAAGCATCTGTGGAAAGGGAAAAGAGACTGCTTCCACTTTCCTCCCAACTGAATGTGACCGTACGATGATAAAGAGCAGTTCTTATCCCATGCCCAAGGATTGCGTACAGGGAGCTAACATGTTGTGCAGTACTGACTAAGATAGGTACAACATTATTGACTTTCACCTTGAAATAATCGGAATGAAAACCAGACAACAGCATTATGTGGCAGGCTCTCCAACACACAAAATGTTCCGACATCTATTCCAATCCGTCTCCATTCCAATATCCATTTCTACTGGGCCCAGAATTTCAATAGGCTAATCCCAATATACTCTTGGCGTGTGATCTTCACTGTATAATATTCCAGCATAGAATTCATCTCATCTAATATTTCGCTATCCAGTTTCTTGCTGTTTTGATCTATTTTGATATGTAAGCTAAGATCCTGTTTACCAGTCTCTGACTGTTTCTCTTTTCACAGATGCTCTCTGACCAGCTGGGTGTTTCTAGCATTTCACCTCCTTTCTTCTGGTTATTCTATAAACCTGGCAGTGGATCACTGCAAATTAATCTTCAGAATGGGACAAAAAATATTCGAAGACACCTGACATATTTCCAAGGAGTTAATCCAATAATTTTGCAGGTAAGTACACTGTTCTGGGGGCTATCTGAGCTCCAGAGATCAATCCCTAGCACATGATAACAGTTCTAGCTTCTCCCAAGTTATTTCGGTTCAGATGGGGTTGACGGTAGGGAGATGAAATGATCCACTCTCCACTCACAAAAACTGCCCAAAATGCCCAAGTGAAGGTCCTCTTACAGATAAGAAGACAACACTGAGCCTAACTTTACAACTTCTTGCAGTTAATTATTCTGCTAATAACCACACAAGTACAATGACTCAGAGCGGTATCTCAGAGAGTGGTGCATGCCTCCAGATTATTTTGCTGTTGGAGTTCATGATGTCAGCAGAAAAACCAGTGAGGGAATGAAACACAATGAAAGTCATTTCTCAATAGAAATGGCAGCAAGGCTCCCAAAGGGCTGCTTTTTAATTTACCAACAATCCCACACACTGAATGTTGCAATCTATTGCAGTGAAGGACAAGAAAAATTATTACAGAATAGATCTAAAATGGAAGGATCTTTCTCTCTTTCCCTCTGAAGGGGATTCTGGTGAACTTTGTTCCATTTAACTTTAGCAATATAAACTCTGTGGAGATCACCAGTGCACTACTGACGCAGAAAACCGTTGCGACAAAATGGCAGAAAAGAATTCAGCCTTAGGTTTACTTGGAACAACGTTCTTGCATTTTTGGGTGTCATCGTCAAACAGAGGACATTGTTTCCCAGGGGATGTGAAAGGAGAAGTAAACATAGAGCAAGAGAGAGCTTGGAGAAACAAAACTACAGGTAAAGGGAAAGATTGAAGGAGGCATTGAAAATAAAGGAAGCAATAGAGGGGAAACGAGGACTTTAAGGAGCAAGGTCCCCTTAAAATCCTCTCTTCCCCTCTATGGATGACAGATATAGTACAGTCTACATTTTACAAACACCTTCAATAATTATTTTGAGCAAACCCAGTTCAACCCAGGAAACTAGCTTGTAAGTTTATTTCGGACATGAATGTTTCAAATATCGGGCTCACATTAATCAAATTGAAGCTTACTTGTCTCTCTCAGCTTCCCATCAGTTGAGTCATTGAGCCATCAGTTGAGGTGATGGTTCAGAAGGAGAGCTTCAATGTTTACTCATGTTAAATAAAATGGATTTATATAAACACTGGATCATTGATTCTGTCACATCATAAAATCCAATGATCCCTGCTATTGTTGAAACAGTACGACCCTGCCAAACTCAATCCACTCCTGCAGACTAGGTTCAATGTGACACCACTGAGGAAGGAGAAGAAATTAGAGCAATGTGGGGAGGGAAGAACTTTCACTTGAAGCTGGTTTTGAATTTGACCAGCTTTTATAAATTTACAGCGAGTATGTTTTTTATCATGGATAATACATTCCACAAAAGTGGCACCCCAAATCGTCCAATGTGGCCTCAGGAAAACTGGAGATTTTGATTTCAATCCTGAACTTGAAGTTAAGCAAACACTACAAAGACAATTCCACATATTGTGTACTTCAAGGACTAGGATCAGGGCCACACATGGTCTATTACAAGATGAACCAAGCAACTTTAGTCTGATTGCCCACCTTAGGGAAGAATCTTGATATGTTTTATTATGTAAAATATGTTTTGTGAGCACAAGATTTTTTACTCATTTCTCGAACAAGGATTGTACTGACAAGACCAGCATTTACAGCCCAGCCGTAACTCCCCTTGAGAAGTTGGAGGTGATGTTGTTCCTGTGTTGCCATGTAGGGAGTTCCAAGATTTAATCTCAGCAGTAATGGATAATGTTATTGAGGGTTGAACAATGTATTGCTTTTTGGCTTTGAATAGTAGGGCTGTTTTACCTCACCTTGAAAAAAATACAATTTTTTTTACAGCAGCCATAGTCACCTGATTAACACACTACTGCCAGAATAAAGCACCTTTAAAATATCCATTTTCTTTTCTGTTGCAACCCAGAAATTGTTAAGAGACAAAGAGGGCAGTGCGCAAACACCTGTGATTGTTCTTCCACATATTAATATAGTAATCATTCATGTTTATGTAGGAACTTAGCAATCTACAGGAGTCAAATCCATTAATTATTTGGCCTATCACATTGACGGTAAATACAGTGTGTATTGATAGCACAAACATCCTGCACTTTGAGGTTGGTGCCGAGCAATGCAGAGCAGTTGTGGAGCCGTAGATCAATACAGCAGGGAGCCAGGTCCTTTAGCACACTTAGTCCCTGTCAACCATCAACCACCCATTTACACTACTCCTGCATTAATCAGATGTTTTATTTTGATGAAGAAATTCCAGCTCCTTTGATTGGTACACCGGAGCAGAATCGAGCTCAATAAATTCACATCTTACCCACTGAAATCACATAATCACAGATAGAGTACAGAAGAGGGCCATTCAGCCCACAGAGTCTCTGCCAGCTCTCTACCAGAGGCAACCTCAATTTTGCAGATGCAGGTCATGAAGTTCCTATTGCCATTTAGAACACAGAACAGTGCAGCACAGTATGGGCCCTTTGGCCCACGATGCTGTGCTGACCTGTATAAACCTACTCCTCAATCAATCTAACCCTTCCCTCCTACACAGCCCGTAACCCTCCGTTTTACTTCCATCCATGTGCCTATCTAAGAGTCTCTTAAATGTCCCTATTGTACCTGCCTCCACCACCACCCCCATCAGTGCAATCCAGGCACCCACCACTCTCTGTGTAAAAAACCCATATCTCACATCTCCCCTAAACTTTCCTCCACTCACCATAAACGGATGTCCTCTAGTATTGGCCATTGATGCCCTGGGGTAAAGGTGCTGGCTGTCCACTCTATCTATGCCTGTCATAAACTTATACACCTCTATCAAATTGTCCCTCATCCTCCTTCGCTCCAAAGAGAAAAGCCTTAGCTCACTCAACCTTTCCTCATAAGATATGTTCTCTAATCCAGGCAGCATCCTGGTAAATCTCCTCTGCACCCTCTCTAAAGCTTCCACATCCTTCCTATAATGAGGTGACTAGAACTGAACACAATACTCCAAGTGTGGTCTAACCAGAGTTTTATAGAACTGCAACATTACCTTGCGGCTCTTGAACTCAATACCCTGACTAATGAAGACCAACACACCATACGCCTTCTTAACCACTCTCTGAACTTGTGTGGCAACTTTAAGGGATCTATGGACTTGGACCCCAAGATCCCTCTGTTCCTCCACACTGCTAAGAATCCTGCCATTAACCTTGTATTCTGTCTTCAAGTTTGATCTTCCAAAATGTGTCACTTCACACTTTTTCATATTGAACTCCATCTGCCACTTCTCTGCCCAACTCTATCCTTTCTATATCCCGTTGTAACCTATGACAACCATCTACACTATCCACAACATCACCAACCTTCATGTCATCTGCAAACTTACTAACCCACCCTTCCACATCCACATCCAAATCATTTATAAAAATCACAATGAGTAGAGGTCCCAGAACAGATCCCTGTGGAACACCACTAGTCACTGACCTCCAGGCAGAATATGCTCCATCTACTACCACCTTCTGCCTTCTGTAGGCAAGCCAATTCTGAATCCATGCAGCCAAGTCTCCATGGATCCCATGCCTCATGACTTTCTAGATGAGCCTACCATGGGGACCCTTGTCAAATGCCTTAGTTAAATCCATATACACCACATCCACCGTTCTACCTTCATCAATTTGTTTTGTCACCTCCTTTAAAAACTCAATTAGGTTCGTGAGGCATGACCTGCCCCTCACAAAGCCATGCTGACTATCCTTAATAAGACTATGCTTCTCCAAGTGCTTGTAAATTCCGTCCCTAAGAATCCTCTCCAATAGTTTGCCCACCACTAACGTAAGACTCACGGTCTATAATTCCCAGGATTATCCCTATTACCTTTTTTGAACAACAGAACAACAGTAGCCATCCTCCAACCCTCTGGTACCATTCCTGTGGCCAGGGAGGATGCAAAGATCATTGTGAATGCCCAAGAAATCTCTTCCCTCATTCGCATAGTAACCTGGGGTATATCCTGTCTGGCCCTGGGGACTATCCTAATGTTTTTCAGAAGCTCCAACACTGACTCTTTCTTAACCTCGACATGCTCCAGCACACTAGCCTGTTCTATGCTGACCTCATACTCATCAAAGTCCCTCTCCATGGTGAACACTTAAAGCAAAGTATTCATTAATAATCTATCCTACCTCCTTCGCCCCCCAGGCACATATCTCCCCCTTTATCCCTGAGCGGCTCTACCCTCACTCTAGTCATCCTTCCGTCCTGGCTACCTTATAACTCTCAAAAGCCCTATTTGATTTTGCTTCCTAAACCTTAAGTATGCTTCCTTCTTCCTCTTGACTAAATGTTCCACCTCTCTTGTCACCCATGGTTCCTTCACCCGACCATACTTTTCCTGTGTCAGTGGGACAAACCTATTCAGAATTCAATCGTGGAATTGAATTTAGGAGATGAGAGGTAACGTTGCAGCTATATAAGAGCCTGGTCAGACCCCACTTGGAATACAGTGCTCAGTTCTGGTCGCCTCACTACAGGAAGGATGTGGAAGCCATAGAAAGGGTGCAGAGGAGATTTACAAGGATGTTGCCTGGATTGGGGAGCATGCCTTATGAAAACAGGTTGAGCGAACTCGGGCTTTTCTCCTTGGAGTGACGGAGGATGAGGGGGGATTGATGATGAGAGGCATTGATCGTGTGGATAGTCAGAGGCTTTTTCCCAGGGCTGAAATGGCTGCCACAGGAGGACACAGGTTTAAAGTGCTGGGGAATAGGTACAGAGGTGATGTCAGGGGTGAGTGTTTTACTCAGAGAGTGGTGAGTGCATGGAATGGGCTGCCGGCATCGGTGGTGGAGGCGGATACGACAGGGTCTTTTAAGAGAATTTTGGATAGGTACATGGAGCTTAGAAAAATAGAGGGCTATGGGTAAGCCTCGTAATTTCTAAAGTAGGAACATGTTCGGCACAACCTTGTGGGCTGAAGGGCCTGAACTGTGCTGTAGGTTTTCTATGTTTCTATGTAACCCCCATGCAAGTGGTCCCCAAACAACCTCCACATTTCTGCTGTGCATTTCCCTGAGAACATCTGTTCCCAATTTATGCTCCCAAGTTCCTGCCTGATACCATTGTAATTAGCCCTCCACCAATTAAATACTTTCCCATAGCATCTGCTCCTATCCTTGTCCATGGCTATGCTGAAGGTCAGGGAGTTGTGTTCACTATCTCCAAAATGCTCGCCCATCAAGAGGTCTGTCACCAGAGCAGGTTCATTGCCTAGTACCAGATCCAGCATGGCCTCTCCTCTAGTCGGCCTGTCCAAATACTGTGTCAGGAATCCTTCCTGGACACACCTGACAAATTCTACCCCATCTAAACCTTTTGCACGGAGGAGGTGCCAATCAATATTAGGGAAGTTGAAGTCACTCATGACAACAACCCTGTTATTTTTGCACCTTTCCAAAACCTACTTATCTGTTCCTCAGTGTTCTGCTTTCCATTGGGGGGGCCTATGGAATATCCCCAATAGGGTGATCGCTCCCTTCCTCTTTCTGACTTCCACCCACACTGACTCAGTAGACGATTCCTCCATGGCGTCCTCCCTCTCTGCAGCTGTGATGCTATCCTTGATTAGCAGTGCCACTCCTCCCCAGCCTTTTACCTCCCTCCCTATCCTTTTCGAAACATCTAAACTCCAGAATATAAGCAGCCAATCTTGCCCTTGTGACAACCAAGTCTCTGTAATGGCCACAACATCATAATCCCATGTACTGATCCATGCCCTAAATTCATCACCCTTATTCTTAATACTTCTTGCATTAAAGTAAACACATTTCAACCTATCCAACTGACTGCGTTTATGCCCTATCCACTGTCTATCCTTCCTCACGGTATTTCTGCACATTGCATCTACCTTTACACCAATTGTTCCATCATCTGACCTAACACTCTGGTTCCCATCCCTCTGCCAAACTAGTTTAAACCCTCCCCAACAGCTCTAGCAAACCTGTCTGCAAGAATATTGGTCCCCATCCAGTTCAGGTGTAACCCGTCCCTTTTGTACAGGTCATACCTACCCCAGAAGAGATCCCAATGATCCACAAGTCTGAAAGCCTGCCCTCTGCACCAACTCTTCAGCCACACATTCGTCTGCCATATCTTCCTATTCTTACCCTCACTGGCACGTGGCACAGGCAGCAATCTAGAGATTACTACCCTTGATGCTTTTTTAGCTTCCTTCCTTTCTCGCCATATTCCCTCTTCAGGACGTCGTCCCTTTTCCTATCTATGTCATTGGTATCAATCTGTACCATGACTTTTAGCTGCTCACCCTCCTCCATTAATAATGCTGTGGACTCGATCCGAGATATCCCTGACCCTGGCACCCGGAAAGCAACATCCCATCCAGGAGTCTCGTTCTCATCCACAGAACCTCATGTCTGTTCCCCTAACCAATGAATCCCCTGTCACTATTGCTCTCCTCTTCTCCCTCCTTCTCTTCTGAACCACAGAGCCAAACTCAGTGCCAGAGACTTGGCTGTTGTGGCTTTCCCCCACTTATACCTCCTTTCTTCATTGTCCCACTAATGCTCTCTTTTGCCTGTATCACGACACTCCTTTTGTCATTTATTACACTTTCCCTTCACCTTATTACCATTACTTCTCTCTTCCCCATCTCCTTTTCAGCTTCAGCTTCTTTCTGGTTTGGTTAGTGGCCTGAACCACTTGTCTTTCAACAGATTCTGCCTGGTAAATGTTCCTGGATTTTTAGATATTGACACCTGTTGAAATCTTGCATCATTGTTCTTGTTGGAAAAAGAGGACAAAGAAGGTTAGGATGTCAATATTAGAAATGTTAAGATTGTTAGGATAGCAACGTTACAACTTAATCATCTCCTATTAACTAGTCCTGATCCAGAGTACAGTAAATTTTGGAAGATCGATACCATTACATTTACGATCTCTTTCCTCAGATGTCTCAGATGCAAGTTATAAGGTCCAGAGTGTTTCTCAGCTGAATTTACTGTATTAAGGGAGGTCTTATATCATAGCCACTAAAAATTTGGTTGCTCTCATTGCAAGGTTAGTTCTTTAATGCCATTATGGAGACAACATTCTCATTCTATCTTTCTGGAGTGGACTGAGGTACTGGGACAAAAAGGTATTTGAAAGGCTTCTCCATGGAGTCTTTAATAATGCTGCTTTTGAGAAATATTGTAAGCAGGGTGAGCCTTTCACTTCAACGCCAAATGGTCTAAAAACTGAAACTAGATGCAGAAGTCCACAACTGCAACCCTGAACAGTCACCCGTCCCTCTAATTCTCCATCCCACTCAGACCTCTGCCTTTGGACTCTTCCACTATTCCAACAACACTAGATTGGCATCATGGTAGGTGCAGACGTGGTGGGTCGAAGGTTCTGTTCCTGTACTGTACTGTTCCACATTCTTAAAACTCAAGCTAAGCTGAAGGAACAGCTTCTCACCTTCCAACTAGGCAGGTCACAACTTATAAAACTTGACATAAATTGAACAATTTCAACCAGTTCAAGTTGGTATCAGAACCAGCCAGTTCTGATGAAAGGACATTGGTCTGTAATTCAGATTTTTCCCTCCCCTCAGATGCTGCCTAACTTTTTGGATATTTCTAGTGTTTGTTTATTTAAGATTTCCAGAAGCTGTAGTGTCTTGTATTCGACAGTTCCAACAATTCTTTCCTCTCTCCCCTCCACTCTCATTCATCTCCTCCCAATGGATCAGCTGTGATTATCAACCACCTCCCCTCACCACCGCCCCCAACCTTCTCTCAGCAGGCACCACCAGCACTTTTTCATTCAGTCTCTCTAAGTCGATGCCCTATCACAGACATTCCCACTGTTCTCTCCACATTGCCCCTGGTCTGCAAACTGAAGCATGTTTGATTTTTAGCGTTTCCCAATTCTGATTAAAAGTAAATGTCGACTCTATGCTCTAAACACAGATAAAAAACACGATGATGCTGGAGGAACACAGCAGGCCAGGCAGCATCCGTGGAGAAAAGTAGGTGGTCAACATTTCAGGTCAGGACCCTTCTTCAGGACTGAAGATAGGAGAAGGGGAAGCCCAATATACATGAGGGAAAAGCAGAGCAGTGATACGTGGACAGAAGAGGGGAGGCGGGGTGGGCACAAGGTGGTGATAGGTAGGTGCAGGTAAGAGATGGTGATAGGCAGGTGCGGGGGAGGAGGGGAGAGCAGATCCACCAGGGGATGGGTCAAAGGTAAGAAGGGAGAGGAAAAAAAGGTAGAAAAAAGAGATAGGCTAGGAAAGGGAAGAAGAGAAGAAGCCTGGTTGGGTTGTTGTGGGGAAGAGAGGTGGGGATTACTTAAAGTGGGAGAATTTAATGTTCACACCGTTAGACGGCAAGGTTGCAAGACGGAAAGTGAGGTGTTCTTCCTCCAGTTTGCGCTTGGACTTCCTCTTTTCCAATCTTCAGTCCTGAAGAAGGTTCCTGACCCGAAATGTTGACCGTCTGCTTTTCTCCACGGATGCTGCCTGGCCTGCTGAGTTCCTCCAGCATCATCGTGTTTTTCATCTAGATTCCAGCATCTGTAGTTCTTTGTTTTTCTCTCTCTACAGATGTTGTCTGACCAGCCGAGTGCTTCCAGCATTTTCTGTTTTCCTTTTGCCTCAATGTTCTAGTTTCTGAAATTTGTCTCTATTATTTATTAAAATTTCAATTGATCCCACTTAGCTTTCTGCAACAGTGTTCTCATGAGACTTTAAACTTTCCCTTCCAGAGTCAAGTTTAATCTTGGTCTGAAAGTGGAAGGTGGTAGAGAATTACCCCAGATTGAACCCAATCTGTATCACTGGTATCAGTAGAATTGGTTTCTTTGGAATCGCTAGTGGAGAAAAGCAGAACACGTGGGCATAACCATGAAACCAGAGCAAAACGTTAAAAAGAAATGCATACTTTTCTGATTCTCTCTTTCCCGGTAAGCTGCAGTTGATAGATTAGTTGAAAATTTCCAATCTGAAAATGACATATTTTCATTTGGCAATGGGCGTAATCCAATAGAATGGAGGAGCGGATGTAAGGTGGCAAAAGGGCTACTGTTCCCTCTATTTCATATGTTCTTTTACTTTAAGAACAGCAGCCCCATAGAGGGTGAATGGAGTTAAGGACAGATCACTCATGCCCTAAATGAATGGCAGAACAAGCAGAAGTGTCCTACTGTTATTCCAGATTCTTTGCTCCTGAGCAAAAAGGAAGACAGCGGGAGTGCGGGAAAATGCAGTGGTATGTGTTCCGCATCACAGGGGAGAGTTATAATTAAGAAAATGCTTTTCTCTATAGCAAATGCTGACAAAAGATAATGACTCTGGCCTTTACAAAGTGTGCAACTACACTTTCACAATAAGGCAACACTCGCCTTGCTTCTGGTTTTCCTATGCTTTTGTTCTGTTCACTTGTTCCTGAAGTGTCTCTGTCTCCATTCATCCCAGCTGCTTTGTACAGGTGGGGTGTAAATGGGGCAGGAGGCAGCTCATCAGAGTGGGAAGTGGGAAAGGCAGAGAGTTTTAGGTTGCCGAGCAACAGGTTCTAAAGAAATGTATCAAATGTACGGCAGTGGATTGATTGATTAAATGATCTGTTTTACACAGGAACCATACTTATTCCCCTAAGAAGTCACTATCTTGACATTGATTGACAAATACTTAATGTCCTAAAAAAATGTTCCCCTGCCCACTGTTTCAATTTTGAGCTAATCTACTTAGTATAAAGAGATTAATTCTTCCCTTAAAATAACAGCAGAAAAACATCATATAAACGTTTATTTAAATTAAATTTTTAAATTTTATTTACCATAGAACCATAGAACCATACAGCACAAAACAGGCCCTTCGGCCCACCATGTTGTGCCGTCCATCAAACCACCCTCACACTACCTAACCCCTTCCTCCCGCATATCCCCCCATCCCACACTCCTCCATATGCCTATCCAACAAGCTCTTGAACCTGTCCAATGTATCTGCCACCACCACCACCCCAGGCAGGGCATTCCATGCCCCAACCACTCTCTGGGTGAAAAACCTCCCCCTGACATCTCCCCTGAACCTCCCACCCATAACCTTAAAGCCATGACCTCTCGTCTTGAGCATTGGTGCCCTGGGAAGGAGGCGCCGACTGTCTACTCTATGTATTCCTCTCAGTATTTTATATACCTCTATCATGTCTCCTCTCATCCTCCTCCTTTCCAGTGAATAAAGCCCTAGCACCTTAAGCCTCTCCTCATATTCAATACTCTCTAATCCAGGCAGCATCCTGGTAAATCTCCTCTGCACCCTCTCCAATGCCTCCACATCCTTCCTATAATGAGGTGAAGTTTTGTAAAGCTGCATCATCACCTCGCGGCTTTTAAACTCAATTCCGCGACTTATGAAAGCCAACATCCCATTGGCCTTCTTAACTGCTCTTTCCACCTGTGAGGCAACTTTCAATGAACTGTGAATATGAACCCCCAGATCCCTCTGCTCCTCTACACTGCCAAGTACCTTGCCATTCACCCAGTACTTTGTCCTGGAGTTTGTCCTTCCAAAGTGTACCACCTCACACTTCTCCGGATTGAACTCCATCTGCCACTTGTCAGCCCAGCACTGCATCCTATCAATATCCCTCTGTAAGCTCCGACAGCCCTCCACACTATCCACAACACTGCCGATCTTAGTGTCGTCTGCAAACTTACTAACCCAGCCCTCCACCCCCTCATCTAAGTCGTCTATAAATATCACAAAAAGTAGAGGTCCCAGAACCGATCCCTGCGGGACACCACTAGTCACTGCCTTCCAATCTGAGGGCACTCCTTCCACCACAACCCTCTGCTTCCTACATGCAAGCCAGTTCCTGATCCACACAGCCAAGATTCCTTGGATCCCTTGGCCTCTGACCTTCTGAAGAAGCCTACCATGAGGAACCTTATCAAATGCCTTACTAAAATCCATGTAAACCACATCCACCACACTGCCCTCATCAATCTTCCTGGTCACCTCCTCAAAGAACTCTACCAGGCTTGTGAGGCAAGATCTTCCCTTCACAAAGCCATGCTGGCTGTCCCTAATCAGTCCATGATTTTCAAGGTGTTCATAAATCCTATCCCTTAGAATCCTTTCTAACAGCTTACCCACCACAGACGTGAGACTCACCGGTCTATAATTCCCTGGCCTACCCCTATTACCTTTTTTGAACAAGGGGACAACATTCGCAACCCTCCAATCCTCCGGCATCATCCCCGTGGACAACGAGGACTCAAAGATCCTCACCAGTGGCTCAACAATCTCCTCCCTAGCCTCTTGAAGCAGCCTGGGGAAAATCCCGTCAGGCCCCGGAGATTTATCTGTCTTAATATTATTTAACAACTTCAGCACATCCTCTCTCTTGATATCTACAACCTTGAGAATATTACACCTACCAGCACTCCCTTCCGCATCATCAAGACCCCTCTCCCTGGTGAATACCAAAGAGAAGTACTCTTTGAGAATTTCTCCCACTTCCACCGCCTCCAGGCAAATTCTCCCACCTTTGTCCTTAATCGGACCTACCTTTACCCTAGTCATCCTCCTACCCTTCACGTACTTGAAAAAGGCCTTGGGATTTTCCTTAACCCTACTAGCCAAAGCCTTTTCATGTCCCCTTCTAGCTCTCCTCAGCCCTTTCTTAAGTTCCTTCCTCGCTACCCTATATTCCTCACGGGCCCTGTCTGAACCTTGCTGATTATACCTCACGTATGCTACCTTCTTCTTCCTAACAAGTCGTTCCACCTCTCTCGTCACCCACGGTTCCTTCACCCTGTCATTCCTTCTCTGCCTCACCGGGACATATTTATCCCTAACATCCTGCATAAGATCCCTGAACATCGACCACATCTCCATGGTACATTTTCCTTCAAAAAGGACATCCCAATTTACACTCCCAAGTTCTTTCCTTATAGCCTCGTAGTTAGCCCTTCCCCAATTGAAAAACCTCTTGTCCTCTCTGCACCTGTCCCTGTCCATGACAATTTTAAAGGTTATGGAGCAATGGTCACTGTCCCCCAAATGCTCACCCACCAATAGATCCTTCACCTGTCCCGGTTCATTTCCTAAAACTAGATCTAACGTGGCATTCCCTCTAGTCGGCCTGTCAACATACTGCATCAGGAATCCCTCCTGGACACATTTAACAAATTCTGTCCCATCTAAACCTTTGGCACTAAGCAGGTTCCAGTCTATAATTGGGAAGTTGAAGTCTCCCATTATAACAACCCTGTTATTTTTGCTTCTCTCCAAACACTGCCTGCCAATCTGCTCCTCTATATCTCTACTGCTACCGGGGGGCCTATAGAATACTCCTAGTAGAGTAACTGCTCCTTTCTTGTTCCTTAATTCCACCCACACAGACTCTAGGGATGATCCTTCTACAACATCCATCTTTTCCACAGCCGTAACAGTGTCCCTGACCAGTATCGCCACCCCTCCTCCTCTTATCCCCCCTTCCCTATCCCTCTTAAAACAGCGGAAACCAGGAATATTCAATATCCACTCCTCTCCTGACGTCAGCCACGTCTCAGTAATAGCCATGATATCATAGTCGCCCATACTTATCCAAGCCCTCAGTTCATCCCCCTTATTCCTGGCACTTCTTGCATTTAAGTAAACACACTTCAGTCCATCTACCTTACTACTTTTATAGCCTGTATTCTGCTTCTCCTTCCCCAAAGCCTCTCTACTTGTTTGATCTAACTTTTCCCCATTCCCTTCTTCTACTCCTCTGGTTCCCTTCCCCTTCACAAACTAGTTTAAACCCTCCCGAACCACCCTAGCAAATCTCGCTGCAAGGATATTGGCCCCCTTCTGGTTCTGGTGTAACCCGTCCTCTCTGTACAGGTCCCACCTTCCCGAGAAGAGATCCCAATGATCCAGAAATCTAAAACCCTCCCTCCTGCACCAGCTTCTCAGCCACACATTTATCTGCCACCTCCTCCTATTCCTACCTTCACTATCACGTGGCACCAGCAGCAATCCCGAGATTGCTACCCTTGAGGTCCTGTTCCTCAATTTTCTGCCTAGCTCCCTGAACTCACTCTTCAGGACCTCATCCCCCTTCCTACCTATGTCGTTGGTGCCAATATGGACCACAACTTCTGGCTGGTCTCCCTCCCACTCAAGAATTCTGTGGACCGATCAGTGACATCCCGGACCCTGGCACCTGGGAGGCAACATACCATCTGGGATTCATGCTCACTGCCACAGAACCTCCTGTTTGTTTCCCCGACTATCGAGTCCCCTATCACTACCGCATGTCTCTTTCCCACCCTTCCCTTCTGAGCAGCAGTACCAGTCCCAGTGCCAGAGACCTGGTAACTGCAGCTAAGCCCCTGCAGGTCATCCCCCTCAACAGCTTCCAAGGCAGAAAACTTGTTACTGAGGGGAACAGCCTCCGGGGTTCTCTGCTCTGTCTGCCTGCCTGACTTCTTCTTCCTCTTCCCTCCCCTGACAGTCACCATTCTATCTGCTTCCTGAACCTCAGATGTACCTACCCTAAGGGGGGGTGACTGTCACCTGATGCACCGTGTCTACATAACTCTCTCCCTCCCTTATGCTGCGCAGTGTTTGTAGCTGCGACTCCAGCTCATCAACTCTGAGCCGAAGTTCGTCCAGCCTCAAGCATTTACTGCAGATGTGGCCATCTTGGACTGCAGCAAGTTAACAGAGTGGTAACAGGCCCTTCCAGTTCAACGAGTCCGCGCCGCCCATTTTAAGCCCATATTAACCTACCCGTACGTCTTTAGAATGTGGGAGGAAACTGGAGCACCCGGAGGAAGCCCACGCAGACACGGGAGAACGTACAAACTCCTTACAGACAGCAACGGGAATCGAACCCCAATCGCTGGCGCTGTAATAGCGCTGAGCTAACCGCTACACTACCGTGCTGCCCCTTCACTAACATTTATTCACTAACACTGGGAACATTGGATTTCTTAGCTATGATCTCTCTCTCAAGCTTTGCCTTAAATTCCCTTCCTCTGCTTGGTTACATTTCTCTTTTCAGTGACAGTAACCCTTTCCTTCCCAGAACCTTGGAGTTGTGTATCCTCACCTTCCCCTTCTGCTCATCACCACAACTGCCCTTTCTTTCCTCTTCTCATCCTTTAAACTTTTTTCTTTAACATTTCATATTCTGCACCTTGACTCAATCTTGTTTCTCAATAAAGGAAATATATTTTATTGAATTTAATTTAAAACTTGTTTCATGTCACTTGATTCTTTGAAAATCAAGCTGTCAAATATAATGTGGTTATAAACCCTGCCATGGTCAACTTGGATTGTCTTCATTAGCTACTCCTATTTCCGTTATTATAGTTGAGCTGCTAATCTGTTTATTTTAATATCTACTCCAGAATAGGTCACAGAGATTTGTCTGTGATAAATTATTGCTGAAGTTGGTTAATATTTAATCCAATGCGTGACCCATAATTCATTCATAACAACAGATTCGCTAACTCTGATTGACTGTGAGCACTTTGCTCAATATTATTAAATGAGTGTCCACCAGGAAGAGGAGAAACACTGGCTATTTAGGACAAATATTCAAGGCACTGCTGAATTCTGTGCTTAGATGCTCATCTGTATTTACCTGGAGAAGGACATGGAACCTAGTTCGGGAAAGAGAAAAGTAACACACTGAAGTATATCGACATTACAAGCAGGAGGAATTGCATAAAGGTGGATAAATCCCTGGGGCCTGACTAGCTGTATCCGAAGACACTGGAAGCGAGGGAGAAGATTTCTGAGGCACTGGTAGAGATTTTTGTATCTTCGTGAGATACCAAAAGACTGGAAGATGGTTAATGTTGTGCCTTTCTTTAAGAAGGGCTGTAACAACAAGCCAGGGATCTACAGGCTGGTAAACCTTACATTAGTGGTGGGAACATTACTGGAGAAGATTCTGTGGGACATGCTTCATTTGCATTTGGAAAGACAAGGGCTGATTAGAAATAGCATGGCTTTGTGGGTGGGAGATCGTTTCTCATAAATTTGATTGAGTCTTTTGAGGAGGTGACCCAAAGGATTGACAAGGACGGGGTGGTGGACGTTATCTACAGGAACTTTGACAAGGTGTCACCTGGTAGGGTGGTTGGGAAGATTAGAACACATCCAATCCAGGGTGAGGTAGAAACTGGATGTAAATTGGTTTGGTGGTAGGAGACAGAGGGTGGTAGTGGAGAGTTGATTTTCAGATTGGAGACCTGAAACCAGTGGGAGTGCCACAGGGATTGGTGTCGGGTCTTTTATTGTACCTCATATGTATTAATGATTTGGAAGAGAATGTAGGTGACATATAAGTTTGCAGATGACACAAATTATTTTTGTGTTCATTCAAGGGATGTGTGCTTCGCAAGCTGAGCCAGCATTTAATTGCCCGTCCCTCGTTGCCCTTGAGAAGGTGGTGGTGAGCTGGCTTCTTGAACTGCTGCAGTCCTTGAGGTGCAGGTATGCCCATAATACTGTCAGGGAAGGTGTTCCAGGATTCTGATCCAATGACGGCGAAGGAATGGCAAGATATTTGGATGTCAGGATGGTGTTTGGCTTGGAAGGCAACCTCCAACTGGTGGCATTCCCATGCTTTTGCTGCCCTTGTCCTTTGAGATTTGGAAAGTGGTGTAGTGGGCAGTAAAGAAGGTTGTCTAAGGGTACAGCAGGATCTAGATGAACTGGGGAAGTGGGCAATGGAATGGTAGATGGAAATTAATCCAGATAAGTGCAAAGTGATGCAATTTGGGAAGTTAAACCAGATCAGGACATACACAGTGAATGGTAGGACTCTGGGGAGCTGGAGAAAGGGAAGAAAAGGGTTCACAAGAATATTGCCTGCAGTGGAGAGCTTGAGTTAAAAGGAGAGATTGGATAGCTTTAAGGCGAGAAGGGGAAAGTTTTCCCTGAAGCCAATGACGCTGAGAGGGGACCTTATAGAAGTTTATAAAATTAAGAGGGGCATAGACAGGTAGAGAGTCACAAACTTTTCCCGAGGGTAGGGGAGTATAAAACTAGGGGGCAAAGGTAAGGTGAAAGGGGAAAGGTTCATATGGGATCTGAGGGGTAAGTTTTTCACACAGAGGGTGGTGGGTATATAGAACGAGCTGCCAGAGGAGCTGGTAGAGTCAGATACAATTACAATGTTTAGAAGATATTTAGACAGGTACATGGATGGGAAAAATTTAGCAGGATATGGACTGTGGAAAGATGAAACATAATTAATGATTTCCTTGTTGCAACAGCTATGAAATAGCTGGGTGTAACTAAAGATTCAGAAGAAACATCTTTCTTTGTTAGGAATATTTGCTTTTCCCAGGAGTTACTGGAACCATGGGAAACAGCAGACCTTAATGTGGAATGCAGCTCCCAAGCGTTAATCAGGAGCAGTTAAACGGGCAGCTTTGTAAAACAATCATGGTGTACTTCAGCCAAGTGAGACCATAGGGAGGGTTAATTTGCCCCATCAGACGAGGTCCTGGGGCCTTGTTTGAGTTTGTCACGAAACCGTCTCGGTTGTACATCCATGGAGCCATTCACTCTCCAGAAGATCGGAATTTTACTCTGTTTCAGTCTGCATTAACAATGGATTTTTCTGTGCCGATGATTGATGAGACTCTCGAAAACAATGGGATGGTTCAGCAAAAGGTGTGAAATCCTTTGTTATGCCAGGACCAAGCGAGGTGCAAAGCCCTCCTCCACTATAAAGATGCGCCCCTCCTATTCCATCTAATTTTTTGTTTCAATCATCTAGAATTGACTCAGCTTTTTCCTTATGGAAAATGAAGGGAATAACATGTTTTCGTGATTTATTCATTGATAACTTTTTTATCTTTTGAACAGCTGTCTAATAAATACAATCAGCCTTGATCACATTTTTTTCGATATCTACAGATTAGAAATTTTTGAAAAGTAAGTTTACCTTCTTTTCCGACACCACATAAAATTGAAATTATGGGAAAAAAAATTAGGTTTTAATCCTTATCAGAAGGGCCTGATAGCAATAACTTATGATCAGATTATGGAACTACGTCCAGAGGAACTTGATAAAATTAAGAATGAATGGGAAAGAGAACTCCAGATACTTTTACCTACAGAGACATGGAAGAAAATTCTTCAATTAGTTAATACATCTTCAATGTGTGCTAGACACTCTTTGATACAGTTTAAGGTGGTTCACAGGACCCATATGTCCAAGGACAAGTTAGCCCGTTTATATCACCATATAAATCCTACGTGTGACAGATGTAATTCGGAGGTGGCTTCCCTGACACATACGTTTTGGTCCTGTCCCCTTTTGGAAAAATATTGGAAAGACACTTTTAACATGATTTCATCTGTATTGAATATTGATTTACAACCTCATCCTATTACTGCAATTTTTGGGTTAACAGTGATGAAATCTCGTCATTTGTCTGCTTCTGCTCATCATATGATCGCTGTTGTCACATTAATGGCCAAGCGATCCATTTTGTTCAAATGGGAGGATCCAATGCCTCCCATCACTTTTCAGTGGTTCTCTCAAACTATAACATGTTTAAACTTAGAAAAAATTAGGAGTGGTACTGTTGATCCTTCGCTTAAATTTGAGGAAGTTTGGAGTCCATTTATTCAATATTTCCATACGATATTAGCTGACCTTTCTCAGATCCCTTTCAATAACCCTTGAATGCAGAGGAGCGGAGTTAACGACATAATAATGTTTTTTTTAATTGAAGAAGTATCAGTCCAGTTTTTTTGAAGTTTTTGGTTTCCTTTGGTTTATTATTACTATTTCTTTTTTTTGATTTGGGGGTTCTTTTCTCATATAATTAAATCTCTTTCAATTTTCCTTTTGTTTTATGTTCACTTAATAAGAGAGCGGGAGGTCTAGATTACTTTTTTTTAACTCCTTGTGATTATATATATTAACTGTTATGATTGTTATCCTGATCTCTTTGCACCATATGTAGAATTATTAATGTTATATATATTAATTTGTACTAATTTGAAAATTAATAAAAAGATTGAAAAAGAAAGCTGCGCCCCGCAGGAGAGTCCTCCAGAACTTCTCCAGGGCCTGGCGACTTTCAAGACCTTTCATGTCTTCCTGAAGTACCCTGGGCTCCCCTTCAGCGATAGACTGAGTGGCAAACAACGCAACATTAAACCATAGAACAATACAGGACCTTCAAACCACGCCTAAGACTATCTAACCCCTTCCTCCCACATATCCCTCTATTTTAAATTCCTCCATATGCTTATCTAACAATCTCTTAAACTTGACCAACGTATCAGTCTCAACCACCACCGCAGGTAGCACAATCCATGCACCAACCACCCTCTGGGTGAAACACTTCCCTCTGACATTTCCCTAGAACTTCCCACCCATTACTTTAAAGCCATGCCCTCTTGTATTGAGCATTGGTGCCCTGGGAAAGAGGCACTGGCTGTCCACTCTATCTATTCCTCTTAATATCTTGTATACCTCTATCATGTCTCCTCTCATCCTCCTTCTCTCCAATGAGTAAAGCCCTAGCTCCTTTAGTCTCTCCTCATAATCCATACTCTGTAATCCAGGCAGCATCCTGGTAAACCTCCTCTGCACCCTTTCCAATGCCTTCACATCCTTCCTATGATGAGGCGACCAGAATTGAGCACAGTACACAAGCGTGGTCAAACCAGAGTTTTGTAAAGCTGCATCATTACTTCGCGACTCTTAGACTCGATCCCACGACTTCTGAAAGCTAACATCCGATAAGCTTTCTTAACTACCCTATCCACCTGTGAGGCAACTTTCAGTGATCTGTGGATGTGAAACCCCAGACCCCTCTGCTCCTCTACACTCCCCAGAATCCTGCCATTAACCTTGTACTCCGCCTTGGAGTTTGTCCTTCCAAAGTGTATTAGCTCACACTTATCTGGATTGAACTCCATCTGCCACTTCTCAGCCCAGCTCTGCATCCTATCAATATCCCTCTGTAAGCTTCGACAGCCCTCCACACTATCCACAATATCACGAAAAGTAGAGGTCCCAGAACTGATCCCTGTGGGACACCACTAGTCACAGCCCTCCAAACCGAATGCACTCCCTCCACTACAACCCTCTGCTTTCTACAGGCAAGCCAATTCTGAATCCACACAACCAAGCCTCCCTGGATCCCTTGGCCTCTGACCTTCTGAAGAACCTACCATGTGGAACCTTGTCAAATGCCTTACTAAAATCCATGTAGACCACATCTACTGCACTACCCTCATCAAACCTCTTGGTCACCTCCTCAAAGAACCCTATCAGGCTTGTGAGGCAAGATCTTCCCTTCACAAATCCATGCTGGCTGTCCCTAATCAGTCCATAATTCTCTAAATACTCATAGATCCTAACTCTGAGAATCCTTACGAACAGCTTACCCACCGCAGACGTAAGGTTCACTGGTCTGTAATTCCCTGGACTATCCCTACAACCTTTTTTGAATAAGGGAACAACATTCGCCACCCTCCAATCCTCCGGTACCATTCCCATGGACAACGAGGACTCAAAGATCCTAACCAATGGTTCAACAATCTCGTCCCTCGCCTTGCAAAGCAGCCTGGGGAATATTCCGTCAGGCCCCGGGGACTTACCTGTCCTAATATTTTCTAACAGCTCCAACACATCCTCTCTCTTGATATCTACATACTCTAGAACATTACCCTCACCTACACTGTCCTCAGCGTCATCAAGACCCCTCTCCTTGGTGAATACTTAAGAGAAGTATTCATTGAGAACCTCACCCACTTCCACAGCTTCCAGGCACATCTTCCCACCTTTGTCTTCAATCAGACCTACCTTTACTCTGGCCATCCTTCTGCTCTTCACATACAAGAAAAAAGCCTTGGGATTCTCCTTAACCCTACTTGCCAAAGCCTTTTCATGTCTCCTTCTTGCTCTCCTCAGCCCCTTCTTAAGTTCTTTCCTTGCTACTCTATATTCCTCATGAGCCCTGTCTGATCCTTGCTGCTTACACCTTATGTATGCTACCTTCTTCTTCCTAACTAGTTGTTCCATCTCTCTTGTCACCTATGGTTCCTTCACCCTGCCATTCCTTCTCTGCCTCACTGGGACAAATTTATCCCTAACATCCTGCAAGAGATCCCTGAACATCGACCACATCTCCATGGTACTTTTCCCTTCAAAAATGTCATCCCAATTTACACTGTCAAGTTCTCACCTTATAGCCTCATAATTCACCGTTCCTCAATTAAATATCTTCCCGTCCTCCTTGCTCCTATCCCTGTCCATGACAATGCTGAAGGTTATGGAGCAGTGGTCACTGTCCCCCAAATGCTCACCCACCGAGAGATCTGTCACCTGACCCAGTTCATTACCTAAAACTAGATCTAATATGGCATTCCGTCCAGTCGGCCTGTCAACATACTGTGACAGGAATCTGTCCTGGACACACTTAACAAGCTCTGCCCCATCTAAACCTTTGGCACTAAGCAGGTGCCAATCAATATTTGGGAAGTTGAAGTCTCCCATGATAACAACCCTGTTATTTTTGCATCTTTCCAAAATCTGCCTCCCAATCTGCTCCTCAGTATCCTTGCTGCTACCGGGGGGCCTATAGAATACTCCCAGTAGAGTAACTGCTCCTTTCTTGTTCCTAACTTCCACCCATATTGACCCTAGAAAGGATCCTTCTACATTATCCACCATTTCTGCAGCTGTAACAGTGTCCCTGACCAGTATCGCCACCCCTCCTCCTCTTCTCCCCCCTCCCTATCCCTTTTAAAACACTGAAAACCAGGAATATTCAATATCCATTCCTGCCCTGGTGTCAGCCAAGTCACTGTGATAGCCACAGTATCATAGTCCCATGTACTTATCCAGACTCTCAGTTCGTCACCCTTATTCCTGATGCTTCTTGCATTTAAGTAAATGCACTTTAGCCCATCCACCTTTCTACTTTTATACCCTGTACCCTGCTTCTCCTTCCTCAAAGCCTCTCTGCCTGTTAGGTCTGACTTTTCCCCATCCCCTTCTTCCTCTGACCAACACCTCTGGTTCCCATCCCCATTGCAAACTAGTTTAAACCCTCCCGAACCACCCTAGCAAACCTGCCTGCAAGGATATTGGCCTCTCTCGGGTTCAGGTGTAAACTGTCCTCTCTGTACAGGTCCCACCTTCCCCAGAAGAGATCCCAATGATGCAAAAATCTAAAACCTTCCCTCTTGCACCAACTTCTCAGCCACGCATTTATTTGCCATCTCCTCCTATTCCCTCCTTCACTATCGCATGGCACTGGCAGCAATCCCGAGGTTGCTACCCTTGAGGTCCTGTTCTTCAGCCTTCTGCCTAGCTCCCTAAACTCACTTTTCAGGACCTCATCCCTCTTCCCACCTACGTCGTTGGTACCAACATGAACCATGACTTCTGGCTGTTCTCCCTCCCGCTCAAGAATCCTGTGGACCCGATCAGAGGCATCCCAGACCCTGGAACCTGGGAAGCAACATACCATCCGGGATTCATGCTCACTGCCACAGAATCTCCTATCTGTTTCCCTGACTATTGAGTCCCCTATCATTGCTGCCTTCCTCTTCTCCTCCCTTCCCTTCTGAGCAGCAGGACCAGTCCCAGTGCCAGAGACCTGGCTACTGCTGCTTGATCCCTGGAGGTCATCCCCCTCAACAGCCTCCAAAGCAGAAAACCTGTTATTGAGGGGAACAGCCTCCGGGGTCCTCTGCACTATCTGCCTGTTTGTTTTCTTTTTCCTTTTCTCTCTCCTGACAGTCACCCTTCTATCTACTTCCTGGACCCAAGAAGTACCTGCTCTAAGGGGAGTGACTGTCTCCCGATGTACAGTATCTACGTAACTCGGTCCCTCCCTGATGCTCCGCAGTGTTTGAAGCTGCAACTCCAGCTCATCAGTTCTGAGTCGAAGTTCTTCCAGCCTCAAGCACTTACTGCAGACGTGGTCATCGAAAACACCACAGCAAGGTCCACTAGCTCCCACATCAAGCAGCTGCAGCACACCACCATGTTCTCCATCTGAGCTAATTCTTTCCCTACCTAGTTTTACCCTACTTAAAAATTTATAACAGATAACAGGTTAACCTTACCTTTATCTACCAGCTACACACCTGCCTTGCCCCTTTACGCCGAAGCCCCTTGAGCCAAAGCCCAAAACACTCTGCCCCCACTCACTCAGCTGCCCGATCCGATGCTGCCCACTGGATATGGCAGTCTTCTTTTTAAACTGTTCATGCGCTACCGACTGACGTCACACGCCTGCGCAGTTACTCCCCACTATCCCCGAACCATTAGAAAAAAAAACTAAGTATTACCGTGAATTATATGCAATTTGAGCTTGATTTTACCAAGGAGGTGTAAAGTGAAAGAGTTTGGGTTTTTGGTCTTGTTCTTTTAGTTTGGATTAGATTAGATTTATATGTGTTTTAGATGTTGAATTAGAGCTGTAGCTTCCTTTGTCTTTAGTTGTGTCAAACAAAGTTACTTGAACTTTCTGTGAAACTGTAGTGCCTTTCATTACTGACTCACTTGTTCGAAAGGAACCCACAAGAACTTGAGTTCTGTTTTAATACATGGGCTAAATTCATGCAAATGGGATTAGTTTAGATAGATGTATTGGTTTGCATGGACATGTTGGGCTGAAGGCCTGTTTCCATTCTGTATAATTCTATGACTCTATGCATGGGTCCTCAGGTTCCATGGTTTGTGCTTGGGTTGCTGGCCTCAACCAGAACAACCAAATGGCATTAGCTGAGAAGAAACTAAGTAATATCCTCTGTGGGCACAGTGTGTGAGATGTTCATGTTGCACAGCTGTGTAAAATGGAAGGGACATTTGTGGAGTCAGAGAATAGAACATGGAACAGTAGGACACAGGTCCAGGCCCTTCAGCGCACGATGTTTGTGCTGACCATGATGCCAAATTAAATAGTTGTATCTGCCTGCACATGGTCTGTATTCCTCCATTCCCTGTGATTCACATGCCAGTCCAAATGCCTCTTAAATGTTGCTTTAAAGTTAATATTGGAAACAGAATGTGGGAAAATATTGATGAAGGGTCTCAACTGTTTAGTTCCCTCCATAGATGCTGCCTGACCTGCTGAGTTCCTCCAGCATTTTGTGTGTGTTGCTCCAGATTCCAGCATCTGCAGAATCTCTCGTGTCTCTGGGGAAAAATATTGGGCAGTTACCTTCATTTCTGTCATTGGAAAATTGCTGGAATTCATTATTAAGGGGGTAATAATAGTACATTTAGGAAGTCCTAGAGTCAGAGAGTTATACAGTACAGAAACAGGCCCTTCAGCCCAACCTATCCATGCTGATGAAGGTGCCTTCCTGAGCTAGAGTCATTTGACTGCATTTGGTCCATTGCCCATAAGGCAATCAGTCAACATGGTTTCATTGAAGGGAAGCCCTGTTTGACAAACTTGCTGGAGTTCTTTGAGGATGTAATGAACAGGGTGGATCAGGGGGGACCAGCTGATGTAGTATATTTGGATTTTCCAGAAGGCATTTGATAAGGTGCCACATAATTAATAAAAAAATCCGTGCACGCGATAAGAGCTCACGGGGTTTGGCGAATGAACCCCATGAGCTCTTATCGTGGATAGAGGAGGGGCTGACCAAGAGAAAATGAAGAGTAAGGATTAATGGGTCATTTTTGGAACAATCTTATGTCGTGATTTGCTACAGGCATCAGTGCTGGAGCCTCAATATCAATATTTGCGTGAAGGGAGCTAACTTTCCAGGTGGCTAACTTTCTTGATGATACAAAGGGCAGATAGGTTAGCAAGTTCTGAGGAGGACCCAAAGAGCCTGCAGAGGGGATACAGATAGGATATCTGAGTGAACACGAAGTTGGTATATGGAATATAATGTGATGTTATCAGCTTTGGAAAGATGAATGAAAAACCAAATTACTTAAACTGAGTGAGACTACAGAATGCTGTGGTACAAAGGGATCTGGGAGACCCAGGACCTGAAACACAAAACGTTGGCAGGCAGGCAAGAGCAAGCAGTTAGAATGTTGGCCTTTATTGCAAGGGGTATGGAGCACAAGAGTGGGGAATTTTTGATGCAACTCTACAGGGTGTCGCTGAGGCCACGCATTGAGTACTGCATACAGTTTTGTTCTCTATACTTAAGGAAGGATGTGCTTGCATGTGAAGCAGTACAAGAAAGGTTCACGAGGTTGATTCCTGGTATGGAGGTTTTAATATATGAGGAAAGATTGATCAGGTTGGGCCTGCACTCATTGGAGTTGGAAGAACGAGAGATAATCTTATTAAAATAAGATTCTAAGGGGGATTGAAAGAGGAGGGATGCTAAGGGATGTTTCTCCTAGTGGGGTATCTAGAACTAGGGGGCATCATTTCAGAATAAATTGTTTCCCTTTTAAAATGGAGATGAGAAGGAACTCCTATTCCCAGAGAGTTGTGAATCTTTGGAATTCTCCATGTAGAGAGGTGTGGAGGAGGAAGTGTTGAATATATAGGAGTTAATGGAGGGCAGAGAACATGGGAAAGTGTTGTTGAGGCCAGGATTAGGTTAACCATCCACTTTTTGAATGGTGAAGCAGGTTCAAGAAGCTTCTGGGGAAATCCTTCTCCTCTTTCTTATGTTCTTACACATTCATGGGGTGGAAAGGAATCCTAAAATCCCCTCTAATCCTTCCATTACCTTAAATCCATGCACCAAGTTACGAACCTCTCTATCACTGGAAATGGTCCTTTCTTAATGACAGTAACTGGGCTTCAGAATTTTTCACACCTTGATTACATTTCTCCCCAGCCTCATCTGTTCTAAGGTAAATGACTTCCAGATTCCAGCATCTGCAGAATCTCTTATGTCTCTGTGGGAAAATATCGGGCAGTTACCTTCATTTCTATCATTGGGAAATTGCTGGAATCCATTATTAAAGGGGTAATAATAGCACATTTAGAAAATCCTAGAGTCAGAGAGTTATACAGTACAGAAACAGGCCCTTCGGCCCAACCTATCCATGCTGATCAAGGTGCCTTCCTGACCTAGAGTCACTTGACTGCATTAGGTCCATTGCCCATAAGGCAATCAGTCAACATGGTTTTATTAAAGGGGAGTCCTGTTTGACAAACTTGCTGGAGTTCTCTGAGGACGTAAGGAAAAATTCGTCAATGTTTCCTCATAACTGAACATCCCTGTTCCTGGCAACATCCCCATAAATCTCCTCTGTTCCCCTTTTAATATTTTAATCTCATCAGCAAAGTATTTCACAGCTAGAGAATGATTTAGGAAATGCAGTTTCAGATGGAGTTGAACCATCTGATTTTTCACAGTGGGATCCTACATATGGAGTATCTGATAAGCCATTCAGTCTCATACCCAAAGTGTTTATTTCAAATTAAATTGCAAGATTGTACAGATACCAAATTAGCAATAAACATACAGACCTTTGTGCATTTTTTGAATGAGAAGTGACTTGTGTCTGATAGAGATGCTGGTAGATAGTTCTGAGCTAATTGTCCAACGGTTATTTATAGGCAATAACAGTGAGGCTTATGTAAGTCAGGCACAAAGCAAAAGCAAAAAGAAGCAAGGCTCTCTTGATAGTACCTTTCATAATATCAACACATCCTGCAGTGATTGATAACCAACCTAATACAGTGCACTCTAACTGAGCAGGTAACACAACAGCCAAAAAGTACACAGGGAGCTTCTGCCAACATTGAAAAAAGGAAATTGGCAGAATAAATGTTATAGTTGTTAACTGAGGGCTAATTTTTGAGGCACCAGTGATGACCTTTGAACGGTGCTAAAGGACTCACAAAGCAAATGGAGCCTCATTTTGACATCTCACAAGACATCACCTCTGTGGAGCACTGTCTTCGTACTTGACTGAAAGCACCACCCTAGATTGTGCACTTGTTCCTGGAGAAAACCTTGAACCCCATCCATCTATTTGAGAGTCATCCAATTCCTGTTCTTTCCCCATTGGTCAGGAATATTTGTTTTCTTTACAGATACTTACCCTTTTTGGAAGTTTTTATTCAATTTGTAGAAACCTGTTACTTTTATACCAAAATCGTGCCTCCTCTCTGGTTCCTTAACCAGTTACTTTAAGCCTATTTGATCCAGATGCAGAAGGTCTATCTTCAGGGCTGCAGCATCCCAGAGCCCAGTGACCAGGCTAGAAGAGGGACATAATGGAGCGATGCAGTGAGGTGGGGGTGGGATTCTTCAATCCTCACTCACAGCATAATGCCATTACAGCGCCAGCGATCGGGGTTCAATTCCCGCCACTGTCTGTAAGGAGTTTGTATGTTCTCCTCGTGTGTCTGCGTGGGTTTCCTCCGTGTGCTCTGGTTTTCTCCCACATTCCGAAGACGTACGGGTTAGGAAGTTGTGGGCTTGCTATGTTGGTGCCGGAAGAGTGGCGTCCCTTACGGGCTGCTCCCAGAACATTCTCAGTAACACAAAAAGACACATTTCACTGTGTGTTTCAATGTATATATGATGAATAAATAAATATCTTATATCTTATCTTTTCCTATTGTAGGGGTATTAAAAACATGATGGCATAGGTTTAAGCTGAGAGGAAGGAGTTTTTAATGGGACCTAAGGGGAAAGTTTTTTTGACACGGAAAGTGGTTGATATCTGGACCATGTTGCCAGAGGAATTGGTGGAGTCAGATTCAATCACTGTGTTTAAGAAGCACTTATACAGGCACTTGGATAGGCAAGGCATAGAAGGATACAGTTTTAATGTGGGATTAGTGTACATGGGCAAAAAGGTTGGCGTGGACTTCTTGGGCTGATGGGTCTGCTTCTGTGTATGATCCTATGACTTTATGACTCAGCTTTGCTGACTGTCAAAGCAACCAGCATTTTTTATTTCTGGATGTTGCTGACATTCAGAAACATTTAAAAACTGCTAAAATTTAAGAATTTAAACACCTTTATATTTAAATAAAATCATTAAGGTATTTTACAATACTTTTAAATGATTAATACCATTATTCAGGCCACAAATAATTACATAAGATGGAACTCACTTCTTTTCCTTTCATTCTTGTGATCCTGCAGTTGAATCCAATGGTTTGTGGATTCTGTGCCCAATCTAACCAAAGGTACAGCATCACACAGGGGGCAAATCATCAGCAGTACTTGACCAGAAAGCTCGGGACTTCAGCTTTTGCTCAGGAATCCCAAAACATATTAGCATGGTGCTTAAAGTGAGCAATGCCAGCAGCCTGATGGAGAACAGGAGGTGGATTTGACTGAATGTGGGGGAAGGAGTCATTAATAGACTGGAGGAGGATACCCATCTGAGGCATGGAGACATATTTCAACTGTATAAAAGGGTATCAATTAGTCCAAAGAGTCTAGCATCTGCAGAATTTCTTGTATCAATTATTTTTGTCCTATTTCATTGAAATTCTGCTTTGTGTACCATCTCTTATTGTGAAGTTAGAAATTTCTTCAGATCTGTGCTTGTTTCTGCATTTTGCTGCATCTGCTGAAAGACTGTAGCAACAGCCACTGTTACCATAGCTACAGTCTTGGTGGAGCTGAACATGTCAAATGGCTAAAACCTACCAAAATCAATATTGGAATCTGGTTATGCATTATCTGCAGCAGGGCAATTTTTCAAACAGGATGTTTATGAAATAAGGAAGTTATCAAAAACTATTGAAGTCACGGTGATGCACAGAAAGAGAGAGACAGACAGGAGCTTCAGATGAATACATAAGATGTTATTCGGCAAGGCTCCCAAAATCTTCCATCATAAAGACAAAAGGACATACTGCTCAAAGGGATGAGCAACATCAGAATGGTTTGTAGGGGTCATGGTCTTCTTGCCTGTTGCATTCTGGGACTGGTGCGTGCTCTCCAGGCCATTTACATCCACTCTACTTACATCAATTCCTTCAATGCATGACTGCAGATCAGATTCGTGTCAGCGCTGAAGGGGGCCACGAATGGAGGTGGTTGTGGACTGAAGTAGCATCTTAATGTCCAAAGCAAAGCACGGTCATCCCTGGTTATAAAGCCCTATGTCAGTCATCCAACTCAAGTGAGATTGATGTTGGAAATGGCCCACTTGCTGCTGCTCTGCCACCACACACCCAGGTCACATTACACATCATGGTTCATTTGCAAAACTTTGGACACAAACTCTCGGCCAACATTCTGTGCAAAAGGAGGGATTGCTGCACTGATGGAGGCGATGTTGTTCAATGTTAGATGAATGTTAGCTGCTCCTGCCTTGGGAAGCGTGGGATTCATGTTTAGCTTTCAATCAACGTACTGTATAATCACAGCACTGTTTGTGGGCTCTTGTAAATTGGTCGATGTATTTCCCACGTTATAAAGGTACTGTATTTCTGGGCTAATAAAGGGCAAAAGTCTGGATTTTGGAAGGAAATCTCGTCAATCACCCCAATAACAACTGGTACTTCCCCGTGTAATTGACAGCAAATTGGATTTCTGCACAAATGTAAAAGTGACTGGCAGCTATTGTTGCGACTTTCCTCCCTGTGCCCAGTGGGGAGCCGGATGTGCCAGAGTGCGTGAAAACATGGTATTCCACAATGGAATTTCCTGCTGGGGTTTTTTCAACAAACTGAGCAATAGCTCTTCTCTTCCCCAACATGAGGCAGCACATGACTTGTTTCTGATTGTTTGTGCTGTTGATCAATGCCTTAAGACCTTTTCCATGTGGACTGCTGGTATCCGAGTAGATGGCTTACTACTGGATGTATTCAGAGCCCAGGACTCAAGTACCCTTCTCATTAGGACGTTTCCATGTAATAGTCCACATAAGGTGAAAATAGAATCATAGAATCATACAGCACAGAACCAGGCCCTTTCAGCCCACCTCGGCAGTGAGGTGGTCACTCCCAAGGTTCCGGCTGCAGAGAGTTGGGTGACCACCAGGAAGATCAAGGGAAGTAGGCAGAGAGTGCGTGAATTTTCTGTGGCCATTCCCCTCAAAAACAAGTCTACCACTGTAGTGGGGGGGGGGGGGGGGAAATGCCTTTTCAGGAGAAAGAATCAGTAGCCAGGACTGGAGCACCAGGACCAGCTCTGAGGCACAGTGGGGAAGGGTGAAGGCAGTGACAGGGGACTCGATACATAGAACATAGAACATAGAACACTACAGCACATTACAGGCCCTTCGGCTCACAATGTTGTACCGACATTTTATTCTGCTCTAAGATCTATCTAACCCTTCCCTCCCACATAGCCCCCTATTTTTCTATCATTCATGTGTCTATCTAAGAGTCTCTTAAATGTCCCTAATGTATCTGACCCCACCACCTCTGCAGGCAGTGCGTTCCACACACCCACCACTCTCTGTGTAAAAAACTTACCCCTGACATCCCCCTTATACCTTCCTCCAATCACCTTAAAATTATGTCCCCCCTTGTTAGCCATTGTCACCCTGGGAAAATGTCTCTGACTGTCCACTCGATCTATGCCTCTTATCATCTTGTACACCTCTATCAAGTCACCTCTCATCCTCCTTCTCTCCAGAGAGAAAAGCTCTAGCTCACACAACCTATCCTCATAAGACATGCTCTTCAATCCAGGTAACATCCTGGTAAATCTCCTCTGAACCCTCTCTAAAGCTTCCACATCCTTTCTATAATGAGGCGGTCAGAATTGAACATGATACTCCAAGTGTGGTCTGACCAGAGTTCGAGAGATGCAACATCACCTCGTGGCTTTTGAACTCAATACCCCGACTAATGAAGGCCAACACTCCATATGCCTTCTTAACAACCCTATCAACTTGTGTGGCAACCTTGAAGGATAGTGAGGGGACAGACAGGAGGTCCTGTGGCTGCAAACGGGAATCCAGGGTGGTGTGTTGCCTCCCTCGTGCTTGCGTCGGGGATGTCTCAGAGCAGCTGCAGAACATTCTCAAAGGGGAGGGTGAGCAGCCAGAAGTCATTGTGCATGTTGGCACAAGTGATACAGGTAAAAATAGGGATGAGGTCCTCAGGAATGAATATAGGGAGTTAGGGAAGAAGATAAGAAGCAGGGCCTCCAGGATAGTAATCTCTGGATTGCTACCTGTGCCACGTGCAAGTGAGAAAAAAAAGGATATAGCAGGTGAATGCATGGCGGAAGAACTAGTGCAGGGGACAGAGATTCAGATTTTTGGACCACTGGGATTTCTTCTGAGGCAGGGGTGGCCTGTACAAGAAGGATGGGTTACACCTAAACTGGAGAGGGACCAATAGCGTTGTGGGCAGATTTGCCAGTGCTACTAGTGAGGGTTTAAACTAGATTGCCAGGGGGGTGGGATACTAAGTAGGCAATTGAGAGGCAGGATAATGATAGAGAGGTCAGTGAAAGTGAATTGAACAGGCAGGACATGAAGGAGTATGGCAAAGAGTGGAAAGTCAGTTGGATTAAGTTGTATTTACTTCCATGCAAGGGGTCTGACAGGTAAGATAGATGAACTTAGGGCATGGATAGGTATGGGGGATTGGGATTTTGTAGCCATTAGGGAAACATGGCTAAGACAAGGGGAGGAGTGGCAGCTTAATTTTCCGGGATACAGGTGATTTAGGTGAGATTGAGGTGGAGGGAAGAGAGGATTGGGAGTTGCTTTTTTGATTGAGGGGAACATCACGGCAGCAGTTAGAGATGATATTCTTGAAGGATCATCTGGTGAGGCTTTATGGACGGAACTGAGGACTAAGAAGGGGATGATCACATTGTTAGTATTGTACTATAAGCCCCCAAGTAGTCCCCGGGAATAAGGGGAACAAATGTGCAGAGAGATTGGGGAGAGTTGCAAGGATAATAAGGTTGTCATTGTAGGAGATTTTAACTTTCTTAACATTGACTGGGATTGCATTGTCTTAAAGGTCTTGATGGCGTGGAATTTATTCAGTGTGTTCAGGAAAGTTTCCTCAGGCAGTAGAGAGAGGGCTCTACCAGAGAGGGAGCAAAGCTTGATCTGGGAAATAAGGAAGGGCAAGTGACTGAGGTCATGGTAGGGGAGCACTTTGGGACTAGTGACCATAGTTCCATTAGTTTTAAAATAGTTATGGAAAGGGACAAAATTGATCCACAGGTTCAAGTTCTGAATTGGGGCAAAGCGAATTCTGACGGTATTAGGCAGGAGCTTCCAAAGTTGATTGGGTTGGGTTGTTTGCAGGCAAAAGGACTTCTGGTAAGTGGGAGGTATTTAAAAGTGAGATGGCAAGATTTCAAGGACTACGTGTTCCAGTTAAAGTAAAAGGCAAAGCTGCTGGGTGTTGGGAACCCTGGATGTCAAAGGACATTGTAACTTTGGTCAAGAAAAAAGAGGTTTGAGTCAGATAAAGGAAGGTGGGATCAAGTGAATCACTGGAGGTATACAGAGGATGCGGAGTATACTCAAGAAGGAAATTAGGAGGGCCAAGAGGTGGCATGAGGTGGCTTTAGAAGAGAAAATTAAGGAGAATCCTAGGAGATGTTTTAAGTATATTAAGTGAAAGAGAGTGATTTGGGAGAGAATAGGTCCCTCAAAGACCAAAACGGAAATCTATGTGTGGAGCTGCTGGAGATGGGCGGAGTTCTCAATGATTATTTCTCCTCTGCTTTCACCATGGAGAAAGATGTGAAGACTTGGCAACCTGGCAAAGTTAATGGAGATGTATTGGAAGCAGTCCATATTACAGTTGAAGAGGTGTAGCATGTGTTAAGATGTATGAAGGTAGACAAATCTCCAGATTCAAATGAGGTATATCCAAGAACACTATGGGATGCTAGAGAAGAAATTGCACGAGCCCTTGCTGAGATATTTGCAACATTGCTATCCTCTGGCAAGGTTTTGGAAGACTTGAGGATAGCAAATGTTGTGCCTTCAATTGAGAAGGGCTGTAAGGATAGACCTGGTAATTTTAGACCTGCGAGCTGAACATCTGTGGTAGGTAAGATGCTGGAAATCATTCTGAGGGATAAGATATACTTACATTTGGAAAAGTGGGGTTGATTTGGGATAGTCGTGGGAGATCTTGTCTTATGAATTTGATTGAGTTTTTGATGAAGTAACAGAGAAGGTTGACGAGGGGAGGGAGGTAGATGTAGTATATATGGATTTCAGTAAGGCTTTTGATAAGGTTCCGCATGGCAGGCTGCTCTGGAAGGTTCGATTGCATGGCACCCAAGGAGAGCTAGCAAACTAGTAACAACATTGGCTGGTTGGTAGGAAACAGAGGGTGATGCTGGAAGGATGTTTCTTAGACTGGAGGTCTGTGACTAGGGCTGTGCCCCAGGGGTCGGTGCTGGACCCTTAGTTATTTGTCATCTATATTAACGATTTGGATGAAAATATACAATATACAAAATAGTCTGTAAATCTGCAGATGATACTAAAATAGGTGATGTCGTAGACAGTGAACAGGAGTATCAAGAAATGCAGCAAGATCTTGATCGGCTGGATAGGTGGGCTGAGGAATGGTAAATGCAATTTAATTCAGATAAGTGTGAAGTATTACATTTTGGAAGGACAAGTCAAGGTCGGATTTTTACATTGAAGGAAAGAGCCCTGGGTACCGTTGTAGAACAGAGGGACTTTGGAGTACAGGTGCATAGTTCCCTTAAAGTGGAGTCACAGGTAGACAGGGTGGTGAAGAAGGCTTTCGGCATGCTGGCCTTCATCACTGAATATAGAAGTTGGGAGGTTATGTTGCAATTGTACAAGACACCGGTAAGGCCACACTTGGAGTATTGTGTTCAGTTTTGGTCACCCTGTTATAGGCAGGATGTGACTAAACTGGAAAGAGTGCAGAAAAGATTTACAAGGATGTTGCCAGGACTGAGTGAAAGGGAGACGTTAGACAGACTAGGCCTTTACTCCTTGGAGCATAGGAGACTGAGGGGTGATCTCATAGAGGTATGTAAACTCATGAGGGGCATAGATAGGGTGAGTGGTCTTTTTTCCAGGGTTGGGGAATCGAAAACTGGAGGACATAGTTTTTAAGGTCAGAGGTGAAAGGTTTAATAAGAACCTGAGGGGCAACTTTTTTACACAGCGGGTGGTAGATGTATGGACCCAGCTGCCAGAGGAAGTGGGTGAGGCAGGTACATTAGACACATTTAAGAAGTATGTGGACAGGTACATGGATGGAAGAGTTTAGAGGGATATGGGCCAAGTGCTGGGAAATGGGATTTGCTTGAATATACATCTTGGTTAGCATGGAAAAGGATGGGCCGAAGGGCCTTTTTCCTTGCTGTACAACTCTGTGACTCTGAGACTCATCCATGCTGACCATGATGCCTATCTATGCAAATCCTATTTGCCTGCGTTAGGCCCATGTCCCTCTATGCTTTTCCCATCCCAGCTCCTGTCCAGACGCTTTTCATTATAATTGAATCTGCCTCTACCATTTTCTCTGGCAGCTCATTCCAGATAACCACTGTCCACCGTATGAAAAACTTACTCCTCAGATCTCCTTTAAATTTCACCCCTCTCACCTTAAACCTTTAGTTCTAGAGACCGCTGCCTTGGGAAGAAGATTCTGACTTTCTATCCTGTCAATGCCCCTCATAATCTGATAAACTTCTATGAGGTCACCCTTCAATCCCCTGTGTTCCAGGGAGAACAAATCCAGCCTACCCAATCTTTCCTTCTAACTGCTGCTCTCCATTCCAGGCAACATCTTGGTGAACCTCTTCTGCATTTTCTTTATTTCTGCCACATCCCTGCTGGTGTGTGGCAAACAGAACTGTACCACAATCCTCCAAGTGTGGCCCAATGAATGCTTAGTACAGCTGCGACATGGCATCCCAGCTTTTATACTGAATGCCTTGGGCTATGAAGGCAAGCATACCAAATGTCTTCTTCACTACTGTCTCCATCTGTGTCATCACTTTCAGCAAGTTACAGACTTTCACCTCAAAGTGCATCAAGACTCCTAAGGCCCCTGCCATTTATTTTATGTGTCCTACCAGGATTTGACCTTCCAAGGTGTATTACCTCACATTTGTCTGCATTAAATTTTATTTGCTACTGCTCTACCCAACTTTCCAGCTGATCTATGTCCCATTGTATCCTTAGACAACCTTCTTTGCTATCTATGATTCCACCAATTTTCATGTCATGTGCAGACTTACTTATTAGACCACCTATAATCTCATCCAAGTCATTAATATATTACAGTCAACAAAGGTCCCAGCATCGATCCCTATGGCACATCATTTGTTACAGACTTTCAGTCAGAAAAACACCCAATCCACTGCTACTCTCTGTCTGGTGTCACCAAGCCAATTTTGGATCCAGTTTGCTAACACACCTCGAAAGCCTTGTACCTTAACCTTCTGAACCAGCCTACCATGCAGGACCTTGTCAAAAGCCTTACCGAAGTCTATGCAGACCATATATACTGTGCTGCCTTCATCATTTTCTTAGTTGCTCAAAAGGTATTCAATGTTGTTTGTATGACGTATTTAAAAAGGTTGGCATCTTTGGAAATTATTAAAGTATTCAATCTAAAGTAGAGCATCAGTATTGAATGCTAAACTCTGAAGGGAAACCATCCATGTTTGGTGTACACACAATTTCTTGGCAAGTGTGTTCTGCACAATTGTCAGTTTCCTAAATTCTATAAAGCCTGTCCAAGCTCACTGCCCCATTCAAGATGTTTCATGAATATACATTGTGCGACATTTTAAACAATGGAAAGTCTTTGAACTGCAGTGTTAAGGTATAAAAATTGATAAAAATACCAAAGACCACACGTAAATCTTGGAGATAAATCTACATTTGGAAAGTGGGAGCCTCTTAATGGTGAAATAGTGAGAGTTCGGGTCCAATGTGTTCCTGTAAAGATGTAGGGTAAGGACAACTTCAGTAACCCTGGATGTCAAGGGATTTCAAGGGTTTGATAAAGTATATGGTAGGTATGAAGCACTGAAAATGGGGAAGTCTCCATAATTCTATGACACTTTGAAATATGATGTGGGATGGGACCTGAAATTCTTTCCTACAGACGTGGCTGCACATGTGTAGACATCTTCTTTCGTAGTCATAGAATCACACAGCATGGAAACAGGCCCTTCGGCCCAAATGGTCCATGCTGACCAAGATTCCCATCTAAGCTAGTCCCATTCACCCACATTTGGCCCATATCCCTCTAAACCATTCCTATCCGTGTACCTGTCCGAGTACTTTTAAATGTTGTGAATGTACCTGCCTCAACCACTTCCTCTGGCAGCTCATTCCAATAACTAACACTCTCTGGGTGAAAAAGTTGTCCCTCAGTTTCCTATTAAATCTCTCCCTTCTCATCCTTAACCTATGTCCTCTAGTTCTTGATTCTCCAGCCCTGGGTAAAAGACTGTGTGCATTGACCTTATCTATGCCCCTCATGATTTTATACACCTCTATAAGATCACCCCTCATTCTCCTATGCTCCAGTGAAAAAAGTCCCAACCCGCTCAGCCTCTCTCCATAGCCCAGTCCCTCTTCATCAACGTGTGCTAAAAGATGGTACAATGACAACTTGGTGCACCAGGCAGCACATTTCTGAGTGCATGTCCCAGCAGCATAATTGGTACAGTTTGATTACTGCTCAATACATTCAGGTCAATAGTAACTGAACATTGTTAAAAGTGCTTTCATGCTGAAAATGGTGGAGTTTGGTGCTAATGTTGGGGGATTGATTTTCACTCACAACTTGTTTTCAGTGTGTCCATCACACTCTCCCCAGACAGGAGAAGTAAAACAAGATGTAGAGTAAGACTTTCCATTACTTTCTGAGTGATTGAGCCGAAGTCCAGTCACCTCCCACTACATTGGTCTTGCACGTCCCATTCCTCACACTGTTTTGGTCTGGCCTCTCCTGGGTATTGATGCAGTGGGCTGACAAAATCAAAGGTCCTTGCTGTTAACAGCTAAACTTTCCAATATCTGCAGGTTTGATTTCTACTTTTGGTTTCCCTGACCTGTTGGGTAACTGTAAAGTTGGGGAAGAATTATAAAACTTACAAAATGGTTTCAAAGGGAAAGCAGTGAGTGATTAACATTAAATACAGTAAGTCAAACCTAGTTTCTTCTTGATAAATAACTAACATTTTCAGCTGATACTTGGAAATATCAAACTGCCTGCAGTTTGCCCGTTCATCTTCCTGCAAACTGCAGAAGACATTATTCTTGTCCTAACTGCCCCCCATAACTGCCTGACAGCCTTGCTTGTTCACCCAATTCGAAGGGCAGTTTGAAATTAATCACATTGATGGGTGTGGAGTCACTTAAGCCAGACTGCATAAGGATGGCAAATGCCCTGTGCTTTAATGATTGTCCAATAGGTTCTTAGTTACCATTAATAATACCATCAGCTTTTATTCTAGTTTTATTTGATCACTTGACATTAAATTCCCCAGTTATCATGGTTGGCTTTGGATGCACATTACCAAATCAATAATCTCAGCCTTTGGATACAAGTTCTAATAACTTAACCACTCTGGTAACTATGGTAACTTTGTGGATGGAATTCTCCATTGATTGCGGCCTGCAAAGTCAAAGGAAAGTCTGACATGACATCCTGCTTTTCATGTTCCAGATAAAGCAAGCTTGAGTAGATTGGGATCAGCCCCTGTGTTAGAGGTCCCAGTTTGCCAGCACTGACCTTTTTGAGAATGATAATCCCCTCCTGTGCTTCTGGGTCTGTGACGACACTGAACCTATCAGAGCTGTCCTCCTCTTTGAGAGTGTAGGTCATCTCAGAGTTTTGTCCCAGGTCAACATCCTCAGCCTTCACCCTGCCCACGGTCGTTCCGATGGCTGCCGACTCAAGCATGCTTAGCTGGTACAACTCTGTAAAAGACAGCAGAGTGTGGCTCACAATTCATTCGTAGCTCTGCACCTTTCCCTCACACAGTCTTAACTCTCACACAGTCACAACAACAGTACATTGAGGTAGTACAAGGGAAAACAATAACAGAATGCAGAATATTGTGTTACAGTTACAGAGAAAGTGCAATGCAGGTAGACAATAAGGTGTGAGGTCATGATGAGGTAGATTGTGAGGTCAAGAGTCCATCTTATAGCACAAGTGGTCCATTCAATAGACTTATAGCAGCAGCAGCATAGAAGCTGTCCTTGAGCCTAGTGGTACGTGTTTTCAGACTTTTGTATCTTCTGCCTGATTAGGGGGGAGAAGAGAAAATATCTGGGGTGGGTGGGGTCTTTGATTATGCTGGCTGCTTTACCGAGGCAGCGAGAAGTGTAGACAAGAGTCCATGAAGAGAAGGCTGGTTTTCATGTTGTGCTGAGCTGTATCCACAACCCTCTGCAGTTTCTTGTGGCCAAGGGGAGAGCAGTTGCCATACTAACCTGGGTGCACCACAAGAGCATCATCAGACTAAAATTGTCACTGGGTCACCCATGGAGCTATTTGGGCAGGTGATCAAAAACTTGGGTACATTGGACATTTTGTGATCAAGAACTTGGGTGCATTGGACATAGCACCAGTGACCCAGGTTCAAGGCTGACCTTAGCTGTTGCTTCTGAGGAAGTCACACATTTTTCCTGTAATACATGGGTTTCCTCTGGATACCGCGCGGGTTGGTAGGCTGCTGTAAAGACTTGCGGGTTGGTAGGCTGCTGTAAAGACATGCGGGTTGGTAGGCTGCTGTAAAGACGTGTGGGTTGGTAGGCTGCTGTAAATTGCCGCTGGTGTGTAAGTGAATCTGGGGCAAGTTGATGGGAATGTGGGGAGAATAAAACTGGGATTAATGCAGGACTGGTATCAATGGGTGGTTGATGGTTGCCATGGATTCGGTGGGCCAAAGGGCCTGTTTTTGTGCTGTACCTCTCTGTAACGTAATGAGAGTTGTAAAGGGTGCACACCAAAGGAGGCAAAGTGGTTTGGAGCAGCATTTCCACAAATGGAACTAGCTTGGATGGGAATCTTGGTGGGCATGGACCAGTTCGGCCGAAGGGCCTGTTTCTGTGCTGTATGACTATGAATCTATGACTATTTTCTTTCACAGGTACCAGTCACCAATGATGGGATAGGGAGTGGGGTTGGGTGGAGTGTGGAGGGAAGGAGGGACGTTCCACAAAAATTAAGGTACACAGACATTTTGGGGGTTTGTAGAGCTTGAAGAGGTGAGTGATAGGGGGGCATGAGGTGGGTGAGATTCTTGATCAGCACTGTGAAAGAAATTAGTCATAGAGTCATAAAGCTATACAGCACAGAAACAGGGCCTTCAGCCCAACTGGTCCATGCCGACCAAGATTCCCATCTAAGCTAGTTCCATAGAACCATAGAACCATAGAACAATACAGCACAATACAGGCCCTTCGGCCCACCATGTTGTCCCACCCTTCAAACCACACCTAAGACTCTAACCCCTTCCTCCCACATATCCCTCTATCTTAAATTCCTCCATATGCTTATCTAACAATCTCTTGAACTTGACCAACATATAGCCTCCACCACCACCCCAGGCAGCGCATTCCATGCACCAACCACTCTCTGGGTGAAAAACCTCCCTCTGACATCTCCCTTGAAGTTCCCACCCATTACCTTAAAGCCATGCCCTCTTGTTTTGAGCATTGGTGCACTGGGAAAGAGGCGCTGGCTGTCCACTCTATCTATTCCTCTTAATATCTTGTACACCTCTATCATGTCTCCCCTCATCCTCCTTCTCTCCAATGAGTAAAGCCCTAGCTCCTTTAGTCCCTCCTCATAGTCCATACTCTCTAATCCAGGCAGCATCCTGGTAAATCTCCTCTGCACCCTCTCCAATGCCTCCACATCCTTCCTATAATGAGGCGACCAGAACTGGACACAGTACTCTAAGTGTGGCCTAACCAGAGTTTTGTAAAGCTGCATCATTACCTCGCGGCTCTTAAACTCAGTCCCACGATTTATGAAAGCTAACATCCCATAAGCTTTCTTAACTACCCAATCTACCTGTAAAGTGACTTTCAGTGATCTGTGGATATGAACCCCCAGATCCCTCTGCTCCTCTACACTGCCCAGAATCCTGCCATTTACCTTGTACTCCACCTTGGAGTTTGTCCTTCCAAAGTGTACTACCTCACACTTCTCCAGATTGAAGTCCATCTGCCACTTGTCAGCCCAGCTCTGCATCCTATCAATATCCCTCTGTAAGCTTCGACAGCCCTCCACACTACCCACAAAACCACCGATCTTTGTGTCATCTGCAAACTTGCTAACCCACCCTTCCACCCCCTCATCTAAGTCATTAATAAATATCACAAAAAGTAGAGGTCCCAGAACTGATCCCTGTGGGACAACACTAGTCACAGCCCTCCAAACCGAATGCACTCCCTCCACCACAACCCTCTGCTTTCTACAGGCAAGCCAATTCTGAATCCACACTGCCAAACCTCCCTGGATCCCTTGGCCTCTGACCTTCTGAAGAAACCTACCATGCGGAACCTTGTCAAACGCCTTACTAAAATCCATGTAGACCACATCTACTGCACTACCCTCATCAATCTTCCTGGTCACCTCCTCAAAGAACCCTATCAGGCTTGTGAGGCAAGATCTTCCCTTCACAAAGCCATGCTGGCTGTCCCTAATCAGTCCATAATTCTCTAAATGATCATAGATCCTATCTCCTAGAATCCTTTCTAACAGCTTACCCACCACAGATGTAAGACTCACTGGCCTGTAATTCCCTGGACTATCCCTACTACTGTTTTTGAATAAGGGGACAACATTCGCCACCCTCCAATCCTCCGGTACCATCCCCATGGACAACGAGGACTCAAAGATCCTAACCAACAGTTCAGCAATCTCCTCCCTCACCTCACGAAGCAGCCTGGGGAATATTCCGTCAGGTCCCAGGGATTTATCTGTCCTAATATTTTCTAACAACTCCAACACATCCTCCCTCTTGATATCTATATACTCTAGAACATTACCCTTACCAACACTGTCCTCAGCATCATCAAGACCCCTCTCCTTGGTGAATACTGAAGAGAAGTATTCATTGAGAACCTCACCCACTTCCACAGCTTCCAGGCACATCCTCCCACCTTTGTCTTTAATCGGACCTACCTTCACTCTAGCCATCCTTCTGCTCTTCACGTACGATTTGCCCGTGTTTGGCACATACCTCTCTAAACCTTTCCTATCCATGTACCTGTCCAAGTACCTTTTAAATGTTAATGTACCTGCCTCAACCAAGTCCTTTGGCAGCTCATTCCATTTTCGGACCACTTTTTGCGTGAAAAATTTGCCCCTCAGATTCCTAGTAAATCTTTCCCCTCTCACCTTAAACCTCTGCCCTCTAGTTCTTGATTCCCCAACCCTGGGAAAAAGATTGTGCACATTCACCCTGTCTATGCCCCTCATTGCAACTTTATCAACAGAAGATCCAGAGGTTATCATCTTTATACAAGGGGTGACCAACAGCCAGAAGTATGAGTCAAAGCCAGGACAATTCACTGGAGAAAACAGTCAGATGTTATAGGTAGTAGATATTTTGAGGGGAGGGGGCAAAAATGTTCACATCATCTGAGCATAATATTCTGTATCATTTGTCATTTCATTATGATCTATTCAGAGTAAAGTGCCACTGTTAGTCTTTGATTCTGTGATTAATTGTACAGGCTCACTGCTGAACACAATGTAAGAAATGGCTGCATCCTTATTGCCCCACCTAAGATACTGGGCATTCTCAGAAACACCCCACATTAACTTAAAGAGGAGATTCACACATTACTGTTAAAAAGGACAGCATAACAATAAATAATAAAACAGGTTCCCACAAAGTGTGTCATTCTTCAAAGTGCTGAACATACCATTCATTGTTGGTGGGTCAAAGACTGTATTCCTCCCACGTTAAGTAAAAGAAACAAGCTGATTTTGGTAAACTGGTAAATTGGTTTATTATGGTGACGTGTACCAAGGTACAGTGAAAAACTTTGTTTTGCGTCCCATCCATGCAGATCATTTCATCACATCAGTTCATCGAGGTAGTACAAGGGAAAAGCAATAACATAATGCAGAATATAGTGTTACAGTTACTGAGAAAGTATAGTGCAGGCAGACGATAAGGTGCAAGGCCATGTAAGGTCAAGAATCCATCTTATTGTATAAGAGGTGTGTTCAATAGTCTTATAAGAGGCTTCTTTGCCTCTTCCCGAAGAGTAATTTTCTTACTCTTTACGTCATGTTGTCACTCAGTCCTTGAGATGTGAGAGAGGTTTGTGTCTGTCCGATGGGTAGTGTTTTCTCTGCAGCGGCAGAGGCTAAGGGGAGATCTGATCGAGGTTTATAAGATTACGAGAGGCATAGATAGACAGCCATTATCCTTTTCCCAGGGTAGAAATGTCTAATATTAGAGGGAATACATTTAAGGTGAGAGGGGGTAAGTTCAAAGGAGATGTCTGGGGCAAATTTTTAAACAGAGAGTGGTGGGTGTCTGGAATGCACTGCCAGGGGTAGTGGTGGAGGCAGATACAATAGAGGCGTTCAAGAGGCTCTTAGACAGGAACATGAATGTGCAAGAAAAGGAGGGATATGGGCATTGTGTAGACAGAAGGGATAAGCTCAGGTATTTAATTACTAATTTAATTAGTTCAGCACAACATCATGGGCCGAAGGGCCTGTTCCGGTGCTGTACTGTTCTATGTTCCAGTGCTTTCATGATGTCCAGAGGTGGCTGTTGCAGCAACTGAGATCGTTCTGTTTCATCTTCAGTTCCAGCCTTGGGTTCTGGATTCTCTGATAGAGAATACTCTTTTGGGCACTACGAAGAATGTGGCATTTTGTCTGAAACTTGCAATCCATGCACTGCTGTGGTCATTATGACTTTCATAACAAGTCATTTCAAATGGTTGCCTTTTGCACTGAGTTGTTTGTTTGCCTCCATGGTTATTGAGTTTCTCAAGAAGTGTATCCCAAAGATGTAATGGTGTAGATCTGAATTTCAATCTCTGCTTAAACTTTCATGGCCCTCTTCTTGGATTTATCTCTTCCGTGTAGATGTTTGTCATGTACTTCAACAGGTGTCTCTGGAAGATGTGAATACATGGGTTGTGAAAAGGTATGTGTAGCTGCTGGTATTCCTCTTGGCGAATGTCGCAATGCTCTGTAGTTTCATGTAAAAACAATAACATTCTTTCTTCCATGATTTTCCCTTGCAGTGATGATGACTTACGTAAATCTCTGCACTTCACCACTGGTTCATGGCCAACCAGTGTTTGGGGAGCATCAAAACAGAGGAGAGCTGTAATCAACCTTCAGGTGGTATTGGCATTGGTTTATTATTGTCACTTGTACCGAGGTACAGTGAAAAACTTGTCTTGCATACCGATCGTACAGGTCAATTCATTACACAGTGCAGTTGCACTGTGTAGCTTTCATGGATGGAGAACTGATGATTTCTATAACAGGAAATCTACTGAAGTCACTGATAATTGCAGGCTAATGATTTCCTGTGTAGATCTGCAAAAACAACAGCAACGTTAACCCATGGTGTGTCGAGTAATTCAGACACATGGAGACATCTCTCCATCACTGCTGCTGCCACACTGTTCTAGCTCCAGTGTCCCGAGTTCAATGCCGACCTCCAGTGTTGCCTGCATGTGGAGTTTGCATGTTCTTCCTGTGACTGTGCGTGCTTCCCTTGGGCGCTACAGTTTTCTCCCACATCCCAAAGTTATGTTGGCTGGTAGGTTAATAGGCCACCTTAAGTTGCACCTAGTGTAAGCCAATGGCAGGAGAATCAGGGAGAATTTCTGGGGGCACAACAGAATCTAGATGCTGGAATCTGAAGCAACACACACAGCACTGGAGGAACTCAGTAGATCAGGTAGCATCTACGGAGGGGAATGGACAGTCGATCAAGACCCTTCATCTGGACTAGATTTCCTGGCATGTGAGAGGGAATAGATTACAGGGAAATAAGTGGAGGAATAGGACTGATGGGATTGTTCTAAGAGTTGGCATGGACTCAATGGGCTGAACAGCATAAGAAAATATGAAGTCTTAAAATGTGCTTGCTTTCTAGCTCTGCTAATTCTGACAGAGGATCTTCAGCTGAAACGTGAACTCTTGTTTCTCTTAGAAGCCGCCCGACCTGCGGAATATTCCTGGCATTTATTGTTGTCATTTCAATCATTTGCATCAGTTCTTGTAGATCTGACACTGGATTTGCTGGGAAACCTAGACATCTGCTGATCTTGTGTTCAACTAACTGATCTATTGCTGCATCCAATATCCTTTCCTTTTACAATTGCTTGATGGTCTTCATTAGCAATATCTATGGCATGTTCTATTGGTAGCTTCAAGATGATGATGTAATTAGGTCTGAAGCAAGTCCAACCACAAGTTCATCACAAACTTTGTGCAAATCTTGCAGCGTATATGTGTTATCACAAGACAATGTATTTTCCATATGTTTCCAACGTTGTAATTGAATCACTGTCATACGTAGTAACAGTGAAACTCCTGGCTTCATTTCAGCTTTGACTTCCTTATGGCTAATGCAGTTGGTTGGATACATTAATATTTGTGATCTCTACGATATTTAGAACTGATGTTTTACTAAAGTCAGAAAAGCTCACAGTCATCAATTATTACAGAAAATATCTAATTAACACTAATTAACATTTGAATGTAATTTGAAAATTGTAAAAGAATTCCCAGAACTGTCGGTGGTGTAGAGCTGTTGTAAGAACTATCTCAATATTTCCTTGCTGAGTTAGTGGAGCATGAAAGTTTGTTCACTCATAACATTTACAGCCATACATGCATCAGCCAGTACATTGATTCACATGTTTTAAGTGATGAATTCTACCTGTGGCTGAGTGCTCTGGTGAGTATGAGGTATAACACATGTATACCAGGAATCATCATAATTGTTGCTGATCTCTGCAATGGCTTTAACACTTGCTACACATTTTGATGTGGTTTGATTTGCTAAATTTGTTGAATGACAAACTTTATCCACACAGCTCTGCAACGTTTCCCCTTGGCATGACATTCTGCTTGCATGATAAAAGTACTGATTTGACTTCTGCTTGGCTCACTGCTATTGGCTATTTTTCTCTGCTGACTCCTTCTGTCCTGACATTTATTTTCACCTCTGATGTTATTTACAACCACATCTTGAGGGCTTCCTACTTAATCTGCAATTGTCAATGATTTGACAAGTCAAGGATTCTCCAGAGTTGCTTTAATGTGTACCTTTCAATGACTTACATTTACAGCTGAAGATAAGGACATACACATTTTGTCATGTTGTCTCAAACATGTATAAAATTAATCAATGGTCTCTTTTGCTTCTTGCTTTGTGCGACAGAACACAATAGTCCCACTAACCATGTCCTGTTGTGGAGTATAATGTGCAGCCAGTCCAGTTTTTGCCCCTATATGGACATCAGTTGTAAGTGATAATGTTTCACAAATTTCCCCAATATCTTCACCACCAAAATGTAATAAGAATGTTTCATTCTCTTCTATAATCCATGACTCCAAATGCTGTCATTGCACATTTAAACCTGTTAAACCATTTTTCCCATGAGATAGGACGAAAAGTGGCTTGAAATGAATGTTGAATGCCCTTTTAAACAGGACCACGACCATTGAGGATGCAGTGTTGTCCGACTGAATGTAGTGGACGTTGTTGCTTATTTATTATTTTTTACTTTAATCTATTTGCATGATTTGGTTTAGTTGGAGTAGGTGTGAAAATATATTGCCTCTTCAAGAATTGTTGGGTTAACTGAGAAACAGACTTAGTTCCATATGATCAAAAATTGACAACACATATTCATTCTGTGTGGTATTTCTACACACAAATTGTTCAAACTGACAGCAAATGCCTTCCCAAGACCTTGATCCTCACTTCCAATGTAGACTCTTAACCCTTGTGTGTGTGGTTAATTATACAAACCCACTGCCAACCACAAAGTAAACCAATGCTGATTTTTTTTTAAAATTACCAAACAAGTTCCTGGGCATGTTCAGAATCATGAACAGTTTTAAAGAGGAAATACACATGGTGTCTTAAAGAGGAAATGTCTTAAGATAATGACAATGTAACAACACCACAGGGGCAACATTTTTTTTACACAAAGGGTGGTATCAATGTAGAATGAGCAGCCAGAGGAAGTGGTTGAAGCAGGTACAATAACAACTTTTAAAAGACAGTTGGACAGGTTTAGAAGGTTATGGACCAAATGCTGGCAAATGGGACTGGCGTGGGTGGGGCATCATGGTCAGCATGGACCAGGGTGCTGTTTCCGTGCTGTTTTACTCTGTGTAGTAAGAATCCTGAAATGTCGGCCAGAGAGCGCAAGGAACTATTGTTGGGATCAAACGTCTGCGTGCACAGGGGAAAGGTGACCTGGGTGCTGGGCAAGGTATTGTCTCTGCAGACATGAGCCTGCAGTGCCCAAGGCAATGGTCATGTGATGGGTCAACCTGGACAAAGGATCGACCCAGGTAGGGGCGGAGAGAAGTGACCAGGGTATAAAAGAGTGAGCACACCGGTGGTGAGGTCTCTTGGATTTGGGCTGACACTGTGGACCGATTGGAACAGGATGCTGCAGTTAAACGGGCTCAGGCGCGTGCATTTGAGATAAGTACCACTTGTTGTAACTTAACAATAAAGTGTGCTGTGTGCAGCATTGCGTGTGCAAGGCTTATTTCTATCGGATCTGCAAACAATCCTGCTTAACTTTGGCACAACACTCTATGACCACAATTCGCATCAACAAATTCTCAACTGCAGCACTTATCATTGCTGAAGTGTAATTGTGATCAGTTGCACACTAATTATTAAAATCTGGTAGAACACCTGATCTTTGACAGGCTTGATCGGTCAGTTGGTCCATGCCAGTCATTTCCAATTACCCCATTAGCTAATGCAAGGTACCATGGCATTTTGTGCAAAATTCAAATGCTGACCCAGAGTTCAAAGGGTAGTGCCTAATCCAATGAACCATCGGTCTAATTCCTGGGTTCCACAACTTAGAACTGCAGTTAGCAACAATGCCCTAATGAATTCAATATGACTTCTCATACTGGAAAGATCAAGAACCTTGACAAGTACCTATTATACACCGGAATTCAAATTTATGTTGTTTCCCATTATATCTGCATTTACTCAGCACCTTCATTCAACATCTCAGCTAAACACCGAACCAATCTTTTACTTGGTGGCAGTATTCAGCATCAGCAGAGAATTCAAGGAAACTGAATACAGATTTTGTTAGATTAAAATCATACAAGGAGGAATCTAGTCACATTGATAGCTCCTTACTGATGACAATAATATTTTTTTTAAACATTTAAAAAAATCTTTATTTGGACAGCATGGTAACAGGCCCTTCCGGCCCAACGAGCCCGCGCCACCCAGTTACACCCATGTTAACCTACTAACCCGTACAATCAGAAATTCACTGCTCCATGGGGAGTAATTTCATTGCCTGGCACTGAATTATATAAACCAGGGTTCTCACAGGTCCAATTCTTAGTTTATGAGATTATCGATTTCAACCAGGATGGGCACAATGTTACTACAGTGAGAAACAAAGGACTGCAGATGCTGGAATCTAGATGAAAAACATAATGATGCTAGAGGAACTCAGCAGGCTTGGCAGCATCATGGAGAAAAGCAAGCAGTCAACGTTTTGGGTCAGGACCCTCCTTCAGGACTGAAGATAGAAAAAGGGGAAGCCCAATATATAGGAGGGAAAAGCAGAGCAGTGACAGGTGGACAAAAGAGGGGAGGCAGGGTGGGCACAGGGTGGTGATAGGTAGATGCAGGTAAGAGATAGTGATAGGCAGGTGAGGCGGAGGAGGGGAGGAGGGGAGAGCGGATCCACCGAGGGATGGGTCAAAGGTAAGAAGAGAGAGAAAAAAAAGGGGCTATGAAAGGGAAAGAGAGAAGAAGCATAGTGGGGGGGGGGGTGGTTTGTAGGGAAGGGGGGTGGGGATTACCTAAAGAGGGAGAATTCAATATTCATGCCATTAGGCTTCAAGGCTTCAAGGTTCCAAGACGGAAAATGAGGTGCTGTTCCTCCAGTTTGCACTTGGAATTCTCCTGGCAGTGGAGGAGGCTGAGGACTGACATATCAGTGATAGTGTGGGAGGGGGAGTTGAAGTGACTGGCAACGGGGAGATGCAGGTTGCTGTTCCAAAGTAATACAAAATAACTATTTTTGCTGCCACTGATCATATACGTTGGAAACAAATGAAAATATAGAGAATAGAGTTGTAGTTCAGCTGTTGTAGCTCGAGTTGGAACAGCCAACCCATGTGCGATATCTTCAGTAACTTGGGAATAATGGTCAATTGGATGAAGTGTTGCAAGGTAGGCATCCCCAGTGGATTGATAAGGAGGAGCAGGGGTAGGAGCAGGAGCCAATCAAGCCTACTGCACTAATTAATAAGGTCATGGCTGATGAGGTCCCAGCCTCAGATGCAGTTGCCCTCAAATCCTTTATTAGCCTATAATCCTCAAATTTATCTTGGCCAGCCATGCAAACAGATACGAAATAATTGTTCAAAGTCTTTCCTTATTCCCCATGGTTAATTCCCAAGTCTCATCTCTAAGGGACCATGTTTATCTCCAAGATCCAATCACCAAACTAAAGAACTGAACTTCATGCTGAGCTTCAGCTGATGAAACATCTATTGGATATATTCCTTTTGGCAAGTCAAAATTTGTTTTCTCACAGGGCGACAGAATTAATAATTTACAGATGGAGGAGAAAATGTGGTGAAGTTCAGAAAGGTTTAATATCTTCGAATTGGAGAAGGAAGAGTCATTCACAAACAAGCAGCCTTGGCTTTCCAAAGGAGATTAAGACCATAAGATATAGGAGCAGAGTTAGGTCATTCGGCTCATCGAGTCTGCCCCACTATCCAATCATAGCTGTTATTTTTACAATCCCATTCTCCTGCCTTCTCCCTGTAACCTTTAACCCCCTTACCAATCAAAAACCAATCAACGTCTGCTTTAAATACACACAATGACTTGGCTTCCACAGACCTCTGTGGCAACGAATGTAACAGATTCATCACCCTCTGGCTGAAGAAATTCCTCCTCAGCTCAGTTTTAAAGAGACGTCCCTTTATTCTGAGGCTGTGCCCTCGGATCCTAGACTCTTCTACTAATGGAAACATCCTCTCCACATCCACCCTATCTAGGTTTTTCAGTATTTGGTAATTTCGACTAAATTCTCATCTTTCTGAACTCCATCGAGTACAGACCCAGAAACATCAAACACTTCTTATCGGCTGAGCCTTTCACTCCTGGGATCATTCTTGTGAACCTAGGCATGACCAACTTCACAGAACTCTTGAGGAAATGTAGCAGGTGCTGATAGAGGGTTTTCAAAAAGCATTTGAGAACTAATATAATGCAAAGACTAGCAGGATTGGGGTGGCAGCAACAGGGTGATGGGAAGGTGGAAAGAGAAGGGGAGAGGTAAATAAAGGTACCTCAGACTGGAAGGATGGAGTGGGACTGTGCTGGGGTTATTCTGACTCATTGCGCAAATAAAAATTCTGAGGTGAGGATCTGACAGAAAATATTAAAATTTGCTGATACAACAATTTAAGTGGAGTGGGAAATTGTATTAAGGATATGGACCAGAAATTAAGGGACTTAAGTACAAGATAGTCACTATTAAATCAAATTCACTTAATGTGTAGATACTAGTACAAACTTACTGAACAGTCTAATTCTGTGGTGTGCATTGTAGCTAATTCCATGTCATCAGGATTATCACAGTGGTCTTTTGAACTTTTGAGTTTGAATGGTGTGTGAAGTGAAGCTGAATGTGTGTGTAGAAGTGGGATTATTAGAAGTGCAGAAATATAATTCATGTCCACATATAGAAGACATCCATGCAATGAGGAGTTAATCAAATGTGGAGAGTCAGGGTTCACTGTGTGGATGGAAATAGAGTTTATGGTGTTAACAGTAATGGTTTTTTTTGGTTTGTTCAGCTATGAATTTGAAAGCGCATGCAAAGTGATAAAGTCTGCAGCGTGTAGAGTACATGGAATCTGTAGAATTGGGAATCAAGGTGTGTGTAGAATTACAAAAAGTAGTGTATTTAGGGTTCATTTTGTTATGGGACTTGAGGGAATGGGGTCAAAGCAGGTAATAACAGTGTGCACGGTGTAATAAGTGCAGTTGAAAGTGCACCAACTAATACGCTTCATTATGTGTGGATGAAGAGTTCATGGTGCATTTAGAGCTGGTGTTTATTGTGAGTATTGATGACAAAGTCTGTAAAGTGAGATTCATAGCATGTACAGGCACGGACATTGAAGATTGTGTTGAAATGGGTTGACTTTTATGGAGAAGTGGAGTTAACAGCAGACATTTTGAGCACAGTAGAAGCTTATTAAGCACAATGTTGATGCTACCCCAAGCTGAAAATCTGACGGTATTCGGATAAGCCCAAACCTTCCGATCTTGAACTGCTGCCTCTGTATTTTAAACACCTCTGCAGTGGAACTGCATTGTTGAATATTTTATAAACGACCTAAATGAGGAAGTGGAGGGGTGGGTTAGTAAGTTTGCGGATGACACGAAGGTTGGGGGTGTTGTGGATAGTTTGGAGGGCTGTCAGAGGTTACAGAGGGACATAGATAGAATGCAGAGTTGGGCTGAGAAGTGGCAGATGCAGTTCAACCCAGATAAGTGTGAAGTGGTTCATTTTGGTAGGTCAAATATGTTGGCGGAATATAGTATTAATGGTAGGACTCTTGGCAGTGTGGAGGATCAGAGGGAGCTTGGGGTCTGAGTCCATAGGACGCTCAAAGCGGCTGGTCAGGTTGACTCTATGGTTAAGAAGGCATATGGTGTATTGTCCTTCATCAATCGGGGAATTGAATTTAGGAGCTGAGAGCTTTTTGTTGCAGCTATATAGGTCCCTGGTCAGACCCCACTTGGAGTATTGTGCTCAGTTCTGGTCACCTCACTACAGGAAAGATGTGGAAGCCATAGAGAGGGTGCAGAGGAGATTTACAAGGATGTTGCCTGGAATGCGGAGTGTGCCTTATGAAAGCAGGTTGAGGGAACTTGGCATTTTCTCCTTGGAGAGACAGAGGATGAGGGGGGACTTGATAGAGGTGTATAAGATGATGAGAGGTAATGATAGGGTAGACAGTCAGAGGCTTTTCTCCAGGGTTGAAATAGCGGCCACAAGAGGACATAGATTTAAGGTGCTGGGGAGTAGGTATAGAGGAGTTGTCAGGGGTAAGTTTTACTCTCTGAGTAAAAGGTTGTCACTCTTTTACTCAGAGAGTGGTGAGTGCGTGGAAGGGGCTGCCGCAAATGGTTGTGGAGGTGGATACAATAGGGTCTTTCAAGAGACTGTTAGATAGGTACATGGAGCTGTGTAAAATAGAGGGCTATGAGTAAGCCAAGTAATTTCTAGGGTAGGGACATGTTCGGCACAGATTTGTGGGCCGAAGGGCCTGAATTGTGCTGTAGTTTTTCTATGTTCTATGTTCTATTACTTTGTGTGAATCGCACAATTCGAAATGAACCCAATTACACAAAACAAACGTGATCTTTTTAGATGCATGTTTGAAGTTTGCACTTATTAAGCAGTTATACGTAAAATCTAGCAATCCAGTTCAGCATAATTAGTTGTAAAGCCAAGCAACTTCCCCATCCACTCTTACTACCTCCTCCCACAGCTGCCATCTATCTTGTCTGTTGCAATGAGGTGCCTCTGAACCAGGCTCAGAAGAACACCACTGTACATAAGTGCCATAGTTGAACGGCGGAGCAGACTCGATAGGCCAAATTTCCTTGTTCTGCTCCTACACCTATTGGTCTTAGGGCCTGTGTCTGTGCTGTATGACTCTATAGTGCGATGTTACATGGAGAAAATCATGCAGCTGGGGTTGTCCTTTTCAGACCTGAAATTATGGGACATTCATCAGAGCTGAGGGTTTTCTTTTACCGAGCACAAAGGCAACATACATTTGTAATGATTGGAAGAGGATCAGTAACAAGAGGACACAAATTTAAATCAATTGCTCAGTGTCAGTGGGAAGACAAGGTGAAATATTTGCACCGAGGGTAGACGTGGTCTAGGCTGCACTGTGGAAGTGGGTGGTGCCAAGGAACAGCACAGGAATAGGTCCTTCGGCTCGTCATGTCCATGCTGACCTTTTTGCCCAACTACACTGATCTGATTTGCTTGCATAAGGGCTTTCTTATTTAAGTGCCTGTCTGAATACATTTTAAGGCAGGAACGGTAGCATAGCGGTTAGCATAATGTTATTACAGTGCCAGTGACCCGGGTTCAATTCCGGCCGCTGTCTGTTAGGAGTTTGTACGTTCTCCCTGTGTCTGTGTGGGTTTCCTCTGGGTGCTCCGGTTTCCTCCCACATTCCAAAGACGTACGGGTTAGGAAGTTGTGGGTGTGCTATGTTGGTGCCAGAAGTGTGGCAACACTTGCAGGCTGCCCCCAGAACACTCTATGCAAAAGATGCATTTCACTGTGTGTTTCGATGTACATGTGACTAATAAAGATATCTTATTTTATCTCAAAATGATGTGAATGTGGAAGCACAATCATTGGTAAGTTTTAAATATAAACTGGATCTAGAATAGAAAGAAGAAAATCCTGTAAACATTCAGGTAGTCAGGCAGGGAAAGAGAGGCAAAGTTCTAAATAACAAGATTTGCATCCCAAAGGCCATTAATTTAAAGCATAAACTTTGTTTCTGTCTCCACAGATGCTGCCTGACCTGTTGAATGTTTCCAGCTTTCTCTGTTTTATGCACTTGTCAAGAAAAAATGGCAGGGCCACTGTGAAAGTGCAAATGAGCTGTTGTGTCTTCTTGTTCCCAGAGCTCTATATCAAAATTACGTTTTCAGATTTAAACCCAAGGCATACATCGTCTTTATTTTCAGAGACAGGCCACATGCTGCAAAAGGTTCAATGCGATTTCTGCATGGAATATATGATGTACTGTTCAGTGATGCAGTACAGTGTGTGCAGAGAGTATTCCAGTGCCCTAAGCAATATAGATTCATACAATGCTGTGGCAGAAATGGACCAATTAGAAAGCTCTCCCAAAGGACTCACACAGACACAATGACTGCATTCATTCCATACCAAAAGCTCTTTGACAAAAGCTTTCATTCCATCTCCTGGGCTGGATCTCAAACAACAATGAGATGGAATACAGGAAGCAGATAGAGAGTCTGGAAGAATGGTGTCAAGACAACAACCTTTCCTTCAATGTCAGCAAAATGAAGGAGTTGGTCATTGACTTCAGGAAGTGTGACGGAGTAGACGCCCCTGTCTGTATCAGTGGTGCTGACATGGAGATGGCTGGGAGCTTCAAGTTCCTCGGTGTAAATATCACCAACAAATTGTCCTCATCCAGCCACATGAAGACAAAGGCCAAGAAAGCACACCAGTGCCTCTGTTTGCTCAGAAGTCTAAGGAAATTCGATTCTTACCAATTTTTACAGATGCACCACAAAAAGCATCCTATCTGGATGCATCACAACTTGGTATGGCAACTGTTCTATCCAAGTCTGCGAGGAACTACAGAGGGTTGTCTAGTCATCACACAAACCAGCCTCCCCTTCATTGACCCTGTCTGCACTTCTCGTTGCCTCAGGAAAGCAGCAAACATAATCAAAGACCCCACCTACCATGGTCATTTTCTCTCCTCCCCTCTCCCATCAGGCAGAAGATACAAAAGCTTGAGAGAACATACCACCAGACTCAAGGACAGCTTCTATCCTACTGTTATCAGACTCTTGTATGGATCTCTCATATGCTAATGATGAACGCTTGATTTCCCAATCCATCTCTTCATGGTCCTTGCACCTTATTTGTTTATCTGCACTGAACTTTCTCTGTAGCTGCTGCACTATATTCTGCATTCTAGAACATAGAAAATTACAGCATAGTACAGGCCCTTCAGCCCACAATGTTGTGCCGACATTTTATCCTGCTCTAAGATCTATCTAAACCTTCCCTCCCACTTCGCCCCCTCATTTCTCTGTCATTCATGTGCCTATCTAAGAGTCTCTTAAATGCCCCTAATGTATCTTCCCCCACAACCTCTGCAGGCAGTGCGTTCCACGCACCCACCACTCTCTGTGTGAAAGACTTACCCCTGACATCCCCCTTATATCTTCCTCCAATCACCTTAAAATTATGTCTCTTCGTGTTAGCCATTGTCGATCTGGGAAAAAGTCTCTGACTGTCCACTTGATCTATGTCTCTGATCATCTTGCATCATTCTGTTTTTCTTTTTATGACCTCAATGTGCTTATGCATGGCAAGATCTGTCTGGATGGCACACAAACAAAAGCTGTTCACTGGATCGTGGTACATGTGACAATAATAAACCAATTCCAATAACACAAGCAGAGAGAAATTTGCAAGTGAGAGAAGGAAAGAACCCAGAACATTTATTAGTATATTGCTAGGAAATTCTCTGTGCTCTGGGGTTTGTATCCTTTCACTTCTGCTAAGAAAAGCAATGTCTTACTCTGGTTGAATCGCGGAGGGTTGTCATTGATGTCTGTGATGGTGATGGTTACAGTAGTTGATCCGGACAATCCACCCAGCTGCCCTGCCATATCCTTGGCTTGGATTACCAGGATGTAATGATCCTTCTTCTCACGGTCCAGGTTTGCGACCGCAGTTCGGATTATTCCTGAATAAAGCATAAAGACAGGGCAAAAGGATAAGTCATCTGCTTGGCAACATCTTTATTCTTTCATTAATAAGAATCTTTTGCACAATACAGCAGCAGCCAAATTTGTTGTTCTGAGCAATATCATTACATCTTCATTATCATTTAGTTGTGATATCATTCTGGGTTGAGTCACATAAGTACTTCTGGTGTGCGGTACAGAGCAGCAGGACCAGGCAGGAAATCTGTCCAACACGTTCAACTGAATATCCTTCAGAAACCATGGGAGGAAAATCAAAGTGACATGAGATTTGTGAGGAGGAAGCTTCACGTCGAGGACATTCAAATCAGGAGAAATCTGCTTTGTTCATTTGCCAAACTTGAACAGAATTCTTTCGCAAACACTGTTAATCTTAACATGGCTTGGTGATATTCAGCAAGTGTCTGTGGAGTGAGTGTAATGGTCCCAGCCTGCTCCATTGAGTTTGCCCTCAGGCAGACTGTGGCAATGAAGAATGTGAGCCTCCAACATCATGCTATCTGCACAGATTTGTCAAAGAGTTTATTTACACGCTACAGAAATGGCCACGCAGGATTTCTAAACTCTCGGACTTTGCAAACTTCAAGGGCAAAACTCATTAAACAGAACATAATAAAGCTCATGGTACAACTTTCTTTCATACATGACAGAACATAAAATTCATAATAAGCCAACTAAGAACGTCATCTGTTTCAATGACTACTTAAGTTACAGGGAATGTTGGATAATTCTCCCTGTGATATTGGAAACACTCAGCCAGGCAGCATCTGTGGAAAGAGAAATAATTAACCTTTCATTTTGAAGACCCTTGGTCAGGTTGAAATTCTATGACGAAACTTCTTGTAAATAAAACTGGGGACTTCTCACATATCAAGCAAAGTCTATGAATTTCCTTCTTAGTCCTCTATGTATCAAATGTGATAATGAATGGACCCACCTAGGCATGCTCAGTGGAATCCAGTGCCACGCCGCGTATGTTTGGACACCAATTCTGTGATATTTCACGGCCATGGCAGATGACACAGGACACTCGTGCAGACAGGAGCCTTCACAACAAACTTGGTAAAGAAAGCGTACAACATGCTTGCCTTTATTAATAGAGGAACTGAGTTCAAGAGTCAAAAAGCTATGTTACAGCTTTATAAAACTCTGGTTAGGCCGCATCTGGAGTATTGCATTCAGTTCTGGTCACCCCCGTTACAGGAAGGATGTGGAGGCTTTGGAGAGGATGCGGAAGAGGTTTACCAGGATGCTGCCTGGATCAGGGGGCATGTGCTATAAGGAGAGGCTGGACAAGCTAGGGTTGTTTCCTCGGGAGCAGCAGAGGCTGAGGGAAGAGCTGATGGAAATTTATAAGATTATAAGAGGTATAAATAGGATAAGCAACTGGTATCCTTTTCTCAGGGTAGAAATGTTGAATATACAGAGAGTGGAGGGTGCCTGTAATGCACTGCCAGGGGTGGTGGTGGAAGCAGGTACAATAGAGGCCTTTAAGGAGCTCTTAGACAGGCACATGTCTATGCAGATGATGGAGGGATATGGACCATGTGCAGTCAGAAGGGATTAGGTGTCATTAGCTCAATTAGTTCGGCACAACATCGTGGGTTGAAGAGCCTGTTCCTGTGCTGTACTGGACAATGTTCTATGTTCTAACACATGATAGATCTCCTTCATCATAAGTTAAATTTATCCTGTTGACAAGACCCAGTCCACTTGGGACATTCTCTCTTCTCTCCTCTTCCATCAGGTAGAAGATACAAGAGCCTGAGGGCACGTACCACCAGGCTTAAGGACAGATTCTACCCCACTGTGATAAGACTATTGATGAGATGGACTCTTATTGCACTGCACTTTCTCTGTAGCTGTGACACTTCACTCTGTACTGTTATTGTTTTTACCTGTACTACATCAATGCACTCTGTACTAACCCAACGTAACTGCGCTGTGTAATGAATTGATCTGTACGATGGGTATGCAAGACAAGTTTTTCATTGTACCTCAGTACAAGTGACAATAATGAACCAATACCAATACTATGGAGTCTGGCACAGGAAACCAGCTGACATATGTCTGCCTTAACTTTATCTCTCATGATGACTCTTCCTTGGCCCCACAAGGCTGAACCCATCCCCACAACCCTAAGCTCATCACAACCCTGACTCATCCAACTGGATTGCACCCAAGCGACCGTGCTTAGCACCTAAGCATGGTTCCCCCACCCCAAAATTTTGATCTCCTTTATGGCATCATTTCTCCCACTGATGCCTTGATTCTCCCTTCCTTCAGTGTCTCTCCATAATGAATCTCCCCACTTCCCAACCTACCAAATCTCCCACCTCTTGTGCATTATGCTTTGGTCCCTGTGCGCAATAGAATGTTGCAATGCTGATTCCTTAAAATAAAGTGTAGATCCATCACACCTCAGCTATTTAGGTTGATTTTCCAGCTGTCAAATATGATCCAGGCTCCTTACTTCTACATTCTATTTCCCCAGAAAGTGACTACTATTTATGTGATGTACCAGCAAGTTAACTTCTTGTGATTCATGTAGATGGACATTTAATTCTCCTTCCATTCCAACACTTACTGGCCCCTCATCTTTAAAAATAAATCCTGATTTTCTGTTCATTCTATCACTGTGGGTAAGTACGCAATTCCTCACCTGACTCCAACTCCATCTGCCTCTGTATCCACCTGCTTTAAAGACCTGAAGTGCAGGCCCTTGGAACCAGATTTGTCAACTTTTGGTCCACTATTTCTTCAGGACTTTTTCTTTGCAAGTTCCTAATTCTCATTGGACCACATTTTCTAATATATTCTTTGAGCTTTTGCCTGTGAAACTGGATACAAGATGTTTCTTTACAAGTCAGCCATTTCCTTCTTTCCTGTTATAATTTCTTTTGCCTGTTCCTTGGGGATCCGTTTTATTTTGTTAATCTCTTCCTTACCACATGCTTGTAAAGGTTCATATAACTTTTATTATGTTTCTTTCCAGATTACTCTCATACTTTATTATCTATCGATCAATTTTTGACCACGTTTTAGTGTTTTTCAATGAGATTATCCACCTAAACCTCACCTTATATAATAACTCAAACTTACTTTTAATTTTATACTATTTTTAACTTGTCCACTAATCGAGCAATGTACTCTTTGTGCAGTGAAGTTTTTTATTCGTCAAGGGAAGGTACATTTGTTGAAAATGATTATTTCTTTTCAAAATATTTCCCATTGCTTAACTACCATTTTATCTTTTAATATAATTTCTCATGCACCTCAGACAACTTGCTGCACAGATTTGAATAATTGGGTTTCTTTAACTTAGTTCTAGACTTAATCAGATCACTCTCGAACTTAATATGAAATTCTATCATATTATCACTCTTCCCCAAAGAATTCTTTACCAATTATCTTTGCCTCATTTTGCAGCCTATCAAAATAATCTCATTCCTTAGTTGGTTCTTTGGTAGGTTATTCTTAAAACTTGCCACGTGTTCATTTCATGAGTATTTTTTTTCTCTCCAAGGCACTTTTGGTAAAATTGGTTCAGCCTTTAAAGATTAAAGATCACCAGGACAATTGTATTACTCTGCTGACTCATTCACTGAGTTGGACTCTGGCCAACATTATGATTACTGGTCTGGAGCCAATAAACCAAATCTTCTATCAACTCTTTGTCTCCTCGTTCTTACTTCTTTGCTCCATTCCCGCTGATTCTATCAGGGTGTAGAATCGAGACTAGGATTTGCTAACCTACCTCCTTTCCCACTGTCCTATCGATTTTTGATTCACCATGGAATATTTAGTTACAAATACAGGTCACCCTGCAATCATATCTCAGTTATAGCTACGGATCTAACCCATTTATCCCAAGCTCCAGGTGTGTCATTAACTCATCTCTCCTTTGCAAACACTTTGCGCATCCAGACATAGTACCAATAATTTTCACTTTACACTCTGTTTCCCTGGTGACCTTTACTATAATTATTATAATTAAATTCTCTGCCTTTTCTGACACAATCTTTTGGATTTTAGCTAATCTCTTCTACGGCATGGAATTTCCTTTTCAGATTTATAAATGTACCCCAGCTAAACCCTCCAGCATTCCCCCAGCCCACCCACCTTCCACTTTATTAGCACACTGCGAAGCCTGTTAGTGTTATCATTCGGTATACCTGTCACCTGTGAGTCAAAGGTTGTGAGTTCAAGTCTTACATTAGACATTTAATGTGATGCTACAGTGCAGCATTATTGGAAGCGTTTTCAGTGAGGCATTTAAGAAAGGCACACCTCTTCCTTCAGGTAGGTGTAAGAGAAACTACACTGAAAAACAGTAGGGAAGATAACTCCAGTGTCCTGCTCAATATTTCTCCCCCAGACACCATCATTAAGCCGATTATGCAACGATTGTCACATTGTGGTTTGTGGGACCTTATTATATGCAAAACATTAGCTTCCACAATTCCAACATTGCAACAACGACCACATTCCTAACAGTACTTGTTTGACTGTGATGTGATTCTTGACATTGTGAAGGGGGCTATGTTTTTTTGGAAGTGTGTGTGCATCAAATTCATTATTGTGGATGACTATGTTTTGATCAGGGCAGACATAATATATATAAATCAGATTGATAGCTTCAATGGTTACATGATTTGTTTTTGGTAGTTTAAGGCTCTATTTACTGCTGTAGTTATTTGTTTCAGGACATTTGTCCCTGCTTGATTTGCATGAAGTCCATTCATAAGAAGAGGTTCTTGTTTCCCCAGTGTAACATCAAAGGAAACTTGTCCCTCTCACACCACATTTCCAGCTGTCCATTTGATGTTCTACTCCCTACATCTGTAGCTTACAATTCACTGATGTCATCCTAATTGGCGAGAGCTGTTTCGGAATTTGTGCAAATGTACCAATCAATTTCAGAGGTTCGTAAAGCTTGTTGACATTTCAGTTTTGAAAGGCAACTCAAATGTCAGCTGATCTCTGTGGTTTTGTAATTGAAGGCTAGTTTCAATTTTCTCTGTAGAGTATCAGTGATTGGATTTCTCAGTGAAATATTCCAATAACCTTCATTGGTTCTTGCAAGGAGAGTGTGACAGTGCTCTGTGTCTGTATATATCTGTTTTGCTTGATATAATGGATGGTTATGTTTTATTTGGGTCAATGATGATGCAGGTTCAGAGGATACATAACTAGACTGACAACTTCACGGTGCATTACTTCAGTAAAATCCATTTGTTTCCATTCACACACACATGCCACACATAAAACGTCACGAACCACACTCATTGCACATCACACACACTGCAGATATGCCTTCCATTTCCCAGGTATCCTTTCTCATTTTTGAATTGCAAATAATGTTAACTAGTTCAGAAATTCCATGGTCCTATTGGAAGAATAATGAATGTCTGGATTAAGCTGCTCATATGGTGGGACTGTCACATGAAGAAGGATTAGGTTGTCTACACCTGCATCCTCCAGAGTTTAGAAGAATGAGAGGGGATCTCATTGAAATGAATAAAATTCTGATAGGGTTCAACAGGGTAGATGCAGGGAGGATGGCTCTTCTAGCTGGGGTTGGGGTGGGGTTGGGGTGGGGCGCTAGAGCCAGGGGTCACAGTCTCGAGATACAAGGTGTAAGAAACTGAAAACTGAGATGAGGAGCCATTTCTTCACTGAGAGTGGTGAACCTGTGGAATTCTCCTCCACAGTAGGCTGTGGAAGACCGAGGCCTATGCTTTCTCACAATTTTCGTCATACAGCATAGAAACAGGCCCTTCAGCCCACCCTGTCAATGCTGACCATCAACGACCCATACACACTACACACTCATTGACCAGAACCTGGTCCATAGCCTTCTCAACAACTATATGCTTTCATTTAATACCAGAAACAGATTACCTAGCCATTATAATATCATTGATTATGGGAACTTTGCAGAAACTGCTGTTATGTTGCTGACACTTAGCTATCAATGCACTGCACAGGTTGTAGAGAGTTTCAGGGTGCACTGAGTGACATAGAAGCCAACTTGCTGCATGAAAGAGTCCTTTTTTTATTTGAAAGTAATCAAATCGTAATCCGTAGCAAAGCAGTTAAGTTGCTCACATCAAAAGTCTGTGGTCATGGTTCCCAGTTCTAACATTCTGTGATAGCTTGCCAATGCACTAATTGAATGTGCAAATGTAGATTTTACAAAGGGGCTTAGCTTATGTTGTTGGATGCGTTGCAAGTGCGGTATTAAATGTTCGTTGAGCACACACATTTTATGTATGTGCATCTGCCAGGTACGTGACCGCAGATGTGAGCAGCTGGAAAGCTCTTCGACATGATTTTTAACACAATTATAGAGCTACTGCAGGATTTGTATGGAATTAGAAAAGATTAGAACCCTGTGGTGAATACAGAGAAAGCAGGAATATTTGGCTTGTGAGCCCACCCTCTGTAACACTGGTGCACATCCACCCATGTTCAGGCAGACACCAGACCAATGCCCAGAGCTGGCAGCAGAACAAAACATCATATTTAGCTTGCACTCTGCTGACATGTGCAGGGAATGGAGGAACATGGACATTGTGCAGGCAGAAGGGACGTTTAGTTAGGTGTTTATTACTAGTTTAATTAGTTCGGAACAATACAGTGGGCTCAAGGGCCTGTTCCTGTGCTGTACTATTCTATGTTCTATTTCATTGCTGCTTGTGTGGTGAGCTTGTTGTGCCCACAGTGGTGCAATGTTTCACTACAGTTGTGAATTCTTTCTAAATATACTTCATTAACTGTCACATGTTTTGGGATGTCTTGTGTCTTTGAAAGGTATCAGACAAATAGAGTTTCTTTCTTTAATTAGGTGAAGGAATGTCAGTGTTCAGATTATTTTCAAACACAATGAAAATATAATGTTCAAGTACTCATGGAAGTGAAGCAAAATAATTAGGCTCGGAGTTCCACAAACTCAGCTGTTAATCTTGTTCAAACATTTCTGAAAAACATAAATTGTATTAATAAATATATCACACATGGAGCCACAAACTCCATGCCATATATATGTGTCCTATGGATACAAAGAGGGTTGGGCACATACTGGAATCTGTTTAAACTTTCCTTAAAAAAAATCATTCTTGGGAAGTGGGTGTTGGTGGAGAGGCCAAAAGTTAATTCAATTTAATGCCTGCACCGACACGTCTGTTTGTGGCCTATCAGGTCGAAGATCAGTGCAAAATAGAGGAACAGCACCTCATATTCCGCCTGGGCAGTCTCCAACCCGATGGCATGAACATCAGCCAGTAACCGCTCCCCTACTCTCCAATTTTCCCTTTTCTCTCTCCTCTCTCCTCCTGATCCACCAGCTCCCATCACCCTCTCTCTTTCCCCTCCCCCTCCCTCCCCTCCTGCTCATCACCCAAACACTCCTCCTACTGGTTCCCCTCCCCACATCCCTCCCTTGATACCACGCTCCACTGACCTCTCCTATCAGATTCCATCTTCTTCAGCCCCTTGTCACTTCCACCTATCACCTCCCAGTTTCATTCCCACTCTCCCCCCCCACCTCATCTGCCTATCAGCTTCCCCCCCCCCCCCCCCAACTCACCTGGATCCACCTATCACCTCCCAGTTTCAGTCCCACTCTTCCCCCCCCCACATCTGCCTATCAGCTTCCCCCCCCCCCTCAACTCACCTGGATCCACCTATCACCTGCCAGTCCTTGATCTATCCCTTCCCTCCACCTCTTTACACCGGCCATCTCCTTTCTTTCTTTCAGTCCAGATGAAGGGTCTGGACCTGAAATGCCGACTGTCCATTTCCCTCTGCAGATTCTGCCTGACTTGCTGAGTTCCTCCAGTGCTTTGTGCGTTGCTCCAGATTCCAGCATCTGCAGTCTCTTGAGCCTCCAAAATGTAATGCTCATTCTTTTATGATGTTCAGTTGATCATCATCTCCCTACTAAATGGTCTGATGGCCTCCTCATTCTAAATTCTTCAGGTAGAGTAAGCAGCTCCCTGGCATCGGCCAGTCAACCCCACTTAGGATTTTCTGTCTCTTTCTTCTAACCTTCAGTAATTGATTGTCAAACTCACTCAATTCTCCTCACAGGACAAACCTAACACCCCAGGAATCAATCTTGTGATTAAATGCTGCACTCATTCCAAAGTTTATCCTTCCATAGGTAGGAGGACTAAACTTGAGCAGAGCAATTCAGATGAGATATGGAACATAGAATATCGAACAGTATAGCACAGGAACAGGTATGATGTTGTGCTGAACTAATTAAACTCATAATTAAATGCCTAACTAACCTTATCCCTTCTACCTACACAATGTCCATATCCCTCCATTCTCTGCACATTCATGTGCCTAACTAAGAGCCTCTTAAATGCCTCTATCGTATCTGCCTCCACCACCACCCCTGGTAGCACATTCAAGGCACCCACCACTCTCTGTGTAGAAGACTTGCCCCAGACATCTCCTTTGAACATACCCTCTCTCACCTTAAATCTCACCAAAGCCCTGTGCAATCTCACCAAAGTCCCTTCGTTCACTACTCCAAATTCTTTGCAGCAAAGGTCGACTTTTCATTTGTTTTCCAAACTTCTTGCTGTATGCTTCCTTTTTGTATGTTATGAATTGGTATACCAATACTTCAACAGTTTCTAGTTGGTCACTGTTCCACAATTTGTTCCTTTCTACCCTTCCTATCAAAATATAAAACCTCACATTCTCTTACATTCCATCTGCCACCTTCTTCCCAGTTCAGTAGATATGTCTGTAGCCCTCTGCAGACTCTTCACAACACACACTCCCACCTAGTTTTGTATCATTAGCAAAGCTGGCTGTGTTACAATTTGCCTTTTATCCTAACAATTAGGATATCGTATATTGTGAACTGAGGGACCAGAACTGGCCCTTGAGGCACCCCACTAGTAACAGTCTGCCAAACTGAAAATGATTTACTTAATCCTACTCTCTGTTTACTGCCCTTTAACCATTTTCTATTCACGCCAATATGTTATCCCAGGAGCCCTTATTTTACATGAAAAGCTTTTGTGTGTTACATTTTCAAATGCCTTTTAAAAATCCAGATATGTTAAAACTCTTATCTGCCTTGCCATTATGTCCTTAAAATGCTCACATTTGTCAAACATGTTTTTTTCCGTTAATGAAATCATGTTGACTCGGCCTTATGAGTTCATGAATACTCTGTGTCACATGCTTAATGATGAATTCCAGTGTTTTGCCAATGGCAGATGTTGGGCTAGCTAGTCAATATTTCCCTATTTCTTTTCTCATTCTCCTTTTATTAAATAGTATTGTTACACTTGCTACCTGCCGATCTGCTTGGACTGTTCCAAGGTCAATGGAATTCTTGAAGACTATCAATTACATTTCCAATCACCTCTTTCAGAATCTTTTGTTGCAGACTCAGGCTATCACTCTGGGTTTAGTTCCCTTAATTTCTCCAGCTCTCTGTAGTGAAATGAATTACTTTGGGTTTCTCACTGTTGTCAGACCCTTGATTCCCTTCCAATTCTGCTGCATTTGTTGAGTCTTCTAACGTGAAGACAGGTACAAGGTGCATGTTTAATGCTCTGTAAATGTGGTCTCTTGACTTGGAATCTTTTGGGCATTAGTTATTACTCCCAAATCTCTCCCAATTCATTCATTTACCACTTTTCTATTTTAACATTCTGTTAGCAACATTTTAAGCTTCTTATAATTTAATACAGTTCTCAACATCCTTAGTTAGCCAGAGGTCATTTTCTTCTGCAGTTTCTATTTATCAATGTGTTTGCAATATTTTTCTAATTGCTTGTCATTGCTTACTTACTGAGAAACCATTGAATCTGATTTCCCAGTCCACCTTACCCCATACACCCCCGTAACCATATAATTGGCCTTATTTATTTTTGGCTCCAGTTTCTATCTGGTCTGTGTATCTCCCAAATGCATCGTATTCTTTCATAAATGATTTCTTATTGTGGGATTACTGATCGACCCTCTCATGATATTTTCCCTAAATTTGTTCCAGAAAATTATTCTAAATGCATTCAAAGAGCTCATCCTCCAAATTATTTTTTTCCAATTTGATTTGTCCAGCCAATACGAAGATTAAAATCCTTACTGAATATTGGAGTGTCTTTGCTACAAGCTTTTCTTACTTCCCTCGAAAATGTGCTGCTGTTAGTGGGCCTGTAAATCAATCCAACCTGTGCTTCTCTACTTCGTGTCTATCTCCACCCATACTGCTTCTCCTTCCTACTCTTCCAGGCCAAGGTCATTCCTTACTCCAAGCCTTGGGTCATCTTTGTTAATCAAGCTGCCATCTCCTTTTTCCACCTTATCACTAATTTCTAAATATTAAGTGCTCTAAAATAGTTAATTTCCAATCTTGTTCACCATACAACCACATCTTTGAAATAACGTTTTGATTAAAATCACTTAACTCTATTCTAATCATCAGTTTGTTTTGTTAAGAATGATTCATCCATCTAGTTATGTTCTTCACATCTTATCTTGAATAGATTTTGCTTCGTGATGCACTGCTACCATATAATTTCCTTCACTTCTTGTCTTGTTCTGCATATCATTGCTCAAGTTGCTACTCTGCTCTCTGACCTTAATATTTCTCTTTAAATCTAAAACCTTCCCCTTGTCTATAGTGTTGCAGAACTCTGGTGATTCATTTTGTCAGGACACTGGTCCCAGACTGGTTGATACAGAGCCCATCACAATAGAATAGCTAACTCTCCCTTCTCCCACCCAGTAATGGTGCCAATGTTCAATGCATTTACACCTCTTTCTCCCATGCCATTCTTTGAGTCATGCTTTTAATTCTGATCTGTTCTAACCTGCACATGGTTCAGGTAAAGATTGTGAGATTATTACTGCTGATGCCCTGCATTTTAATTCTATTCCCTGCTCCTCAAGCACTCTCAGCAGACCTAGTTCTATCTATATTATTGATTCCTGTCATGGTAACTATGGTTCACATACTAATTATGTCCCACTTCAAGTTCACTTGCAGACCAGAGGAGATATCAACCCTAGCACCCAGCAAGCAATGCATCCATTTGTTTCCTGACCATAGGTGTGAAAACAGTATCAATCCCCCTGGCTATACCACCCCCTACCACTAGCGTATTCGTTTCATTATCCCCAAATGAATGGTCTCTTGTATTGGTGGTGAAACATCATCCCTATGGTCTTTGTTTACATACCTGCAGGCAGTGAGTACCTTTTCCCTATTAGACAAGACTGAAGGCCGTAGCTCTTACATCATCTCACAATAGATCTGCAAACCTTACTTTCAGACACATCCACCTGCCGCAGACCACAGTCCAGCTCCTTACTTAACTTAAGGGTTCTCCTCAATCAAACCATCCAAGTTATACTTGCCTTCCCCAATCAATCAATGCCTGCAGCTCAGACTCTAGTTCAAACAGCTCTGAGTCTAAGTTCCTCAAGATGTGGACATGATTTCTGCAGGTTTGCTTGGATCCATCTGGTTTACCACAAACTTGCTGCATCAACAACATGTCACATGCCCAGCCACCCATTTCAATACTATGTTATATATTCTGTTAATTGAGATTTCTATTTTACCTTCTTGGTACTTTATTTGTTTAACTCACAAAGCTTTGGATTAAATTTAAATATCTAATACTTGAAATTTATGTGAAGCTTCAAACGAATTGGACACAGAAAGCAACAAGTCCTAATTCATTACACTCACCATCCACAGCAACTAAATTCCTGACTTTCAAACTCTGTTAAAATTGCTCTCTTTTTAATTCCTCTCTGTATATTAAGTGTGTTTTCTAAACATCATCAAAGAATCATTTCTAGATTCTTCACTCATCTCTGGGGGATGTGCTTTTGCAGGGAATAATATATTGTATAACTGGGCAGTACTGACCCTTACTATGAGCTTCGTTCTTTCTCCCTCCTTCTCTCCCTCTGCAGTGTTACTACTTGCAGGTATCAATAAAACTTCAAGCAGTCCACATCATGCTGTTAGGTACATTCTTCTCCAATGCAAAGAGAAAAGTACAAATCTTGCTTCACTCCCACTGTGCTGGCTATCAAACTCTGGACCTGGTTATTCCCAAATGAGCAACAGCAAGCCCTTTACAATGCATTCAGACTTTAGAGCTGGAGACTTTCTTGAAGTCCCCATCCTCGAAGCAGCTATTCGGTGCTGCAAAGCTTTGATCTGATCATTTTGCTGTGAGACTGCTTAGCTCGATCTATTGTACACTGCTTTTACTGCTCAGCGTATGTGATCCTGTTTGCCTGGTGCTGCTTCCAGCACGCACTTCTCCATTCGTCTTTGAACCCTGGCAGACCCCTGGCCCCACTGTTCCATCACTTTCATGGCTCCTTTGCAGGGAGGTTACCAGGTAAGGATGTTGAGGCTCAGCGCTCTTTCCAACTACTCCCCTGCCTTCTCTGTGAATAGACAGGGAACTGTTCATTAAATTGAAGAAGTCAACCAAGTAAGACCATTTACACAGTACAAATGAAGCTGACTCTTCTCTGGTACCTCACTACGATGCTGTGCATTCATCAATTGATGCAACAAAACATCAAAAACTAAAGTATAAGTATCTAGCCACACACGTACACGGAAAATACCACACTGCTATTGAAAAGCTGCCTTGTTGACAGCTGGTTCCATAAACAACTCAATCTTCTCATCGGGACAGAAGTACAGGTGCTAGCATACTGGCGCGGTTGATCACCATTTAACTTGAATCTGTCCACTACCCTGCTTTGCTGAACCCCAATATGTTCTGGCTATAGGTACATATGTGCCTCCTTTTCAACATTTCAGTGTTGTTTTTGCCCGAGGTTGTTTCTGTGCTGTTGCTCTAGACGGGTGTGTGACAGCTGAGTCCATGCTCGCTCCTTGCTTTGAAGTGGAAATATTCCAGTCCCCCGATGGTTGGTCTGTTTCCTAAAAAAGTTGAATCTTGTTATTGCTGATAGGACTTGCACAACCTACTGTGCAACTCCTACATCTTTTTAATTTGACAGTCTGGTTGCAGTAAGTCCTACCTGCCCAACTGGAGACACGGACGAGCTCATTGTGCCAAATCACATTTTATTTGGGTTAAATGTCCGCTAGATCATATTTTTGTCTTGATGGATTCTAAAATAATGCAGCAAAATGTACTCATCATCCCATCTGTAGCAGCAACGACAAACGTGGGGGAATGCCACAACTAGTTTAAAAACAGTTATGACTTATCTCTCACCAAACTGTCACCTTTCCCCATCCCTTCTGTACTAAGTCAATAGTTTTGTTAATTCATTTATAGTGCATTTCCACTAATTCAAACTAATTTTAATTCACGTCATCTCAAGGCTTAGAGCACGTTAGGAGGTGCTGATGTATGGACACTTCACCCCATTATAGGAAAGACATGGTTGAACTAGAAAGAGAGCAGAGAAGATTTACAAGGATGTTGCCAGGACTAGAAGGCCTGAATTATAGGGAGAGGTTGCCAGGCTTGGTCTTTATTCCTTGGAACGTAGGAGAATGAGGGGCGACCTTATAGGAGTGTTTGAAATTCTGAGAAACATAGGTAAGATGGACAGTAACAGTCTTTTCCCCAGGGTAGGGAAGTCCAAAACTAGGGGCCACAGGTTTAGGGTGAGGGGGAAAGGTTTAAAAGGGACCTGAAGGGCAACTTTTTCCCACAGAGGGTGGTGAGTATATGGAATGAGCTGCCAGAGGAAGTGATTGAGGCAGGTACAATAGTATAATTTAAGAAGCACTTGGATAGGTACATGGAGGGGCAGGGCTTGGATGGATAGGAGCAGAATGCAGGAAATTGGGACTGCCTGGGTGGACACTGTGGTCAGCATGGACTAGTTGGGCCGAAGGGCCTGTATCTGTACTGTACTGTTCTATGACTCTATGACTCTAATACTGTGTGCTGCTATTGACTGGTCTTAGAATAGTGTGGCAATCATGAACACGTGCCATCATTGTCAGTTACAATGCCATACACAAGGCCACAATACCACCAGCTCTTCTTGCCTTAAGCGTCCTTCGAGATACAAAAGTGCTGGTCATTACTGTGTTAGTTACTTATTCTTACACAGATAAAGACCATTCAGCCCACTGGATTCTTGTCTTCTGCCAGCAGCACAATCCCATCAGTCCCAATCCCTGTCTCCTCATTTCCCTGTCCTCTTGCAACCTGCTCTCTCCAACATGCCATCAAATTAATTCTTTTACTATGTACCAACACAAAGGATTAATTTGCAGCAATTAACCCACTGGTGTGTCTCTGGGATGTCGGAGGAAACCCAGAGGAGACCCACACAGTCACAGGGAGAACCTGCAAACTCCATACAGGCAGCGCTGGAAGATCAAATCTGCAATGTTGGAGCTGTGAGGTAGCAGGTCCAACTGTTGTGCGACCATATCTGTACTTAGGCAGTTATAGCATGTCTATGCAAACCAATACCTAACTCCAAAATGGTGTGGACCAGGAAATTAACAAGAGAATCTACTTGTAAAGTGAACGAGGTCATGCAACTTGCACATTAGTTTGTTCAGTCCCTGAGTTACCACTGGATACCACAGATACTAACTGGGTGCTGCTTTATTGTTCAATGTGTGGCTTTAGCTGTAGAAACCTCAGTTTAGAAGCTTGTGGATTCAAGTCCCAGTCCAGAAAACCAAGCTCATAATCTAAGCTCAGAGAGTGTACTTGCTCTGAGTGATCCATCAGGGTCAGCAATGTTAAGAGAAGGGCAGGGCTGGCGTCCGAGTGTCAATGAGACAGATGAAGTGCTCGGTTATCTCATTGTTGTTTGTCACTCTCTGCACAAATTTGCTGTTTCATTTCTCTGCAAAGGTGTCTATGCCTCAGAAATACTTACCAGTCTGTAAAACACATTATGTGTTGGGGCTGTGACAAAGGGTTAGATTGATCCAATTTGTTCTCTTCCTATATGACCAGAGAGTTGTTAAATTCAGATTCACTTATGCACCTTTTCTGTGTGTAATTTTGAAAATGGGGGTCAAACAAAAAAAAAAGCACACACCAGGCACTCTCCTCCATGTTACTTGTGAATTCTTGTGACTTTCCATTTGGAAACCTGACCATGTGAGGCTCTGGCTATAATATTCTCCCACGTGGTTCACCTCTAGGGAGTAACATTGTCTCCACAGCGTAATCACTTCCCAACATAATCCAATAACATGTGTTAAATTACTGGCCCAAAACGCAGTGACTGCAGCATGAATTCCACAAAGGCAGATGTGGGATTCAAAATTCTATTAAAAATAATCTGGAAATTAAAATAAAAGGTTTTTCTCAGTAATGGTGACCACAAAACTAGCAGATTGTGGTGAAACCCATCTGATTCTCCAATGCCCAGCAGGGCAGAAGATCAGCCGGTGTTACCAGCTTTGCCTTTATATGAAGCAGTGTGATTGACTCCTGCGAAGTCAGCCCCAGCTCAGTTGAACATGAATCCGGGGACTGGTGTCAAAGTCATCACGGTTGATCCTCCAGTGCAATAAGATACAGGCAGCCCCCTGGGTTAGGTGAGGGTTCCGCTCCTGAGAACTGTCTCTTAGGCGATTTCTCTGCAAGTCCCATGTCGTATCACTCCACATGCACTTGCCATTATTCATTCATTTCACTGAATATTCAACCTAACACCACCCATAACTAAACTAATGGAATATTTGCTGAATACCACAGAACACATTATTGCTATTGTTATTATTATTGTTATTATTATTACCCTGAAGAGTGCTTTAAAAATTGTATGGGAGTATTTGCATAAAGACAGATTTCCAACAGTCAGTCATCCATAAGCTGGGGAGCTCCTGTATTTCTGCTCTTGCCCTGTACCCCTTGATGCTATTTTGTGTCCAGAAGCCTACCTGCCTTAAACTTTCAATGACTTGATCTCCTTTCTATGATAGTGAATTCTAAAGTTTCACCATTATCTAAATGAAGAAATTTCTCCTCATCCAATTCCTAAATGTTTTCCCCTGTTTCTCGGCTGTGACCCTTCATTCTAGAACCTTCCCTCCAACCTCCAAACCAGACAAAACATCTTCCCTGCATCCAGACTGTCCAGTCCTGTCAATCTCTTACACATTTCAACTAGATCTCCTCTCATTCTTTTAAACTATCATGAATTTAGAACTAATTAACCCAATCTCTCTTCACATTACAATCCTGCCATCCCCAAGAATCAGCTGATGAATCTTTGCTACACTCCTCCAATGGCATGTATATTCTTTTATAGATAAGGAGACCATAACTGTACACAATATTTCAGGTGTGGTCTCACCAAGCTCCTGTATATTTGTTGTAAGACATCCTTGCTCCTGTATTCAAATCCTCTTGCAATAAATGTCAACATACTATTTGCCTTCTTAACTGCTTGCCATACCTGCCAATTTGGTGATAAATTAGGAACAAACCCTTTGTAGGTTGGGTATCTTTATTAGTCACACGTACATTGAAACACACAGTGAAATGCATCTTCTGCGTAGAGTGTCCTGGGGGCAGCCCATAAATGTCGCCACACTTCCGGTGCCAACATAGCATGCCCACAACTTCCTAACCCGTACGTCTTTGGAATGTGGGAGGAAACCGGAGCACCCGGAGGAAACCCACACAGGCACGGGGAGAACGTACAAACTCCTTACAGACAGTGGCCGGAATTGAACCCAGGTCGCTGGTGCTGTAATAGCATTACACTAACTGCTACGCTACCGTGTCTGCCCTGCCTTTGTGGGTTCCTGTCCACAAGGAATGGATTGAGTCCAGACAACTGGCATACAAGTTGTTTTGCATATTGGCATTTCCCAATCTATCACCATTAAATATTTCCTTCCTTTCTGTTTTCCCTATCAAAATGGATAACTTCACATTATGTTATACTTCATTGACCTTGTCTTTGCTCACTCACTCAACATGTCAAAATTGTCATGAAGCCTTTTTACAACCTCCTCACAACTCATATTCGCACTCTGTTTGGTGTTGGCAGCAACCTTTGAAATATTACATTTGTTTCCTTCATTCAAATCATTGATGAATATCATGAATAGCTGTAAGCCCAGTACTGGTCCCTGCAGTACCCTATTTTCTGCCTTGTCAAACAATTTTCAATTCATGCCCAATTCGTTATCCCAACTTGTGTAAGCACAATTTCCCCTTCATAAATCTACACTGACTTAAAAACTATCAATGGGATTAATCAAAGTGTCAGGTTATCATTTCCTTTATAATCCACTTTAGTATTTTCCCTACTACTAATAACTGGGTTGCAGTTCCCTGTTTTTTCTCTCCCTGCTTTTTTTTAATTGCAGAGTTGCACTGACCACCTCCAATCTGTAGGAGAAATTCCACAATCTTTTAGAATTGTGTAAAATGACAACCAAGGCATCCACTACTTCCATGGCTACTTCTTTTAGTAATCTGGGTGCAGGTTATGAAGCCCTGAGGATTTAATGGCTTTCTTGATCACTTTTTTTTACTGATACAAATTTAATTTAATTCCTCCTTTTCATTTGACTCTTGATCCTCCAGCATTTCTGGGAAGATATTTATGTTCTCTTCCATGAAGACAGAATCAGTTTTATTGTGCTACTGTTTCTTTGTTCCCCTCCAATTTCTGTCTGTAAGGCACCTTCACTAATCTCTTTTTACATACTTATGCAAGTCCACTTTTACTTTTCTTGCAAGTATGCTCTCCATATTTGTTCTCTTAATGAATGTCTTGATTCTTTTTCACTGATTTCTAAATTGCTCTCAGTCCTCAGACTAAGAGGAGATAAGATAAGATACCTTTATTAGTCACATGTACCTCGAAACACACAGTGAAATACATCTTTTTGTGTAGCGTTCTGGGGGCAGCCCGCAAGTATCGCCACGCTTCCGGCATCAACATAGCATGCCCACAACTTCCATAGAGCCACAGAACACTACAGCACAGAAAGCAGGCTATTCGGCCCTTCTAGTCTGTACCGAAACTTTATTCCGCTAGTCCCATTGACCTGCACCCAGTCCATAACTCTCCGGACCTCTCCCATCCATGTATCTATCCAATTTATTCTTAAAACTTAAGAGTGAGCTCGCATTTACCACATCAGACGGCAGCTCGTTCCACACTCCCACCGCTCTGAGTGAAGAAGTTCCCCTTAATGTTCCCCCTAAACCTTTCCCCTTTCACCCTAAAGCCATGTCCTCTCGTACTTATCTCTCCTAATCTAGGTGGAAAGAGCTTACTCGCATTTTCTCTGTCTATACCCTTCCTAACCTGAACGTCTTTGGAATGTGGGAGAAAACCGGAGCACCCGGAGGAAACCCACGCAGACAAGGGAAGAACATACAAACTCCTTACAGGCACTGGCCAGATTTAAACAGGGTTGCTGGCGCTGTGAAGCATTATGCTAACTGCTACACTACCATGCCTGCCCTTTTTTAAGACTTGCTGCTTTTTCAAGCAACTTTATATGACACCTCCTTGGATCTACTGCTATCCTTAACTTCTCTTGTTAGCCATGGTTGGGTCAGGTTTTCTTTATGGTTTTGCATCAGAAATCCACCATCATGCCTTACAATGAAATTCCCTAATCTATCAGAGCCAACTCACTCCTGATATCTGGCCGCAGTCTGTAAGGAGTTTGTATGTTCTCCCTGTGTCTGCGTGGGTTTCCTCCGTGTGCTCCGGTTTCCTTCCACATTTCAAAGATGTACGGGTTAGGAAATTGTGGGCATGCCATGTTGGCACCAGAAGCATGGCGACACTTGTGGGCTGTCCCCAGAATACTCTACTCAAAAAGATGTATTCCATTGTGTGTTTAGATGTACATGTGACTAATAAAGATGTTTTATCTTATCTAGTTAGCTTTGTGTAGATTTAGAACCCCATCATGTTTTGGTCATTCTTCCCCAGAGGACCTTGCAGAACAAGATTAGTAAATGAACCTTTCTCATTGTACAACACCCAGTCTAGCTTGTTCCCTGGATGGAAGTTCAATATTCCAGTCTAAAAACCACATTCCACAGGCGAATTCCAGGAATTCATCCTTCAATGCATTATTGCCAATGTGATTTGACCTATCTGTATGTCAATTAAAGTGACCCATTTTCCCATGGTACCCTTGTTATATATATCTTTTTTTTCCCATTTGACATCACACCTTCATGACCACTGTTGCCTGGAGGCTAAAGACAGCTCCCACCAATTCTCGCTCCTAGGTGCTTCTTAGCTCCACCGAGACTCACTTGATTTTCTGAGCCAATGTTATTCTCGCTGCCATTGTGATTCCATCGTTTACTGACAGACACTCCTATTCCTTGTCCTTTTACCTGCCCATGGAACATCCTTGGATATTCAACTCCCAGCCTCTTGTCTGTTTACATTCCTTTGTGCTGTTAATTCCTCTACGTTATTACAAACGTTTCATGCATTCAGATCCTGCTCTTTTATATTTGTCTTTTAAGAACATAAGAAATAGGAGCAGGAGGAGGCCATCTGGCCCATTGAACCTGCTCCGCCATTCAATGAGATCATGACTGATCTGGCCGTGGACTCACATTCACCTACCTGCCTTTTCCCCATAACCCTTAATTCCCCTACTATGCAAAAATGTATCTAACTGTGTCTTAAATATATTTAATGATGTAGCCTCCACTGTTTTCCTGGGAAGAGAATTCGACAGATGCACTGGTCTCTAGGAAAAGCAGTTCCTCTTCATCTCTGTCCTAAATCTACTCACCTGAATCTTGAGTCTATGTCCCCTAGTTCTAGACTCACCTATCAATGGAAACAACTGTCCTGCCTCTATCTTATCTATCCCTTTTGTAATTTTATATGTTTCTATAAGATCCCCTCTCATTCTTCTGAATTCCAGTGAGTATAGTTCCAGGTGACTCAATCTCTCCTAACAGGTTAAAACTTCATCTCCGGAATCAACCTGGTGAACCTCCTCTGCACCACCTCCAAAGCCAGTATATCTTTACTCAAGTAAGGAGACCAGAACTGCACACAGTACTCCAAGTGCTGCCTCACCAGTACCCTGTACAGCTGCAGCATAACCTCCCTGCTCTTAAATTCAATCCCTCTGGCAATGAAGGCCAACATTCCATTTGCCTTCTTGATAACCTGTTGCACCTGCAAACCATCCTTTTTGATTTATGCACAAGCACTCCCAAGTCCCTCTGTGCAGCAGCATGCTGCAATTTTTCATCATTTAAATAATAATCTAATCTTCTATTTTTCCTTCCAAATTGGATGACCTCGCATTTACCAAATTTCTACTCCATCTGCCAGACCCTTGCCCACTCACTTAACCTATCGATATCTCTCTGCAGATGCTCCACTTCCTCTGCACAATTTGCTTTTCCACTCAATTATTGTCATCAGCAAACTTAGATATGTTACACTTGGTCCCCTTTTCCAAATCGTTAATATATATCGTGAACAGTTGTGGGCCCAATACCGACCCCTGCGGCACCTCACTCGCAGCTAATTGCCAACCAGAGAAACACCCATTTATCCCAACTCTCTGCCTTCTATTGGTTAAGCAATCCTCTGTCCATGCTAATATATTTTCCCAACTCCATGAATCTTTTTCTTATGAAAAGTCTTTTTACATGGAAATACATGGTTCAGGTTGCTCAGTACCATTAGCCAGGCTAAGATATTACAATGTACAAAGTTATGTGCAAATTTGGATGTGTGAAATCAAAACCAAAAATTCCAAAATTTATTTTTTTGCTTTTGAAGTAACATTAAATTTAAAATAAGACAGATATCTTTTGATTGGTCACATGTTCATCGAAACACACAGTGAAATACATATTTTTGTGCAGAGGGCAGCCTGCAAGTGTCGCCACGCTTCCAGCGCCAGCATAGCATGCCCACAACTTCCTAACTCGTACGTCTTTGGAATGTGGCAGCAAACTGGAGCACCCAGAGGAAACCCACGCAGACACGGGGTGAATGTACAAACTCCTTACATACAGCGGCCAGAATTGAACCCGGGTCACTGGCGCGGTAATAGCGTTACGCTAACTGTTACACTACCATGGCTTTATTTCTCCAGATTCTTTCATTGGAAAGCTATTGGAATCTGCCTTGAAAATAAAATAAGTTAATATGACAGCATGGATGATGTTCAAATGATAGTGTCATGTTATTTTGGATATCCAAACATTATTTGTAATATTTTAATATCCAATAATCATTTGTAATAACTGAGCAATCAGATGTGTTCAGATCTAAAAGTGAGGCTCTCAGAGAGAAAAGGACAGAAGATTTGGTCAGATGTTATTAGCCTTTTATCTTTGGGACATATATCACATCTCTGATCATATGCACCCCCTTCCAGTTGCTGATTGTCCATTTCTTGTGACATAGACCCACAAAGAGTTTGCTTCTAATTTATCACTGTATTGGCAAGCTTAATACAGAGTCAAAATTACACTCAGTAAACAGATGTGAAGCAGCCACTCCTTGCAAGCTGTCTGGAAGCTCAGTTTTGTTCAAATTAATGTGCAGCTGAGCAGATGAAAGCACCTGCTGTTAACAACATAAAAATGTCTCAACTATTGTCCAGTATCCCTCTTCCATGCGTAATTTCTGGATTTAAGGATGAAAGAGAGAAGTCGGGTTCTGCTCAGACAGTGTCAGTGAAGTGCTCTGCATGATGGAGAGCAGCAACCCAAAAGTAATCAAAATGTCAAGCTGGCATGGAGGCTGTCACACTAGCCAAAGATCTGGAGAAGCAGGAGGGATCTTTGGGATTAAGGCAAAAGATAAAATCACATGAATCCTGCCAAGAAAATAATAGGCTCCTGCAGTTGCAATGATAGGCTGAGGATATTTAACTAGCCTGCTGCCATTGTAATCCTAGGAAATGGTGGAAAAAAAGGATGAGTATTTAGAAGCCAAGAAATATGCCACTGAGCATAATGGAAAGGAGGCCATTATTATTCTCGCAACTTGAAGCTGCTCAAACACCTGTGCAATACATCTGGAAGCAAGGAGTCTGTGGCACTTGGTTCTGCTGTTTTGAAATAAAAACTGATTGAACCTTGATCTCGGTGTCTGGGAAAGGGACATGTGTTACCTACGCTGGATCTGTGGCTGAGCTTTCCAATCAGTTCCACTGCTTAACCTCTCCCTGTTGACCCTGCAAAATGTTCTGTTCTTTTTAATGAGTACTACTGAATTTGCTGCCAACATCCTTTCGGGGAGTGCAAAATTATTTACTGTGTTTAAAAATGTTTCCATACCGTACCCTTGGTTCATTTTCAATTATATTAAATCTACTCCCCCTGGGGACATACCTTCTTCCATTGGCAAAAGCTTTACCTTATTCATCCATTGTAGTATGAAAGGTCATGGTTGTCAGGTGACAGTGACAACACTGACCCCCATGGTCGGATGATAGCATTGCTCATCGGGTCGGAAGAGACACCACTGTCAATCAAAGGTTTGGCTCTGCCCCACCCATCAAGAGCACACCTCAGGATTGGCTTTGTAACACACCTTTGTTTTTGACCCTGAATCATTGGCTTGTCTGAATTACCTAAGCAGGCTACACCCAGTTCTCCAGATGGTACACGTGGGTAATTTGCTCTCTTGCTGATCGCTGCCGGGGTCGAGACCACACCGAGGGACCACTGGTAAGAAGGTGCACTTCCACAGGGGTCTAGGAGCGTCTTAAGTAGATTCCCAGTAGCATAGAGCCATTGCTCCTCCAGATTCAGGAGGTTCAGGCAACGTATTGTTTATTCCCTGATCATTTGTACCAGTTTGTTTCGTGTGTGTGTGTGTCTGCACGCGGGCACTTCGCTCCCATTGCGACTCCCCTCATGTTTCGCGATTACCAGTGTGCAAGTGTGTATCCGTTCCTTTTCATTCTGTTCCTGTGTCTGTCTTTGTAAATAAATTCTCCTTTCTAAAATACAAGACTGTGTGTCCAGATACCTCTACTTTTGAGACCCTAAAGAACCTTTCTCATAACATCCATCTAATGCCCTTCACTCTCTTCAGCTATTTCCTTTTGCCAGTTTACTGTCGTGGCTGAACTTGACCAATGGGCAGATCCAGTCTTGGGGAGTTGTACCTCAAAGTGTCCTGGGCCTTTTTGGCAAGATGTAATCTCCACACAATCTACTCCTCAATGGGTTGGATCCCTCTGTGTCCTGCTATTTTGCATCAAGAGTCTTCTATGTGTTCAAGCCTCCCTATTCTATTGCTCCTCGTAGTCTCCACTAGTTCTTCTGCTAAAGTATCTGCAAAATTTCCTGAATCACCCATTGGTTGAAAACAGTGTGGTTGCTCCTGAAATCACTGCTGATTCCCATGCGAGGTCATTTCTTTCCACTGACTTATCTCTATTGTATTAATATTATTAATTAATTGTGGATCCATGAGTGCAGAGTGGACTGTCTAACTGGCATGAGCAAACAACACCTTTACCTTTAACTGGTGATTAACAAGCGAGAAAAAGACATTAATAGTGTCCAAATTAACCCAGATTTGTTGTCAGGAGAATATTAGAAGCATGAACAAAAATTTAGATCAGTTTTGCTAACGATGCTGACATTTTCTGAACACTATTCAGCCATTATTACATTGCACACATTGAGGCAACTCCAGATGTGAAGTGAGGTGGAGGATTTTGAGTACCGAGTTTAGGTGTAATTTTCTTTCATTTTAAGTTGTAGAACCTGCCCTTAATTTTATTTAATAATAATACTATTTCTTGTTTAAACAGAACGGCTTACAGCAGCTTGGGGAATATAGTTGATTGGAACAGAGTAATTACTTTGTCAATCTGCCTAAGGATGTGGGAGACTCAGAATGCATATAGTCCAGCACCACCATTGATAGGAAGCTCTGATTACAAGGGTACACTTGCTGATTTCTATTATAAATCTGAGCATGGTAATTTATAATAAAAAAATTTGAGTCAAAATTTGACATCAGTCATTGAACAATTCTGTATGCAGAAGTGAATTTCTAATTCATCAGGATAAATCATACTAGGTTGTTGAAATAGAATGTGCTCTATCTTCCAACATAAGTCACTTTGAGCGTGACATTTATAAGCATATAATTTGTTGAGAGTATACAGTAGTTTTTATTCAAAGCAAGTAGATGCAGAAGTTCAGGTGGTTCTTATGTAGCCCACAAGAGTAACTTACTGGGTAAAAACCAACTGAAGGGATTCTGATGTTGTTTTTTCTCAAAGTAGTAGATGGCCAGACACACTGCCTGCTCATCGCAGAGTCATTCCGTCATGCACATAGAAATAGGCCCTCCGGCGCAGAGAATCTGCACTTCTAATCAAACATCTTTGACAACTGAAGGAAGACTGTAAATTTAAGCAGTGTCCTTCATGGATTAGGTTTCAAACCACAGTAACTCTCCTCCCATAAGCCATTCTATATTGCAGGCAGACTTTTACATCTGCACGGCATCCTTTGGGAAAAGCCATACCTTATTGAAGGGTGGCATTAAGGCATCTCAACTCCAAGTGCCCTCCAGCAGATCCAACCACTGCAATAAGCTGCCACTGGCAGTACTGTTCAGCCTTAGCAAATAGAGCCCTCACCCAACTCCTCACACAGACCAATGCCATCCAATTGTGTGCCAATGTGAATCCATGTTTGACATGTGTCAGATGGAAACTGATACCTTCTGGGTTCGTCTGCTGATAATCTGCTCTGGAGCCCTTCCCATCTCTTCTTGCTGTAACAGGGTGAATGTCAGTGTCCCCTCTGGGTAAAACCTCCTTTCTAGCTCCAAGGAAGAGTCTTTGACCAGAAACATCAACTCTATTTCACTTTCCATGGTTGCAGTCTGACCTCCAGCATTTTCTGTGTTTACGTCAGATTTCTACATCTGCAGTTCCTTGATTTTCATTTCTCCTCTGAGTGGGGCATCTGACTGTGGCAGTAACACCAGGATGGGGGTTTGGAATAGAAAACTGGGAGTGCTTGGTGCAGAGCTGGCAGGGGTATGGTACTTGGGCAGTGGGTGGGTTAATAAAGGAGAGGAAGGAACTGAGTGAGGCAGGTCGTGTCAGGAGGCAACTGAAGAATCCAAGTACCAACCTGAAGGAAGGTAGGATAAAAATTCAAAGTGTGTGCACATACACGTGTTTGCATGGGTGTGTGTGTGTGTGGCTGCATGAGTGTCTGTGTATTGGAGGAGCAGAGGAGTGGAAGGTAGCTGGGTAGAGGTGTAGAGGGATGGATGGAGGAGAACTGTAGCTTGGGTAGGGTGAGGAAGCATCCTGTGCTCAGGTTGATTTCAGCAAATGGCAGAGAAGAGAGTCCAGAAATAACTGGGAGTGGTTGGAGGGGAAGAGTGAGACTCTATTGTCAGTTCAGAGTGGGAGTGGTACCTCAGGGTCATCCAAGTCAGAAGGACGAACTCTCCAGATACTTGAGGGGAGGGATATTCTGACACTCACTTTAAAATTCCATCACTCATGAAATATATTAGAGGTTTGAATTAATTCAGCATTTTTAGTGCAAGCATAGAATTACAGAATGTTATGGCCCAGAGGGATATGCTTGGCTCTTTGTGTTGGTCACCTACAAGGAACTGTGTGCCAGCTTGCTCATCATTGTTGTGAAGGGAATCCAACCAGCCCGAGGAAAAATTGGTTGGACGTTGAAATTGGACTGGAATGTGTTGAAGCGAAATTCACATCGCAGGACGTGATTATGAAGTACCCAAGGGTTTTGAGCAAAGCAGACATTGAAATTCAAGGTTCAAAGCTTATGTGAGAGTTGAGGAATGCAAGACCTGTCAATGACCAGGATGCCCTGCTCCAAGGGGAGAAACAGAGCAAGGTCTGACCATCAGACCTCGGACCATCATTTCCAAAGCTGAGCAAACTCATTTGCTCATGGGATGCAGATGTCACTGGCAATGCCAACAGTCATTGTCCATCCCTAATTACCCCTGACCTGAGGGAACAATGAAGGGTTCACCACACAGCTGGGAATGAAGTCACACACAGGCAAAACTGGGAGAAGTATGGAAGATTTACTCCCCGGAAGATCATCAGTTAAACAGGTGCAGCAATCCAGTAGTATCATGTTACTATTATTGAGACAAGCTTTAATGCTAGGTTTATTGAATTAATCCCAAGCTGTTATGGTGGGATTCAAACTTCTGCCTCTGGATCAATGGTCCTTTACCCATGGTCCAGTAACTTAACCATGACTTCATCAATGTGATGCCAAATTCAGATGGTCTGCAAGGGTGGTGTTTGTAATGTAGTTGTTAATCAAGTTCATGAATGCCATCTAACTGATACTTAACCAAATGCACAACACTTAATCACAACTTGAGAGACACATCTGTCAAAGCCTACCTTCTAGGATTTGAGAAGGAATTTGAGTTACCTTTGACTATTGATACACATTTGGATAATTTTCAGTTCAAGTAGGCTACCTTTTGGAATTTCATCCCCACACACAGCCCGAGAACTTTTCAGAGTATAATAAACCAAAATTTGGAAGGGATCAAAGGGCCTGAGTGTTCTTTGGATGATTTCACATCTCAGCAGGCTGGAAGAAGTGCTCCAAGATTTAGAAAAGCATGAAGCACATGTTAAAGCAAGCTGTGTCAAGATTACCCACATTATTACAGGTTACAATCAGAAAGGAAATCTGCACCTTGCTTTTTGAAGTGATACGGTAGCTCAGGCTAAGTTCCGGGCAGGAGTAACAGGAATTTGAATTCCACAGTTGGGGAAGTTAAACTTAAGTAATGCAATAAATCTAGAGATCAAAAAAAAGCCACTTTCAATAACAGTGACTAAAATTTCTGGATTGTTACAACTCTTTGGGTCACTCATACCTTCAAGGAAGGAAACCTACAGTCCATGCCCAGTCTGGTTTGTATGCAACTCTTCAATATGGTTGATCTTTAACTGCCCCCTACCTTGTCAGCTGAGGAAAACTTAGGGATGGACAATAAATGCAGGCATTGCTGGAGACATCCACATCATCTGAACAAATAGATGAACAAAAGATTGGATGAATCACTTGTCACTGCAGATGAGAGGACAACTAATCAAGTTTGTTTTAATCAAACATCAAGCCTGTAGAAAGCAGAGGGTTGTGGTGGAGGGAGTGCATTCAGATTGGAGGGCAGTGACCAGCGGTGTCCTACAAGGATTGGTTCTGGGACCTCTACTTTTTGTGATTTTAATTAATGGCTTGGATGAGAGGGTATAAAGGTGGGTTGACAAGTTTGAAGATGACACAAAGGTTGGTGGTGTTGTGGATAGTGTGGAGGACTGTCAAAGATTGCAGAGGGACATTGATAGGATGCAGAGCTGGGCTGAGAAGTGGCAGATGGAGTTCAATCCGGAGAAGTGTGAGGTGATACACTTTGGAAGGACAAACTCCAAGGCGGAGTGCAAAGTTAGTGGCAGGATTCTGGGTAGTGTGGAGGAACAGAGGGATCTGGGGGTTCATATCCACAGATCCCTGAAAGTTGCCTCACAGGCAGATAGGGTAGTTAAGAAAGCTTATGGGATGTTAGCATTCATAAGTCGTGGGATCGAGTTTAAGAGCCACAAGGTAATGATGCAGTTCTACAAAACTCTGGTTAGACCATACTTAGAGTACTGTGTCCAGTTCTGGTTGCTTCATTATAGGAAGGATGTGGAAGTGTTGGAAAGGGTGCAGAGGAGATTTACCAGGCTGCTGCCTGATGTGGAGAGTATGGATTATGAGGAGAGACTAAGGAAGCTAGGGCTTTACTCTTTGGAGAGAAGGAGGATGAGGGGAGACATGATAGAGGTATACAAAATATTAAGAGGAATAGATAGCATAGAGAGCCAGTGCCTCTTTCCCAGGGCACCAGTGCTCAATACAAGAGGGTATGGCTTTAAAGTAATGGGTGGGAAGTTCAAGGGAGATATTTTTACCCAGAGTGGTTGGGGCATGGAATGTGCTGCCTGGGGTGGTGGTGGAGGCAGGTACATTGGTCAAATTCAAGAGATTACCAGTTAAGCATATGGAGGAATTTAAAATAGAGGGATATATGGGGGGGAAGGGGTTAGATAGTCTTAGGCGAGGTTTAAAGGTCGGCACAACATTGTGGGCTGAAGGACCTCTATTGTGCTGTACTTTCTATGATTCTATGAAAGTACATGATGACACTTCCAATGGTTGGCCAGATTTCACAACAGATTCAGATGAAGATATTCATGCATATTTTGTTTGCAAGAGTGCATTTTTCATTGATAAAGAATGTGTTGCCTGGGGACAGACAGAGTTATGATTTCCAAGGAATTAGGATTTTGAGTTATTAAGGAATTTACATGGTCGACATCTTCAAATGTGCATGTCAAAGTCTGCCAAGATTGCAAGTTAGATAAGGCCAATGAGACAGCAGTTCAATTGCACTTAAGGAGATAACCTACTTGACTATGGCAACAATTACCCATCGAATCTGCAGAGTTGGAATGGTATTTACAATTCATTATGATGGGCAGAAGAAATGAACTGAAGAATCACCAGTAAAACTTTGATATTTTGAGGAGTTTCCTTGACATGGATTGCAGAAGACTATATCAGATAATGGACCTGTTTTTTGGAGACGAGTTTGCACAATGCATGGTCAGAAATGGTGTCAAACGTACAAGGTTTCCGCTGTCTAACCCTGCTCCTAATGGAGTAGCTGAATGTACAGAGCAAATTACTAAATATATCTTCATGAAGCAAATACTGGAACCAAGCTCAGGGAAATATCAGTTACCACTGACAAGTTTTCTAATAACCTATCAAAATATTTCTCACACCACTACTGCAGAACACCAGCTGAGCTGTTTGTCAAAAGGCAGCCACAAACAAGGTTCCCATTGCTGAAAGGAAATTTAGCACATTACCAGTGAAAAAACAGATAAACAGAAAGATGTTCATAATCAAAAGTAAGATAAAGCAAGAGGTCCAAGATGAACCAGAAGGCTGGAATGAGAAACCACCACCTGAAGTGGTTATTTGGAAGTGTTGTGAAGATATGTGGCTCAAGATCACCTGAAGCATCTTCGGAAGAGGTGGCAGGATATCTTTGCAGCGGGCTTCTCTCTGAATCCCATCCACTGACATATTTCTGCCAAAATCACGGCAGAAAATATCCCGAGAGACAGCAGAGAAATGACAAACAACTACAACAGCATGCTTTTAAGAGCATCCTAATAAAGGAAGGTAAATCCAAAGAAATGTTTACAGAGGCAGTATCAGACAAGCATGGACATTATCCAAGGAAAGAGATAGAAGGAAATGGACCGCAAGCTTCGTCAAAGAAGATTCTTTGAGAAGGCTGAGGTGGAATGTGTTGAGAGTTCCACACTGTGACAGTTGGGTCAACAAAGCAGAATGTTGACAGTGGAACTGAAGGGTATTGATGAAAGAGGGGAAGCAAACTGTGAGGATAGGAAGTCTGGCGAGAGGAGATTACAGATGTAAGGGTGATATTGCCCACTAATTTGGCCACAGGTTGAGTCCTGTACATTGTTCTGACCACTGCACCAGCGAGGATTCAGAGGAGATCGATGGAGATATTGGCAGTTCTGGAAAATTGTGTGATGATGGAAGGATGAAGAGGCTTGGACTGTTTTCCTTGGAACAGAAGAGGCCGAGAGGAGACAGAACTAAGATGAATAAAATTATGTGGGACTTAGAGTGAATATGAAGGGCCTATTTTCCTTTACAGAGGAGTCAAATGTCAGAGGACATGGTCTTCAAGTGATTGGTCAAAGAATTGGAGGGGAGGGGAGATGAGTAAAATTAAATTCACCCATAGGGTGGTATCACACCTCTGAACTCTGCCTTACAGATAGATGGCTTTGGGTAGTCAGGAAATGAAGCATCACCCCAGGATTCCTAGCCTCAGGCCTGCTTTAACAGAATGGCACATAAATGGGTCCTTCAGCCCACCTCGTCCACAGCAACTGAGATGCCTATCTACGCTAATCCCATTTGCCTCCATAAGGTCTGTATCCCTCAATGCCTTTCCCATCCAAGTACCTGTCCAAATGCCTTTTAAATGTTGTAATCTTCCTCCACCACCACCTCTGTCAGCTCATTCCAACTATTCACCATGCTTTGTGTGAAGAACTTGCCTCTCAAATCCTCCTTAAATTTCTCCACTTTCACAGTGAACCTGTGCCCTCCAGTTTTAAACTCCCCTACCCCAGGAGAAAGATTCTATCTACCCTAATTATAATTTTATAAACCTCTGTAAGATCACCCCTCTGCCTCCTACATTCCAGTGAGAACAAACCCAGCCTGTCCAATCTGTCTTATAACTGCCACCCTCCACTCCAGCAACATTCTAGTGCATCTCTTCTGTGCTTTCTCTAATGCTACCACGTCCTTCCTGAATACCAGTTAGTTATCTTACAGTAAAGTCGTTCAAATTGGAGGCTAATTTTCAAAGTGGTTTGGGGGGGGTGAGGGAAGGGAGTGGGGGGAGTTACCTCAAAGCAGGACTACTGCCAGGTTTAGGTAAGAGCCCAGACAATGTTCTTCCAGCTCTGGCTTCCATTTTACAACCAAGAAACAGGCATTGTGGCAAACAGTTGGTGGGCCATGCCTTTGAATAGTGCCCCCAATGTTGATAAGGTAAAACCAGGGAGTACCAGAGAGTAGGGGAAATGGAAAAGTTGTGGTGAGGAAACAAGGAGCTATTGCTGAAGATTCCCTGGCTATACTTGATGAAATAAGAATGCAACAAAATCAGAGTTATAGAGACATATAGCACAGAAACAGGCTCATCATGTCCATGCCAATCTTCAAATACCCGTTTACCAGCTTGTTGTGGTACCATTTGTTATGGTACCACTGAGTTAGACGATGAGGAATTGGTAATTGGTCATTGGTTTATTATTGTCACACGCACTGAGATACAGTGAAAATCTGTTTTTCATGCCATCCATATGTTTTACCATATCAGTACATCAAGGTAGTACAAGGGAATGCAGAATATAGTGTTACAGTTGCAGAGAAAGTGCAGGCAGACAGTAAGGTGCAAGGCCATGTCAAGGTAGATTGTGATGTCAAGAGTCCATCTTAACATACCAGGGGACCATTCAATAGTCTTATAACAGCAGCATAGAAGCTGTCCTTGAGCCTGGTGGTACGTGCTTTCAGGCTTTTGTATCTTCTGCTCAATGGGAGGGGGGAGAAGAGAGAATGTCCAGGGTGGGAGGGGTCTTTGATTAAGGAAGGCCTTGAGAAAGAAAATAGGTTGTCATGTGAAAGGAACCATTGGAGGGAAAAGGAAATCAGTCTGGAGGATGCCATTTATAACTTTGATTTGCGCTTTAGTGCTGTGGCAGGATTGGAAATCTGACTGTAGATAGGAACCAAGTATTTATCTACCCTTGTAAATAATGTGTTTTCAAAGCAAACTGTTGGAAAGCCTGCTTGATATTCCTTTGTTCCTGCCTTGAGTTACTAATACTCTGTCATATAGTGGGGCTATCTCAGCAGAATGTCATTCACCTGATAATCGTCATGTTTTAACTTTGAAGATGGTTTGATTTGTGAACTAAATAGCTTGTTTAAGTAGCACGGTGCTCTGAATTACCCATGATGCATCCTGACACTCCCACTGCACTCAGGAAAATTAATGCTTTACTTCAAAATGACATGGCAGCCAAGAGGCAGATAAAACAAGCACTTCAGAATAAAAAAAAGCTAATTTAACTGTCTATCAAATGCAAGATTAAAAGGTAAATGCAAAATAATTTCTGTAATGTAGGTGAGATGTCCGTGCAGTAGCAAAATTACTCAATGTCTTATTTGTTGTGATTGATTTGCAGTAAAAGGGCTTCTCAAGTTACAATATGAGAAGCTTTGCCTTATTCTCAACAAAAGCACTCTGTCAAGGACACAATCCATAATTAAAAATCTGAGTGTTCACCATAGGGAGAGTGAAATGTAATCCCTATTGGTTACTAGAAGTAAGGCAGTGGAATGCCAAGACTATTAATCAATCAAGACAGCAAAATTCTCAGATTATCCTGAAGGTTTGGAGTGTTGCCTGGGTGTGTGACCTTCTGCACAATGGGGGTAGTGGCACAAAAGAGGTATTAGCACCCTGGTCTGTAAATGGCCACCTGATGTTCCACCTTTGGAACTGAATAATGGGTGGGAGTGTAACGGGAAACTCATACTATGCACTTTGCACAAGCAAGATTAGCTCTTTCCCAATGGTCCTTTGGTTATATGCACTTCAGGTGAGATGAAGGGAACATGGAGCTGACATTTCACTGGGGTCATCCTCTACCCAATGATCTCCAGCAACAGCAGTAGTTTTCCAGTCAACCGTCTGAGCCTTTGCTAGTTCTGATCTGTCAACATCCAGCTCTGCAATGTGTAGAGGATCTGTGAGATTATGTCAAAACAAAAAGTAGTGCAGTGCACACTTAGTACTGAGTATTGTGAAAAGATAGCAATGACTTCAATTGTCACCCCATTTCATTACCCTGGCTGATAAAATTCACAGCCATCCAGGTGGACTGTAGCTTCCTGAAGTAGTCTAATGGACTAAAACATCCAAATAATCACATTAGAACTCTCAAGTACAAAGATCATGGCAAATGGAAATCAACATAAATATATCTGGATCAACATATGAATGTTTCAACTTACATGGCTGTGATGCTGCTACAAGCAAGTCCCTAACCACCCAGGACATGCCCTCTTCACATTACTACCATCAGGGAGGAGGTACAGGAGCCAGAAGACCCACACTCAATGTTTCAGTAACAGCTTCTTCCCCTCCATCAGTTCTCTGAACAGTCCCTGAACCCATGAAATCTACCTCGTTATTCCTCTTTTGCACTATTTATTTATTTTTGTAACTTATAGTAATTTTAATGTACCGCTGCCACAAAAGGATAAATTTCACGAGATATGTCAGTGATAATAAACCTGATTCTGATTCATTGTACCTGTACCTCACCGTACTTGTGCACATGACAATAAACTCAGCTTGCATAACTGGAGCCCAAGGAGAGCATCAAACCTGTGCTTTTATGTGCAGTTTAAGGTCATCAGGCTTTTGTTATTCTTTAGGAAGATGTATTCATGGAAGTATGTCAGTTTTTAAATCTAGTTCATCCTGAAACCACAAAATGATAGATTCAAGAAATTAGGAGAGATAAGTACGAGAGGACATGGCTTTAGGGTGAAAGGGGAAAAATTTAGGGGGAACTTCTTCACTCAGAGAGTGGTGGGAGTGTGGAATGAGCTGCCATCTGACGTGGTAAATGCAGGCTCACTCTTAAGTTTTAAGAATAAATTAGATAGATAGATACATGGATGGGAGAGGTCTGGATGGTTATAGACTGGGTGCAGGTCAATGGGACTAGTGGAATAAAGTTTCGGCACAGACTAGAAGGGCTGAATGGCCTGTGCTGTAGTGTTCTATGATTCTATGGTTCTATGGAATCAGAGATTCAGGAACTTACTGCTGATTCTTCAGTGAGCCTTGCATTTTTTGCACCAAAGCTCAGTGTTAATCCATGCCATTGTACCTCTTCATCGTTCCCCAAGATGTTAGTCCTGATCTATCAGCACCTAGCTCTGCAGTGTGCAGAGGATGTGTGAGATTATGTCAAAAAATGTAGTGCAGTGAACACTCAGTACTGGGCATTGTGAAAAGATAAAAGTGATGACTTCATTAGTCACCCTGGCTCATTATAGTGCAATGGGCCAAAGCTACCTATTTTCATTATGGCTTGAACTTTCTCTCCTTGCCCCAGGTAGTTGTATGTGTAGTGTCTGTTGCGTTCTCTTATATTGCTACTTCCATTAGCAAAGGACATAGAAAGATTTATCTTCAGAACTTCCTTTCTTAAAATCAGCAACTGTCTGCTAACTGCAGTGTCTGATACAACAACAGTCACCAGAAGTCACACCACAACGAGTGTACTTAAATGTGGTTTCAAATGTACACCAAACTGTCCATTTAAAACATAGTAATAAACTCATAGAAACCAATAACTAGTTCAATATATAGTTAACTATTTACAATGTACAAATATAATTGAACCAACTATAATTTCACACGATCTCTTTATTCATTGAACTCTTCACTGCAAGGTGCACTTGGCATCTATAAAGTCACTGCTCAGTGAGATCTTTCTGAGATAACTCCAGTGGGATCTTTCTGAGATAACTCCAGTGGGATCTTTCTGAGATAACTCCAGTGGGATCTTTCTGAGATAACTCCAGTGGGATCTTTCTGAGATAACTCCAGTGGGATCTTTCTGAGATAACTCCAGTGGGATCTTTCTGAGATAACTCCAGTGGGATCTTTCTCCAGATCGGTTTCATACACAGAGTTTCACATCGTACTCTGCAATTTTTGCTTCAACAAGATTGTCTTCTTTGAACCCGATTGCAGCAATCATTGCTTCTCCATGCTTCTGCTTTCAAACTATCTTGTATCCCAACTCCCACCCTTGCACCTTACACTCTTTAAACCACCGCCGTGCCCAAGGGCTTGCAGGAACTGATGGGGAGATGTCTAAGATACCCTGCTCAGGGGTGAAAGGAGTTTGAGAGATGTGCAACCAGAAGTATCCCGCTCGGGGTGAAGAGACCAGCCCTATGACCCTGGCCCGACTCCTTGCCGGAGGCGCAGTGTCCCATCTGAAGCCACAAAGCCATCTCCTCTGACCATTCCCCTCAGAATCACCAACATGGCTCAAGACTTCCAACTCTGCCATGACTGCACAAGACCATAAGGTCTTGCTGCACCTTATTTGGGCTGACATTAGTAATTTCACATTTGCTGTTACATCCCACAGGACCATCAGAGCTTTTGAACCACCTCCACATTGCAAAGCAGTCCTCTGAAAGCATCAGCTCAATCTGTGCTTGATTCAGGTCATTCATCAACGCTGTAAACAACAAGAGTTTTGTAGACACTGAGCTCTTCTCCAGAACATCTGTAGTCTCATCATCTCCATCAGTAGGGTTCTGCAATATCCCTTCACCGCCACAGCCCTTACTAAGCCTTTTACTTCTCCCGTTGTTTGTGGACTCTTGTAGAGGCGTCGACTGTTCGCCTGAAACTCTTGTGAACTAATTCCCTTTTGCTGTTGAAATAGATTACAACCTCTTCCTCCAAACTGCAAACCATTAGGGGTGGTGAACAGTCATAGAGATGACCAATTCATTGTCCAAACAAAGTCTCTCAGTTGGACTACTCACAATGAAGTGAACGAAAAGCAAAAACCTGCAGACGCTGCAAATCTGAAATAAAACAGGAAATTCTGGAAACCCTCAGCAAGTTAGGCAGCACATGGGGAGGGAGAAACAGAGTTAACATTTCAAGTTGATTACCTTTCATCAGAACTGGAAAAGTTCTGATGAAGAGTCGTCAACCTGAACTGTTAATTTCTTCTCTCTCCACAGGTGCTGCCTGACCTGTTGAGTGCCGCAGCATTTTCTCCTGTTCACTTACCCCAACTTGAGAATGCCCTCCCACCCACACCCTGGTCTAGTTTTCTGGCCATTACTTTGATTGTTTTCTGGCCAGCCCTCTGCATTCCTCTGTAATCAATGCCTCTGCCTCGGTATTTCACTTCACTTGTTGACCCATGGGGAAACAGACATACCCAACTCTTACTGGCATGTATCCTAACAGTCAGTACTGCAAATCCACAACTCTCAAATAATGCCCTCAGTATCCTCTATGTCGCTGAAGATATATTCTTCGTTAATATTTGCCACTCACAGTTCAAAACCACTCCTGGGGGATATCACTTTTCCACTCACTGGTGAGCAGTTTCACGCAATGGTTTCGTTAGCAAGCAGCATTTGCTTTGGTTAAGCAAACAGTGGGTCGAGATGCATCTGTGGGGGGAAGGAAACGTCGATGTTTTGGTTCGAAACCCCCTGCATCAGGGCTATTCCTCAGCTGTACTGTTCTATGTTCTATGATTGTTTCAAAAATGCAGTCTCTTAATCCAAGCGATGATCTAGTCTACTCATACGATCACTGGTGTCCACTCATATCCCACTATTGTAATAAGCAACTGGGCCGATCTGTCTCTCTGGGGAAAGACCACACATCTCCCCATCGCTGAGGAAGTCTCTCCTGCAACTGTGCCCAATGCTGTCTCACTTCACCTCTGTGGTTGGTGATTGAGATATCTGAGGTCCACATCCTGACCCACAATGGGCTGACTTACTGCAGTGCCATTCTACCTATTTATAAGCAGTGTCCTAACCAACCACCTTCAGCTGCTTCACCAATGACCCTACTCCATAATAAAGCCAGAAGTGGGGATGTTCATGATGATTGCACAGCAGGAGACAAATCAAACCATTGTTCACCTATTCTTATTTGTCCTGGTGTCACACTTTGATAAAAACTCTTGTGAAGTGTATTGAGAGGGTTTATAGTGTTGTTATAAGTGCATCTTGCTTTGCTGTTATATCGTGAAAACTGAAACAAATAACACTTCACAAAACATTTAGTTCCTTGTATAAACTTTCATTGTAGACCATGTTGTCTGTTGAGATATCTCAATATAAAGACAATCTTTCACTCATTTACTGCTCTACCCCACACAAATAAATGGAGTGACACAATTCTTCAGGTCTTTTGAAAGCATCTTCTGAATTTTCAGAATAAAGGCTTCTGATAGGCATTTACTAATCTATTCTCACACTGGTAAAGGTCACTCTTGATTAGTAGGGGTTGTGTAATGATTTCTAATGAATATAACCCAAGCATAGACCTCTTTGACAAACTTAAGATTGGTAGAACAATTAAAGGAGAACGCACAATGTTTGGGTTTATTGCTAAGGAACCAAACTATAGTTAGGAGAATTTGACTATTTGGGATTAGAGCATGGATTTAACACATATATCTGGGAATACAGATAATTGTTTTACCAGAATGTATCCATGCATTGAGGAATAGGGATAATGAAACATTTACTGTGTTCACATGGATCAGTTAAAGGAACAAGACCATTCACATTGTAACAAAATCAGAAGACACTGGAGATATTCAGGCCCGAAGAAAGATCATTGACCTGAAAAGTTCTCTCTATTTCTCTCTCCACAGATACTGCCTGACCCACCAAGTGTTTCCAGCAACTTCTGTTTTTACTTCAGATTTGCAGCATCTTTAGTTTTACTGTGCCAATTAAATTAGGTCTTTTTTTTTTCCGAGGGATCCATTTGGATAACAGTTCCAAAGTGATCTTGGTTTGCCCAGCTCTCAGGGTCCCTTGCACTTGTCATTCTGTTTGCAATGGTTTCCAGTCACTGCTGCAGTAAGTTATAGAACTGGCTGAAGTACTTCAGCAAATACATTGCAAAATAAGATCCAAGTATTGATTTTGCTGGTCCCTCAGGAACATAATTCTAATCAAAAGGCAAATTCAGCAAGGCTATGAGATGGGAAAGCAGAATGCACGATTGGACATCAAAGTATTCCTGATGTTCTGGCAATGGATACTAATTCCTGGAAGATCACAGGGGTGCTGACCTCTGAATCCAATTCTCCAGTCTGCACATTACTATACTAAATGCCTTGAATTTATCCTCATATAGCAAGCCTGTGGCCAGGGAAAAGGTGATCATATCACAGTAATGTGATAGTATTATAAACAAGGTTATCAGCTGCACAGGCAGGACTGAGTGAGAAGGAAAATGAAGGCAGATTGCTGAAGGACAAAAAAAAGAGAAAAACTGAAAAAGACAATGAAAATGAAATAAGCTCAAAAGGAGAAGGACATTAAACAGGCAGAAGATGGCAAGGAATTAAAGAATAATGAGAGTTCTCTTGCTCAGTCTGTCAGAAGGAACAATTGGTATCTGTAGAGATATGCTCTATTGTGGATTGTCATGATACCAAGCTGTTCAATGTATTGGTTGACAAGGTAAACGTTTATGAAGAAGGTCAAGAACTCAATTGCTATATTATTGCCTTTTCTACTTCACTCATTGAGTTTTCTTTGCCTATTGAAGAAATCCCACAGCCAAACTGCAGTAGAAAATGAAGACTTTCGCAAAGAAAATAGCCGATTGAATACAGACAGGAATGCACTTCAGTAGAACATCGACTTACAAAGAAACTTCTAACCTAACTCAGCTGGAATGGACTGAACTCATTCACTATAATAGCTTCTCTTATTAAACACAGAGAAGTTGAAAGGTTTGAACAAGGGCTTAAGCCAGCTCATGGATATGACAGGATTTTCGGGAAGGAATTACCTTATATTTAATGGGAAGGGAAAGAACAGCTATAAAATGTGTCAATGACAATATGTACCTCTTGTTTTCCTGCTGATCTTCATCTCTTTCATAAATATTAATAGCTATACCTTATAATTGCTCAGGGTGCATTCAATTATACAATGATAATTTAGCCATAATCTTCCAAAAGTCTCCTGATTCAGGAATTTCCCCTTGGATTTTTGTTAGGTGAAAGTGTACCAGAAAAGTGTACACCTGTTACTCCAACATCATTGGTAGAGAAGTTGTTGAAATCTCCAATGGAGGACACAGTGACTGAGAAAGTTGAGTTCATTGGAGGGAGCTATCAAAGGTTTGTAAAGGATAGGTCATGCCTACAATGTTATAGACAATTCCAATGGATGTACTTTATAAGGACAGGCGTCTTAAGCTTCTGCATGATAAATTTTTAGCTAAAATTAAAAAGTTCATGAAATTAAGAATACATTATTAACCTGATTACCAGACTGGTTAGATGGTAAGATGCAAAGCAGAAGAGTAATGGGTGCAGATAACAAGTGGTATTCCACAAGGATCTTGTTGAGGGGTCAACTATTATTATTGATGACATATAATACATAGAATGTCTGGTGCCTGGAATGAGCTGCCAGGGGTGGTAATGGAGGCAGATACAAAAGAGGGATTTAAGAGGCTCTCAGAGAGGCACATGCCTATGCAGAGAATGGAGGGATGTGGACTATGTGCAGGCAGAAGGAATTAGATGTCATTAGCTTAATTAGTTCAGCACAACACTGTGGGCCAAAGGGCCTGTTCCTGTGCTGTACTGTTCTATGTTCTAATATAATGGACAACTATATGTTTACGTTTGCCAAGAGCACAAAGATTGGTGCAACAGTAAAAAAGTACAAAGTGGCACAGATAGATTAAATGAGTGGACAACATTATGAGACATTTCAATGTAAGTAAGAGTGAGGTCATCCACTGCGGACCAGAAAGTATAGATTTATTATTTCAGTGATGAAAAGCCAGGAATGATGGAAGTCCAAAGTGATTTAGAGATCACAAGAGTGCAGTGGTCAGGGTCAAAATAAGTCAAAAAGGCGAATGAAAGAGAGTCCTCTGAGTCATTCAGCACAGAAACAGGCCCTTCGGCCCACTATGGCTATACCGACCATCAATCACCTATCTATATTCATCCCATTCAGCAGCATTTGTCTGTAGTCTACTGTGCCTTGGCTATTCAAGTCCTCATCCAGATATTTTTTAAATGTTGTGAGAATACTCAGTGTGTTCCAGAATGCAAAAATTCTTCCTCAGGTCCCTTCTATACTTCTTACTCCTCACTTAAAACATATCCCCTCTGGTCTTAGACTCCTTTGCCATGGGGAAAAGCTTCTTGCTATCTACTCTATCTGTGCTTCTCATAATTTTTTATACCTTTATCCGGTTTCCCCCTTAAGTCTCCTCTGCTCCAAGGAAGATAAACGCAGGCCTCCCCATTTTGTCTTCATAACTGAAACACTCCAAATCAGGGAACATCCTGGTGAATCTCCAGTGTAATCATGTCCTTCCTATCATGTGGAAACCAGAACTGTGCACAATATTTCAGCTGTGGTCTAACTAAGAACTCCTTGCTCTTATATTCTATGCCCTGGCTAATGAGGCCAAGCATCCTGTGTGCCTTCTTTACGACCCTATCTACTGTGCTGCCACCCTCAGGGGTCTACAGACTTGTACATCAAGGTCCCATTGTCCCTCAATACTCCCGAGGCACTAGATTTCATTGTGTATGCCCTAGATCTCTCCCCCAGAAAAATGCATCACCTCACACTTAACAGGATTAAATTCCATCTGCAATTGCCTTGTCATTTTACCCACTGATAAATATTATTATGTAACCGTAAACTACCCTTATTATCAACAACACTACCTGGAACATAGAACAGCACAGAAACAGGCCCTTCAGCCCACGATGTTGTGCCAAGCTAATTAAACCAATAATTAAATGCCTAACTAAACTGATCCTTTCTGCCTAAACAATATTCATATTGTTCCATTCTCTGCACATTCATGTGCCTATCTAAGAGCCTCTTAAGTGCCTCTATCGTATTTGCCTCCCCCACCACACCTGGGAGCACATTCCAGGCACCCATCACCTACTGTGTAAAAAAATTTGCCTCATACATCTCCTTTGAACTTACCCCCTCTCACCTTAAATGCATGCCCTCTAGTATTAGACATTTTGACCCTGGGAAAAAGATACCAGCTGTCTATGCCTCTCATGATCTTATAAACTTCTTTTAGTTATAAATGTCTTCCCTCAGCCTCCGCCGCTCCAGAGAAAACAATACAAGTTTGTCCAACATCTCCTTGTAGTGCACACCCTCTAATCCAGGCAGCATCTTGGTGAACCTCTTCTGCACACTCTCCAAAGCCTCCACATCCTTCCTATAATGGAGTGACTAGAATTAAATGCAATACCCCGGATGCAGCCTAACTAGAGTTTTATAAAGCTGTGATATAACTTCCCAACTCTTGAACTCAGTGCCTCAACTAATAAAGGCAAGCATACCATACACCATTTTTGCCACCCTATCAACCTGTGCAGCACTTTCAGGGAGCTATGGACTTGGACCTCAAGATCCCTTGCCACTGACAGTGTACTGTCCCTTAACATTTGATCTCCCAAAGTGCAACACCTCACATTTGGCCAGATTAAACTCCATCTGCCATTTCTCCGCCCGTAACTGCAACAGATCTATATCCTGCTGGATCCTTTGGCAATCTTTTACATTATCCACAACACCACCAATTTTTGTATCATCTGCGAACTTACTAACCCTCCCATCGACACTTTCATCCAGGTCATTTTTCTGTATCACAATCAGAGGTCCCAGTACGGATCCCTGCAGAACACCAATAGTCACAGACCTCCAGCCAGAATAAGTCCTATCGACCTCTGTTTTCTATGGGCAAGGCAATTCTGAATCCAAGTGGCAAAGTTACCATGAATCCCATGCATATTAATCTTCTGGATGAGCCTCCCATAAGGGACCTTGTCAAATGCCTTACTAAAATCTGTGTAGACAACATTCACAGCTCTACCTTCATTGATCACCTTCATCACCTCGTCAAAAGACTCATTCAAGTTAGTAAGACACGACTTGCCCCACACAAAACCATGCTGACTGTCCCTAATTAGACCATGCTTTTCCAAATGCTCAGAAGTCCTATCTCAAAGAACCCTCTCCAACAGCTTCGCTACCACAGACATGAAACTCACCGGTCTGTAGTTTCCAGGATTATCCCTACTTCCCTCCTTGAATAACAGAACATTAGCTATTTGCCAGTCCTCTGGGACTTCGCCTGTACCTGCAGAGTACACGAAGATCTTGGTCAAGGCCCCAACAATCTCATTTCTTACCTCTCTCAATAACCTGGGGTATATCCCATCAGGCCCTGGGGACTAATCCATTTTAATATTCTTTAAGGGACCCAACAGAACCTCCTTCTTTATCTCAAATGCTCTAATGTATTAGCAAGCTCCACAGTGACCTCAATATTCTCCATGTTTTTCTCCTTGGTAACTACTGACGCAAAGTACTCATTTAGGATGAGTACTAGAAGTCATTCTAATGAGTACCTAATTTCATGTCATTTACATACTTATTAATCATACTTGCAGCATTCACATTTAATCTGTTAAAATATATAACAAACAGGGTGCTAACACCATTCCCTGGGATGTACAGCTAGTCTCAGTCTTCAGGTCACAAAAACATCCCTCACTATCACACAATCTCTGTTATTAGTAAGCCAATTTTGGATCAGTTTTCCAACTTGCCTTGGATCCCATGTATCTAACCTCCCACTGACACTTCATCCACTTGCTTGGATTCATTCCCTGGGATTAGACCCAGCACTGCCACATTCCTCCTTGGACTATCAATGCAGTGGCACCAAAAGCTCTTCTGGAGGTACTTTAAAAATTCCACCACATCTAATCCTCTCGCATTGAAGTGAACCCCGTTAATATTGGGGAAGGGCGGCACGGTAGCGTAGCGGTTAGTGCGACGCCATTACAGCGCCAGCGATCGGGGTTCGATTCCCATCACTGTCTGTAAGGAGTTTGTACGTTTTCCCCGTGTCTGCGTGGGTTTCCTCCGGGTGCTCCGGTTTCCTCCCACATTCCAAAGACGTACGGGTAGGTTAATATGGGTTTAAAATGGGTGGCGCGGACTCATTGGGCCGGAAGGGCCTGTTACCATGCTGTAAATAAAATTTAAGAAAAAAGTTGAAGTCCCCTACTCCGGCAACCCTATTCCTCTCACACCACTCTGTGATTGCCCACATATCTGCCCCTCTATCTCCCACTGACTGTAAGGAGTCCTGTAGTAACCCTCAGCAAAGTGATTGCCCCATTTTTATTTCTAAGCTCTCCCCATATGGCCTCATTTGAAGAGCCTGCCATGATGTTTTCCATCATTTCTGCAGTGATGATCTCCTGGATGAATCATGCAATGGCCCCTCCTCTGTCACATTCTCCCTTCCTTCACATCTGAAACTTCAACACCCTGAAACGTTAAGTTGTCAATCCCATTCTTCATTCAACCTGCTGAGTTCCTCCAGCACTTTTTGTGTATTGCTCCAGATTCCAGCATCTGTAGAATTTCTTGTGTCTCCAGTAAAATCAATCTTTCATCTTCCAGAAATTGCAAGCCTACTTTAGGGACTTTGTTCATGGAGACACAAGAAGTTCTGGAATTTGGAGCAATACACAAAAAGTGCTGGAGGAACTCAGCAGGTCAGGCAGCATCCATGGAGGGAAATAAACAGCCGACATTTCGGGTTGAGACCCTTCATCAAGACTGGAAAGGAAGAAGGCAGAAGCTAGAATAAGAAGGTGGGGGGAGGGGGAGGAGCACACGCAGGCAGGGGAGAGGTGAGTTCAGGTGAGAGGGGGATAGTAGGTGGATGGGGGAGGGGGAGAAGATGTAATAAACTGAGAGGTGATAGGTAGAAGAAGCAAAGGGCTGAAGAAGAAGGAATCTGGTGGGAGAGGGCTGTGGACCATGGAATACGGGATAGAGGAGGGGAGGAGAGGAGATGGGCAGGTCATCAAGGTGGGAGAAGGGAGCCACAGAAATAAGGGAAGACAAAGGAGTGGGGGGAGGGGTGAAGAAAAAGAAGGGGAGGGGTTACTGGATGTTAGAGAAATCAATGTTGAGGCCATCAGGTTGGAGACTCCCAAGGCAGAATATAAGGTTTTGTTCCTCCAGCCTGCATCTGGTCTCAACATGGCAGTAGAGGAGGCCATGGATAGACATCAGTATGGGAGTGAGATGTGGAATTGAAGTGGGTGGCCACCGGCTGTTGCAGCGGATGGAGCGAAGGTGCTTAACGAAACGGTCACCCGATCTGCGTCGGGTGTCACTGATGTACGGGAGGCCGTATCGGGAGCACCGAATGCAATAAATAACACCCTCAGACTCATAGGTGAAGTACTGCCTCACCTGGAAGGATTGTCTGGGACCCTGAATGGTGGTGAGGGAGGAGGTGTAGCACTTGGTGCGGTTGCAGGCATAAGTGCCGGGGAGGGAAGGGAGTTGTAGAGAGCACCGTCCTTGTGGAAAGCAGAGAGAGGGGATGAGGTGAAGATGTGCCTGGTGGTAGGATCCCGTTGGAAGTGGCGGAAGTTATGGGACGCGAAGGCTCATGGGGTGGTAGGTGAGGACAAGGGAAACCCTGTCCCTGTTATGTGGGAAGGGGGTGAGGGCAGACATGCGGGAAGTGGAGGAGATGCGGGTAAGGGCAGCATTGATGGTGATGGAAGGGAAACCCCAGTTACTGAGAAAGGAGGACATCTTGGATGTCCTGGAATGGAAAGCCTCATCATGGGAACAGATGCGGCGGAGGCGGGGGAACTGGGAAAAGGGGATGGCGTCCTTGCAAGTGACAGGGTTGGAAGAGGTGTAGTCAAGGTAACTGTGGGAATCAGTGGGGTTGTAGAAGATTGATTTTAATGGATTTTGAACAGAAGCAGGAAATGTAAAGATAACTGCAGAAAAACTCCATGTAAAAAGAAAATGCTGGCATTCTATAAAAACAAAATTGGTCCAGAAGTTACTTAATTTATAGTTAGTTGTTTCATAGCTACCTTTCATTTTGATAGAATGAAAGAAGCATTTTTCTGCTGGTTGTGATATCTGGGACGAGGAGCCAGTTTCAGAATTAGAGCCAATCCATTCAGGAAAAAGTGTCCTCCACGTTCCACTTACAATGGAGAATGAGAAATCCAGGCAAGGCTGGAACATCTGGCTCACCACCCTACTCCTGCACTCTCCAGTAACTTGCTGAGGAATGGGTCGGAAGCAGCCACGGCCAGGGAGGGCTGCAATGGGAATACTTCATTAAAATTTACTATAACTAAATTCAGCACTACCAATTGATGTATTTACTTATCGGGTGAGGAAACAGATTCTAATGCAATCAGCCCCAACTCTTTCAGCAGTATATTCTTATATTTCTGCTCAAATCAACTCTGCTACAAATATTTCAGTTTGATATCAACAACTAAACCCAGAGATAAGCAATGCCCTTTTGCTTCAGGATGACATTTTGTGAATAAAATGCAAGCCAACCAGATACCATTTAATTGGAACCTGGAATTTAAAAAGAAGATCATGAACTTATACCTGTAATTAACAGAGGGTGGGCAGGTTTGGAGGCACTGTAATTATACAGGGATAAAGCTCTCAGTGTGTTGTGGAGCTATAGCCCGTTATTGTTGTCGTTGGCTCTCCCTGGTGCAGATTATGCCACAGGGAATTCTGTTTAAAGCAAGGAGCTAAAGCTATTAACAAATAACAGTACGGCACAGGAGGAGGTCCTCTGGCCCAAAATGTCTGTGCTGACCATGATGCCAATCCAACCTGATCCCATCTGCCTGCACATGGTCTGTATCTCTCCATCCCCTGCCTGCCGAAATGCTTCTTAAATGTTGCTATCATATCTGCTTCCACCACTTCCCCTGGCAGTGTGTTCCAGGCATCTGACACACTGTGTAAAATACTTGCCTCGTGAAATTCCTTTAAACTTTCCCCCTCTCACCTTAAGCCCATGCCCTCTAGTATTTAACACCTCCTTCCTGGGAAAAATACTCTGAATGTCGACTCTATCTATGCCTCTCATAATTCTATAAACTTCTGTCAGGTCACCCCTCCAGACACTCAGAAGAAAACAATCCAAGTTTGTCCAAACTCTCCTTATAACTAATACTGTCTAATCCAGACAACATCCTGGTGAACCTCTTCTGCACTCTCTCCATATCCTCCACACCCTTCCTGTGATGCAGTGACCAGAACTGCACACAGTACATCAAATGTGGCCTCACCAAAGTTTTGTTGATTTCCCAAATTTTATACTCAACACCCAACTGATGAAGGCAAGTATACCTTATGCCTTCTTTATCACCCTATCTACTTGTGTTGCCACTTTCAGGGAGCTATGGACTTGCACCCCAAGATCCCTCTGTACCTCAGTACTCCAAAGGGTCCTGCCATTTACTGTATACTTTGGTCTTACAACTGACTTCCTAAAGTGAAACACCTCACTCTTGTCCAGATTAAATTCCATCTGCCATTTCTCTGCCCAGGTTTCTAACTGCATCCTGCTGAATCCTTTGACAACCTTCCTCACTATCCACAACTTTGCCAATTTTTGTGTCGTCTGCAAACTTGCTTTTCAGTCCACTGACATTTTCATCCAGATCATTTCTATGTGTACGTCACAAACAATAGAGGTCCCAGGACCAATCCCTGAGGAACACCACTGGTCATGGACCTCCAGTCAGAATAATGCCCCTTCACCACCACCGTCTGTCTCCTATGGCTGAGCCAATTTTGAATCCAACTGAGATGAAAGTGAACTCATAACAACTTAATAATTGAACTGGTTAATAATTGACCAATAGAGCTGGTGCTTTAAGGGGATACATTCAAAATTTTTAAATTTAAGTTTTAAGTTTTATTTACAACGTGGTAACAGGCCCTTCCGGCCCAACGAGTCCGCGCCGCCCATTTTAAACCCAAATTAACTTACCCATATGTCTTTGGAATGTAGGAGGAAACCGGAGCACCTGGAGGAAACACACGCAGACACGGGAGAACGTACAAACTCCTTACAGACAGCGACGGGAATCAAACCCCGATCGCTGGCGCTGTAATAGCATCGCACTAACCGCTACACTACCGTGCTGCCTCTCATAAGTAAGCTTAGAACTTAAATGACACATATCACATCCCACCTGAAGAAGTTAGTTAAGTGGTTAAAACAGAAGCTGCTGGAAACACTCAGCAGACCAGGCAAAATCTGTGGAAGAAGAGTCTTTGACTTGAAATAGTTTTCTTTTTCTCATGTTTTTCTTGTTCCTTTTCTCTTTCTTGCACTGGTAAAATGAGTCTGTGTTAAGAATATTTAAGTGAGTGTGTGGTAAATCCCTTGGGCAGGATTCCCAGAGAGTCAGTGGAAGTGATTAATGTTGATTTAGTCAAATACAAATTAGTATAGAGATGTATGAATGGCTGGCATGGGCTTGGTGGGCCAAAAGGTCTTTTTCCTTGCTGTTTTGACAATGTCTGACACCACTGCATTGTTAAACAAACTGCAATCACACAACCTCTTGCTGAAGACACACTCGTTGTCTTTGCTTCCTCTGAATCAGTTTGTCTGTCAATTGTTCTCTTGTCCTCTTTTCCATGAATTTAATGCTTTCGTCTTCTCCGTTCTCTCTCTATCCCCCTCTCCCTTCCCCTCTCTCTTCATATGTTCACCACTTCAGTGAGTTCTTCCACCCATCATCTGCACAATTTCTGTTTCTGATTTCATTTTACGTTCACGAATTTCACTCACATAAAATGCCATCAGCCCTGATTAGCTCCACTCCTCTGGTGCATCAGTAAATAAAGTGCTACACCTGCTGTGTCCTTCATCCCTTTCAATAAGTGAATAAGTGTCCCTTTAATACTTCAACACCAATATCTTCATGTCTCTCAGCAAATTAATGAAAGCCACTCCAGGTTATCTTTTGTTCTACCTGCACTGAGTCTTCCTCTGACAGCTTCCCTGATATGGAACTCCTGTATCTATTACTGAACAAGCTCACATCAAGAAGTGAAGAACTTGCTCTGCTATCATGTTTTTCGCAAATTCCAACATTTCACAGGCATTAAGGTACTTTGAAAAGCAACCACTCATAAGAAAGTTTAGAACTTAAATGACACATAACAAATCTCACCTGAAGAAGTTAGTTAAGTGGTTAAAACAGAAGCTGCTGGAAACACTCAGCAGACCAGGCAAAATCTGTGGAAGAAGGGTCTTTGACTTGAAATAGTTTTCTCTTTCTCATGTTTTTCTTGTTCCTTTTCTCTTTCTTGCACTGGTAATTATCTACTGTGAAACTCAGTGCATACTTAGGTTTAACAATTATAGATTAATGACACACTGAGGAATTGATGTGTTAGTTGGTGAAATGAGTTTACAGGATCTTTTTTTTTATCTTCAGGTAAAGAACCTTCCCCCTCTCATCTGGACTCACCTATCACCTGCCTACATGTGCTCCTCCCTCCTGCCCCCACCTTCTTATTCTGGCTTCTGCCCTCTTCCTTTCCAGTCCAGATGAAAGGTCTTGACCTGGAACGTCGACTGTTTATTTCCCCCCATAGATGCTGCCTGACCTGCTGAGTTCCTCCAGCATTTTGTGTGTGTTGACAGAAGTGTCTCCAGGAGCTAGAAATCTCAAATAAACACAAAAAATGTTTTTTGTCTGTTTCTCAACAAACTGTCTACCTGTTTCAATGGTGCTGAGATGGAGTTCCTGGGTGTAAACATCTCCAATAGCTTGTACTGGTCCAGCCACTTGAACACCATGGTCAAGAAAGCACACCAGCACCTCTACTTCCTCAGAAGGCTAAGGAAATTCAGCATGTCCCCGATGACTCACACCAATTTATACAAATGCATCACAGAAAGCATCCTATCCGGATGCATCACAGCTTGGTATAGCAACTGCACTGCCCAGCTCATCACGTAAATCAGCGTCCCCTACATTGACTGTCTACACTTCCCGCTGCCTCAGGAAAGCAGTCAACATAATTAAGGACCCCTCCCACCTCGGCCATCCTCTCTTCTCACCTCTCCCATCGGGCAGAAGATATAAAAGCTGGATAGCACAAACCACCAGATTCAAAGTCAGATTCTATCCCTCTGTTATCAGACTCTCAAATGGACCTTTCATACACTAAAAGATAAACTCTTGAACTCATAATATCTCAATCTACCTCATCATGTCCCATGCACTTTATTTGTCTACCTGCACTACACTTTCTCTGTAACTGCAACATTATATTCTGCATCCTGTTTTTTTTAATACCTCGATATGCTTACAGTATATATGGAATGATCTGCCTGGATGGCATGCAAACAAAAGCTTGTCACTGTATTTCGGTACATGTGACAATGATAAACCAATACCAATACTTTTTGATTAGTTGAGGGATAAATACTGGTCAGATACCAATATTCCAGATTAAGCTATATTTTTTTGTTTGTAGGGGAGCCAAAGATTCAGAAGAGGGGAGCTGAGACCAAAATCAGATCAGAACATGGCCTCAGCTCCACCTTCCTCCCATCCTGCTCCTACTTTTCTTCTGTAATTTTCCTGTTCTTCCAATAGTTCCATACTCTTCATTTATCTGGCAGCATCTTTGTTAACACAGACATGTGGCTATTCTGTTTGAGGTGTAAAGGGACAGTCCACAAGTGTGTCTCGAGAAGGCTTTAGCTTAATGGAAGACTAGAGACTGCAGATGTTGGAATCTGCCTCTTGTCTCCTCACTCCACCCCTCCCCACTCCTACCTGGATCCTCTGCTCCTCCTCAGTATACGTATCACCTACCGGCCCGTCTCTCCCCTCCCTCTCCACTCTCGGTCTTGACCAATTCCTTTTGATCCACAGATGCTGCCCGACTCACTGACTTCCTCCAGCAGATTGTATTTTGCTTTAGTTTCATACTTTGTCCAAAAGACTATGCCTTTAGTGTTCCCTGAAATCTGCACCAGGAGTCTCGTACTCTGAAGAAAGTTCTTAAATTAAATTTTTTTAAATTAAATTTTATTTACAGCGTGGTAACAGGTCCTTCCGGCCCAATGAGTCCGTGCTGCCCATTTTAAACCTGCAGATTGACCTACCCGTACATTTTTGAGTCCATAGTTTCTGATTTGGCTACAAGTTCAACCACCAAGCACTGCTGACTTTCCTCAATCTTAATTCCAGATTCTGCTGAGGACTGAACAAAGGGTGGTGCAGCTGGTAGGGTCGCTGGTTCACAGCACCAATCCTGACCTTGGGTGCTGTCTGTGTGGAGTTTGCATGTTGTCCCTGTGTCTGTGTGGGTTTCCTCCCACATCCCAAGATGTGCAGGTTGGTAGGATAATTGACCACTAAGTTGCCCCTTGTGTACAGGTGAGTGGTGGAATATGTGAGGGAGTTGGTAAGAATGTGGGGAGAGTAAGACGGGACTCATAATAGACACAAAAGAGGCTGCAGATGCCGGAATCTTGAGCAAAAACAAGCCGTTGGAGGAACATGCAGAGAACGGCTGGAGGAACTCCGCAGGTCAGGTAGCATCTATGGAGGGAAATAAACAGTCAACCTTTCGGCTCAAGACCCTTCATCAGGACTGGAAAGGAGGAGGGCAGAAGCCAGAATAAGAAGGTCTGGGGGGGGGGGGGGGGGGAAGAAACACAGGCTGGCAGGTAGTACGTGAGTACAGGTGAGGGGGGAAGGTAGGTGGGTGGGGGAGGGGAGAAGCTGAGAGGTGATAGGTAGAAGAGGCAAAGGGCTGAAGAAGGAGGAATCGGGTAGGAGAGGGCAGTGGACCATGGAATAAAGGGAAGGAGGTGGGGAATAGATGGGCAGGTCATGAGGCCGGGGGAAGGGGAAAGGGGACCATAGGAATGATAACAGATAAAGGGGAGGGAAGGAGGTAGAAAAGGGGGGAGAAGTTACCGGAAGTCAGGGAAATCGATGTTAAGGCCATCAGGTTGGAGACTACCAAGGCAGAATATGAGGTGTTGTTCTTCCAACCTCCGTCTGGCCTCAACATGGCAGTAGAGGAGGCCATGGATAGACATGTCAATGTGGAGGAACTCAGTTTTACTCAGTGCAAATGGATACTTGATGGTCAGTGTGGACACTTGGAATTATACAGCACAGGAGCAGACCCTTTCAACCCACTTCATCCATGCCATCCGTGATGTCTATCTACTCTAATCACATTTGCCTCCATTAGGCCCATATCCCTCTCTGCCTTTCCTGTCTAGGTGTCTGTCCAAATGCCTTTTAAACATTGTAATTTGATCTGCCTCTAGCTCCTAGTCTGGCATCTTATTCCTGATAATCACCACCCTCTGTGTGGAAAAACATACCCCCAGATCTCCTTTAAATTTCTCCCCTCTCACTTTAAACTCGTGCCTTCTAGTTCTGGACTCCCCTGCCCTGGGAAAAAGACTCTGAGTATCTATCCAATTTATGCCCCTCATAATTTTATAAACCTCCATACGGTCACCCCTCAGCTTCCTATGTTCCAATGAGAATAAAACCAGCCTTTCCAATCTCTCCTTTTGACTGCAGCCCTCCATCCTGGGCAACATCCTGGTGAAAAAGATAAACCACTGGAAGTACTCAGTAAGTCGAGCAGCATCAGCGGACGCAAAGAGATGGTCAATGTTTTGGGTCGAGATCCTGCATCAGGACATATGACAACAGATTTACTGTTTAATTAATGTTTCAGGTCAACAATCCTTCATCAGAACTGATACTTCTCCAATTCTGATTAAGAGTCTGACCTGACTGTTAACTTCATTTCTCCTTCGACAGATGCTTCCTGACCTGCTGACTGTTTCCAGCACTTTCTGCTTCTATTTTAGATTTCCAGCATCTGCACTTTTCTGTTTCTCTGGTGGTTAATTGCCTCCTGTTTTATCCAATCCTCTCTGTTACTTGGGTAATAACTTACAAGGAGTGCTTAGGATCTTCAACTCAGTCACTCACTGAAAAAAAATTCAATAGTTTGAATTTTCTTCACTCCTTCACACTTCACAAGTGTCTCCATTGATCAGGTTCCCAGTTTAAAGTCAGTGTCTGTGATCACTCGGTGCTGTGGGTAGAGGGATAATGATTTTCTTTTTAGTGTGCTCAGTGCTATGGAATCAATCAAATTTATTCTTTAGCCACAAATGAATTCAACTGGTGCAAATATTATTCAATTTGCCACTTGCAAAGATTTATCCGAGGGCATGGATTTGTACATAATCGGAGCCATGGGAATCCAAGGGAGCAATTGGATGCTTGAATCAGGCAGAAATTTATGTTTAGTTCTATACAGAGACCTTCGCACTTCTCAGTTATACATAGGTCATTAGGTAGCTATTTCTCACAGACTTTCACTATTATCCATTTATCACACAGTAACAGGGGGTTTGTGTCCATTGCACTGGCAATTAGTTACTGTGGAACTTTTGGTGCATACGTAAGGTTTAACAATTATAGGTTAGTGACACATTAAGGAATTGATGCAATAGAAACTGAAATAAGTTTACATGATCCTTTTTTTTTATCCTCATCTAAGTGAACCGATGGAAGTATGTGCCAGGGATGAAGGTCAGATTATTTAAATGTGGCATTTTCCTGTTCAAATGATAAGTAACATCAAAAGTCATTTTAAACTAAAGAAAATGATGAGGACATGTCACATCCACACAACCTTTATCAGAGTCACATTTCATGAAAGAACTAACTTTTCAGGTGCACTAATTCATTTGTGTATGAACAGATATTAAAGGCCGAGAGAGACATCTTTGACAGTGGTGGATATTCAACCAGTGATATTCTCATGGTTTCAGCGATACTTCGGCAGGGGCAAGGGGGCCAAGTCATCTCTGCTACATGGCTATTATCTGACCTCCTGGTGAAACCCTTGTGGGAGCTGGTGTACAACGGCTACCTCACGTTAAAAGAGACCAGGCACAATGTGAAGTTCAGGACCTGGAATGTCAGGATCCTCATGAACAATCCCAACAGCAACAGAACTAACATCACTCTGCCATCATAGCTTGGGAACTCAGACACATTGACATGTGGGTGAGACACACCGGGCAGGAGGTGGCCAGGCCAAGGAATAAGACAGTGGGTACACCTTGGGGTCATAGAGTCATAGAGCATGGAAACAGGCCTTTCAGCCCAACTTGTCCATGCTGACCAAGTTGCCTACCTGAGCTCTTCCCATTTGCCTGCATTTGGCCCATATCCCTCTGAACCTTTCCTATCCATGTATCCGTCCAAATGTCTTTTCAATGTCATAATTGTACCCACCTCTACCATTTCCCCTGGCAGCTTGTTCCACATACTCACCAACAGGTGTATGAAAAACTTGCCCCACAGATCCCCTCTCCCCTTAAACCTATGTCCTCTAGTTTTAGGCTCCCCTACCCTGGGAAAAAGACTGTAACAATCTACACTATTTACACCCCTCATGACTTTATAAACCTCCATAAAGTCAACCTTCAGCCTCCTTTGCTCCAGAGAAAACAGTCCCAGCCTATGCAGTCACTCCTTATAACTCAAGCCCTCCAGACCCAGCGCATCCTTGTGAATCTTTTCTGCACCCTCCCTAGCTTAGTCACATCCCTTCTGTAGCGTGATGACCAGAACTGCACACAATACTCCAACTGCAGTCTCAACAGAGTCTTGTGAAGCTGTCACAGGTCGTCCCAGCTCCTGTACTCAGTGCCCTGACCGACAAAGGCAAGCATGCCGAACACCTACCTCAGCAGCCTGTCTACATGTGTCTCCATTTTCAGGGAACTACGTCCTTGACTCCTTCTGGAGAGGCAGACTGAAAGAGGAACATCGTCTTCACAGAGTGCACTTTGCCACCCAAAACAAACTAGTCAGGTGTCTCAGCGACTCCCCCCGTGGAATTAGTGATTTTCTTATGACCCATCAGCCCCAACACATTACATTCATCAGTGCATGTGCCCAATTCTAGAAGCTTCCGACAAGCCCAAGGAGGCACTTATTCTGACCTTGAAAAAATCCACCCTGGTCCACATCCGAAAGGGAGATAAACTGAGACATGTCTTCCAAGGATAGGTTGAGTGAGTTAGGGCTTTTCCCTTTGGAGAGAAGGAGGATAAGAGGTGACTTGATAGAGGTGTACAAGATGGTAAGAGGCATAGATCGAGTGGACAGTCAGAGACATTTTCCCAGGGCAAAAATAGCTAACACTAGGGGGCATAATTTTAAGGTGATTGGAGGAAGGTATAGGGGGGATGTCAGGGGTAAGTTTTTTTACACAGAGAGTGGTGGGTGCGTGGAACGCATTGCCTGTAGAGGTTGTGGGGGCAGATACATTAGGGACATTTAAGAGAATCTTAGATAGACACGTGAATGACAGAGAAATGGGAGGCGATGTGGGAGGGAAGCGTTAGATAGATCTTAGAGCAGGATAAAATGTCGGCACATTGTGGGCTGAAGGGCCTGTACCGTGCTGTAGTGTTCTATGATCCTCAAGGCAAGGGTGGAAAGGCGCAACCCTCTGTGATGGGCAAGGAAGGGGGGAAGAGGGTTAACTCCAAAAGGGTCCTCCTCTGGAAAAAGCACAGTCATGCCACAACCAACACCCTCTTTCGTCAGATGGACAAGCACAAAACTTCATGGCAGCATACCTGGTCCAGGCTCTGGTCCCTGTGAGGTGATAGCAGAGGAACTACAAAGATGTTCACATCACCCATGTCATCCCACATACCGATGACTGCTGGACTGACCACTGCCTAATCGGCCTGTTATCTCCACCATCCTGGCCCCAAAACATTGGTGCTCACAGAATTTTTTGTTGCAAGATCATTGTCAAACCATTCAAGGACCCCACATAGCCAGTTCCCCTCAACAAGACCTCATAGACAACCTGTCCATTTCCAGCCTTCAGGAGCTGTTGTCTGTCCACACCTAATGGACTGTACTGAAGTCTACTGTAATTGGCACCTATAAAAAGACTCAGCTTCTCTTCAGTGAAGAACGAGGACCATAGAGGAGCAAATTAACAGTAAGTACAAGGTGTTCCTGCATTGGTAACTCTACCATTTCTGAGGCAGCAACAAAGGGGTCTCCCTGCTGTGTGTCACAGGGAGAGACTCACAAAGGTCCTTCTCAACCATCTCCTCCCAGTGGCTGAGTAGATTCTCCCCAAATTGCAGTGTGGGCTCTGTCCATCAAATAACACATCAGTACACTTCTGTATAGTGCCCTCTACATTTAGGTCTGAACCATAACATATATTGTAGAAAGTCAGCATCCAAGTACCACTGGTAACAGCCTTCCAAGCATGGCAATATTCAACAAACTTTACCCTGTCAAACTCAAACAGAAAATGCTGGAAACACTCAGTAGGTCAGGCAGCATCAGTGGAAAGAGAAACAGTCAACACTTTCTCTGCAACTCTTTGTACAACCGTTTTTCTTTCCATAGGTCACAGCTCCCTAAGTTTTAAGACACAAAAGACTCTACAGATGCTGGAAATCTGGAGAAACACACGTAGAATCCCGATGAAGGGTCTGGACCCCAAACATCGACTGTCCATTTCCCTCCATAGATGCTGCCTTACCTACTGAGTTCCACCAGCTTTTTGTGTGTGTTTCTCCAGAATGCTATGAATAAGGATAAGAATAGACTTTAAGGGGAAGTATTAAATTGAGGCAGGGCATAGTATGAGAATATTAGGCCAGTGTAGCTAGGGAGAGTTAATTGGGAAAAATTGTTTTTGGGCAAATCCACATCTATCATGTGGACTATTAGAGTTTGACAGGGTAAATCTATCATTTAAAGACCAACTGCACAGAGTACAGGACAGGTATGTTCCAGTAAGAAGGAAGGAAAAGGATGGCAAAGTAAGGGAACCCTGAATGTCGAGAGAGGTGGTGAACTTAGTCAAGAGGAGAAAGGCTGGCATTCAGAGTTGAATACTCAGGTTTGGGAAGCTAAAACTGAACAGAGCCCTTGGAAAATATAAAGAAGACAGAAAAGAAGGGAACTAGGAGAGCCAGGAGCAGCCCTGGAGAGTCCTCAGCAAGTAGGATTAAAGAGAATCCTAAGGTATTCTACACATCTATCAAGAACAAGAGGATAACCAGGGAGAGGGCAGGACCACTCAAGGAGGGAACGTGCTTGGAGGGAGAGGATGTGGGCAAGGTCCTAAATGAGTACTTTGTGTTGGTGTTCACCAAGGAGAAGGATATGGAGGATAGTGAGATCAGTGTGGAGCATGCTAATGTACAAGGGCATTTTGAGATAAAGGAAGAAGTAGTGTTGGATCTCTTTAAGAACATTAAGGTGGAAGTCCTCAGGTCCTGATGGAATATAACCCAGGTTATTGAGAAAGACAAGAGATGAGATTCTTGGGGACTTGACCAAGATCCTCATGTCCTCTCTAGCCACAGGCAAGGTCCCAGAGGACTGGTGAGTAGCTAGTGTTGCTCCTTTGTTTAAGAAGGGAAGTGGGGATAATCCTGGTAATTATAGGCCGGTGAGCCTCATGTCAGTGGTAGGGAAGCTGTTGAAGAAGATTCTTAGGGATAGGATTTATGAGCATTTGGAAAATCATGTCCTAATTAGGGATGGCTTTGTGCAGGGCAAGTTGTGTCTTACTAACTTGATTGAGTTTTTCGAGGAGGTGATGAAGGTGATTGATGAAGGTAGAGATGTGGATGTTGTCTACATGGATTTTAGTAAGGTGTTTGACAAGGTCCATCATGGGAGGCTCATCCAGAAGATTGAGATGAATGGGATCCATGGTGATTTGGCCGTTTGGATTCGGAATTGGCTTGCCCATAGATGACAGAGGGTAGTGGTCGATGAGACTTATTCTGGCTGAAGGCCCGTGACTTGCTGTGTTCCACAGGGATCTGTACTGGGACCTCTGCTGTCTGTGATATATATAAATGATTTGGATGAAAATGTGGATGGGTGGGTTAGTAAGTTCACAGACAACATGAAAATTTGTGGCATTGTGGATAGTGTAGAAGGCTACCGAAGGATACAGCAGGATATAGATCAATAACCGATATGGGAGGAGAAATCGCAGATGGAGTTTGATCTGATCAAACATGAGGTGTTGCACTTTGGGAGATCAAATGTAAAGGGACAGTATACAGTTAATGGCAGGACCTTTAACAGTGTTGATGTACAGAGAGATCTTGGGGTTCAAGTCCATAGTTCTCTGAAAGTGGCCACAAAATCGATAGGACAATAAAGAAGGCATATGGCATGCTTGCCTTTATTTGTTGAGGCATTGAGTTCAAGGATCAAGAAGTTATGTTGCAGTTTTATAAACCTCTGGTTAAGCTGCATCTGGAGTATTGTATTCAATTCCGGTCATCCCATTATAGGAAGAATGTGGAGGCTTCGGAGAGGGTGCAGAAGAGGTTTACCAGGACGCTGCTCAGATTAGAGGGCATGTGCTATAAGGAGAAGTTGGACAAACTTGGGTTGTTTTCTCTGGAGGCTGGGGGGGGAGACCTGATAGAAGTTTATAAAATCATGACAGGCAGCGGTAGAATAGACAGCCAGTATCTTTTTCCTTGGTTTGAAATGTCTGATACTAGACAGCATGCATTTAAGGTAAGAAGGGGAAAGTTCAAAGGAGATCTGCAGAGAAATTTTTTTTACACAGAGAGTGGTGGGTGCCTGGAACGTTCTGCCAGGGGTGGTGGTGGAGGCAGATATGATAGAGGTGTTTAAGAGGCTCTTAGATAGGACATGAATATGCAGAGAATGGAGGAATATGGACCATGTGCAGGCAGAAGGGATTAGATGTCATTAGTTTAATTAACTTGGCATAACACTGTGGGCCAAAGGGCCTGTTCCTGTGCTGTACTGTTCCATGTTCTATGTTCTATATTCTAGATGTTAACTGGCCTGTTGAGTTTTCCCAGCATTTTCTGTTTGTGTTTCAGATTTCCAGCAAATGCACTTTTATTTTCCCTCAAACATTACCCTTTGCCTCACACAAATGAGCCAATTTTATATCCTCTTTGCCCCTTTCCCTTTAGTCCTGTGGACTTCTACAGCCATGGTGGATCCTGTCAAGAGTCCTGTTAAGATTTCTTTCTTGCCTACCCCATATCATTTGGCAGTTTGAGAGAAGAGCTCCACAACAATTTACTGAACCAGTAATAAAACCATGGTCACAAAGCACTCAGCTGATATCTATGAAGGCAATATTCAACTGTAAAGTAGTTAAGTCTTTTTATCTGCATTAGTAATGTGACAATATTCTCATCCAAAGATGAATTATACAAAGGGCACTACAAGGTGGGTCCTTGTTCTCATTCCCTTGATGTGGATAGTAAATATTTGCAGTTACACGAAACATGAAGTGAAGCCAGCATTTGAGTCAGACTCATGAACTCTTGGGTCGTGGAACATCATGGAATCATACAGCATGGAATCAGACCCTTCAGCCCAGCAAGTGTGCATTTACCATCACGCACATGGTTAATCTAATCCTACACTAATCCCACTTTATTCAAATCAGCTCCCCCAGACTCCACCACTCACATACACACTAGCAGGCAATTTATCATGGCCAATTAACTTTCCAATTTGTATGTCTTTGCGATGTGGGTAATGTAAAGTATTAGTGTCGTAACAGAATAGAAAATATGTAATAAATAGAATTATTCTGACAAGACTGAATATGAACCAATCATTGATACTTCCAACTCATTCATCCCTGCGCAAAAGGCAACAAGATATATTAGTAGCAGGACAGCATGCAAACCAGTAGAGGAACTATTGTTATACAAAGGTTCTGTTTGATCCATCTGTACTATTTTATGTGATGCTGGTTACCATAACGACAGGAAAGCCATAATTACCTTGAGAGAGCATGTGTTGTTCAACAAAGATAATATCAGGGCTCAGGAACTATATATAGTGAAGAAAGATAAGGGAACTGGTGAAGTGTTCAAATTTATGCAGCACACCATACCTTTGGACATTGTAAAGATATTTATAAGGGATCACTTTAATCATGGTTTTGCAGACAAATTCAATGGACAACTAGTGTGGAAAGATCAGGAAGTCTGTTTGGGCGACCTTAGAAGTCTCTACCCTCAAGGAATGGTGGTGCAGCATCTTTCATGTCTACCAAAGCAGACAGGCAATGTAGCAGAGTGCTGCCCCTCCCATGGGGAGTTGGCCTCTCCCACCACCAACAATGCCCGAGTACTCTGCTCTGAATGCCAGCTTCGATTTGATGCGAACATTCACATTGAACCCACACAATCAGGTTAAGGAACCAAATCAAATTCAGCAGCAACCAAATATCTGCTTCCCAGTGTTCATTAAAAATATTAAAGTACAAATCAGACAGAAGATTGTGGCAAAGAGAGAAATCAAAAGGTGTAGTTGTTGGAAAACTGAAATTCTAGAGGAAAGTTCTATGATCACTCAGCAAGTCAGGCAGCATCTGTGGAGAGATATAAACAGTTAACCTTTCAGGCTGACAACCTTTTGTCAAGAGTTCTAACAAATGGTCATTGACCTGAAGTGTTGACTGGATTTCTCCCTCCACAGATGCTGCCTGACCTGCTGAGCACCTCTGATATTTTCTGTTTTCCTGTGAATTGAAAATCACTTTAAATTGTTGAGCAAGTCATGCCACAGGCTGGTTTTATCCTTACTGGAATGTAGGAGGCTGACGGGTGATGTTTCAGAGGTTTATAAAATTATGAGGGTCACAGAAAGGATAGAAAATCCGAGTCTTTTCCCGAGGGCAGGGGAGTCTACAACTAGAGGGCATAGGTCTGAGGTGGGAGTGGAGAAATTTAAAGATGATCTGAGGGGCAAAGTTCTTCACACAGAAGGTGGTGGGTACATGGAATGAGTTGCTAGAGGAAATGTTAGGGACAGGTACAATTACAATGTTTAAAAGACATTTGGATAGGTACATGGATAGGAAAAGTTTAGAGGGATATGGGGCAAATAGAGGGAATAGCACCTTGGCCGGCATGGACAATTTAGGCTGAAGGGCCTGTTTCCCTGCTGTATAACTCTATGACTGTGTGACACCCTGTCATTGCTTCACAGTTTTACACTCCATGGTTGTTGTGTCTGTTACCTTTGCACAGTCTTTTCCCACAAAGAGCACAGATTAATTTAGAGTATCCCTTTAGTGTGTGATATTGTTAATTAAGTTATCCAGTCAATCAGATAAACAAGATGAAATTTCCTTTTCATTGTTTTCACAGTCCTTAAGCCTTATCGGTTGAGGTTCTCATTGTTGGTGTGATGGTTCAGATTCCCAGATTCCTTGTCCTTGCTGCATCATTACCAGCTCCCACTTTCAGTGGTTTGGTTGCTCAAACATTTTTGAGGTGAAAGGTAGAGGAACAGTTCAACGAACGAGGCATGATATGAGGTGTTCTCCTGTATCAACCTCTAGGCAATGGTGCTGCTTGAATCTCTCTGATAAGGAGCTCTTCCATTTTCATGACATGGACAGTGATTTGCCCCTAAACTGATGGCATCCCTGGAACGATTCACTAACAAGGGAAATTACTGTGCAAGAACTGGTTAAGTGTGCCACATAAACCAAACGCAATGCAAAGTGCTATCAGAACAAGGAAAAAAAAAGTTGTAGGAAATCTGAAAATAAATTCTGATAATCTTCCCCTAGAACTAACAGCAGCTGGTTGGATTATGCAAATAAGGCATTTGTTATTTCTGAATTCCACACATTAATTATTTACTTAGATTAAACATGGGAAATGTAAACAAATCTTGAGGTATAATAAGATTAGAAACATCTAATTTCAAATTGACGAACAGATTCTGTGTTAAAATAACATGAACTAATGGAAGATTGTCCAAACTCACCTGTGTCTCTCAACATCATGCAGGTGAACCATGCACAGAAAACCATTTGTCCCTTCAGGGGTCCAATTTCCAAAGTGGATGATGAATTTCCCAGTTTTCAAACTTTCAACATCTTTCTTATGAATGGGATTGAAGTGTTAAGGGTTTGAAAGGTAGAGACTGGGCTTGGGGTAGCCAAATTAATCAATGAGTTCATGTAGTCCTAATGAGCTGATGTAGTGCTATACAGCGCTGTGCTCCCTCCTCACTGCCCTGCCAGTCCTGATGAAGGGTCTTGGCCCGAAACGTCAACTGTTTATTTCCCTCCATGGATGCTGCCTGACCTGTTGAGTTCCTCCAGCACTTTTTGTGTATTGCTCCAGATTCCAGCATCTGCAGAATTTCTTGTGACAGAGTTTTTAAACATGTTGGCTGGCAGTTCTGTCATTTTCACATCAGCGTTTACGGCCACGCACACAGAAGCCACTTTTCCGTGCCCATGAGACTTGTTACTGCAGGTCCTAAAGGTGACCTCTGCCTCAGCAAGCCTCATAATGGTGCTGACTGCCCAGTTCAGTGCAGTCCACTTTAAGGTAAAACCTGGCTCCCTTTTGGTCCATACAAAAACAAACCATCCCTTACCAACGTATGTGCCAATTGCCTGACCTTGCCTCAACCCAATTCTTCACTGGAGACACAAGAGACTGCAGATGCTGGAATCTGGAGCAACAAACAATCTGTTGGAGGAACTTAGTGGGTCGAGCAGTACCTGTGGGAGATTCTGGCAAAGGACTGAGTCCTGATGCAGAGTTTCAACCCAAAATGTCGATCATTCCTTTCATCCTACAGATGCTGCTCAACCTACTGAGTTCCTCCAGCAGATAGTTTGTAACACCGACTCATTGCTTCACTATGTGTCCTGCCTCACAACCATTGGTTGCAACCCTTAACCACCATTCATACAGTACCCTTACTACCTATCCCATCTTCCCACCTATTAAACCTACCCTTCCCACACATCTCCAAGCCTACACCCCTCCCATCCACCCCATTCTGAAATGTCAACTTACTCCTTTTATCATCACAGATGTTGCTTGACCCGCTGAGTTCTTCCAGCATTTTGTTTGTTGTTCCAGAATCCAACATCAGTGGTCTCTTTTGTCTATCATACCCGCAATACTTGTAAATCCAACCCCTGGATAACAATCCCCTGATTACCAAGTCACGTTCTGACTACCTACCAAGCACTGAATCTAACCTCACTAATTCCTATCAGCTCCAACAATGATTAGCCCCATACTCCCTCAAAATTACTTAAAAGTTGGCTTAACCAATTTTCTCTACACTTGAGTCATTGCATAATTGATGTTGTTAATTTATGTTCCTCTTGTGAAATTTGTGTATCTGATGCTATGTGCCTGTGATGCTGCTGCAAGGAAGTTTTTCATTGCACCTGAACATACATGTACATGTGCATATGACAATAAACTTGACTTTGACGATTGAATCCATTAGTGGTGAATGCACAAGCCAGTCATTTGTTGTGTCCGCCTTGAAGCTTTAGACCAATGTGTCTTTTGATATATGAAATTTTCTCTAGGCTCTGCTTTCAGCAGCCTCTAAAGTAGCACACGTTTCAAAGGAGAGGAAATACAGCTTTTTATTGCTATCCTTGTCCCATCATGCACGGTGATGGATAATTGGGAGACCTGCACTGAAAACAATAAGCCATGCCTCACTATTGCTGCCTCAAGTCCATTTGGTGTATATGGGAATCGCTTGTGTTTCCACCGACACAGTGGTCCCTAAATGGCCAGGACTATCAACAGTGATATTGAGCTGAGCTTTCACTGCATGGCCCTGATTTAGTGCTTAATTAAACCTACAGCTCCCATAGAAACTGCAGTATAATTTATTGGCAACTTACAAACAGGAGTGTTTGAATCCACTTGAGGTAGGAGGCACTCAGCTTATGTGAGGGGTCAACACAAGGTAGACCTGGCTCACACGTTACGCAGATGGATTCCTCTCTCTCTCTTTTGCTGATTGACAGGAAAAGTGAGAGATGTAAAGAGGTCGACATTGTCAGCACAAGCATCACTTTTTCTTAACCTGATCACCAATGTGGACTTTATAACAGCTGGTGGGAGTGAGAACACGACTAACAGGTAGGAACCCTCAGCTTACAACCGCACATCAAAAGAACTGATTGGGATCATAATGAGGCATTGCAGCTTTAATCTCTGGCATTCATAATTTTAAAACCAGGAGTTAAACTATCAGTCAGCTGCACAGAACCCGGCAGTAATGAACTGCTGTGGGCAGTTATGCCAAATCAAAATAGTCTGTTACTCATTAGAATCTACCATTTGAAGATGCAAAAAAGTGAACCCAAAATGAAGAACAGAGGTTACTGAAGAAATGCTCCCAAAAATGGAATTTTTAAGATTGTACAGTAATTGATAAGCTGGAAGTCAGCAATCATTGGCTGTAGAGAAATGTTTGGGGTCAGTACCCATCACTAATATTGTCATTTTCGTCCTAAACAGCAGTCTATTATTGGAAAAATGGGGTTAATCACTTGTCAATTACAAGGCATCATTTCAAACAAATTGAGCATGTCGGCTGCTTTGGACAATTCATCTCTCTCTCTCTCTCTCTCTCTCTCTCTCTCTCTCTCTCTCTCTCTCTCTCTCTCTCTCTCTCTCTCAACATTTCCCAAGCTCGTTTCAGTCGATGTGGTTCATTGATGATTCCCGTTCGCTGCTATTGCTTTGCCTCTGCAGATGCAATAATAATAAGCATATAATGGCACTCCACAGTAAAGTTTCTCACCAGCAGTTAAACTTCTCCTGTATAATCCAGGAGGTGACCAAAGGAAGGAGTAAAAGGAGGAAATAGTACTTTCTGTTGCTCCTTCGCACATTGTGAATAAAAATTCAACACCTAGAATGCACAGCAGCACTGTTGGTGTCTGGTTTGTGCAGAGGCTAAGCAATATTGAACTATGGAGAGGAAAACCAGCACATTAGCGATATACTGAGTGGAGCATTTTGTGAGGAATGAACATACCAGGGATCAAAATAAATATGAAAAAATTAGAGGAAACTGGGACAGGTTCTCTGAGGGATACAAGTCTTATCAATCAACTTCAAAAATAAACCATATCGGGGCTTAAAGAAGTGCGTGTGTGTGTGTGTGTGTGTGTGTGTGTGTGTGTGTGTGTGTGTGTGTGTGAGTGAGAGAGAGAGAGAGAAAGAGAGTGTGTGTGTCTATGTGAGTGTACATGTGTGTGAGTGTGTGTGTATTTGCATTTGTGTGTGAGTGTATTAGTGTGTGTGTGTGTGTGAGAGAGTGTGTGTTGGTGGTTGTGTATGTGTGCGTTATTGTGTGTGTGTGTGTGTGAGAGAGAGAGAGAGAGAGTGTGTGTGTCTATGTGAGTGTACATGTGTGTGAGTGTGTGTGTATTTGCATTTGTGTGTGAGTGTATTAGTGTGTGTGTGTGTGTGTTATTGTGTGTGTGTGTGAGAGAGTGTGTGTTGGTGGTTGTGTATGTGTGCGTTATTGTGTGTGTGTGTGTGTGTGTGTGTGTGTGTGTGTGTGCGCGCGTGCGCGCGCGCTAAAGGATAAAGAATTGAGTGACAAGATGGGAAGATGACTTTGGGAATTCAATTACCCACCAGTGAACTTTCATTCTGCAAAACTTATTTGAACGATAACTCATTCACCAGGATTTGATGTTCAACAGCTTTTGCCAGCGACTGCAACTATGTTTACCCACAGATTTTACAGGGATATGCCATGTTCTGATTAGAACTAACAGTATCTCCCCAGGGAGGTCTGGTGTCTTTGGGATCTGCCAGTCCTGGTGTGGACACCAAGGTGCCAAACTTCTTAACTGCATTCCAGCATTGCTATCCTTGTGAATCTAACCCAATTGCAAGAAGTTCAGCAATTTCCCACCATTTACAATGGAGAATTTGATTAAACACCCTGTGCCAATCGACTGGGAAGTTCTACTGCATTGACCTCAATAGAAGAGAACGGCTGTAAGGGATTAAGGGATTGGCTTTAATTGTTTGCTTGTTTGAGTGTTTTAAATGCTTTTTTTAGTATTTTGATAATTTTCAATTTTTTAACATTTTGACAATATTTCTGTACGTTTCTAAATGTTAGAATCTCAGAATCCCTGGGGTAAGAGAGAAATTTCCATGGTTCCTGCTCCTGATTGGTATCTTATCAATCCTTATAAAACATGCATGTGTACACACTGGACGAGATCAACTCTGGTGTCAAGTCTGTTCCCTTATTCCCCCAGATCCTGACCATCGCGCCCTGAAAAGACTCATACATAAAGAATGGAGACTTACTGGAGTGAGGCACCAGAGAAATACATGGACCTTTGAGCCTGGACCCCATTAAGAATAAAAATTAGAGAGGAGAAACATTCCCCCTTCTTAATCTTGGTAAATCTTGTTTTGAAACACCTTTCTGTATTCAGGTTTTGTGCTTGTAGATATTTATTCCTCGACCAACATCACTGATCCGGTTATCATCGGTATCACGTTGCTGGCTGGGGTCTATGCTGAGCACGGATTGACCGTTTCATTTCCTCTTCTGCATGAGAGATTGCACTTCATTAAGCACCTCACTGTGTGTAGAGTACTTTGAGGTATCTCAGCGTGAAGAGCGCTAAATAAGTGCAAGTCTTTATTGTGTTATTTTCTTTTCCTAGTCTAAATAATTGGATGATTTGTTTTTTTGTTGTGCGATACAATTTGTAATTATTTGGAATAAACACTAGTTCATGCAGTTTGGCGTACTACTGTGACATAACCATAAATTTCACACCTGAAAGAAGAACACTGTCAATACACTAGGTAACAATTTAGATAATTCAGTTTATCATTTATTCATTCAAGTACTCTCCATATATGTTTTCTCCACCTGTAACATATTTTTAATATGTTTTTGCTTGTCATATATTATTGCATTTGTGCCTGTATATTATCTAGAAGGCAATAGGCACAAAACCTTTCACTCTTCAAACACTGTTGCAGATCATTTCAGTTTGATGGAACACAATGTTGAATATGGTCTAAATAGCTCAGAGCATCCCTTCTTCAATAGATGTTCATAGGCATTCTAACTTAATTGCCAGCCTAAATCTGCAAGCACCCACATCATGAACAGTCCACAATTCAGTACTTTTAATGTCAAAAACATTCTTTTGAGCACCTGTGAACATTGAACCAAAGTAGAATAAATTCGGAAGGGTGCTCTGAAGTTTGAACAAAGAGGCTTGGTCTTGCGCTGCATTAGATGTGCTGTATAAAAGCAAGTGGCTGTTGACTAAGAAAGTTTAGAGAAAGAATTATAGACCAACTTGGCTAAAAATATTTCCTGGGCATCCCTCTACAAAATGTTGACATCTGGATAAATACGGCACTACATTAATATGTGTTTTTATGAATAAACCATTAAATTCAATAGCTTCAGATCCTTGATATTTGATTTTTGGACCTCTTTGTGGCTCTGCTGCCAATAGCACAGACCTAAGAGCCAATATTTGACTGTTTATGTGCCTGCTGTGACAGAACTTCTCCCAACTTTCTCTCCCTCACTAAGCGACCATGACTGGAGCCAGCAAAGTCGGCAGCTGACAGAAATCTGAGATCAAGTATGGCCTGAGGCCAAGGTAAGAAATCAACCCACTGACTTACACCAGAACTTGGACGAGCTGCTCAACGATACTGCTTCACCAAATGACTTTCCAATGAGGCTGCCACAGAAGGTCCCAACAATATCTTAAGCATCCAATACAGGAACATCTCTGGCTCACACAACCAACAGATAAAGAGAAACAATACATTGACTCAGTTTTTCTCTCTCCATTAGGACAGCCAGACACAGAAGCAGAATCAGCTCTAATTGCCGCATTAACTCATTTGACCTGGTCTCAACCTATTACGGGTCTTCCCTTTGTCCAATCCCCACCTTCTCTGCAACATAAAAAGTATATTTTTTTAATCTTCCTTTCCCTGTTTTTGACCTGAACCATTTGCTCTACTTCTCTTCCCACCGATGCTGCCTGACTTGCTAAGAATTTCCAACATTTGATGTTTTTATTTGAAGCACTATCCAAGCCTGGCATGCATCGAATGAATAACAGCAGTGCAATGAGAACTACTGATCAACTTGTGTTACAAGGTGTGGTCAATGTATCAAAATGTGATGACCAGCTGTTATTCCAGGGTAATAATCCTGCCTGGATACTGCAGATGCTGAAGCAACACACAAAACGTTGGAGGAACTCAGCGGATCAGGCAACATCTGTGGAGGGAAATGGACAGTCGACATTTTGGGTCGAGACCTTTCATCTGGACTCAAACCTGTTGAGTTCCTCTGGTGCTTTGTGTGTTGCTAATAAGCATGCCTTCCAGTCTTTAAAAAAATGTCATCACACGTTAGTGCAAAGTACACTTTCCCTGAATCTTGGTAAATAGGATGACCGCCCAATCAAAACAGCAAATGGCATGTTGAACATCAGTTAGGAACAGCATTTAAAACTCAGTGCCAAAAATCAATCAGTTTGAATGATTATGGACTAATAAGGTCATGTTCTCCATTGATGAAAAGAAATGGGTTAATCAATACTTTTATAGAAAGGGATGATCCTGCTGTCTGTATTATTCCAATATTCCGGGGCCTATTAATAGACAATGTGACAAGAAGGAAAAGCATTGGGAAAGAAGCAACAAGGGGACAACAAGAGAAGTGAAGGAAGAAAGGAATGTGATGGAAAAAGAGGAACGGAGAACCAAGACAAAACAAAAAAGAGGGAGAATGAGGGAGTTAAAAAAAAAGCAAAAGGGGAATGCATAGAAAAGAAAGGATGTGTGAGACACAGAAAAGAAAAATAGATTGAGAGAAGGAAGAGAGAGGGAGAGTCACAGAAAGAAAAAAACATTGGAGAACAAGGCAAAAGAAACAACAGCAGTTGGGAGAGGGTGAAGAATGAGGACATTTAAGGAGCATGTACTTGAGAGTAAATGAAGTGCAGGAGATGATAAGTATAGATGTAGGGGAGGAAGATACATTTAAATCATTATGCAAGGACATTCAGTCATTATGACAATACTCTGACAAATTTGAGGCCTGGAGATGCTAAATATTCCTTTCTAAAAGGCCCTGATTGTGCAGAAAAACCAACAGAGCCTGGTATTTCTTTCCTATAGCAAGAACTGTATTCAGGACAAGGTGCAGCTCCTACCTACCAGTCTTGAGGTCCACTGTGAATTGGTCCTGTTCCTCCACTAGACTGTACAACAACCTTGCACTGCTTCCATATGTTGGATCATCTGCATCTGAAGCAGTCACCTGCATCACAGAGGTCCCTGCAGGAAACAGGAACAACGTTAGTCATTTTTTTTTAAAACTAATTACACATGACATTAAATTACACAGTGAATGAATTGTTATATTTAAAGAAGGAATTTGTGAGATCAATTTGTTAGCTTCAAGAGAGATCACCTCCAGGTTCTTACTGCTACATTGAAGTCCATGTACTTAAAGTCCAGTTCTGCCATTAAACAGGTGGTCAGTAGGCTCATCTGCTGCTTCATTCTTGCCCCATACCAAATCCAAAGAATGGGATTATTTAGTAATTGTTCCCAGACATTACACAATTCCTGCAGGAAACTGACCCATGGAACTTTGTCATTCCATTGTGGAAGACTTCAGGGCTCATTATGTCTCCCCTCTGCTCTTTCACTGGTCCAAAAGATTAGTGAACCTATTATATTGTGGGGCCCACTTTAAGTTCCATGTCGCAAATGTGCAGGTAGTGTTACCAAAGGTTGAAAAAACAACAAGATACTGGAGGAACTCAGCAGGCCAGGCAGCATCCGTGGAGAAAAGCGGACAGTCAACGTTTCTGGTCAGAACTGAAGATAGGAAAAGGGGAAGCCCAATATATGGTGGGGGGGGGAAACAGAGCAGTGATAGGTGGACAAAAGAGGGGAGGTAGGGTGGGCACAAGGTGGTGATGGGTAGATGCAGGTAAGAGATAGCGATAGACAGTCACGGGGAAGGAGGGGAGAGCAGATCCACCAGGGGATGCGCCAAAGGTATGGAAGCAGGTGCCTCATAGGGAGAGGGGAGAAGAAAAAAATAATAGGCAAGGAGAAAAAAGCGAGATGGGCTAGGAGAGGGAAGAAGAGAAGAGGCTTGGTGTTGGGGGGGTGGAGTTTGCTTAACTTAAAATGGGAGAATTTAATGTTCATGCCGTTAGGCTGTAAGGTCACAAGACAGAAAATGAGATGCTGTTCCTCTAGTTTGTGTTTGTACTTCTCCTGGCAGTGGAGAAGGCCAAGGACTGACATACCAATGATGGAGTGGGAGGGAAAGTTGAAGTGACTGGCAACAGAGTATATCGCGGTTATGGACGGAGCGCAGGTGTTCTACGAAATGGTCACCTAGTCTGCGTTTGGTCTCACTAATGTAGAGGAGGCCACACTTGGAGCACCAAATGCAATAGATGATATTAAGGGAGGTGCAGGTGAATCTCTGCCTCACCTGAAAGGACTGTTTTGGTCCCTGGATGGAGGTGATGAAGGTAGTATAGGGGCAGGTTTTACACTTCTGGTGGGGGCAGTGGCAAGTCCCCAGGGTAGAAGCGGGATGGATGGGGGGGGGGGGGAAGGAGTGAACGAGGGAGTCACGGAGAGAGCGGTCCCTGCGAAAGGCAGAAAGGGGTGGGGAAGGGAAGATATGTTTGGTGGTGGGTTCTCGTTCGAGATGGCAGAAGGGGCGGAGAATAATGTGTTGCATATGTAGGCTGGTAGGATGAAACACGAGAACAAGGGGGACCCTATCCCTGTTGGGTCTGGGAGGGGTGGGGGTGAGAGTGGAGGTGCGGGAAACGGCAGAGATGTGGGTACAAGCTCTCTGGACCACAGTAGGGGGGAAGCTACAGTAAGTAAAGAAGCTGACATCTCAGATGTCCTGGAGTGGAAAGCCTCATCATGGGAGCAGATGCGGCGGAGGTGGAGAAATTGAGAGAAAGGGATGACATCCTTGCAAGAGACAGGGTGGGAGGTGCTGCAATCAAGGTAGCTGTGGGCGTCAGTGGGTTTGTAGAAGATGTTGGTGGATAAAGAATCTCCTGAGATGGAGATGGAGAGATTGAGAAAAGAGAGAGAGGTATCAGAGATAGTCCAAGTGAATTGGAGAGCCAGGTGAAAATTTGTGGCGAAATTTATGAAACTGTCAAGTTCCACATGGATGCAAGAGGTGGCACCAATGCAGTCGTCGATATAGCGGAGAAAGAGTTTAGGAGTGGGGCCAGAGTAGGCTTGGAGCAGAGACTGTTCAACGTAGCCAATGAAGAGACCAGCATAGCTGGGGCCTACGTAAGTGCCCATGGCTACGCCCTCGGTCTGCAGAGAGTGAGACGAATCAATAGAGAAGTTGTTTAGAGTGAGGACAAGTTCAGGCAGGTGGAGCAGAGTATTAGTGGAAGGGGACTGGTTCTGTCTCTGGTCAAGAAAGAAGCGGAGGGTGGTGAGGCCATCATGATGGGGAATGGAGGTATACAAGGCCTGGACGCCCATGGTGAAGACGAGGTTGTGCGTGCAGAAAAGTTATGGAAGAGTTGGCTATCATGTGAGGTTTTCACGGATGTAGGTGGGAAGGAATTGGACCAGGCGGACAAAATGGTGTCCAGGTACGAGGATACGAGCTCAGTGGGGCAAGAGCATGCGGAGACGATAGGTCTGCCAGGACAGTGCTACTTGTGGATTATGGGTAGAAGATAGAAGCGGGCAGTCCTAGGTTGTGGGACTGTCATGTTGGTAGCTGTGGGGGGGAGATCTCCTGAGGTGATGAGGTCTGTGATGGTGTGGGAGACAATGTCCTGGTGGTCCTTGGTGGGGTCATGGTTCAGGGGTAGGTAGAAGGAGGTGTCCAAAAGTTGCCATCTGGCCTCTGCAAGGTAGAGGTCATTACACCAGACTACCACGGCATCACCTTTGTCGACAGGTTTGATGACGACGTCAGGGTTTATGCAGGGGGAGTGGAGGGCAGAGTGTTCAGAAGGGGTGAAGTTGGAGTGGGTGAGGGGAGCAGAAGAGTCAAGATGGCTGATGTTGCACTGACAGTTAGCTGTGAATAGGCTACCAAAGATTCTTAGGAAATATAGAAACAGCAGGATTTCTGGGGGAGGAAGAAGTCCCATCCTGTCTCATCCCCAAACATAGAGAGGTGAGAGGAGCTTGTGATAGAGAAGAGACATGCTGGCTATGTTAAAATGTCCTTCTTCTTTGGATGTAACAGTAGTGGAAATGCCACAAATTATTTAGAAGCCACATTGCTCTAGTGAAATAATATTCAGCAAATGTTCATCGATTACAGGTGTACAATGAAGTGGAAAAAGATACAATAAACACGTCATTGAAAAGCAACTCATCGTTATTACTTAGAGTGACATCGTCCTCTGTTCCTTTGAAAAGAAGGTTCTTGAGGAACAGCTAAAGGATAAGACAAAATAAACAAGGGAAATGCAGTGGAGAGTGCCGACAAATAATGGTTCAGAGCCACTGCCCTGAATTAATATAACCTAAATGTTGCGTTGCCCTCAATCCCACAGGTACAATGTGTGGCATTCCTAGTCCAAAATGCGGCAGCTGACATGCTATTTCCAATATATCATTCTCCAATGAAGGAGTTATTTCTTGTGTGATAATTAATGTAAAGACAAAGACCTATCACATGCTCCTTTCAAAACTCAAAGTGATTTTAGCACTCTCTTTTTCTACTTGACTATGAATGTTCAGTATGAGATAGTGTGTGATTGTGAGATTCTTTTCCGTGATTCAAACCATTGGCATTCTGTTTCCTTAAGAATGTTGTGCTTGTAACTGTAGGGTGCAGTCAGCTGCAGATGTCAAGGAAAATGATGCAATCGCTAAGAAATTTAATTTGAAACCAACAAGCGATTCTGGAGTCTTCCCTTCCCTGAGTGCACCGGCCTGACATTACAAGGTGACAATTCTGTGTATCAGGCGTAAAGCTCAGATAATAACAGTAAAGGTTTTTTGAAGCAGGGGTAGTGAATTGTTAAACTTTGTCAGTGACATGCAGAACAGCTCCTGGGGTTTCAAAGGTACAAATTAAAATCGGCAGATTCACCTGGGTGCTTTTTGTGGTTTATAATTTCAATTCAATTAATCTAATTTAAATCCCTTACCTGGCAGAGTCATTGCTCTTCGAAGCTAGTTCCCACATATAATTGGCTCCCCACTGGTTAATCAGAAATTACTTTAAAAATCAGCAGTAATTGAGAAAGGATAAATAAAGGGATATTTTAGTTAGCAAGAGTTTAACAATCGGTCAATTTAAAACAAGGCCAGAAGCTAAAAGCCCGCCTTTGCTGAAAATCCCACGTGTGGGTCCACTTTTTCACAGGCAGAATCCTTAAATCCTTCCAACCAATCAAATCCTGGATTCCTGCCAAATGTCCCTTCCCTAGAAAACATGCTCAAATATGTCAATGCTCAAAATCTGCCTGTCGTACAAGATTTCAACAAAAACGTACACAATGTTTCCTTTTAAAATTAAACACAGTGTTGTTGCATTGTTCTTTCTGAATTATTTATCTATGACAAGGTTTGAAAGAGAGTAGACAATGCAAACGATTTTTCAATACCACCAGAACACTTGACACAGGTATCCTGAGGCTTGGAGTATGCTTTTCAATCATCTTTACTACCAGTTATCTTTATCTAATTGTTTTTGGGTTCATGGATGAAATTTCCTCAATTCTTTCTTCTCCCTCCCCAAGGCCTTCCTGATCTATCTTGGTTGTTGACAGGATTATACAAGTTTTTGTTTCCTTCACCTTTATCTGCAGGAGTGCATTGTCAAGTTTGCCGCAGACCTCATTGACGCAGCATTGAAATCAGGAACTTACTTGACTTCCCGGTAATTAGCACTTTGAATAAAAGGATTGCCATGGTGTGGCTTTGCTATTTAACTGTGTGTAACACCCATACTGTTCAAAAACGTGTCACTGTGCAATAGCTAGAATATCCAAGAGCTACTGGGGAAAAATATGCCTAATAAGCTGAGGACTTTTAGTACTGGTCGGAAGGATTTCAGATTTATCTGCTTTCTAAGCTTCTCTATAATTTGTTAGGTGGATTCATAGAGATTAATGTCTTTTGATTGGCTTTCCTTGTTATGCTATCAATAACTTCCCTTCCTGGCTATAATTGAAGGAATTAGCATAGTTAAGAGAATGCTTACCTGTTGCGCAAGTCAATGAGGTGCTGTTTTGATGGGTTCTTTCCATATTTTATCCTCGTGGATAAATTTCCCACACACTGGGGTTTTTTTTTGAATGGAAACGATTTAATTATACAGGTAGTCAAACATCATAACTTAAAAGTGCCTGCTTGCTGACACAGTGGGCTCCTTCAATGTCTTAATATCTAATATTTCTACCAGTTTGCAAGGTCTTCGGCTCCCAGAGGCTGCAAACTATCAGCATGAAATTGCTCATAACTCAACACTAACCATTGCACAGAGACGCCACAGGCAATATGGGTTCACAATAAAAAAATATTTTACAGAGGTGTATGCCGAGTGATTCTCATACTGCCATTAAAGAATAGAGTAAAGGGAGATTTATTCTCTATGTGTAGAGGATGTGTGATACCTAGTTTGGGACCATTTGGTTGAAAAAGTGGAAAAACACACCATTGACAGGTCAATGAGCATGAGAAGTAGACCTCATTATTAAGCAACTAAAGACTGTTAAAAACCAGAGTAAAGTGTTCACTTTGCTTAAATTGACATTTAACATGAATGGTTCCAGCATTTTATAGATTGAAACTGAGATGACCCTCTGAATGCAGTGAGTTAATAACAGCAAATGCATGGGCCTTTTGTTTTTTTCTAATGCAAAGTATGATTTTGGGCATTTGTCATGACTCACTTGTTTTCAGACAGAATGTTCCAAAGCTTTCTGGAAATGAAGACAGATCATACTTTTAACCAGCAGTTCCTTATCTGACTCCATCAGTCTATTCCTTTCCTTGTCTTGTGCATATCTAGCCTCCCTTCAAGTGATTCTAGATTGTTTGCCTCCTTAACCATTCCACGCAGTAGTGATTTCCACATTCCTCCAAGCCTCTGGGTAATATTCTTCTGAGTTCACGATTTGAACGCCTGTTACCTTATGCCGATCGTCCTTGTGGTCCTTGGTTCTAAGATGCCCCAGCCAGAGGAAGCATCAACTCTGTAACCACAGTCAGGCCCCATGTGAATTTTGCTAACTCAATGAGATCAACTTTCCTTCTTCTAAACTCAAGAAAGTACAAGCCCACTCTGCTTAACCTTTCCTCGTATAATAAACCAAGCATCCTAGGAACCAACCTGGTGAATCTTCACCGCAATACTTTGATCACAAGCGAGGGAGATCAGAACTTAGGCAATCTTCCAAATGCAGTTTCAGCAGGACCCGACAGAAAAGGAGCAAGCGAGAAGTTGGGGCTGGAGGTTGGGTGGGGAGAAGTCATCAGGAAGGAAAGGGGTCTGGAGTCAGTTTGGAAAGACAAGGGGTTGAGTTATCATTTTTGAAATGTTAAACCCCACTCTTGCCTGCCCAAGGGTGTGCATTAAATCTTTCCCCATCCTGCCCACCAAATAGACCAACAGACATGGTTTATGACAATATTCATTGACATGTGCATATTGATCCAGGTATATTGATCCATTTGATATTTTGCATGCCCCTGGTCAAAGAGAGACAGTGACTGTCCCTATTGAAACATAAAACAATTTGCAGCAACTGAGTTTTCAAATAAAGGATGACAATTAAGCAAGTCTATGCATTGACATAAACGTCTCTTCCTTTCTCCCTCATTTGTTTGTCTTGCTTCCACTGAGATGCTTCTGTCCTCTTCACCTCAGCCTCCTATTGGCCAACAGCTGGGCTAGTGACCAGGGTCAGCCAACCCAAAATACATATCTATAAATTGCTATCAGCCTTTGGATCCTACTTTTATTTATGTATATGGATTTTAAAGTATTTATAATGAATGACTATGTAAAATCTTGACCCAGTGAGTGGAGAAGGTCCCATGTGGGTGGTAGCAGAGGCTGAGGGCAGACCCGATAGAAGTTTATAAGATCATGAGAGGCATAGACAGAGTAGATGGCTAGCATCTTTTTCCCAGGGGCGAAATGTCTAATACTAGAAGGCTTGCATTTAAGCTGAGAGGAGGTAAATTCAAAGGAGATGTGTAGGGCAAGTTTTTTTATACAGAGAGTGATGGGTGCCTGGAATGAGCTGCCAAGGTTGGTGGTGGAGACAGAAATGATAGAGGTATTTAAGAGGCACATGAACGTGCAAGAATGTGGGGATATGGATCATGTGCAGGCAGAAGGGATTAGGTGTTGTTAGTTTGACAGTTCAGCACAACATTGTGGGCCAAAGGGCCTGTTCCTGTTCTATGTTCATGTTGCCTCTCCTCTGCAACAGTCATGTGCCACGAATCCAGCCTTATACATTTACTTCACCTCTGCAGAATGTCTTTAGTCTCTGATCTTGCTCTCTATCTCCCTCCCTCTCTCATGAGTTTGGATGGTCACCAAGTGCTGATTTGATCAGCGGATAGCTTAAGGGTGGATTTGTAACCAGCAAGGACAGCACTAAAAATGGCAGATTTTAACCTGCCTTCAGCAAGCATTTCCCAGAAGTGAAACAACTGCTTCTCAGCCAGTCCTTGAAGGTAATTGAGATGCAACTAATGAATAAACTTGCACCGAGCAAATCAATAGAGATAGTCTCGACTGTAGTGAGCGCTGCAAGCACATGCCAGCTCCAGTGGTCCCTTGCATGACTGACAGAAGGCTCGAGGTTCTACAATGCAAGGGCATGCACAGGGTTTCGTCATGCTGAATGTCCAATGGCATCTTTTTCTCCCCCTGAAATTTAGCCTCTGCAGTTGTCAAATTGTCTTATGTTTTGACATGGAAAATCACCTTCTCTCTTTGAGACACAGTGTGCAAAATGCTAAGCCCATGGCTACACAAGTGGAATACAGTGTGCTTGCCTTCACCAGTTGGGGTGTTGAGTGAAATCATGTTCAGGCAGTATGAAATTTTAGTTCGGCCACATTTGAAGTATTATGTGCGGTTACCACACCATAGGATGGATGTGGAGGCTTTAGAGAGGGTACAAAAGAGGTATCAATAGAAGCTGCATGAACTGCCCTCTCCACACATCTAGACACATATATTTCCTCAGCAATACACAAAACACTGGAGGAACTCAGCAGGTCAGGCAGCATCTGTGGAGGGAAATGGACAGTTGACGTTTTGGGCCAAGACCCTTCATCTGGTCTGAAAGATAGAGGGGAGATAGCCAGTATAAAAGGTGAAGGGTGGGCAAGAGCTGGAGGGTAATAGGTGGATCCAGATGAGAGGGAAGGGGATGATATGCAGGTGGGGGAGGGAGAGAATGGAAATGATGTCAGAAGCTGGGAGGTGATAGGTGGAAGTGACAAAGGACTGAAGATGATGAGCTGTGAAATATTTATGTCTTTTCTGATCATATCTCATTATCCATGCACTTATTTTATAATTTATAGACTTGCCTGTGTTACAAAGCTCTCTTTCAAAACTTCGAACTATCTGTTTTTCAATGAACCAATCTGAGTGATTCCTGCTCTCCTTTAGATTTATCCGAGGCAAACCTAAAGCAGTGATTCCCACCAGGTAAAATTTGCACCACCCTTCCTCTAACTTTGATAACAGATTATTAGTTGAGGCACTGAGTTCAAGAGGAAATTATGTTCCATCTTTATAAATCTCTGGTTAGGCCGCATCTGGAGTACTGCAGTCAATTCTGGTCACTCCATTATAGGAAGAATGTGGAGGCTTTGGATAGGGTGCAGAAGAAGTTCACCAGGATGCTGCCTGGATCAGAGGGCATGTGCCATAAGGAGAGTTTGGACAAACTTGGATTATTTTCTCTGAAGCAGTGGAGGCTGAGGGGAGACCTGATAGAGGTTTATAAGATTACGAGAGGCATAGATAGGGTAGACAGCTTTTTCCTGAGGTCAAAATATCTAATACTAGAGGCATGCATTTAAGGTGAGGGGGGTAAGTTCAAAGGAGATGTGCGGGGCAAGTTTTTTTTTTACACAGAGAATGGTGGGTGTTTAGAATGTGTTGCTAGGGGTGGTTGTGGAGGCAAATACGATAGAGGGGTTTAAGAGGCTCTTTGATGGGTACATGAATATTGCAAAGAATGGAGAGATGTGGATGTACAGGTAGAAGGGACTAGTTTAGTTAGGCGTTTAATTACTAGTTTAATTAGTGTGGCACAACATTGTGGGCTTGGTCCTGTGTTGTGCTCTTCGATGTTCTATGGTTGTCAACAATGAAGATCAACTGTGTAGGATAAGGAGAAAACCATGGTGATCACTCATCTGTACTTTGTTAGTGCCCTAAGGAATGGGAGTAAGACAATAAAGTTTGTCACATTTGAACAATTGTTGACAAAGGAACCACATCAGTCCAAGAGTAACGTCATTGAGAGAGAGAAAAGCAATAATTGAGAGAGAAATCACTGAAAACTTTATGGAGATTTTGGCTTTGTGTGATTCATGAAGAAAATAACCTTGGAGACTCGCCAGAAGGTGCAGATTTGCATATCAGTAACTCAGAGCCATAAATGCTTTGTCTTTTGTTAGATCTGTCCGCTTTGCTGTCCTGTCTCCCTTTTGAGACTCTTTAGCCATATTGAAGCTACTTCTCTCGTCAACTTAGTGGCACTCATCACATTCTGTTTTCCTCTGAATAACTTGAGTGTTTTATTTTGTCAAAGGTAAATTGTAAAATTCATCAATACACCAACTTCTGCCAATCAGTTGTGATGCTGATGGGGAGGAAATGTATAACACAGGGGGGCATAATTTTAAGGTGATTGGAGGAAGGTATAGGGGGGTTGTCAGAGGTAAGTTTTTTTTTCCCCCACAGAGAGTGGTGGGTGCATGGAACACACTGCCGGCAGAGGTTGTGGGGGCAGATATACATTAGGGATATTTAAGAGACTCTCAGTTAGCCACATGAATGATAAATAAATGGAAGGCTATGTGGGAGGGAAGGATTAGATAAATATTAAATCAGGCTAAAATGTTGGCACAACATTATGGACTGAAGGGCCTGTACTGTGCTGTAATGTTCTATGTTCTATAAATTCATCTGACCTTGTCCATCTTAAGTTCACTTCCTGCAGGCAGAAAACTGAGCAAAACCCAAGTTACCAGGCTGAAGGAGGTACAGATCCCAAGAGATATAGAAAGTGAGTAGGAACAAAGAGCTGTCCATATGCAGGGAGACCACAGCTCACATTAACCAGAAACCATATCGCATGAACTGTTTGTGGAAACATATGTCTTCTGTTAGCACATTGTGCATCACTGCCTCACCACCTGCACCTATTTCACACATTGGACAAATGAGTAATGACTCTTCTTCACCCACAGTTTGTTTTACTGTCATGAGAATTCATCATTTATAGATTAACTTGCAGCATAACCAGTTACTTCTTATCTTTGCGTAAAGTGACTCTGATGTACCTGGGCAGATGGTACCAGATGTGGGAATACCTAGGTTTCCATTTTGTTTCTCTCATTCACTAATCATTTTGCATTGGCTCAGACCAGCCAGTTGATGGAAGTGCCAAACAGTTGGCAAACTGCATGGGGTGCAAGTGCCTGTAGAAATTAACTGTTGGTTAAGATAACACTCCCCATTTGCAACAGGTGCAAAGCAGCACTCCTGTTGGGGTATTATGCGCAAAGTAGAATCGTATAATGAGAAGGTGGAAACAAAAGATATTGAATCTTTTCCAAATCCAAAAGTGATAATTGATGGTACAATTAAGGCTTGGTTGTTGGTTAGGAAAGTAACGGAAATCATGCGTATCACTGCTACATCATTGGCCTGTAGTAGACCTGGAAGTTTATTGGAAATGCCTCAATCATTTTCCTTTGTGGATGAGCAGAATGATGTTGGGCACCCATGCAGGAGACTCTCCCAGTCATGAGTGAGGTAATCTATTGGTTGCCTGTGGAGTTGGATGCCTGTTTTGGCAATGGGCTGGGAGCTTACATGAGCAGTCATGGGTATAGATTGGCACTGTTTTGGGGAATCACAGCTTTGGGCACTGAAGAGATCTAGGAGTCGCTCAGGCTTTGAAGTGCATTGGCCCCGCCAAAACAGACCACTTAATCACCCTTTAGAACTTCTGCCAAATCCAACAAGATTCACCTCCAGACACATACTCCTCTCCCCTCCCCTTTCAACATTTCCAAGAGATTACTCCCTTCACAACACCATGGTCCATTCTTCTACACCACCTACCCGGTATCTACATCCTGGTACCGAAGAAAAGCAAGGTAACATGCCTCAATAACTACTGACCAGTGGCTCTGACATCCACTATCATGAGGTGCTTTGAGAGGTTGCTTATGGCACGCATCAACTCCAGCCTCCCAGACAACCTGGACCCACTGCAATTCGCCTATCGCAGAAACAGGTCTACAGCGGATGCCATCTCCCTGGCACCACACTCATCTCCGGAGCATCTGGATAGTAAAGGCACTTACGTTAAACTATTGTTTATTGACTACAGCTGTGCCTTCAATACAATAATCCCAAGCAAGCTTGTCACCAAACTCTGACACCTAGGACTCAACACCTCCCTCTGTAACTGGATCCTTGACTTTCTAACAAACAGATGCAATCAGTGAGGATAGGCAGCAATACCTCTGGCACGATTATTCTCAACGCTGGTGCCCCACAAGGCTGTGTCCTCAGCCCACTACTCTACTCCCTATACACTCATGACTGTGTGGCCAGATTCTGCTCTAACTCCATCTACAAGTTTGCAGATGATACCACCGTTGGAGGCCGTATCTCAAACAGCAATGAGTCGGAGTACAGGATGGAGATAGAGAGCTTAATGGAATGGTGTCATGACAACAACCTTTCCCTCAATGTCAACAAAACAAAGGAGCTGGTCATTGACTTCAGGAAAGGGGGCAGTGGACATGCACCTGTCTACATCAATGGTGCTGAGGTCAAGAGGGTTGAGAGCTTCAAGTTCCTAGGCGTGAACATCACCAACAGCCTGTCCTGGTCAAATCACGTAGATGCCACAGCCAAGAAAGCTCACCAGCACCTCTACTTCCTCAGGAGGCTAAAGAAATTTGGTTTGTCCCCTTTGACTCTCACCAACTTTTACCAATGCACCATAGGTACAGCAACTGATCTCCCCAGGATCGCAAGAAACTGTAGAGAGTTGTGGACACAGCCCAGCGCATCACGGACACCAGACTCCCCTCCTTGGACTCTGTCTTTACCTCTTGTTGTCTTGGTGAAACAGCCAGCATAATCAGAGACCCTACCCACCCAGGACATTCTCTCTTCTTCCATCAGGTAGAAGATACAGGAGCCTGAGGGCACATACCACCAGGCTCAATGATAGCTTCTACTCCACTGTGATAAAACTATTGAATGGTTCCCTTATACGATGAGATGGACTCTGACCTCACAATCTACCTTGTGTGATATTGCACCTTATTGTCTACCTGCACTGCACTTCCTCTGTAGCTGTGACACTTTTTACTGTTATTGTTTTTACCTGTACTACCTCAATGCACTCTGTACTAACTCAATATAACTGCACTGTGTAATGAATTGACCTGTACGATCGGTATGCAAGACAAGTTTTTCACTGTACCTCAGTCCAAGTGATGACAATAAACCAATACCAATACCACTCCTGGTCTTGTGGCACTTTTCCATGCAAACACAAGAGATATGTCATCTGTCCTTTCACCTCTTCCCTTTTCACCATCCAGGAGCCCAGTTCTTCCAGGTGAAGCAGCGATTCACTTGCACTTCTTCCAATCCAATGTACTGCATCCTCTACAATGGAGAAACCAAAAGCAGGAGTAACCCTGAGCTACTCACTGCCTGACACTTTAATTCTCCATCTCACTCCCACTCTGATCTCTATAACTGTTGCCTCCTGCACTGTTACCATGGCACCCAATGCAAGCTTGAGGAACAACACCTCACCTTTCATCTGGGTACATTTCTGACTTCTGAACTCAAAATTAAATTCTCCAACTTTAGGTGACTCACACTTTCTTTTTGTCTGTATCAGAATTGGCCATTAATCATCAGTCATTCATCTGTTATGTTGGCTCAGTTTTTCTCTCTCCATTAGTATAGACCGTCCTGCTGGGCATGTCCCACTACCCTGTTATTAGCAACACATAATACAGACAAAGAACACTGATTGTAATTGCCATAAACCCATTTGGTCTCACCTATCAGAGATATTCCCTTTGTCCTTTCCTCCCCCACCATTTCCGCTACTGAAAACTAACCTGTTTCCTCTCTGCCCCAGATCTGATGAAGGATCTTGGACCTGAAACATTAATTCTGTTTCTCATTCCACAGATTCTGCCTGACCTACTGAGTGTTTTCAGCATTTTCTATTTAAGTTTTGGATTTCCAGTATCTGCAATTTTTTTTTACATTTTCATTTGCTGGTCAGGTGTGCTTGAGGGGCACCAAATCCGTAGATCACAGATACAGTCAGACCAGAGCCAAGGGCTGTAGCTCCAACTAACTTGTCTTAGAAACTAGAAATCACCTTTCTCTATCTTTGACAGTGAGAGGAGGTTTGACCAGGATGAGGGCACAGTTCTCTCCACCATAGGACCAGTTGAAAACACTTAAACATATATTTGATAATATATATCTGTAATTAATTAGTTAGTTGCATGATTTTATATCCATAAGTCATTCACAGATGGTATAATTGTGTGTTTGTAAATAGTTAACGGTTAATGGTATAATTTCACACCCGCAAGTAGTTTACTAATGGTAATTTTATAGTTAATAGTTTTGTACATGATCTGTCTGGATGGCATGTATACAAAAGCTTTTCGCTGTATTACTTTACATTTTTTAAAAAGGGAAAGCAATATAAATAAGAGTTAGTGAATCTTTAGGAATGGAGTATACTACTCAATATGGATTTGTTGATAGTCCTACATGTGCCGTTTGCCTTCATAAGCAGCAAAGTCTATACTACTGTCTCTGTGACATCTTTTTGTTACATGTTCAGAAAATTAGATTCATCTTAAAATACATAAGTTTGCAGAAGTTACTAAACTTTATCAACCCTATCGTGATTACTGTATCAATCAAAGCCTGCCTCAAGACACAAAATTAAATTAGAGACATTTGGCAAAGAGGTGAGGCCATTAGTGTGGAACACCATCAGATACACAGAGGCTAAAGCTGATGATGAGATGCATTAAGCAGTGATGAGTAATGATCGTATTGGTAAAGCACTGAGCCAGAGTCTTGGAGAGTGAAGTGAGGACACAGTGAGAATGCAGAGAGCTGGAGCAGCAGGTGGAGTGGTACATTTGGAGCTTAGAAAAGAACAAGGAGAAACATTTGAGAAGGAAGATTGGTTGACTCAGACAATTAGAGTACAGCAGCTGAGCTGCCTTGAAACATTTGTTTCACAACACCACAGACATTGTACATGTCAAAACTGATAGAGTCTACATCCCATCACTTCTGTGAGGAATATCTTACAAAGCCATGAAAGCAATGACCTTTAGGATACTCTATCTGCTTTTCATTCTTGTCAAGTCTCTGCAGTGTAATCCAACGCACCGTTCTGCTACTTTCATTCTGCAGAAAGCTTTGTATGTAGTCAGAACATTCAATTTTACCCCGGGTGATTAAAGTGGCACTTTGTAATGTGCTGCAGATTGCTGGTCAGATGGTGCCAACTCCTGCCTGCTACAGACATTTATCAATGGATAATTCACCACTATTTTTCTCATTTTTCCAGTTTCAATTTCTTTCCCACTCTAACTTTTCCTATGTAGATAATCAGGCAAAATCATGCCTTCTTGCCCTCAGTTCCTAAGGTCTTACTTGGTATTGGTTTATTATTGTCACTTATACCGGGGTACAGTGAAAAACTTGTCTTGCATACCGATCGTACAGGTCAATTCATTACACAGTGCAGTTACACTGAGTTAGTACAGAGTGCATTGCTGTAGTACAGGTAAAAACAATAGCAGTACAGAGTAAAATGTCATAGCTACAGAGAAAGTATAGTGCAATAAGGCGCAAGGTCACAAGGTAGATCATGAGGTCAGAGTCGAGCATTGTCCAATTGTTCAGGGATTGTGAAAAAGGCCATCTTTATCTCACCCAGACAGGGAAATATTTTACTTATTCAATCACTCAAAGGCAAAATTCAACTTAAAGTACAAGAATAGAGGGTTTGATTTCTACATTTATTACTGGCTCGACTTGCAAGGGATAATGAAAAAAAACACTGATTAGGCAGACTACTTCAAGAGAGAGTACCTGTTCCATTTTTATATTTTCATCTGTAAATATCCTTCACAAAACGCACCAAATACAGAACAAGGAGCAAAAATCCAATTAAAAAGGTTAATGGAATGTTGGCCTCTATCTCAAAGGGGACTGCAATGCCAAGTTATTCCATAATTACACAAACCAACAGTCAGTCCCCAGTCAGGAATAAAATGTTCGGTCCTAGACACTGTACCTCAGGAAGAATTGCCAATGTTGGAGAGGAAGGATTTTAAACAAAATGATTCCCAAGTGAAAAATGGTTAAATTATTCACAGCTTTTGAGATATTAAGGCTATTTACAGAGCGAAGGTGAATTAAAAAAATTTTTGCAGTGCTTTGGTCGAACAAATGGAAAAAACTCATTTTTCTGGCTTACAATTCAGTGATAAGTAGTCATCCATTTGCGTGCTTAAACTGGGAGTTAGAGGAGGTTAGGAGCATGTTTTTTTTTAATTCAAACATTGGAGCCAAAACAAAACCAAAATCATTGTGCTTTTAAAAGGGAGAAATATTAACAATTGAAACCGAGGAAGCAGTGGGATTAAGGAATGTGATCAGTACTCTCAATGTTTGGTTTGCTTTGGCAAAGTTATTGAGGACACAATGGGCTGAAAGATTTCAGCCAGCAAATCGATTTGTATCACCTCTTTTCAGCTCTATACAATGATAATTGATTACTTTTTCTGGAGTGAAATGGCCATTTCGGGGTTGCTTTGTGCAACTTGGAAAGTTCAACTGATAAGATAAGATCTTTATTAGTCACATGTACATCAAAACACACAGTGAAATACATCTTTTGTGTAGTGATTTTGGGGGACAGCCCACAAGTGTCGCCACGTTTCCGGTGCCAACATAGCATGCCCATAACTTTCTAACCTGTACGTCTTTACTGGTGACCCTTACAACTCTGAGACACTTTACATTCAAGGGCTGCATAGACTGCACCATCGGCAGTATCTACATGAGGTGCTGTCTCAAGAAGGCAACATCTAAAGATCTCCACCATCCGGGCCATGCCATCTCGCAGCTACCAGCGGGCAGGAAGTACAGAAGCCTGAAGTCCTACACCACCAGGTTCAAGAACAGCTACTTCCCTTCAACCATTCAGTTCTTGAACCAACTGGAAGAACCTTAATCACTACCTCAGTATAGCAACACTTTGATCATTTTGCACTGCAATGGACTTGTGTTTTTTTTGTCCTAATTTTGTTCTTTCACATAAATATTGAGTATAGCTTATGTCTAATTTGTTTTTCTTGTGAATGCTGCTTATCTGATGCTATGTGCCTGTGATGTTGCTGCAAGTAAGTTTTTCATTGCATGTGCATACATGTACTTGTGCATATGATGATAAACTTGACTTTGACTTTGAATGAGCTTAGCAGGGGAACTGGGACCACATTGTCCAGCAGGAGCCATTGTTTGACACCCCTGGACAAAGCAAAATGGGGGCCCTTCAAGGCAGGCATGCATCAACCTACTTCCTAGGGCATCCCCAGCAAACACAATAAAATTAATCTCCCTCCCACACCAATCCAAGTTCTTGGAAGACCCTCACTCCCCTAGAATGGTAGCTCCCTCAACACAAAATGAGCCCCTCCCAAGTTGATCTCCTGGCCTTGTGAGTCCCCACTCCCTCCAAGTTGATCCCCCAAACCTCCATAGACAGCAAGCTTCTGATCACTCCCAACTCCCACCACCTACACCACCAGGTACAGCAAAGTCCAATCCTGGCTCCCAATCACACTTCCCACCACACTCATCACCAAAAGCTGGATTCCAAAAAGCTCAGTTCAACACCTCAGCTCCAGGCCCATAGTGGCATCCTGGACCATCCTAATGGTGAGGGTGATGGGAATTTCTCGGATTATTTCTGGTACTCAGAGTGATGACTCAGGGTACTACAATTAATTAGCAACACACAAAATGCTGGAGGAACTCAGCGAGTCAGGCAGCATCTATGAAGGGAAATGCACAGTCAACGTTTCAGGTCAAGACTCTTCATCTGGACTGAGAGAGAGAGGGGAGGGAAGGAGGGAGGGGGAGCAAGAGCTGGCAGGTGATAAGTGGATCCAGGAGAGGGGTGGGAAGGAGGTGATGTCCAAGAAAGCTCACCAGCACCTCTACTTCCTTAGGATGCTAAAGAAATTCGGTATGTCCCCATTAACACTCCCCAACTTTTATCGATGCACCATAGAAAGCATCCTATCTGGATACATCACAGCTTGGTATGGCAACTGCTCTGCCCAGGACTATAAGAAACTGCAGAGAGTTGTGGACACAGCCCAGCGCATCACAGAAACCAACCTCCCCTCCTTGGACCCTGTCTTTACCTCTCGCTGCCTTGGTGAAGCAGCCGGCATAATCAAAGACCCCACCCACCTGGGTCATTCTCTCTTCTCTCCTCTCCCATCAGGCAGAAGATACAGGAACCTGAGGGCATGTACCACCAGGCTCACTGATAGCTTCTATCCCACTGTGATAAAACTATTGAACGTTTCCCTAATACAATGAGATGGACTCTGACCTCACGATCTACCTTGTCTACCTGTACTGCACTTCCTCTTGTAACTGTGACACTTTACTCTGTACTGTTATTGTTTTTACCTGTACTACCTCAATGCACTCTGTACTAACTCAATGTAACTGCACTGTGTAATGAATTGACCTGTACGATTGGTATGCAAGACAAGTTTTTCACTGTATCTCTGTACAAGTGACAATACTAATACCAGATGGGGGAGCGAAGAGTGGCCATAGCACCAGAAGCTGGGAAGTGGTGGGTAGAAGCGACACAGGGCTGAAGATGACGGAATCTGATGGGGGAGGAAGGTGAAGCATGACATCAAAGGGAGGGAGGTGGGGAGGGCAGAGGGGGGTTGTGGGGGAAGGGAACCAATGGGGGGAGCGTGCAGGTGATGGGTAGATGGAGTGGTTGGAAGAGGGGAAAGAGACAGGGTGACGGGGGCCAGGTAGATCAGCAGGGGAGAGAAAAAGGACAGAGGAGGGAGCAGTTTCCAGAAGCTGGAGAATTCAATGTTTGGATACTTTTAAAGCATAGATCCGTGGTCAAATTATTTCATACTCGGCTGCCTTGAAAAAACGAACTAATAACTAAAAAAGAACTCGATAAAAAAATATTCCGATACTCCGAATCTGGAGCTTTTTAAAAAGAGAACGGAACTCCAATTACAACATAGTTTATTATTAACATCTTCAATTGAAAATCTACTACTTAAAAACAAAACTCAATTTTATATACATGGTGACAAATCCGGTAAATTATTGGCCAACCAATTGAAAGCTACTTTATCTAAACGTCAGATTAATAAAATTTGTAAACCAGATGATACATACACGATAGATCCTGTTCAAATCAACAAATCCTTTCAAGAATTTTATTCTTCTTTATACCAGTCAGAATCCCCTGAGGATCCTCCATCAATGTATGAATTTTTAAGAGATCTGAAGATTCCCCAACTATCTTTAAATGAACGTTCTACATTAGATGCTCCCATTTGGGAGGAAGAAATAAAGAAAGTAATATTTTCAATGAACTCGGGTAAAGCACCTGGCCCTGACGGATATACAGCTGAATTTTTAAAATCTTTTTCTGATATTCTTGTTCCCTGATTAGCCAAAATTTTTAAAGATGCCCTATCAGTGGGTAAACTACCACAATCTTTCTATGAAGCAACTATTTCTTTAATTCTTAAAAAGGATAAAGATCCCACTGATTGTGCATCTTATAGACCTATTTCTTTATTAAATGTAGATTCAAAAATATTTTCCAAAATATTGGCCTTTAGACTGGAAAAGGACTGGAAAGGAAAATTATCTCTGAAGACCAGACAGGATTTATTTAGAATCGTTATTTACATTTTAATATCAGGAGATTAATGAATATTATATATATTCCTTCATCCCAAACTCCAGAATGTGTTGTTTCACTAGATGCTGAAAAGGCGTTTGACAGAGTCGAATGGGAATATCTATTCACTACACTTCAAAAATTTAATTTTAGCCCTAAATTTATATCTGCGATTAAAATGATTAATTATACACCTATGGCTTCAATACTTACTAATAATCAAAGATCTCCTTTGTTTAGGCTTTTTCGAGGTACTAGACAAGGTTGCCCGTTAAGCTCTTTATTATCTGATATTGCTTTAGAACCCTTGGCTATTGCACTTCGGGACTCTTCAAATGTATGTGGCATTACTTGTGGACGGATGATTCATAAGATATCTCTCTATGCCGATGACCTGTTACTTTATATCTCTAATCCGGATGAATCTATCCCCGCAGTACCTTCACTACTAGATCAGTTTAGTGTTTTTTCTGGCTATAGATCAAATCTTAATAAGAGCGAACTTTTTCCATTGAATATGCAAACCCCAATTTATAGCCAATTACCTTTTAGATTGGTAACTGACTATTTTATGTATTTAGGTGTTAAAATTACCAAGAAACATAAGGATTTATTTAAAGCTAATCTATTGCCTTTAATTGACCATGTTAAACAATTATTTACTGTGTGGTCTCCACTGTCTTTATCATTGGTAGGCCGAATTAATGCGATTAAGATGAATATTTTACCAAAATTTTTATATTTATTTCAAGCGATTCCAATTTTTGTCCCGAAATCTTTTTTTGACACAATTGATTCTAAAATTCGTTCATATATTTGGCAGAATAAAAACCCAAGGTTAAGTAAGAAATATTTACAAAAATTAAAAAAGGATGGTGGTTTGTCCTTGCCTAACTTTAGATTATACTATTGGGCAATTAATATTAGATATTTAATTTTTTGGATACAAGATTCTGATGTAATTCAATGCCCCAAATGGGTACACCTTGAGCAACAATCAGTTCCTGACTTTTCATTAGTTTCTATTTTAGGTGCTTCTCTCCCTTTTGCACTTACCAAGTTAAGTAAACATACGACTAACCCAATTGTTAAACATACAATACGAATATGGTTTCAATTTCGTAAATTTTTTGGATTGAATAAATTTAATTTGTCAAGTCCCATTCAATCTAATTTTTTCTTCCTTCCATCCAGAGTAATTCCACAGACTTCACTATGCTTCTTCCAACCTTGCCTCCATTTCATTCATCTAGTTCCGCCTTCTCTCTTGTATTTGCTCCGACAATCAGACTTTCCGTACAGGTGCTTCTGAAATTTCTTCCTTCCTCCAGAACAATAGCTTCCATTCTACCATAGCTGACCATTGCTTAAGTCTCATCTATATCCTGCACTTCTGCTCTCACCCCTTCTCTTCTTCCATCGAACAAGGAGAAGGTTCCCCTATCCTCACTTTCCATCCTAATTGCCTTCACATTCAATGAACCACCCTTCGCAATATAGTCACATAGGTAAATAGAACAGTACATTACAGGAACAGGACCTTTGGCCCATGATGTTTTACTGAACAAATTAAACACCAAACTAAGCTAATCCCTCCTATCTATACATAGAACATAGAAAAACTACAGCACAATTCAGGCCCTTCGGCCCACAAAGCTGTACCGAACATGTCCCTACCCTAGAAATTACTAGGCTTACTCATAGCCCTCTATTTTACTCAGCTCCACGTACCTATCCAACAGTCTCTTGAAAGACCCGATCATTTCTGCCTCCACCACCGTTTCTGGCAGCCCATTCCACGCACTCACCACTCTCTGAGTAAAAAACTTACCCCTGACATCTCCTCTATATCTACTCCCCAGCACCTTAAACCTATGTCCTCTTGTGGCCACCAATTCAGCCCTGGGGAAAAGCCTCTGACTATCTACCCTATCAATACCCCTCATCATCTTATACACCTCAATCAGGTCCCCCCTCATCCTCCGTCTCTCCAAGGAGAAAAGGCCGCGTTCCCTCAACCTGCTTTCATAACGCATGCTCCGCATTCCAGGCAGCATCCTTGTAAATCTCCTCTGCACCCTCTCTATGGCTTCCACATCTTTCCTGTAGTGAGGCGACCAGAACTGAGCACAATGCTCCAAGTGGGGTCTGACCAGGGACCGATATAGCTGCAACTGTACCTCTTGGCTCCTAAATTCAATTCCCCGTCCATATCCTTCTATTCTCTGCACATTTATGTGCCTACCTAAGAGCCTCTTAAATGCCTCTATCATATTTGCCTCCAACACTACCCCTGACATCACATTCCAGGCACCCACCACTCTCTGTGTAAAAAAATTGCCCCGCACATCTTTTTTGAACTTATCCCCTCTCGCCTTAGATGCATGACCTCCGGTATGAGATAATCTGCCACCTTCAACAAGAATCCACCAGCAGACACATCTTCTCCTCCCCTTCCCTTTCATCATGTTGTTCCTTTTGCTACTCCCTGGCCTGCTCTCCCATCTTCACCAATCACTTCCCTTCTTACAGCACCTTTTCCTGCCCACCATCCAGGCACCCAGTCTTCCCGGGTGAACTAGTGGTTCACTTGCACTAGTTCCAATCTAGTGTAGTGCATTCAGTGTTGAGTCCGTGGTCTCGCTGACTCTGGAGAAACCAAACACAGATTGGGTGATCATTTTGCAGGGCACCTGCATTGTCCATTCAGTGTGCAAGAGTAACTCTAAGCTTCCTGTTGCCTGTTACTTTAATTCTCACTCTCACCGTGACCTGTGACTCCCAACATTGTTATAACGACGCCCAAAGTAAGCTTGAGGAACAGCACCTCATCTTCCGTCAGGGTATGTTGCAATTTTCTGACTCAATATTGAATTTTACAACTCTAGCTAACCTGCTTTCTGTACAGAACTAGCCAGTCCAGCCGTGACACCAGATCAGTTTTTCTTTCTCCATGAGCACTGCCTGACCTGCATGTTCTTACACTCCACATTTTACAACTTTCCATTCTATTACTGCCCCCACTAACTCATAGACCAGATACCTCATTTACAGCTTATCCCTAGGGCAACCCTGGGCTCAGCAATATCCCCTTTGCCCTATCCCTCCCTCCCCTACTGTCTCTGTAATTTCAAACCAACTTATTTTCTCTCTTCTCAGTTCTGACGAAGAATCTTGGACCTGAAACGTTAACTCTGTTTCCCTTTCCATGGATCCTGCCTGACCTGCTGAGTGTTTCCAGCATTTTCTGCTTTTATTGTGGTTTTGAAGACCCAAGTTATGGGAATCATTAAGTTGTTTTCCTTTGTCTTGTACAGTGAAATGTGAAGGGAACAAGAGAAGTGATGTATCAGTCCATACTGGGGCTGATTGCAGTGACGAAGATAAGCTTTGGGGTGTAACTTGTGCTTTGCACAGATTCACACTGACCTGTAATACAGGGCAGGACTTACACAGTAAATGGTAGGGCCCTGGAGTGTTGTAGTACAGAGAGACCTAGGGGTACATGGACATTGTTTCCCTAAAGTGACGACACAGGTAGACAGGGTGGTGAAGAAGGCGTTTGACACGGTTGCCTTCATTGGATGGGCCACTGAGTACAGGGGTGGTGATGTGATGTTAGAGCTGTACATTGGTAAGACCACATGTGGAGTACTGTATGCAGTTCTGGTCGCCCAGCTTATAGGAAGGAGGTGGCTGTGCTGGAGGGAGTGCAGAAGAGATTCACCAGGATATTGCCTGGATTTGACCTATAGGGCGAGACTGAACAGACTCAGCTTGATTCCCCTGGGGCGAAGGAGGCTGAGGGGTGACCTTATGGAGGTTTATAAAAACATGTGGGGTATAGATAGCATGGATTGTCAGTCTTTTTCCCAGGGTAGGGGAGTCTCAAACTAGAGGCCATAGGCTTAAAGTGAGAGGGGAAAGATTTAAAGGGGATCTGAGGTGCAACTTTTTCATACCAGAGGAAGTGGTAGAGGTGGCTACGGTTATGACGTTTAAAAGATATTTGTACAGGTGCACAGATAGGAAACGTTTAGAGGGATATAGGCCAAATGCAGGCAAATGAGATGAGGTCAGGTAGGCAACTTGGTCGGCATGGCGAGTTGGGCCGAGAGGCCTGTTTCCCTGCTGCAAGACTCTAAGATATACCCACTGTCATGTTCCTTGGTCTGGCCAATAATAAACCAATTCTAATTCCAATTCTATCTCCTGCCCAGTGTGTCTCACCCACTGATGTCCATGTCAATGTGTCTGAGTTCCCAAGCTATGATGGCAGAGTGATGTTAGTTCTGTTGCTGTTGGGATTGTTCGTGAGGATTCTGACATTTCAGGTCCTGAACTTCACATTGTGCCTGGTCTCTTTTAATGTGAGGTAGTCGTTGTACACCAGCTCCCACAAGGGCTTCACCAGTAGGTCAGATAATAGCCATGTAACAGAAATGACTTGACCCCCCTGGCCCCTGCTGAAGTATCGCTGAAACCATGAGAATATCACTGTTTGAATATCCACCATTGTCAAGGAAAACCACCATTGTCTCTCCATTACCCTTCGCAGCCTTTAGTATCTGTTCATACACAAATGAATTAGTGCACCTAAAAAAGTCTGAAACTTGAGGGCATAGGTTTAAGGTGACGGGTAAAAGATGTAAAGGGGACCTGGGGGCAACTTTTTCCACACAGAGGGTGGTACGTGTATGAAATGAGCTGCCAAAGCAAGTGGTAGAGGCGGGTACAAATTACAATGTTTAAAAGACATTTAGACAGGTTCATGCTTAGCAAAGGTTGAGAGGGACATGGGCCAAATGCAGGCAAATGGGACAAGCTCAAATAGACATCTTAATCGGCATGGACGAGTTGGGCCAAGGGGCCTGTTTCTGTCTTGTATGACTCTATAACAATCAGTTTGGTGAAGACATTTTTAAATATTTGGTTCACTTATAACTGACTACAAGAAGAGTGAAGACTTATCTCACATTTCAACACCATATAATTCCACTTTTTTTAAATTTGTGGATAATTAATTTTAAAGAAAAGCAGACAGACATCAATGGCCAAACCACTCACATGGTCATTGAATGATAATAACTTCACTGAAGGATTAATGACTGTGATGTAATCAATGCAAGTTTAATGAACAGTTAATTACCAGGAAATAAATGTATCTATTAGTAGCCACTAAATGTTGGAACATTTGATTACCTCTCTAATTGCTTCTATTTTTTTTTCACTCCGACTGTTATTCTCTGCTTTTTTCTCAGTTTCAGTTTCCTCTGCTTCTGTTTACTTGTTATATTCCACAGCAGGAGAAGTGCACCATCTCACCCACTACCCACCCAGCCACACCATCAGTGGAAAGGTCTGTGCTTCCTACATCAACCTCATCGGTCACCTCAGAACCCACAGGACCGGCGTGGAAGGAAGTCACCCTCAACCCAAGGGACTGCCGAAGGTGAAGAAGGATATTTCACTCAACCTCCTCTCTTCCTCAACCTTGCAACTCTGTCATGGGCTGGACGTCGAAGGAGGGGAACAAGGAACAGGAAGGACGTCCCAAATCTGATCAAAGTCTATTTCAAGCTGAGCTATTGTAAGGAGTCATCTAATCAAAATCCTACTGGCAACACCACAATTCAGAGAGATTTTCAGTCCAGCAACAGAAAATACATTGGGAGCAAAGGGACCTTCATGGTCTTTTCTTTCTCAGTCTCCAGTTATGATTTATCTTCCTTCCTTCCTTGGCTTTTTGCTCGCAGACCTTTGCTGCCTTTCTTATTTTGTTACATCTGTAAGTTTTATTTTTATTTCTGTGTTGGTGAAATTGCAGCTTGTATCAAACCCAGTGAAGCTAACTATTACTCAAGCATGAAAATAAACAAAAAAATTAATGCTGGAAATCTGAAATAAAAACAGAAAATGCTGGAGACACTCACCAAGATAGGCAGTGTCTGTGGAAGGAGAAATTGAACTAAAATGTTAATTCTAGGGACCTTGGTCAAAACAGAAGTCCTCATTCCACAGATGCTGCTTGACCTGCTGAGTATTTTTATGGGTTGGAACATAGAACTGTACAGCACAGGAACAGGCCCTTTGGCCCACAAAGTTGGCCAAACTAACTAAAGTAGTAATGAAATGCCGAACTTAACTAATCAGAATCCAAATCAGAACCAGGTTTATTATCACTGGCATATGTCATGAAATTTGTTTTGCAGCAGCAGTACAGTACAAGGCATAAAAATAAACAAAATAGCGTAAAAGAGGAATAATGAGATATTGCCCGTTCAGAAATATGATGGTGGAGGGGAAGAAGCTGCTCCTGAAACATCAAGTGTGGGTCTTCAGGCTCCTGTACCTCCTCCCTGATGGAGGTAATGAGAAGAGGGCATGTCTCAGATGGTGAGGGTCCTTAATGACGGATGCTGCCTTCTTGAGGCACCACCCTTCTGCCCGCACATGGTCCATATCTCTCCATTCTCTACACATTCATGTGCCTATCTAAGAGCCTCTTAAATGCCTCTGTTGTATCTGCCTCCACTACCACCCCTGGCAGTGCATTCCAGGCAGCCACCACTGTGTGTAAAAAAAACCTGCCCTGCACCCTGCTCACCTTAAATGCATGCCCTCTAGTATTACACATTTCAGCCCTGGGAAAAAGATACTGGCTGTCTACATTATCTATGCCTCTCATAATCTAATAAACTTCTATCGGGTCTCCACTCAGCCTCCGCTGCTCCAGAGAAAACAAACAAAGTTTTTGTTTGGCATCATCAGGAGTTGAGTTTATGCTGCCTAAGCTTTGTACACTACTCCTTATCAGAGTGAAATTGGCTGCAGAGAAATTCCTTCAGTTCCATTCCTACTCCCGGTGCTTGCAAATCACAAGGCAAGCAGTGGTGACATTATATTTTCCTGGTTTTCCTTTTCCAGTTAAATACTCAGAAGCCCATAGAAAATGATTTAACAGCAGAACTTCAGTAAAACATTAGAGAAAGTTGCCAAAAGGACCATGGAGTGCCCACAGCCAGGAATATTGTGAATATAGACAAAAATGTTATGCTGCAACATAACATATAATCATGGTCAAGGTAGCTGCAGGTAGTAGAGCAATTTGAGGTGAACAGGATGTGGCTGGATTACTTTATTACTTGCCAAAATAAAAATAGTCAATGCTGGAATGCATGACAACTCAGGCAGCTGAGCATGGTAGACAGGGAAACATGGTTAACATTTCGGGTCAACGATCACCTTTCATCAGAAATCAAAAGGTGTTTCAAGTTGCAGAGAATGAAGTTAAAGGAATAAGCTGGTGAACGAGGGAGATGGAGTAACAGAGGTAGTGGCTGAGGGAGAGGGGTGAGAACTTGTAATCACAGCAGACGTATCTGGGGAGATTAAGCAGAAGGAAATGAATAAGGACAAGTAGGGATATGATGGATAGTCACTGTCCAAGGCCAAGATGCTTATTGCTGTCCTCAGCTTTTAAGCACAGTGAAAAAAAAATCCAAGGCCCAAAATGCTTACTGTTAAACTCAATACTTTCAAACACAGCAGAAAAACTGTTTGAATTTCTAATCAGTAACTTTGTCCTTCCACTTGATTAAGGAAACAATACTGTCCATGTTGTCCTGCAATACCATGAAGGCACAGCAGCTGTTGCAAAACATCACATAGCGATAACTAGTAAAGACAAAAATATAAATATTAGAAGACAGTACGAGTCGGTAGGAGTTACAGAGAAGCCACAGAATTTACTCCTCTCAGCCTCATTCCAGGAAGGATCTTTTCCCAGAGCTGCCTTTCCATGATAGAACATAGAACATGGAACAGTACAGCACAGAACAGGCCCTTCAGCCCAGTGTGGTGCTGACATAGCTAATCCCTTCTACCTACAGAATGCCCATATCCCTCTATTTTCCTCTCATTCATCCATGTGATGGACAACTTGTTTGTCTACTACTCAGTGGTATGTTTTAGAATAGTTTGTAAGAATTGTACTTGAGTTTTGGAAATTTCTTTAAAAATTATGCTCTGTTAGAATCTACGCAAAAAAATGTGTTCGACTTAAAATAGGATAACTGTGCTTCGTTAGCTGAAAGTATCTCATCTTTGGTCCAGAAGGGGGGACCCACCACCGAAGTAGTGATTATTGACAGCTGAACCCCTTCAGAAAAGAGACAGCAGTGGTTAAATAAACTAGTCTTTGAAATATAGGTTGATACCCAAAAGTGAAGGTACAAGTAGACACTTATGTAATACTTAAGGTCTCAAATTAAGTTTAGGACTGTGGAACAGGTACAGTCAATATTATCACAGCAGGTGAAAAACATCAGAAGGCTAGCATAGATGAATTTCTTCAGCCAGAGGGTGGTGAATCTGTGGAATTCATTGCCACAGAGGGCTGTGGAGGCCAAGTCATTGGGTGCATTTAAACCAGAGATTGATAGGTTCTCATTTGGTAAGAGGGTTAAGGGTTACAGGGAGAAGGCAGAATGGGATTAAAAAAATAATCAGTCATGATTGAATAATGGAGCAGACTTGATGGGCCAAATGGCCTAATTCTGCTCCTATATCTTATGGTCTTATGACCCAAAGGTGGGAGTGAGTCAATGCTGATGTTCAAATTTGATATCTTGATTTGAGCGTTACTTTCTGACATTGACAATGAATGGGGAGAGAAAAAAAATCAGTGAGAGAAAAATTACGTGACAAAGATATTCATTGATAACCAGAGAAGGTGGGTATGTCTCACCATTGGATAGTTTTACAACTGGCAAACTCCTGAAGCAACCAGAAGGTATTAGCAGTGCACACCCAGCTCTTGTCATCATTGACCACTGCAGCACTTCCGTTTTGTTTCATGTTGATGGATTGCACTGCAGCAGAATCCTTTCATGATAAATGCTCTCCGGCAACTCGTGATCCCCTGGTGAGAAACCAGCTTATTGAGCAATATTGAATGACAAATTGAGAAAAGTTGGAGACAGCAACAGGTTCAGGCTGAGTTGCCATGGCAGTCTGCCCAGTTTGACTTCTTTGCACTCTCATCTCTGACTGGAGGATTGCTCTGTGTATGGAAAGTGCCCACCTGAACCTGCCAAGTTATCACTCTGGCCTGAAATAGAGTGCGGCATGCAGAATTGCCCATCTTCACATTAACTTCTGGCTGTCAATAAACTTGAGTGAGTATAACTTTAAAAAAAGGTGCAGTCTGTGCCAAGACAGATAGCAAGGCTGACCTACACAACCCTAATCACTACCTCAGTGCAGCAATACTTTGACCACTTTGCACTAAAATGGACTTCTTTTTGTTCTAATGGAGTAGTGGATATTGTTTATTTGATGCTGTGCCTGTGATGCTGCTGCAAGTAAATTTTTCACCTGTGCACACATGTACTTGTGCACATGACAATAAACTTGACTTCAATCAGGAAAGGTGCTTATTTCTGTTCTACAAATCCAATTGCTGCATTTGACTGATAACAATATGCAAATATTTAGCACAAAGAAAATTTGGAAGGGATTTATTCAATAATGGAAGGGCAGCTTTTTTTTTTATTGCATCTGGGTGGTAATTCTGATAACCAAGATCAATGTTACTTTCATTTAAGGGTGCTATCTAAACTGCAGCTAAGCCCAGTAATTCCATTGTCTGGACAGAACTGTCTTTATATTGCCTGGCTCCAACATAAGTGCTCCTCCTTGGAACATACATTTCTCCCAAGGGTTTCACATTTAATATTGAAACACTTCTCAATGATATTAAGCAACATTAAAACCATCTATCAAAAAGCAAACAATTGCAGATGCTTGAAATGTGAAAGAAAAAGAAAATGCTGGAAATACTCAGCCCATCATGAAGCATCTGTGGAGGGAGAAACAATATTTTGGATCAATGGCCTTCCATCACAGCTGCTGAAAGGTCATTGGCCTGAATTATGAACTGAATTTCCTCTCTGCTTGTCCCACTATTCCAAGCATTTTCTCTTTTTATCTAGCAAAATGGATGTCTCATCCTCTGCTTTAGAAGTTCAGGAGCAGACAAAATAACTTGGCTGTGGTATGAGTCAATACTTTCCACTAGCTGTCAAGGACAAATGTCTACCCGTAAACATAGAGAGTCTGCAGGAGGTGAATCTAGTGGGTTTAAAATGTGCGTAGGAGGATCTGTGAACTCCAGGCATAAACCTAGGTTTGCAGTATGGCATTAACTGAAGGGAACATGCTCAAAGAACGAGGCGCTTTCCATCCACATCTTGCTCGCCTTAGGTGGGCTGAGCTTCATCTGCTCTTGGCTGCAGTGCAATGGAAATTGACTTCCAAACGTGGCAGACTGTCCAGACCAGGTGGAGGATTCACTGTGTCCATTCAGTGCCAAAGCAATCCTGTTGATTGAGCAAGATTTATGCACAGGTCCATCGTTAAATCACCATCTGTTTCTTGATAGTCTGCCATTATCACAGTCAAACATGGTTCAGAGAAGCTAAGGATTCCAAGCAACACAAAAAGTACAGAAAGGTACCCTGCTTGTTCTTTACAAGACTCATCCAATTAGTCTCACATTCTCTCCTTCTCATGACTCCACAAATATGCTCTCTTCAAGTATTCATCCCTTTGGATAACTGGTATTGAATCAACTTCCATCATTGTTTTGTATTCTGGATCATGATACTCTGCTGTGAAAACAAGTTTCCTCACCTTTCATTCAAGTTATTTTACCTTAAAGCCATATATATAGTCATACAGCACAGAATTAGGTCCTTCTGCTCAACATGTCTTTACTGACCATTTTGAAAATTTATTAATCATATCTCCAACATTCATATCCTGACTAATTACATCATGGTCTGGTCCAGCAATTCAAATGCACAGGAATGCAAGAAGCTGCAGAGGGTAGTGGACTCAGCCCAGTACATCACAGGCACATCCCTCCCCACCATAGGTAGTACCTACATGAGGCACTGCCTCAAGAAGGCAACATTTATCATTAAAGACCCCCACCATCCAGGCTATGCCATCTTCTTGCAGCTACCATTGGGCAAGAGATACAGAAGCCTGAAGTCGCACACCACCAGGTTCAAGAACAGCTACCTCCCATCAACTATTTGGTTCTTGAACCAACCTTCACAGCCCTAATCACTACCTCAGTATGGCAACACCATGACCACTTTGCACTACAATGGACTTTGTTTTCTTTTGTTCTAATTGTATTATTTCTTGTATAATTTGTGTTTTTCTTGTAAATGTTGTGTCTTTGATGCTATGTTCCTGTGATGTTGCTGTAAGTTTTTCATTGTACCTGTGCATACATGTGCTTATGGATATGACAAAAAAAAAATCGACTTTGAGATCCAACTAGTTTACGAATAGCAGTGGTTCCAGTACCAATCCCTACGGCACACCCACTGATCACAGCTCTCCACTCACAAACGCCACCCTCCACCATCACAGTGTCCTATCACCAAGCCAATTCTGGATCCAGTTTGCCAACATAAAAACATAGAAAACCTACAGCACAATTCAGACCCTTCAGCCCACAACGCTGTGCCAAACATGTCCCTACCCTAGAAATTACTCGGCTTACTCATAGCCCTGTATTTTTCTCAGCTCCATGTACCTGTCCAACAGTCTCTTAAAAGACCCTATCATATCCACCTCCACCACCATTTCCAGCAGCCCATTCCACACACTCACCACTCTGAGTAAAAAAACTTACCCCGACATCTCTATACCTACTTCCCAGAACCTTAAACCTATGTCCTCCTGTGGCCACCATTTCAGCTCTGGGGAAAAGCCTCTGACTATCTGCCTGATCAATACCTCTCATCATCTTATACACCTCTATCAGGTCTTCCCCCTCATCCTCCGTCGCTCCAAGGAGAAAATGCCGAGTTCCCTCAACCTGCTTTCATAAGGCATGCTCCGCATTCCAGGCAGAATCCTTGTAAATCTCCCCTGCACCCTTTCTATGGCTTCCACATCCTTCCTGTACTGAGCCGACCAGAACTGAGCACAGTACTCCAAGTGGGGTCTGACCAAGGATCTATATAGCTGCAACAATGCCTCTCGGGTCCTGAATTCAATTCCCCAATTGATGAAGGATAATACACCATATGCCTTCTTAACCACAGAGTCAACCTGTGCAGCCGCTTTGAGCGTCCTATGGACTCGGACCCCAAGATCCCTCTGATCCTCTACACTGCCAAGAGTCCAACCATTAATACTATATTCTGCTATCATATTTGACCTACCAAAATGAACCACTTCACACTTATCTGGGTTGAACTGCATCCACCACTTCTCAGCTCAACTTTGAATCCTATCTATGTCCCTCTGTAACCTCTGACAGCCCTCCAAACCACCCACAACACCCCCAACCTTTGTGTCATCAGCAAACTTACTAACCCACCCATCCACTTCCTCATCTAGGTCATTTATAAAAATCACTAAGAGCAAGGGTCCCAGTACAGATCCCTGAGGTACACCACTGGTCACCGACCTCCATGCAGAATACGACCCTTCAACAACTTGCCCCAAATCCTCTGAGCTCTAACCTTTTGGAGCATTCTTCCATGTCAGATCTTGTTAAATATCCAACTGTACTACCCTCATCAAGACATTTTGCTATCTCTTCAAAAAGTCCAATCCAAATGCTCAGACAGCATCCTCCACTAACAAAACAGCACTGAGCAACCTGATTAATCCCTACTTAGTATCCTGCCCCTCAGAGTTTTTTCCCCAGTTATTTTCCTACCACTGATGTTAGACTTATAGGCTTGTAATTACCTGGTTTACATCTGTCAACCTTCTTGACTAAAGGGGCCACATTTGTTGTGTGGCACTTGTGGTAACTGAAAATTTAAAACTTTCCATAAAGGCCTCACCAATTTCCTTCCATAGCAGCCTGGGATATATTCCATAAGGTCCTAGGAATTTATACACCTTTAAGTCTTCTAATAGCTCTTTTTTTCATGATAACATGTCCTAGAATTTCATTGACCCCCCTCTTCCCTAAATTCTCCAACTGCAACTTCGTTCTCTTTGGTGAATACAGATGAGAAGTTTCACCTGCTGTGTATTGACCTCTCAACCAATTGAAATTGATACCTTTATCTATTCTTTCAAAGCCATTCAGGATTTTGAACACATCTATTAGTTCCCTTTAACCTTTGCTATAGTTAAAACTGGGAAATTGGTAAATTAGCAATGAGGAATCAGTCAATGCAGAAAGCTCTCTCAGCACAAAGTGAGAAAAACAGTAAAATGTTTTTCTCATGTGCAAGCAAGCACATTCATTTATTGTTAAATGATCCTACTTTCTGTTGTTTACCAGACATATGAAAGTTACAAATCAGTAATTGGGAACAGATTTTAAATTGAACAAACAAGCTCTAGAAAGCTACCGTAAATAAGGTATTGATTTTAGTCAATAGTTCTTCAATTAAGGTCATTGCTTTCCTCCATGGCACAATTAACTGAATGATTATTTCAATTAATGTGCATTGGAGCAGGTCAGAGTTAAACCAAACCAGATAAGGATGAAGAGAATCAGGTTCAACCAGTTGTCATTGGAGAGTTCCCACTTTATTTCAATTGGAGGAAGCTGACCAGGCAAGAGATCAAGAATAAACATTCAGTGGAGTTTAGTGTTGATTGCTGAAATTGGTTGTATTATTTGACCAAGATGAGCAAAGCCTTGGTTCAGTTTTGACACCTCTTCCCAACTGATCTATTCACCATGACTAGTTATATGATGTCTCTTAGATTATTTCTATTACACTGAAATTACCTGTAAAAATTGGTGCATGAGTCACATTGGTGTATAAGTCTTCCTGTCGCCACATTCAACAAACCAATGTCCCTTTTGTGAGCTTCTATTTTCAGAAAACATCTTTCTTGGGCATAAAATATGTTTCACTTATTCCTGCAAACCTTAGGTCAATAATAGAGAAAAAAAAATTCAGGTTTTGAAATCCTATTTATACCTTCAGTAATTTGCTGTGTTATGGTTCACAACTTCATTGTTTGAAGTGAAGTTTAATAAAATATAAACAAACAAGAAAGTGCCAAAAATCAGGAAGCTTTGCTTTGAAAAATAAATGTCAAATTCCACCAATGGTATCAAATGAACACGCTGGTGGAAAAGTCTCACTGCTACATAAGTCATCCTCCATTTCCAAAAGTACCCAGGAGATAGATTGTACACAAGTTTTTAAAGGGGAAAACAGAAATTCCTTTGCAATCTGGGCTGAGGAAAAATATAATTTTTACCTTCCCGTTGGGATTATAAAGGCAACAATAACTGATACCAACACAATTTATCCATTAAATCTGTGCATTTTAAATTACTTATATTAAATTACTTCATTTGTGGAGGCAGAAGATATGGCTAGGGTATTAAATGAGTACTTAAAATCTGTTTTCATAAACATAGAACAGTACAGCACAGCACAGGCCCACAATGTTGTGCCAAACTAATTAAATTAGTGATTAAATGCCTTACTAAACTAATCCCTTAAGGAAGCAGTCCCAGGAAAGTAAGATGGAGCTGAGATTCTGAATGGACTAAAAATTGATAAAGAGCACATACTAGAGAGACCAACTGCACTTACAGTAGATAAATCACCTGGTCCAGATGGAATGCTTCCTAGGTTGGTGAGAGGAGGAAAGCTCAGAGATATTGGCCATAATCTCCCAGACATCTTTAGATTCAGGAGTAGTGCCTGAGGACTGGAACATTCCAAATGTTACTGCTTTTTTTAAAGAAGGGATATAATTCATGTCTATAGACCAGCTGCTTTAACCTTGGTGATGGAAAATACTCCAGGAATAGTAATCAGGGGCAGAATTAGCAGTCATTTGGAAAAGGTTAGATTGATTAGAGAAAATCAACATGGGCTTGTAAAAGACACATTTTTTCTGACTTGACAGAGTATTTTGATGGATTAGCAGGAAAATCCAGTTGATGTGGTATATATGAACTTACTCACAGAGTCATGGAGTAACACAGCACGGAAACAGGCCCTTCGGCCCAACTCGTCTTGCCAACCATGGTGCCCACCAAGCTAGTCCCACTTGCTTATGTTTGGCCCATATCCTTCTAAACCCCTCCTATCCACGTACTTATCCAAATGTCTTTTGAATGTTGTTACTATACCTGCCTCAACCCCTTTCTCTGGCATCTCATTCCATATGCCTACCATCCTCTGCGTAAAGAAGTTACCCCTTAGGTTCCTTTTAAATCTTTCACCTCTCACCTAAAATGCCCTCCACGTTTTAATTCTCCTTCCCTGGGAAAAAAAAACTATGTACGTTCACCTTATCTATGCCCGTCATAATTTTATACATCATTTTATACACCTTTATAACGTCACCTCTCAATCTCCTACATTCCAAGGAATAAAGACCTAGCCTGCCCAACCTCTCCCTATAACTCAGGCCCTTGAATCCTGGCAGCATCCTCACAAATCTTTTCTGCAATCTTTCCAGTTTAATGATGTCTCTCCTCTAACAGGGTGACCAAAACTGAACACAATACTCCAAGTGCAGCCTCACCAATGTCTTGTACAACTGCAACACAATGTCCCAACTCCTACACTCAATGCCCTGACTGATGAAGGCCAGCATGCCAGATGCCTTCTTCACCACCCTGTAGACCTGTGACAGCACTGTCAGTGAATTATGTACCTGTACTCCTAGGTCCCTCTGTTCCATAAGGTGTTGATAATTTGCCCTGTATTGAGCTTATCAGCAAGATCGAAGATCATGGATTAATAGAGAATTGATAACAGGAACCAGCAGTACTGAAGGGTTGTTCCTCAGACTGGAGAGCAATGTATGGTGGAATTCTCTCCTTGGACCAATGGTCTTCTCAGTGATTTATATCCCCAAACCCAGTCAATTCCCAAGTTGCAGATGATAACGTACCTGGAGGTGTAGTGAACTGTGAGGAGGAGAGTAAGAGACTTCAAGGAGATATAGACAGGCTGCTAAAATGGGTGGAGAGGTGGCAGACAAAATACTGAGATATGTGAAGTGATACATTTTGGTAGGAGGACCAAGACAAGGCAATGTAAACAAGAGGCGCAATTCAGCAAGGTCAGGAGACAGAAGTACACAGTAAGTAGCAGGGCAGGTTGGGAAAATGGTTAAAAAAGGCATTTGGGATCCTGTGCTTTATCAGTGGAGGTGGAGTACGAGAACAAGGAGGTCACAAGGAACATTTCTAAAATACAGCAGGAAAATTGTCTCCAGATCTGGCCTCCAACGTTAGGAAGGATGTAAAGGTTTTGGAGAGGTTGCAGAAGAGAGTTACTGAGAGACTGCAGTCGTACGCATAGGCTGGGGAAGCTGGGATGGTTCTCCTTAGAACGGGCGATGCTGCAAGGAGATTTGAAGGTGGTGTTTAAAATCATGCAGAATGCAGGCAAAGAGAAAGAAACTTTTCCCATTGATGGGAGGGCTCGGAATGACAGGACTTGGAATGAAGGTGGTTGGCGAAAGAAACGAAGGTGACACAAGGGAAGAACTGTTGATACAGCGAGAGGTTAGGGTGGGGAATGCACCGTCAGGGGTAGTCGTGGAGATAGATTCAGAAGGGACTGGCAGAGAATTTGAAAGGAAAGAATTTGCAGAGCTGTGGGAAGAGGGAAGGGGTGTGGGTCCGGCTGGACTGCTCCTACATTAATGTGATTAAGTTAGCAAGGGTGTGGAAAACATTCACAGGAATGATGAGCAAAAGACAATCTGCTGGAAGACCCCACAGCCTCAGTAGGGGGAAATGATGTTTTGGGTCGAGACCTTTCATCTGAATCCAACGACCAACTTCAACAGTTCATTTCCTTCCATAGATGCTGCCTGGCCCACTGAATTCTTCCAGCAACTCATTCTTTTTTTGCTCCAGATTCCAGCATCTGCAGTCTCTTGTGCATCCATTGTTGCCTGGACTGGAGGACTTGTTGCAAGGAGAGATTGGCTAGATTGGGACTGTCTTCCCTGGAGCGAAGGAAGGAGGCAAATGGGATTTGCGTAGACAGGCATCTTGGTTGGCATGGACAAGTCGGGCTGAAGGGCCTGCTGTATAACTTTGTGAGTTTCTGCGAATCCTTGAATCTGTAGAGCTGAACTTAATTTGACAGATTGAAAGGCTTCAATACGTGGTGTAACAATTTAATCCTGATTTAACAGTTCACAGACTCTGGGGTTACTGACACTTTATCTTTCAGAAAGCCGAACATCTAGTATGTGTTGGAAAATCTCTACCGAGGTGGGACTTTGTACTTCAACACAAATGACAATCAGAAGTCCTCTTAGATTGGGTGAACCAATTTCTGAGTGGATCATGGAGTACTGTGATAAAAATACCTGACGATGCTGGAGGAACTCAGCAGGCCAGGCAGCATCCGTGGAGAAAAGCAGGCGGTCAACATTTCGGGTCAGGGCTCTTCTTCAGGACTGACCTGAAAAATGTTGACTGCCTGCTTTTCTACGCAGATGCTGCCTGACCTGCTGAGTTCCTCCAGCCTCATGGTGTTTTTCATCTGGATTCTAGCATCTGCAGACCTTTGTTTCTCACAGAGCACCATGCCTGGAAAAATTATTTAGAAGGGCAGTGGGCACAGGATGTTTGTAAGTTGGAGAGTCCAGCCAGGAGATTGAGAATGGCTGGAAGGTTCTGTGAGATGGGGGGGGAAGGAAAGGGCTGTGCAGTTGTTGGGTTTGTTTCAGCATGCAATGTTTGAGAAGAAGTGAATTGCAGAGCTACGAGAAAGAATAGTGAGAAAGAAGACATTAGTTAATCAACCTCTGAATGAATTAAGATGGTCTTGGGACAGCTCAGACACAAAAATGGTTTTAAATTGCTTTTTGGAACTTATAATGTGAGGTGATGAAATTTACTGGAAGGTGCCAGTAAATCAGAGCAGAAGGTGTAGCGGAAGAAAGGACGGTCCTTGTACCTCGGCAGAGTCAGAAGTATGAACAGGAGGGTGACACAACAGGCAATATGCACAACTGGAAGAAGCAGCCACCAAGGTAAGGAAACATGATGCTTAATGTCTCCCACTAGAACCCCCTGAGATGGGGCAGTGAGCGATGAACCCACAGTTGGTGATCTGTGAGGTGGGGCAGACCATCATGCAGATAGAATCACTGAGTCACATCCTGTGGACACTGACCCCCTCGACCCACTTACTGATCCTACACCACTTTATTCTCCCCGCACTCCCATCAGCTCCTGCCACCCCCAGATTCGACTGCTTACACATTAGCAGCAACTGACAGTGGCCATTGGACCTACTAACCCGCACGTTACTTGGGACGTGGGAGGAAACAGGTAGAACGTGCGAACTCCACACAGGCAGGACAAGATTGAACCTGGGTTGCCAGAGCTGTCAGGCAACAGCTCCATCAGCTGAGTCACTGTGTCACCCATGCTGTTGGAACAGAATATGGGCGTGCTGCGTGCCATCATTGCCCTGTGCAACATTGCAATAATCTCGAGGATTCAATGTGAAGCGCTGTAACTGCTGCTGCCACATGCTCTGGAGAAGCAAAGGACATTCATTCTACGTGCGTCAGCATCAGTGGTGTTCGGGGATTGGCTGGAAGATGAGGGAATAATCTTCAGTGTCCCAAGGACCAGGCAGGCACGGAAGTGTAGCGGTTAGCGTAATGCTATTACAGCGTCAGCAACCTGGGTCAATTCCAGCCGCTCTCTGTAAGGAGTTTGTACATTCTCCCCTTGTTTGTGTGGGTTTCCTCCGGGTGCTCCGGTTTCTTCCCACATTCCAAAGACATATGGGTTAGAAAGTTGTGGGCATGTTATGTTGGCACCGGAAGCGTGGCGACACTTGTGGGTTGCCTCAGAACACTCCTTGCAGAAGATGTATTTCACTGTGTCTTCCGATGTACATGTGACTAATAAAGATATCTTATACTTAAAGCAGTAGGGCTGAGTGCTGGATTAAACTCACTAGAAACCAGGAGAGAACCAAGAGATGGGCACAGACAGGGTAGTTGACTATAAACAGTTGAGGGAGGAGCAGCAGAGAATGGATTGGTTGAAGCATTGGTTTAGGACCTGATTTCTCAGTGTCTCCCAGGAGTTGTGGATGCATATCGAGGCAGCGGTCAAAGTCAAAGTCAAAGTTGAGTTTATTGTCATATGCACAAGTACATGTATTCACAGGTGCATTGAAAACCTTACTTGCAGCAGCATCCCAGGCACATAGCATCGTATAAGCAGCATTCACAAGAAAAACATAAAGGTAAATTATGCATAATTTTTACAAGAAAGAGCATAATTAGAACAAAAAGAAAACAAAGTCTATTTTAGTGCAAGTGATCAAAGTGGTCATCGTGTTGCTAAACTGTAGTGATTAGTCCTTCACAAGCTGACACCCGCGGATATGGAATCCAAGGCTCAGAAAGATGTCAGGTTTGAATGCCTGCTGGAATGGGAAACCCCAGGCAACTAGATGAACTTTTTTTCTATCTTCCTAATGCCTTTGAATCCATCAATCAAGAGGGATTATGGAGCACCTTCCTCACAATCTACCCACCCCATCAGCCATCTCCTGTCCCACCTGAGGAAGTCTATCAGTCACCACAGAACCCATGGAACTGGAGAGGAAGCAATTCGCCCTCAATCCCAAGGGACTGCCTGAGAAGGAAACAAAGAAGTCAATAGTTAATGCATAGACAAGAGGGATGTTAACAGAGCAACGTTAGGGATAGCCAGTTTAATGATGAACAATGCTTCAATGCATTCTTATGGAGATTTATTAATCAGAACAATAAGAATTCACTTCGATAAACAGGACCTTAGGGGACGAGGTATTTTTATGTACATCAGTTGAAACTGAAAGAGTAAATACCACACCATTCTTTATCAGGTGAAAATGTGGAAATGAACTGTTCGAGTAAGGGTCAATGTAAGTGGTGACTGCGGTGCCCAACTAAGGTTCTCAACCAGATCATCAGATAATGAAGAAAGAAGGTGGATGTGACAAGATCTCTGTGGTTGGGAGGTGATTGGACCCAAAATAAATGGTGGAAAGACAGGAAGGTGTAAAAATGATTTAGGGCTGGTGTTAAAATTGGCAGCTGGGAAAAGTGTAATGGGAAGATACAGGAGTTCAAATTTTGATTGCAATTATATTGCATTGCACATAAAAGCATACTGGAACTCCTGAATGCATAAACCTTATGAAAACTAGCCAATGTTAGTGATTTGGTGTTATAGCTAACAAAGTAGACTGGTTGCAAGTGTTGGAAAGACTCTGGTCCTACAACAGACTAATTATCCACAGAAAATCAATTTTCATTTTTGAGTTAAAAGTACAGAATCCTTAACTCCTGGATTGCTAAACAGTCGGACAAAAATCCATAATGATTGTTTGGATATCAGCAGTGATGTTATTCACGTGATAATACTCATGTAGTAAAATCCATCTAAAATACAATTACTGGGAAAATACGACTTGTAATGCACAATCCAAGTGGATTAGTTTCTTTGGTAAAGAAATGTTCTAATGTAATAGGAGCATATTAAATGTTTTAATGTCAATTTCACAAGCTGTAAGTTCAATGTCTTTCTGTTTTCCTTTATTCCTTATATTATTTTTTTTATTTTCAGATAAATGGTCTCAGTTCTAACCTTTCTCCTTTAATAAATAATAAATGAATGTTTCACCTTCGCTCATTTGTTCTCGTTCCCACTATCTATTTTGGAATTGAAAGCAACTTCACAATAAATTGGATTTTATTGATTGTGAACCACCGTTAAAAGTCAGTTTTCCACCATGCAGAGTCTTGAGGTTGACCAGTTCAATTCCTAATGCTTTTCTTCATTAAACTAGCCAGAGAATGAATGAATAAACTTATCAGCATCCTCCACAGAATGTACAGGACTAAGCGGGTATGGGTGGGGGAATAACTTGAAATCCATTGGGTACTAATGACCAACCAATGAGAGAACAATCCAGTTGCAGTGCAGATGTCGGCACATTCTGGACTTCGAGCTTGCATACCAAGTGTGCAGATGTTAGTACGACTGTCCAATTCCCTGCACAGATGTTACCTGACCTGCTGAGTTCCTCCAGTGTTTTGTTTGTTGTTGCAGATGCCAGCATCTGCAGTCTCTCGTGGCTACACTTAACATTATATTAGCCATAGCACTGTTCCTATTGTGGAAACTTATTTAACAGCATCTGCCACCATTCAATAACCAACAAAGAGAAAGTACTCACTGTGACAAAAATCATTTGCACACATCTTGTCCTTTTACCAACAAATGCACAAAAAGATTAAAGATTGTTCATATACATGTATCGCTTAAATGAGCTTTATGATGACATATCCAACAACTGTCTATTAGTCATCTTTTATTTGCGAATTACCGACAGGGGCTGAAGTGTTGAACACTGATCCTCATTGCATGATTCTCCATAATTGCTATCTAGCACAATGGTGATGTATGCTGAATATATGTGTGTATATTCCTGGCCATACAGGAAGCACAGATTGAATAGCACGAGACAACCAACTAGTGAGGAAATAATGAGGTGCTTGACTTTGCAACATGAGCTCACAACTGATGAAAAGCAAACAGCTAAGTCAAGTGACATTGACTGACTGCCTTTCAACCACCTCCCACTCATTTTGGCAGCTCAGTACACAGGCATAACTGTTCAACAGCTTGGACAAGAGCATTATTATCATCTAGCTCACCTTGTTCTGCTTCAGATGCTCACCTTCGTCATCCAACAGTGGCCAACGTTTGAATGTTCAGAAACTGCGGGTGCTCACATCCATGGGTGCAAGAACTCATAATAAACCACACAAAGAGGCTTCACTCTGCAAGTGGGGAAGCATTTAGGCTTACTGTGTGGAAAGAGGCTCCTCACCTTGGAACACATTCTGAGACCTTTCTGGCCAGAAGGCACCATGTCAGCACTGCAACAACTATTTATACTTTTCCCATGTCCTTAGGACAAAGAAGGCAATTTGGCCCATCAAATCGATGCCATCTGTCAAAGCATTCCAATCAGCTCTATTCCCCCATTTATTTCCCTGTAACCTATTCTCTCCCAAGTGACCATTAATTTCTCCTGATCCTCACACTACCCAGATACATGAGAAACAATTTACAGTAGTTAATTAGCTTATGAACTGGCACATCTTTGAAATATAGGAGGAAACCCAGAGTACCTGAGGGAAACCCACACAGTCCCAGGGAGGATGTGTAAGCTCCATGCAGACCGCATCCAAGGTCAGGGTCAAACCTGGGTCACTGGAACTGCAAGACCACTGTCCTATCTGTGACACTATGCCACTCTACAGCCCCAATAATAACATTATTATTATTATTATTATTGGAATGAGGGACCGAGTTAGGGAACTGGAGATGCAGCTCAATGACCTTCGTATGGTCAGGGAGAATGAGGAAGTGTAGTTACACCAGGGTGATGGGAGTCGGGCAAGTGATTCACAGTCAGGAGGGGGAAGGGGAATAGTCAGGTATTAGAGAGTACCCCTGTGGCTGTACCCCGAGACAATAAGTACTCCTGCTTGAATGCTGTTGGGGGAGACAGCCTACCTGGGGGAAGCAACAGTGGCAGTGTCTCTGGCACAGAGTCCTGCCCTGTGGCTCAGATGGGTAGGGAAGGAGTGAGGAGGGCACTAGTGATAGGGGACTCTATAGTGAGGTGGGCAGACAAGCGATTCTGTGGACACAGGAAAGAAACTCAGAAGGTAGTTTGCCTCCCAGGTGCCAGGGTCCGGGATGTTTCAGATCGCGTCCAAGATATCCTGCAGAAGGAGGGAGAACAGCCAGAGGTCGTGGTACATATTGGCACCATCGACATAGGTAGGAAAAGGGATGAGGTCTTGAAAAAAGACTATAAGGAGTTAGGAAGGAAGTAGAGAAGCAGGACCTCAAAGATATTAATTTCAGGATTACTGCCTGTGCCACGCGACAGTGAGTAGAGGAACAGAATGAGGTGGAGGTTAAATGCGTGGCTGAAGGATTGGAGTAAGGAGCAGGGATTCAGATTTCTGGATCATTGGGACCTCTTTTGGGGCAGGTATGATTGCACTTGAATCCCAGGGAGACCAATATCCTGGCGGGGAGGTTTGCTAAGGCTACTGAGGGAGTTTAAACTAGAATTGTTTGGGGGGTGGGATCCAAACTGGAGAGACTGGGGAAGAGGTGTTTGTCTCAAATAGAGAAAGCTAATAGTAGGTACGAGAGGGAGGATAGGCAGGTGATAGAGAAGGGACGTGCTCAGACCGGTTTGAGGTGTATCTATTTTAATGCAAGGAGTATTGTGAACAAGGCGGATGAGCTTAGAGCTTGGATAAGCACTTGGAGCTATGATGTGGTGGCCATTACAGAGACTTGGATGGTTCAGGGACTGGAATGGTTACTTCAAGGGCCAGGCTTCAGATGTTTTAGAAAGGACAGGGAAGGAGGCAAAAGAGGTGGGGGAGTGGCATTGTAGATCAGACATAGTGTAACAGCTGCAGAAATGGTGGACGTCATGGAGGGACTGTCTACTGAGTCTCTGTGGAGGTTAGGAACAGGAAGGGGTCAATAACTTTACTGGGTGTTTTTTTATAGGCCGCCCAATAGTAACAGGGATATTGAGGAGCAGATAGGGAAGCAGATCCTAGAAAGGTGTGAGAATAACAGAGTTGTTGTGATGGGAGATTTTAATTTCCCAAATATTGATTGGCATCTCCATACAGTGAGGGGTTAGATGGGGTTAAGTTTATTAAGTGTGTTCAGGAAGGATTCTTGACACAATATGTAGATAAGCCTACAAGAGGAGAGGCTGTGCTTGATTTGGTATTGGGAAATGAAACTAGTCAGGTGTCAGATCTCTCAGTGGGAGAGCATTTTGGAGATAGTGATCATAATCCTATCTCCTTTACAATAGCATTGGAGGGAGATGGGAACAGACAGACTAGAAAGGCGTTTAGTTGGAGTAAAGGGAATTATGAGGCTCTCAGGCAGGAAATTGGAAGCTTAAATTGGGAACAAATGTTCTCAGGGAAAAGTACGGAAGAAATGTGGCAAATATTCAGGGGATATTTGTGTGGAGTTCTGCATAGGCATGTTCCAATGAGACAGGGGAGTAACGAGAGGATACAGGAACTGTGGTGTACAAAGGCTATAATGAATCTAGTCAAAAGGAAAAGAAAAGCTTTCAAAAGGTACAGAGAGCTAGGTAATGTTAGAGATCTGGAAGAGTATAAGCTAACAGGAAAGAGCTTAAAAAGGAAGTTAGGAAAGCCAGAAGGGGACATTGAGAAGGCCTTGGTGGGCAGGATTAAGGAAAACCCCAAGGCATTCTATAAGTATGTGAAGAGCAAGATGATAAGATGCGAAAGAATAGGGCCTATCAAGTGCAGCAGTGGGAAAGTGTGTATGGATCCAGAAGAAATAGCAGAGGTACTTAATGAAAACTTTACATCAGTATTCACTATGGAAAAAGATCTGGGTGATTGTAGTGAGGACTTGCAGCAGGTTGAAAAGCTTGAGCATGGAGATATTAGGAAAGAGGAGGTGCTGAAACTTTTGGAAAGCATCAAGTTGGATAAGTCGCCGGGACTTGGATGAGATGTACCCCAGGCTGCTGTGGGAGGCAAGGGAGGAGATTGCAGAGCCTCTGACAATGATCTTTACATCATCAATGGAGACGGGAGAGGTTCCAGAAGATTGGAGGGTTGCGGATGTTGTTCACTTATTCAAGAAAGGGAGTAGAGATAGCCCCCTGGATATTATCGATCAGTAAGTCTTACCTCAGTGGTTGGTAAGCTTATTGGGAAGATCCTGAGAGGCAGGATTTATGAATATTTGGAGAGGTATAATATGATTAGGAATAGTCAGCATGGCTTTGTCAAGGGTAGGTCCTGCCTTACGAGCCTGATTGAATTTTTTGAGGATGTGACTAAACACATTGATGAAGGGAGAGCAGTAGATGTAGTGTATATGGATTTCAGCAAGGCATTTGATAAGGTACCCCATGCAAGACTTATTGAGAAAATAAGGAGGCATGGGATCCAAGGGGACATTGCAATGTGGATCCAGAACTGGCTGGCCCACAGAAGGCAAAGAGTGGTTGTTGAAGGGTCGTATTCTGCATGGAGGTCAGTGACCAGCGGTGTACCTCAGGGATCAGTTCTGAGACACTTACTCTTTGTGATTTTTATAAACGACCTGGATGAGGAAGTGGAGGGATGGGTTAGTAAGTTTGCTGATGACACAAAGGTTGAATGTGTTGTGGATAGTACAGAGGACTGTCAGAGGTTACAACAGGACATAGATAGGATGCAAAGTTGGGCTGAGAAGTGGCAGATGTAGTTCAACCCAGATAAGTGTGAAGTGGTTCATTTTGGTAGATCAAATATGATGGCAGAGTATAGTATTAATGGTTGGACTCTTGGCAGTGTGGAGGATCAGAGGGATCTTAGGGTCCAAGTCCATTGGACGTTCAAAGCAGCTGCACAGGTTGACTCTATGGTTAAGAAGGCATATGGTGTATTGTCCTTCATCAATCGTGGAATTGAATTTAGGAGACGAGAGGTATTGTTGCAGCGATATAGGTCCCTGGTCATACCCCACTTGGAATACTGTGCTCAGTTCTGGTCGCCTCACTACAGGAAGGATGTGGAAGCCATAGAGAGGGTGCAGAGGAGATTTACAAGGATGCTGCCTGGAATGCGGAGCATGCCTTATGAAAGCAGGTTGAGGGAACTCGGCATTTTCTCCTTGGAGTGACAGAGGATGAGGGGGGACCTGATAGAGGTACATAGATGATGAGAGGTATTTATCAGGTAGATAGTCAGAGGCTTTTCCCCAGGGCTGAAATGGTTGCCACAAGAGGACATAGGTTTAAGGTGCTGGGGAGTAGGTATAGAGGAGATGTCAAGGGTAATTTTTTTTACTCAGAGAGTGGTGAGTGCGTGGAATGGGCTACGGGCAATGGTGGTGGAGGCGGATACGATAGGGTCTTCTAAGAGACTTTTGAATAGGTACATGGAGCTGAGAAAAATAGAGGGCTATAGGTAAGCCTAGTAATTTCTAAGGTAGGGACATGTCCAGTACAACTTTGTGGGTTGAAGGGCCTGAATTGTGCTGTAGGTTTTCTATGTTTCTATGTTCTATTTCATGCACATGGCTTTGTACAGGGGAAGTCATGACTTACAAATATGATTCAGTTTTTTGAGGATGTGACGAAGATGATTGATGAGGGTAGGGACTGGATGTTGTCTACATGGACTTTAGTAAAAGAATTCCCTCATGGTAGGCCTATCCAGAAGATTAGGTCACATGTGATCCATGGAGACTTGGTATATTGGATTCAAAATTGGCCTACCCATAAAAGCCATTGAGGTGGAGGAATATTATGCTGACTGGAGGTCTGTGTTCCACAGGGATCACTGCTGGGACCATAACTGATTTGGATAAAAATGTAGGTGGGCTGACTCATAAGTTAACAGACAATACAGAAATTGGTGGAATTGTGGATAGTGAGGGAGATTGCCAAAGGATACAGCGGGATGTAGATCAATTTCAAATGTAGGTAGAGAAATGGCAGATGGAGTTTAATCTGGACAAGTGTGAGGTGTTGCATTTTGGAATATACAGAAGATGGCAGGACCCTCAGAAGCATTGATGGTAAGAGGGATTTTGGGGTGCAAGTTCATAGTTCCCTGTCTTCATTTGTTGGGACATTGAGTATAAAGGTTGGCAAGTCATGTTACAGCTTTATAAAACTTTGGTTGGGCCACATTTGGAGTATTGTGCGCAGTTCTAGTTGTTGCATTACAGGACAGATGTGGATACTATGGAGACGGTGCAGAAGACGTTTACCAGGATGTTGCCTGGATTGGAGAGTATTGGCGATAAGGATAGGTTGGACAAACTTGGATTGTTTTCTTTGGAACACTGGGGGGTAGACCTGACAGAAGTACATAACATTCTGAGAGGCATAGAGAGGATAGACAATCAGTGTCATTTTCCCAGCGTAGAAATATCAAATACTGGAAGGTGTAGCTTTAATGCAAGAGGAGATGAGTGAAGCATGTTTTTTTTACACAGAGTGGTAGGGGTCTAGAATGGGCTGCCAGGGGAAGTGATGGAAGTAGATACCAGAGCAACATTTAAGAGACATTTAGAGAGGCTCATGAACATGCAGGTGATGGTGGGATATAGGCCATGTACAGGCAGATAGGAGTAGTTTAAATTGGCATCATGGTCAGCACACACGTTGGGCTGAAAGGCCTGTTCTTGTGCTGTACTGTTCGATGTTCTATGTTTCCGTGTCAAGTCCAGAGTGTTCCCAGTTATATCCAGTGTGAGCAAAGCCCCACAGGCAGATCCTGACAAACAATGGAAATGCTGCTTTCCTCAACCTGCAGCTGTTAATTCATCCCAGGCTGGACAAACTGCTCATCTCTGCACTGTATGTTGGGAGTGTTACAGCCGGGAGATAATGGGGCAAATTTCCCCTCTGGTCATCAACGAAAAGCAAGTAGGTTAATCACAGTCCATTGTACTCAATTCTGTACATTTGGTCGCATTGAAGTTTTCATGCACTTTCCATTTTAATTAAAAGGCAATACAATAATTATAGTTTAAAATGAGTACTTAAGATTAACTGGAGAATTCAGGAAGATCTTTATTACCAATATCTATGGAAACAAGTTAGGCTGTGCTGAATTGCTTCTGTTACAAGCAACTGTATCCCACTTAATTAAAATAAAACTCAAACCCAAGTTTTGGGTAAAAGAGCAGAATGTACACTTTAAGAGAGGAAATGAAAAACAGAATATATTGGAAACACTCAGCAGGTCAGTCAGCATCTGGGGAAAGAGAAACAGAGCCAACATTTTGGGTCATCTGTTAGAGATTTTTCTGAACCTGTTTCTGATTTCCAGCATCTGCAACTTTGCTGATTTCCACTCTGTCCTTTTGTCCTTAAACTCCAGTTCACCCAAAGACTATATTTCATCCTGTTGTACTTCATGCTACATGGTCTTGTTCTGCTGGGATTTCCTAACAACACGAAAAACAGATTGGATCCTCCCATTGATAGATCATAAGAAGCAAATCCTATCCCCTGGTCTGAAGTTGGAAATAGCAGAGAGCAACTAGCTGAACAATTGCCAAGTGCAGTTGTGACAAAGGTGCTGAAATGCCATCAACCAGAAAAAATCTCTATGTCAGTTTGGTTTATTTGGAGGTCAGAAAGCCGCTTCCTTCTTCTGCGGTGCATGTGTAACCAAAGTACAGTGCAAGAGGGAGTCAATCATTGTGTAACGTGGTTGCCTGAGACTAGTTGTGACTTATTTTCAAAAATATATCAAAAAAAGTTGAGTTTATTGTCATATGTGCAGGTACAATAAAAGCAGCATCACATGCACATAGTATCAGGTAAGCAGCATTCACAGGAAAAAAATAATTAAACATAAATCATACACAGCTTTTACAAGAAAGAACACAATTAGGACAAAAAGTGACAAGGTCCATTGCAGTACAAAGTGACCAAAGTGGTCATAGTGTTGTTATTCTGGGATAGTGATTAGGGTTGTGCCAGTTGGTTCAAGATAAGACAAAATAAGGTATTTTTATTAGTCACATGTACATCGAAACACACAGTAAAATGCACCTTTTGCGTAGAGTGTTCTGGGGGCAGCCCGCAAGTGTCGCCACACTTCCGGCGCCAACATAGCATGCCCACAACTTCCTAACCCGTATGTCTTTGGAATGTGGGAGGAAAACAGAGCACCCGGAGGAAACCTAAGCAGACACAAGAAGAACATACAAACTCCTTACAGACAGTGACAGGAATTGAACCTGGGTCAATGGTGTTGCAATAGTGTTACGCTAACCGCTACACTACCGTGCCTGTCCTGAACCTTCAAGAACCTGGTGGCGTGGGACTTCAGGCTTCTGTACCTCCTGCCTGACGGTAGCTGTGAAAAGATGGCACAGCCTGGATGGTGGGGATCTTTGATGGTGGACGTTGCCTTCTTGAGGCAGCACCTCCTGTAGATACTACTGATGGTGCAGGTATATTTCCCTTCGGTCTCTTCTGGCCAACCTGTCACCATGCTGATCATGCCTGCGGGTGTGGCGCACATGAAAAAAGCAGGGCCAGATCAGTCCTGACTTCTATCTGGTTGCTGAACATATGAGACAGTCCAAACGTGAGTAAAGGAGGTGACTGTTAATAAATCGAAACAAGACTGGGGAAGGAAAAATCACATAGCTTCATCTGAGCCTGTGCTGAACATAAATTACAGATAAACAAGAAATTTAATTTCTCCATCACCTGATCAGAAAAGAATTAATTAAAAATCTAAAATAAAGCTGAATGAACACAGAAACTTTAATTAAATGAATAAAGCAAGATTGGAAAGGGATTACTGTATTAGGCTGCAGCAAGTAGAGGAACATCTCTATCATCATCTGTATCTCAACAAACTTCTGCTCAGAGTTGTAGAGCTGGAGTCTGAGAGGCAGACACTTCAGGGCATCAGGGAGGCTGAAAGTTACCTGTGATTTAGGAGTCTGTCACATACATTAGGGTTGGTGGGGATACTGGTTTAGTTAATGGCCTATTTGTGTTTGAGAAACAGAGGACTGCAGATGCTGGAATCCAGATGAAAAAACAACAAGATGCTGGAGGAACTCAGCAGGCCAGGCAGCCTCCGTGGAGAAAAACAGACGGTCAACATTTCGGGTCAGGCTGAAGTTAGGAAAAAGGGAAGCTGAATATACAGCGGGGGTGGGGGGGAACAGCAGTGATAGGTGGACAAAAGAGGGGAGGCAGGGTGGGCACAAGGTGGTGATGGGTAGATGCAGCTAAGAGATAGCGATAGACAGGTGCAGGGGAGGAGGGGAGAGCAGATCCACCGGGGGATGGGTCAAAGGTATGGAGGCAGGCGGCCCATGGGGGGGAAGGGAGTAGAGGACGGAAAAACCAGAAGTAGGTGAGGAGAAAAAAGAGAGAGAGGCTAGGAAAGGGAAGAAAAGAAGAGGCATGGTGGGGGTTTGGGGTGGTGGTGGTTGGTGGTTTGGTTTACTTAAAGTGGGAAAATATTTTTGCAGTCGGGCTGTAAGGTCCCAAGACAGAAAATGAGGTGCTGTTCCTCCAGTTTGCATTTGGATGCTAATAGTGTTTCCAAGTTATGCAAGAAAGGAGACATGCTGAAGGAGCCCCAGCCTTTGCCATATCCAATGTGGATGAGGCCAAGGTTTACTGTGTGGAACAAGCTGGTGTAGGAGGCATTTCAAGTGGGAGGAGTGAGAGGAATATGACGGAGGTAGGGCAAGGAGATAATTGTCTGCAAACACTACCAGAAATTCTGAAGGTTACCTTCCTGTCTGGTGCTCCAGCTTCACACACCACTCTTTACACTATGCATTCAATGCTCTAATCTGTTATCTGCTTATGCTTGTAGAGTTGTGCTGGCGAAGGATGCACAGTGAGATAAGAGCAGATTCAACTGGTGTGGTCTTTGTGAGGCCCAATGGCAGAGATAGAAACAGGAACAAAGTACAACTGAGGAATTTTGAGGAGCCTGGGTCAAAGAAATGCAGAATCTGACAGATAATAATCTCAGGGTTATTAAAATGTACAAATCACTATAGGCGTAATTAGAGTACTTTTTAAAAAAATTTTATTTACAGCGTGGTAGCAGGTCCTTCTGGCCCAACAAGTCTGTGCCGCCCATTTTAAACCCATATTAACCTACCCGTACGTCTTTGCAATGTGGGAGGAAACCGGAGCACCCGGAGGAAACCCACGCAGACACGGGAGAACGTACAAACTCCTTACAGACAGCGACGGGAATCGAACCCCGATCGCTGGCGTTGTAATAACGTCGTGCTAACCGCTACCCTATTGTGAGTGGTGTGTGATTCTGGAGTTTAAAATCTTATAGCAATAGAATCGGCCAGCTGGAGTGGTAGGTTTTAAACTGATGAAATAAAACAAAAATTACTGAGGCAGCATCAGTAGAAAGAAAAGAAGAGTTAACATGGCAGGTCGATGATCCTTCATCAGAAGCTTCTGCTGATAGGTCATTGATCTAAATCTTTCATTCTATTTCTCTCTTCTGATGTTTGACTATTTCCATTGTCTTCTGTTCTTACTTCAGATTTCCAGCATCTGTAGTCTTTTTTCACTTTGCAAGTAATGGAGATGGGGAAGATTATAAACTTTAAACTTTATTTATACAGTGCAGTGACAGGCCTATCCGGCTCAATGAGTCCACGCCACCCATGTTAAACCCACGTTAACCTGCCTCTAGGTCTTTGGAATGTGGGAGGAAACTGGAGCACCTGGAGGAAACCCTTGTAGTCATGGGGAGAAGGTACAAACTCCTTACAGACAACGATAGGAATCGAACCCCAATCACTGGTGCCGTAATAGTGTTGTGCTAGCCGCTACACTACCGTGCCTCCCGTAAGGATAAATTATGTAAGGATAAATTCAGAAACATTAAGAGAGAGCCTAATTGAGATATACAAATCAGAGAGGGACAAAGATAAGATAAATTGTGAGAACCTTTCCACCTTGGTGTCTGTATCACGAGGGTATAAGTTTCAGATGGGAAGTTCACAGAGGACATAAAGAATTTTTTTTAAACCCTGAGGGTGGTTGGAACTCACTACCTGAGGGTATGCTGGACGCGGTACAGTTGGAGGGCCTGTTTCTGTGCTGTGTGAGTCAGTGACAAGTACAAAACAGTGATTTGTGTAGGGGAGAGCAGAATGGGGACAGGAAACTTAACAAAGATAACACATGAACAGACAGGGCACTTTTAAAGTAAAGAAAAGCTCCAGTACTGTAACTGAATTTGCAGGGCAGTCACAGGTGGATAAAAGGTATGGAGTAAGGGATTTTGATCTAATAAACAATCACAGAATATGCTAGGTGTTGGCCAAATACTTGAAGCAAATATTTCAGAGCACCACTTGACTTTGGGAAGACAGAAAGGGGATGGGTAACCTGATAATAAAAGGAAAGGTAAATATAGTGGAAAGGAAGGTCCTTAGCTCAAAAAATCTAGAGATGGGAGAAGTACTAGAAACAGCAGTCACTGGAGGGAGTATTCATTACAGTTCCTGTTGTAATCACAGTATAAATCAAGAAATTAGTATAAAAATACAGTAAACATGGGGACATTAATCTTCATACAGACTGGGAAGACTGATACGGAACACCAGTTTGTGAAATTCCTTCAAGATAGTTTACTCGATCAGTGTGTTGGGAAACTAAGTGTAAGTCTGCATTCTGCAATGAGGCATGGTTAACAACTACATGGTGAAAGAGGCTCTGTGTGAGAGGCTAATCACAATATGATAGGATTTTAAATTGAGTTTGATCTGGTTAAATATGAAACAGGAATCTTAATTCTGAGAAAAATAAACTACACTAGTGTGAATAACAAGATGACTGAGATAGATTAGGGAACTGGGATAAAAATATGAAGCCATAATTTAAATAAATAACTCAACATTTTCAAGATATATTAATTTCCTGAAAGAAATAAATCCTTATGGAAAATGTGCCCAACAATAATTATGAGAAGTTAAAAAAAATGTCAGATTAAATAAAGAGGACACATAATATTATAAAGTGAACAATATACCTAAGGATTATAAAATTTAGAAAAGCACCACCATGAAATTGATAAGCAATGTAGAATATGTAAACCAGCAGGATATATAAAAACAGATCGTAAAAACAAAGACTTCAGCAAAAATAAATACAGCTTCCTTAGTGGCAGAGACAAGGTAAATTATAATGGGAATAAGGAATTGGCAAATATAGTAAATAAGTGCTTTATATTTGTTTTCACGGCAGAACAGACAAATAATTGAGGTTCCGGTTAGAATGAGGAACTTGAGAAATTAACCTGAGTTAAACAGCACCAGGAAAAGTAACAGAGTGAAAAAAATGACAAATCTTACGCAGCTGCATTCTTGGGTTTTCCAAGGTAGATGCAGTAAATTGACAGCTTTCAGAATTAGAGTCATGGAGTCATAGAGTAATACAGCTTGGAAGCAGGCCCTTCGGCCCAACTCATCCATGCCAACCATGCTGCCCACCAAGCTAGTCCCATTTGCCCGTGTTTGACCTGTATCCCTCTAAACCTTTCCTATCCATGCACTTATCCAAATATCTTTTAGATGTTGTTATTGTACCTGCCTCAACCACTTTTTCTGGCAGTTCATTCCAGATACACACCACCCTCTGTGTGAAGAAGTTGCCCTTCAGGTCCCTTTCAAATCTTTCACCTCTCACCTTAAACCTATGTCCTCTTGCTTTTAGTTCCCCTTCCCTGGGAGACAGACTGTGTACGTTCACCCTATCTATACCCCTCACGATTTTATACACCTCTATAAGTTCACTCCTCATTCTCCTCCATTCCAAGGAATAAGGTGTAGCCTGCCCAACCTCTCCCTGTAACTCAGGCCCTCGAGTCCTGGCAACATCCTTGTGAATCTTCATTGCATTCTTTCCAGTTTAATAATGTCTTCTTCTAGATTTTAGAATATCCCTGGCAGCTCTGAAGTAATCAAAGATAACACTGTTATTCATGAAAAGAGGAAAAGAGAAAGGGCCAGACATCAATAGCAGGGATAATGCTGTGATTCATTATATAGACATGGTAACATCGCATATAGGAAATTAGAATACGGAGTAAATTTGGATTTATAAAAGGAAAATTTGGACTGATAAGTGTGTTAGATATTTCTGAAGATGCAGTAAATGGTGCAGGATAGAGGGACTCATGGAAGTAGTAGATATAGATCTTCAAAAGCTATCCGATATGTGCTACAACAATGGTTGCAACATAAAATGAACATGACAGAGAATTTGTGAAGGGACAGGAAACAGAGAGTAAGAATAAACAGGTCATGTTCAGAATAGCAGGCTATAGCTAGTGGTGCACTGCAGGGATCAGAGTTAGGGCTTCCAGTCACTTGTTAAAATCTCAAAAATAATAACAAAATATTTGTCAAACATAATGACCTTTCCATAAATCCACATTGACTCTGCCCAAACTTTTTATTATTTTCTAAGTGCCTGTTACCACTTTAATCATAGATTCTCTACTAATGTTGTCAGCCTAACCAATCTATTGTTCCCTGCTTCCTCTCTCCCTCCTTGCTTAAATAATGGACTTTGCTACCTCCTAATCCTTGGGAAATATTCTAGTATCTGTGGAATTTTGGAAGAAGAGAACCATTGTATCCAATATCCCCACAGTCATCTCCTTCAAACCCAAGGATGCAGGGGATTTTTGAGCTTCCATTCACATTAATTTCTCAAACATTAATGTTCACTACTTTCTTCAAGCTCCTTATTCACTCTGGTGCTGATGTTTTCCATCATTGCTGGGAGATTTTCAGTGGTTTCTATGCTGAAGGTGGACACAAAATATTTGTCTGCTTTCTCTGCCATTTCCTTGTTCTCCCATATATATATTGTCTGTGTCAGCATGAAAGAAATTCATATTAACCATTTACTTTGTAGATATCATATAGACTCATGAAATTGTACAGCGCAGAAATGGGCCCTTTTGGCCCACCTCGTCCATCTTGACTGTGATGCCTATCTACACGAATCCCATTTGACTGCATTGGACCCATATTCTTCCAATGCTTTCCTATCCAAATTCCTTTTAAACATTGTAATTATATCTGCCCCTACCACTTTCTCTGGCAGCTCATTCCAGATAACCACCACCGTCTCTGTGAAAAAGTTACCACTCAGATCTCCTTTAAATGTATCCCCTCTCAACTCAAAACTGTTCCTTCTAGCTTCAGACTCTCCTGCCCCAGGAAAAAGACTTTGGCTGTGTATCCTATCTATCCCTCTCATAAATTTATAAATCTCTCTAAGATCACCCCTCAGCTTCCAACGTCCCAGTGAGAATAAAGAATAGTAGGCTGAGAATAAACCCAGCCTACCCACTGTACCCACCTACCCACCTACTCTCCCTGTAACTACAGCCCTCCATTCCAGGCAACATCCTGGTGAATCTCTTCTGTGCTCTCTGTATTGCTACCAAATCCTTCCCATAGTGTAGAGACCAGAACTGAACACAATACTCCAAGTGCAATCCAACCAATGCTTTGTACAGCTGCAACGTGACGTCCCAACTCTTACACTCAGTACCTTGACCTATGAAGGAAAGCATTCCGAATGCCTTCTTCACTATCCACCTGTGTTGCCATTTTCAGCAAGCCACAGACTTGTACCCAACGTCCCTCTGAACATCATAAGAACATAAGAAATAGGAGCAGGAGTAGGCTATCCGGCCCGTCGAGCCTGCTCCGCCATCCAATAAGATCATGGCTGATCTGGCCGTGGACCCAAATCCACCTACCTGCCTTTTCCCCATAACCCTTAATTGCATTACTGTGCAAAAATCTATCTAACTGTGTCTTAAATATATTTAATGAGATAGCCTCTACTGCTTCCCTGGGCAGAGAGTTCCACAGATTCACTATTCTCTGGGAAAAGCAGTTTCTCCTCATCTCAGCACTCCTGAAGTCCCTGCCATTTACTCCATACCAGAATTTGACTTCCCAAAGTGCATTAAGACAAGATTTCTTTATTAGTCACATGCACATCGAAACACACATCTTTTGTGTAGAATGGTCTGGGTTCCACGTTTCTGGCGCCAACATAGCATGCATGCCCACAGCTACTAACCCGTACGTCTTTGGAATGTGGGAGGAAACCCGAGCACCCGGAGGAAACCCACACAGTCACGGGGAGAACGTACAAACTCCTTACAGACAATGGCCGGAATTGAACCCGGGTCACTGGCTCTGTAATAACGTTACGCTAACTGTTACCCTACCATGCCTTGGGTGGACTGAATTCCACCTACCACGACTCCAGCTGATCTACGCCGCACTGCATCTTTAGACAAACTTCAGTACTTTGTATTTTCTATGTGGAATTAATAAAAAATATTGTAAAAGAAAAGAAACTTTCGCACTATCTGACCCCACCGATTTTCGTGTTGTCTGCACGCTTACTGATCATACCCCTTACATTCTCATCCAAGTCATTTATATGTGTATTACAAATTACAAAGGTCCCAGCTCCAATTCCTGTGCCATTTCTGTGATGTTGGGCAACCTGTTTCATTCTGGCAGAAGCAGGACTTCAGAGACACGTGGGACCTGTTTTGTTCTGTGTTCAAGTGGGTCCGCAAGAGCTGGTGCAGGACATGGAGCCGAGTGTTGGGAACCCACCTCACCTCAGTCCTCTTCAGGTGAAACATGCGTAGAACATAGAACAGCACAGGAACAGGCCCTTTGGCCCACAATATTGTGCCAAACAAATTCAACTAGGAATTAAATGCCTAACTAAACTAATCTCTTCTGTCTACACAATGTCCATATCCCTCCATTCTCTGCATATTCATGTGCCTTTCTAAGAGCCTCTTAAATGCCTCTATCATTTTTACCTCCACTATCAACCGTGGCAGCACATTCCAGATACCCACCACTCTCCATGTAAAAAACTTACCCCGCACATCTCCCTCAAATGTTTCCCCCCTCATCTTAAATGCATGTCCTCTAGTATTAGACATTTAGACCGTGGGGAAAAATTACTGGCTGTCTACTCTACCTACACCTCTCATGACTTTATAAACTCTATCAGGTGTCCCCACAGCTCCAGAGAAAACAACCTCTTCTCACAGCATATGCTCTCTAATCCAGGCAGCATCCTGGTAAACCTCTTCTGCACCCTCTCCAAAGCCTCCATATCCTTCCTATAATAGGGCAACCAGAACTGAATGCAATAATCCAGATGCCGCCTAACCAGAGTTTTATAAAGGTCCACTTCCAGTGCAGTGCGAGGGATTACCCTCACATAACCTCTTCCTCACCTCCACACTACCAGTCAGGAGCAATGGAAATGGATCATTCACCTTCCCCCTTTAGTGACAGGGGCAATGGGAAGTTTTAAGCAGAGAGCCAAATCGTGCATTTCTGATTGGCTAATTGTGAGACACGTCAGCCTTATTGGAAGGCGGGCTTTAGCAGAGCGGTCACTTTGGATGAGCCAGCGTGAGAGTGGCCATTGTTTGCATCATAAATAAAGAGGGTTTGGATAATGAGGCTTCAGCAAGAGGAGGCTGAGCAGAGGTGCAGGTAAGGTTCTTTACATTTAGTCTTAGAGCAGTCAGTTAGGGCAGCAGTACGCTCCTCCTGCAGGAGGTGGGAGATCAGGGAGATGCCTGAGGACTACACCTGTGGGAAGTGTGTCCAGCTGCAGCTCCTGACTAACCGCATGAAGCAGCTGGAGTTGCAGATGGAGGCACTCAGGAACATCCGAGATTCCGAGAGTATCACAGTATGTAGGACGAGCAAATGGAGTTTAATTCAGATAAATGCAAGGAGTTGCATTTCGGAAAGTCAAATCAGGGTAGGACTTTCACAGTAAACAGCAGGGCCCTGGGGAATGTTGTAGAACAGAGGGACCTTGGAATTCAGGTACGTGGTTCCCTGAAAGTGGAGTCACAGATAGACTAAGTGGCAAAGAAGACTTTTGGCACGCTGACCTTCATCAGTCAGGGCACTGAGTACAGAAGTTGGGAGGTTTTAGTGTGGTTGTACAGGACGCTAATGAGGCCACACATGGAGTATTGTGAGATATGGAAAGGTTGGACAGGCTAGGATGTTTTCTTTGGAGTGCAGGACACTGACAGGTGATCTTATAATGTATAAAATTATGGGTGTCACAGATAGGGTGAATGCATTCTGTCTTTTTCTCAGAGTCGGGGAATCAAGAACAAGAGGGCATAGGTTTAAGGTGAGAGGGGTAAGATTTAGTAGGAACTTGAAGGCAACAAAACGGTTAGTGTAACTTTATTACAGCACCAGCGACTCAGGTTCAATTCCAGCTGCTGTCTGTAAGGAGTTTGTACGTTCTCCCCGTGTCTGCATGGGTTTCCTCCGGGTGCTCCAGTTTCCTCCCACGTTCCAAAAGACGTTCGGGTTAGGAAGTTGTGGGCATGCTATGTTGGCGCTGGAAGCGTGGCGACACTTGCGGGCTGCCCCAGAACACTCTATGCAAAGATGCATTTCACTGTGTGTTTCGATGTACACGTGACTAATAAAGAGACCTTGTCTTATCTTATCTTACGTATATGTGGAATAAGCTGCCAGAGGAAGTGGTTGAAGCAGGTGCAATAACAACTTTTAAAAGACAGTTGGACAGGTACGTGGATAGAAAAGGTTTAGAAGGTTACGGGCCAAATGTGAGCAACTGGGACTAGCTTAGAGGTCATCTTGGTTGACATGGACCAGTTGGGCCGAAGGGCCTGTTTCCATGCTGTATGACTCTTACCATGACCATGGCCCACCAGTCTGTCTGAACCATGTCCTCCACTCCCTAACCTCACCCGGAATCTTCCCCACCAACATACCTACTGATTCCTCCAACCAGTACCTCAGCTGACACACCTCACAATCCCTCACCTGATCCCCCCACCCAGTCTGCTGCCTGCCTCAGCCCAATAATCCCACGGATCTCCTTGCTTAAGCTGTCCACTACAATCCCTCATCTCACTCCCCTCCTGCCTTGCCTGCCTTCTCCCCACCAATCCATCACAACCTCAGTCCCTCCCTCCCCATCCCCATCCCCCCAACCCTGACTGAGCCACCATCCAATCCCTCCAGCTGTTGACTCATCTGCCACATCCCTCACACGATCACTTGTCTGATATTTTCGCCACCATGGTCCATCTTTCAATCTCCTCTCTGCCACTTGACACTCTGACCCTCCTGGATCATGACCCAAGCTGAGACTTTCCTCGATTTCCTTCGTGTTCTTCTGTTGTGGTGGAAAGAAAAGGCCTTTTAGTGTGTGCAGTCCACAGCAAACAGCACCTTGAGCTGAGAATGCTACAGAATGTTACAGCTGCAGGCCCTCGAACAAAATGTTCCTTGATTTACTACACACCTCCACTTTAACCTGCATTTTTAGTGCTGCTAAATTCATAGGCCTGAGTGTCTTTCAGTATGTCAACTAACATAGTTAAAAATGAGGCTAAAATATTGTTTGTGTCTGTCTTGTTTCCTAGTTTAATAGCAATTAATTAATAATGAGAGATGTGGCAAGCATATTGTGAAAATCCCGTTCCAAAATGATTTATTAGGTACCAACAGGCTGCCCCTGGGATAAAGCAGGAGTTAGATTAACTTGATTGACACAATGACCCTGCAGTGGTTGCTTCATTTGATGGGTGATTGGATGATACTTGCTCCAGATACCCCGACATATTCTCATCCTTTTGTCCTTGGAGGGGTTTTTATTTTGTTCACCATCTATTATAACCAAAGGCTGTATCAGTGCTACATTCAGACTAATTAGTAACCAAGGTCTAGAGCCACTAATGGTTATCCTTCCATTAAAATTGCTCAATTATTCAACAGCATTAACTACTTACACCTCGTACAGCACTATTGTTGTCCCACAATGATTCATGGAGTCTTCATCAGAATATAATGGGTATTAATCCAAGGAAGTAGAATTTGGAAGGGTGACCTCAAGCTTTACCAATGAAGGAACAAAAAGCAGAACACCAGAAGAACTTAATGTGTCAATCACCATCTGTGGACTGACTGGTCGCATTGTGGTCTGGTATGGCAATTCGAATATGCACTAACATAAGAAGCTGCAGAGAGTAGTGGACTCAGCCCAATGCATCACAGGCACATTCCTCTCCACCATTGGTAGTATCTACAGGGGGTGCTGCCTCAGGAAGGCAACAGCCATCATCAAAGTTCCCTACCATCTGGGCCATACCATCTTCTCTCAGCTACCATCGGGCAGGAGGTACAGAAGCCTGAAGTCCCACACCACCAGGTTCAGGAATAGCTATTCAGCTCTTGAACCACCCTGCCCTAATCACTGCAGTTTAGCAATACTTCAACCACTTTGATCACTTTGCATTAAGATGGACTTTGTTTTTATTTTATTCTAATTGTGTTCATTCTTGTAAAAATTGTGGTTAATTTATATATAATTTACATTTTTCTCGTGAATGCTGCTTATCCAATGCTATGTGCCTGTGATGCTGCTGCAAGTAAGTTTTTCATTGCACCTGTGCACACATGGACTTGAGCATATGACAGAAAACTTGACTTTGACTTTGGAGGCAAAAGGTGCAAGTCGACATTTTGTGTTGAGACCTTGCATCAGGATTGGGAATACTTTTCCACGTATGTCCCCTCTGGTTTTCCTCCTCTCTATGACGGGACTTCTATGAGTCTCTCTCTCTCAGCGATTACCTCTGTGGTTTCTGCTGCTCTTCTGCACTGGATAACATCTTTACTAAGATTTGTTACTACATGCACACGTCCTTCCTCCGCACATGCTCCCTGCCATATTGTTCCATGCGGTTGGTCAATACTAACCCCATCCACAAAACTAAAAGCATTAAACACTCCCAACCTTAGCCTGAGCCATTTAGATATTCAGAAAATGTTGAAGATATTCAAACACTTTCAGACACTTTTAGCTAGTTTTAAGAATCTAAATTATAACATATTAGAGAAATCTTACTTGTAAGGGTTTAGTAAAATCTTTTTCAATTATTAAGACATGGCAAAGATAAAAACAAATCCTTTCAAATTAACAAGCTATTTGATATCTGCCATCATATTCTCCTTAAACCATTCTGTTCTATTAAAATCTTCTGGTCTGTGAAGGCTCCTCCTTGACCTGGGGCAAGTTCTCTCTGTGATCGCAGGGTAATTAGCATTGGCTCATGCTGTCTCATTGAGCTCTAGGCTAATTTAAACAGCAGACTGCAGCCTGCAGAGTTGTGTCGAGCTTATGTCAGTAGCTCCTAGTCTTTAATGTTAGATCATGCATATGTGTAAATCCCAAAGTTGCCATCAGTTGCACTGAGCAATGACAGCAAGAATGTGGTTTAGCCTTCATTACAACTGCAAAATCCGAGCCAATATATTCATTTTGGCATAAGGCACTTAGAGAAGCATTATTATATTAGATTGCAATGATATTACCATTGCCAAGCCCCCATCATCAACATCACAGGGGTCATCACTGACCAGAGATTCAAATGAACCAGCCATATAAAGGCCTACCAGAGCAGGTTAGAGTCTGGGTATCCGATGGCGAGTAACTCACTTCCCAATACCCAAAGCCTAAGGCATAAGTCTGGAGCAGAATGGAATTCTCGTCACTTGACTGGATCAGCGTCCTTCCAACAACACTCAGGAAGGGTGGCACAGTGGTAGCTGGTGGAGCTACTGGCTCACAGCTCCAGTAATCCTGACCTTGGGCGCCGTCTGTTTGGAGTTTGCATGTTCTCTCTGTTATTGCATATACTGTAAATAAAATGGCATCAATGTAGGATAAAAGTAAATAAAATGGCATCAGTGTAAGATAAGAGTAAATGGGTTTTTCATGGTCAGCATGGGCTTGGTGGCTGAAGGGCCTGTTTCCATACTCAATGACTGTATGACTCGATGAAACTTCACACCATCAAAAACAAACAACTGTGGTGCAGCTGGTAGAGCTCCAGTGATCCAGGTTCAATCCTGACCTCGGGCACTGCCTGTGTGGAGTTCACATGTTCTCCCTCTGGCTGCATGGGATTCCGCCGGGTGCTCCAGATTCCTCCCCAAGATGTGTGGGTTGCTTGGTTAAATGGCTGCTGTAAATCGGCCCCGGTGTGTGGGTGAGTGGTAGAATCTGGAGAGAAGAGGGGGTTGACGGGAATGTGGGGTGAAGATAATGTAGGGTTCGGGTCAAGGGGTGCTCGATAGTTGGCCCATTCTTGGTGGGTTGAAATACCTCTCTCTATTTTGTTTGGCTTTATGAGTCTACTACAAAGCAGCACACTTGACTGGCACCCCAACCACCCTACTCCATGTATTTCTTATGTCCTTTGGTTCCCATGAAAACCCCTGGGTTTTCTTTCTTTCTTTTTCAATCTTTTTATTAGTTTTTAAATTAATACAAACTAATATATAACATCGATGATTGTACATGTAATACAAAGAGGTCAGGAGAACAATCATGGCATGGATAATCATAAAAAACTACATAGTATACAAAAAAATCTGTAGATCCAACAATCTCTTAGTGAATTAATATAATATAAAAGAAAGGAAAGAAAAAGATTTATTATATAAATATAAAAGAAAGCAAAAAAATCCCCAAGACAATAAGAAAATTTATAAACAGTATATCAAACCAAACTAAGCTAAACAAAAAAAAATAAACAGAAAAAAAAACTGGACTAAAATTTCTCAGTAGAAACAGAGCAGTATTATGTCGTCAACTCCATTCCTCTAAGTTGAAAGGTTATTACAGGGGGATCTATATCATGTGAAAATATTTAATAAATGGACTCCAAACTCCCTCAAATTTAAGTGAAGGATCAACAGTACCACTCCTAATTTTTTCCAAGTTTAAACATGATATAGTTTGAGAGAACCATTGAAAAGTAGTAGGGGGGTATTGGATCCTTCCATTTAAGCAAAATGTATCGTTTGGCCATTAATGTAACAAAGGCAATCATACGGTTGGCGGACGCAGATAGATGGCCAGATTCTATCCTTGGTAATCCAAAAATTGCAGTGATAGGATGAGGTTGTAAATCAATCTTCAATACATTTGAAGTAATGTTAAAAATATCTTTCCAATATTTTTCCAAAAGAGGACAGGACCAAAACATATGTGTCAAAGAAGCCACATTCGATTTACATCTGTCACATACAGGATTTATATGTTGATAAAAACGAGCTAGCTTATCTTTTGACATATGGGTCCTGTGAACTACCTTAAACTGTATCAAAGAGTGTCTGGCACACATCGAAGATGTATTAACTAAATGAAGAATTTTCTTCCAAGTCTCAGTGGGTAAAGATGTTTGGAGTTTGCTTTCCCATTCCTTCTTAATTTTGTCCAGTGGTTCTGGACGAATTTTCATAATTAGATCATAGATTATTGCCATCAAGCCCTTCTGACAAGGATTAAAACTGAAAATTTTTTCTGTAATTTCAGTTTGGTAAGGTGTCGGAAAAGAGGGTATAGTAGCTTTTAAAAAAATTTCTAATCTGCAAATATCGAAAAAAGTGTGATCTAGGCAAATTGTATTTGTTAGACAATTGTTCAAAGGATGAAAAACAGTTATCAATGAATAAATCACGAAAACATACTATTCCCTTTTCCATATGGAAGAAGCTGAGTCAACTCTGGATGGATGAAAGAAAAAATTAGATTGAATGGGACTTGATAGATTAAAGTTATTCAATCCAAACAATTTACGAAATTGAAACCATATTCGTATTGTATGTTTAACATTTGGGTTAATCATATGTTTACTTTACTTGGTAAGTGTAAAAGGGAGTGGGGCTCCTAAAATAGAAACTAATGAAAATTCAAGTACTGATTGGGACTCAAGGTGTACCCATTTGGGGCATTGAATTACATCTGAATCTTGTATCCAAAAAATTAAATATCTAATATTGATTGCCCAATAATATAACCTAAAGTTAGGCAAGACCATACCACCATCCTTTTTTAGTTTTTGTAATTATTTCTTACTTAACCTTGGGTTTTTATTCAGCCAAATATATGAAAGAATTTTAGAATCAATAGTGTCAAAAAAAGATATCGGGACAAAAGTTGGAATCACTTGAAGTAAATATAACAATTTTGATAAAATATTCATCTTAACCGCATTAATTCGGCCTACCAATGATAAAGACAGTGGGGACCATTTAGTAAATAATTGTTTAACATGGTCAACTAAAGGTAGTAGATTAGCTTTAAATAAGTCCTTATGTCTCTTGGTAATTTTAACACCTAAATACATAAAATAGTCAGTTACCAATCTAAAAGGTAATTGGCTATAAATTGGGGTTTGCATATTTAATGGAAGAAGTTCACTCTTATTAAGATTTAATCTATATCCAGCAAAAACACTAAACTGATCTAATAGTGATAGTACTTCAGGGATAGATTCCTCCAGATTAGAAATATAAAGTAACAGGTCATCTGCGTAAAGAGATATCTTATGAATCTTCTGTCCACAAGTAATGCCACATATATTTGAAGAATTCCGAAGTGCAATAGCCAAGGGTTCTAAAGCAATAACAAATAATAAAGGGCTTAATGGGCAGCCTTGTCTAGTACCTCAAAAAAGCCTAAACAAAGGAGATCTTTGATTATTAGTAAGTATTGAAGCCATAGGTGCATAATAAATCATTTTAATTGCAGATATAAATTTAGGGCAAAAATTAAATTTTTGAAGTGTACTGAATAGATATTCCCATTCGACTCTGTCAAGCGCCTTTTCAGCATCTAGTGAAACAATGCATTCTGGAACTTGGGATGAAGGGGTATATATAATATTCATTAATCTCCTAATATTAAAATGTAGATAACGATTCTGAATAAATCCTGTCTGGTCTCCAGAGAAAATTTGTGGAAGAACCTTTTCTAATCTAAAGGCCAATATTTTGGAAAATATTTTGGAATCTACATTTAATAAAGAAATAGGTCTATAAGATATACAATCAGTGGGATCTTTATCCTTTTTAAGAATTAAAGAAATAGTTGCTTCATAGAAAGATTGTGGTGGTTTACCCACTGATAGGACATCTTTAAAAATTTTGGCTAACCACCCCTGGGTTTTCAATCTTTGGTTGTTCCCAGTGAAGGCTCTGTCCTGAGATTCACGCCTCTACAGCTTCCTCTGGCAGCTCATTCCATATACCCACCACACTCTGTGTGAAAAAGTCACCCCTCAGGTCCCTTTTAAATCTTTCCCCTCTCACCTTAAACCCATTGCCCCCGAAGCTTCAGATTCCCCTTCCCTGGGTGAATCTGCGTAATGTTAGTGATTCTGGCAGGACCTGTAACTGCTTGGCTTTGGTGACATGCAATTCACAGGGGCCAGTATGTGAGCTGGAAAAGCAACCAAGGTATTGGACGCACAAGATGCTGGAAGTCTGAAACAACACACAAAGGCACTGAGGGAACTCCAGATGAAGGGTCTCAGCATGAAACTTCAACTGTCCATTTCCTCCAATGCCTTTGTGTACTGCTCAAAGTCATGGATGACCTGATAAGTGGGCTGGATATTACCCGACACCCCACTCCTTGTGAATTTACTCAGTGAATCCAATTAAGAAAATAAGAATCCAATAAATATCAGTGGGAATAGCTGTTAAGCTTCATGTCCCGGCAATGTCATTCAGTAAAATGTTGGCTGATCTCAGGGTTCAAACATTTTCTCCTATGCAATCCCTAGGTCCTCTATCCTCTGAGTCCCTCTCAGCCTTGAATATAATCACAGACTGAGAACCCCCAGCACACCAGAACAGGGAGTTCCAAGGAATTTTAACCTCTCCTCTTCTCATTTCGGTTTGCTGCCTTCTTATCCTGAGACTCTGCATCCTAATTCTTGATTCTGTGGCAAAATATGTTGCCAAAGGCTCTCAGAAACTTGTGTCTCAATGAGGTCGTTCCTCATTCTTCCAAATTTTACTGAGTTTAGGCCAATCTTATTCGCTGATTATGTGGCGATTCCCTCAAACCCAGGCATCAATCTGTGCCCTGACGATGTAACGAGCGGAATTGATGCGGGTGAATCAGTGGATGTTGTGTATTTGGATTTCCAGAAATTTTTCTACAAGGTACCACATAAGAGATCAGCATTCGAAATTAAAGTGCATGGATAGATAACTGGTTGACTGACCAGAAGTGGGAATGAGTGAGTCTGTTTCAGAGTGGGAGTGAGCAGTGAGGTTACCACAGACATCAGTGCTGGGATCCCAGCTATTCATGACGTATGTTATTGATTTGGATGAGTGTTTCCAGTGCTCTCGGGATTTATTTCAGAATTCCATCATCATTTAATAACCACTTAACAACCTTGTCTAAATCACCGGAAAGAATCCCTTAATAGAGGCCACATCTTTTACTTTAATGATTGATAGAAAGCCAACTAGTCTGCAACTCCCTCAATGAGGAAATAATATTTCCCTTTAATAAAAACAGAAAATGCTGGAAATACTCAGCAGGTCAGGCAGCATCTTGTGGGAAGAGACACAGAGTCAATGTTTCAGGTTAAAGATCCTTTGTCAGAACATACTTCCCTTTTTCCAGTCCTTTTCCCTACATAAATCTACATAAAATATGCATCATCATAACTAGTGGCTGTGCAATTTCTCATATTTTATTTCTCATATTTTCCTCCCAGGATTGAAGAAGGCTCTTCAGCCCATCGAGTTGATGCTGGTTCTCAGAGCACTTCCATCAGCCCTACTCCCCACTTATCATCCAAACTCATCACCTGAAACATTACCTTTGTTTCTCTCTATGTGGATACTGCCTGGTCTGCTGAATAAGTCCAGCATTTTCTGTTTCATTTCAGATTTCCAGTATTTGCAGTATTTTGCAGTTGGGTTTAACTAATGTGGGCTGGAAATCTAATAGACCTGGTTGAAACGTTTTCACCAAACACATGCCACCATCCCCCACCCTGAGTTTTTATTGTTATATGGAACCTTCCTTAGGCTGTACACTGCAATCTTAAACTGAAGTAAACAATACCAAATTGGAAGTTTGGTCCTGATTCAAAAATCCCAATTACTTTACCAGCAACAACTGGCACTTGGTTTAGAATTTGTGCAGGTTAACAGTTAATGAAGCATTGAGCATTGTCCTGTTCGATCACAGAGTGAAGTAAGAGTTAACAGGATTTATTTGGCACTGTTCTGGAGTTCTTTAACATCTGAAGTTGGATTTCATTATTCATGTTCATACAGGATAACCCAAGCCAAACTGAGCATCAGATCTGAAATCCATCCAAATTCTTGTTTATTGTTCCTGGAAACATGGTCGAAGGTGGAACTTATTTACCATTTTTAAATGCTTCCCCCATGCACCATGAAAATTCACTGTGTAAATTCACACCATCTAGACACACAACAAACCAGACCACCATCTAACCGAGGCATAGGTCAATATTTTGTTACCAAAAATTAATTGGGTGTTTTTAAATGGCTAAACAAACCACTTTCATGTTGATTTTAAACTTATTATAATTATTTGATTTCAATGGATTACAACACAACATTTTTATGTTTTAAAGCTGCTTATAGCTATCTATTTTAACAGATAATCACTGCAGTTAATTGCCAAACAGAGGGAAGATCATAGCAGGCATGGTAGTGTAGGGCAGGCACAGTAGTGTAGCAGTTAGTGTAATGCTTTACAGCGTCAGAAACCTGGGTTCAATTCTGGCCGCTGACTGTAAGGAGTTTGTACGTTCTCCCCGTGTCTGCATGGGGTTCCTCCCACATTCCAAAAGACATACAGGTTAGGAAGTTGTGGGCATGCTATGTTGGTGCCAGAAGCGTGGTGACACTTGCAGGCTGCCCCCCAGAACACTACGCAGAAGATGCATTTCACTGTGTGTTTCAATGTGCATGACTCATAAAGATCTTATCTTATCTTAAGATCATCAGCCACTATATATAACCTTAGGTCATTGAGTTATACATCAGGGAAAAAGGCCTTTTGGCCCACTGTGCCTATGCTGACCATCAAGCACCCATCTATTCCTCTTATATCTCCATCAGCTTCCTCCCCACCACCACAATTCTCCTGCACTTGTGGCAACTTAAAGTGACCAATTAACCTTTCAACCATCACATCTTTGGAATGTGGGAGAAAACCAGAGCACTGTGGAGAAACCAGAGAGAAGGTGCAAACTCCACAAAGACAGCAGCCAGGGTCGTTAATCCAGGTTGCTGGAGCAATAAGACAACAACATTAACCGTTTCAGCACTATGCTGTCCTCCTCCAACCACACTGTGAACCTTTGACGCCATCAGTGGGGAAAAACCGTGGACCTCCCGCCTCAAATCCAGTATCCCACAGAAACTTGTATCCATCTTACATTTGCTCCATGAAGCCAAGATGCTAACAAATCCTGTACAACAGAATCATTCTCAGTGAAGACTACTGTCAAACAAGGCTGTGTCATTGCCCCAACATTCATCTCAATATTCGTCGCCTAATAACATGGTGTCATGACAACAGCCTTTCCCTCAATGTCAGCAAGACAAAGGAGTTGGTCATTGACTTCAGGACGGGGGGCAGTGCACATGCTCTTGTTAAGATCAATGGTGGTGAGTTTGAGAGGGTTGAGAGGAAATCAGGGAAACCAGCCTCCCCTCCATGGACTCTGTCTACACTTCTCATTGCCTCGGTAGAACAGCCAACATAATCAAAGGCCCCTCCCATCTTGGACATTCTCTCTTCTCCCTTTTCCCATCAGGCAGAAGCTACAAAAGTCTGAAAACATATACCACCAGGCTCAAAGACAGTTTCTATGTCGCTGTTAAAAGACTATTGAATGGTTCCCTAGTATGATGAGATTTGACCTCACAATCTACCTCGTTATGACCTTGCACCTTATTGTCTACCTGCACTACACTTTCTCTGTAACTGAAACACTTCATTCTGCATTCTGTTATTGTTTTCCCTTCTACTACCTCAATGCACTGTTGTAATGATTTGATCTGTATAAACGGTATGCAAGACAAGCTTTTCACTGTACCTTGGTACATGTGACAGACAATAAACCAATTTACCAAATTAATTTACCTGTTTACCAGGTTCTGCCTTATCTCTGGTGGTTCCACAGTGACCTCATCAGTCACCTCAGAACCTAGAGAACTGGAGGTGAAGCAAGTCATCCTCAATCCCGAGGGACTGCCTGAGAGATTTACGGTTAATTGACTGATTTCATGGTAACACTTTCTTTTGAACAAATCCATTCCTAAGTCTTTCTCAAAGTCCAGTGAGGGAAAGTGAACTCGAATATTTGTACAGGATCAGTGTAATATCTCTCAATTCATACCACATGGATCTATATCTAGTCTTAAACATTCTACTTACCTCAACAGCTTTTGATGTAGCTATTTGCCTTTTCAAGGTACAAAGTACTTTTCAGAACTTTCTGTCTTACTTGGTAATTGGGGAAACTCTACCTTCTCCTGATTTAAGAAAGAATTTGAACTCTCGGGATCAAGTGACTTAATTAAATTACTAATAATCTGAGCTGTGATTTATCAAATCTAATAGATTTGGCATATTTAATATGTGATTATTTAATTCTTTGGAATTGGCCTTCAACTAAAACTCCAGATTGGCAAGGCTTTCCCAGCTGAATATATAAATGACCACTTCACACGGTGCTTTAAGCCGCCAAACTGACCATCCAACCAGAGTGAACTGGAAATGGATGTCTCAATCTGTACTACCAGGTTTATGTGTTTCCCTTTCTATACACTGTACAAGATGCCAGTGAGGCCGCACTTGGACTATTGTGTTCAGATTTGGTCACCCTGCCAAAGGAAAGTTATTAAACTGGAAAGAGTGCAGAAAAGATTTACACGGATGTTCAGAATCAAAATCAGATTTATCACCACTGACTGACATGATATGAAATTTGTTGTTTTGCAGCAGCAGTACAGTGCAAAGATATAAATAAATAGTGCAGAACAAAAGGGAATAACGAGGTCATGTCCATGGGTTCATGATGTTGTCAGGACTTGAGGGACTGAGTTATAGGGAGAGGTAAGATAGGCTGGGACTTGGAGTGTAGGAGACTGAGAGGTGATCTGATAGAGCTGTATAAAATCATGAGAGGCATAGATAGGGTGAATGCACTCAATCGTTTTCCCAGGGCTGGGGAATCAACAACTAGAGGGCATAGCTTTAAGGTGAAAGGGAAAAGATTTAATAAGAACCTGAGGGGCAACTTTTTTAGACAAACGGTGGTATGTATGTGGAATGAGCTGCCAGAGGAAGTCGCTGAGGGAGGTACAATAACAACTTTTAAAAGACAGTTGGACAGGTACATGGATAGGAAAGGTTGAGAAGGTTATGGGCCAAATGCTGGCAAATGGGACTAGCTTGAATGGGTATCTTGGTTGGCATGGACCAGTTGGGTTGAAGGGCCTGTTTCTGTGCTGTGTGACTCTATGACTTTCTTTACACCCCATCAGTCACAATAGTTATCTAGAGGAAAGGCCTCACCTCCACTGCGTTCTTCCCCCTTGGTACCAAAGCAAATAGTAAGTGGGCATAGTGAACCATGTTGATTAAAATTTACATAGCTGGCTTGTTATATGAGGATCTCACTCTGGAATACTGGCACTTGTTACAAATGGGTCATTCTCTATTTGTACACTGAGGTTTGTATCCATTACTCAACTTCGGCAAGATTGCTGAGAATATAAATAATTTGACATGCTGTCACCTCTTCCAGTAATAATGGAGCTCTATACAATTATGTTCTTGAAGTGAAACTAAGGCACTAATGGATTATACCCCAACTAACTATCAGACAAGGCACCGATGTAAAAATCTCACTTGATTGAAGGAAGATGCTTTGAAGTACCTTCACAAGAATTTGTACTTAGCTAGTCAACATAAAATGTGCTTGACTTTACATTTCAGGAATGAGCTATATGTGGATAGAGCTGCAAGATACACTATCCTGGAATTTAGTGACTACAGATGTGAGATTAATTTTTGGAAAGGTTACCTGGGGAATACTGGTGTGTTATAGTACTGTAAAATATTTCACATTGTAGCTGTTGGGTGCAAATGAATATCATAATTTAATTCATATAATGTCTAGTTCCCTTGGGGAAAGGAAGGGAGGAGCCAGTTCTTTCAGAGAAAGTATTCCAGATGGTATAATCAACACCGTGCATATCAGTCCAGATAAGGGGTCTCTATCTGAAACATCAACCGTCCATTTCCCTCCACGGATGCTGTCTGACCTGCTGAGTTCCTCCAGCAATTTGTTGTTTGCTCTGGCTTCCAGCATCTGACCCACCTTGCACATCAGACCCAATGAAGGCGGATGGTTAAATTGATTGTTAGAGCCGTCTCTGATACAATGATATCACTGTCCTTTAATGAATGAGAAGCTTTGGGATTTGCATATTTTTATCTAAGGATCATTTTACATGGCAATGAATGTCTATATCCTTTCTCATTAAACCCTGAATGTCAATGCCTGAAGTTTTACTGAGCTCCTTCCAACTCTATTCCAATTTCATTACTAAATGTACCTTATTCTGTATAAATAATTTATTTCACTATGACACAGGAGAATAACCAGTTCAGGTTGGGATGTTGGTGCAACACCAATCTCCACCATGTAAATAGTCAATGCTTACCACGACTGACACCCCACTAAACTATTAACCAGCACCAAAGAAGCACATTACAGGCGTAATAGTTATGACAACTTCTTTGGGGCAATTGAATAATCTCTTATCACCTTGTTATCACAAAAATACTTGAATTTATATTCCTCCATGGATCGATCTGTGCCTGCTTTCCCATCGGATCTAGTGGGTTTTATTCAGTTATGTTTGGCAGTGATCAATAAGAATAAAAATTCACTCATTGGGCAGAGCGCAATTCTGCAAGAGGTGTGAGTATCAATCAGTTTTGGAAGGATGAGGTGGAACACAAGGCAGTGTGAAGGAAAGATGTTTCAACAGTGGTGCAGGTGGTGATGTCAGGCTGAGGAACCAAGTGTTGGGGAACCTCTAGTGCTTCTAGGTTAGTGAGGAAGATCTTGGGCCATATCCTTAACAGCAACATGCCCCCTATAAGCAGAAGGGATTGTGGATATTGATGTACATATGCATTGTCTACACAAATTAGAATGTAATATTTAATTCAAAAAGAAATGAGTAATCATTTGATTGAGAAGGGCATTGGAGATAATAAGATAAGATTTTTTTATCAGTCACATGTACATCGAAACACACAGTGAAATGTATTTTTTTTTGCGTAGGATGTTCTGGGGGCAGCCCACAAGTGTCGCCATGCTTCCGGCGCCAACATAGCACGCCCACAACTTCCTAACCCGTACGTCTTTGGAATGTGGGAGGAAACCGGAGCACCCGGAGGAAACCCATGCAGACATGGGCAGAATGTACAAACTCCTTATGGACAGCAGCCAGAATTGAACCTGGGTCACCGGTGCTGTAATAGTGTTACACTAACCGCTACAATGTTGATCACTATCACTCAGGTTCTTGAGCAGATAGGGATGGGACTGCTATGCATTGTCTTTGGAAGACAGTGGCCACAGGTGAATATGTGAAAGTTCATCAGCATCCTGAAGCTCTGCCGGAATTAGGTCATCGGCCTTGAAGGTGAACTCTGTTTCTCTCTTGACATATGAAGCCTGACCAGCTGAGTACCCAGAAGTTTCTGTATTTATGACAGAAGTGTAGATTAGGAAGGTTGAATGGTCATCCTGTAATCAGCACTTTCCTCTATACATATCAGTTATTAATTTTTATTAGTTTTCTGGGATCTGAGCATCACTGGCAAGGCCAGCATTTATTGCCTGTCCCTATTTGTCTTTAAGAATGTGGTGGTGAGCCGGTTCCTTGAACCACTGCAGTCCTTCTGATGAAAGTTGACCCACCATGCTGTTGGGAAGGGAGTTCCAGGGTTTGGATCCAGAGATCATGAAGCACTGGTGATAAATTTATAAGTCAGGATTGTGTGCAGGTTAGAGGGGTGTTTGCCTGCCCCTGTTGCCCCTGGCCTTCTTGGTGGAAGATGTTGTGGGTTTGTGAAGTGTCAGAGTACCTTGTGTGAGAAGCTGCGTGGTGTAGATGGGACACACTGCAGTGACCATGCACTGGAGGAGGAGAGAATGAACATTTAGAGTGTTTGACGGGGTGCCAGTCAAGTGGTTGCTTTATCCTGGATTTTGCCAAGTGTATTGAGAGGCTGCACTGAAAACATCCTCCTGACTTGTGTTTTGTAGATGGTGGAAAAGCTTTGGAATATCAGGAGGTGAATCACTCACTGTAGAATACCAAGTGTCTGACCTGCACTTGTAACCATGGCTGGTCCATTTGAGTTCCTGATCAATAGTGACCCCCAGGATGTCAATGGTGGGAGACTTGGTAATATCATTAAATATCAAGGGTAGGTAGCTTGCGTAGAGTTCCTTGATGCTCCCCCCCCCCCCTCCAAATCTGGGCAGTCTGTTTCTTACACTGCCTACACAATAGCAGATGCATTTTCGCTCCCAATATCTTCACCTGCATCAACCCCAGATCCCCTCAGCAGGCTGAAAAGAAAACCTGGGAATATCCACCTTGTCTGATTTCCATGGGGGTGAGAGGCTTGGTGCACTCTGGAGCACAGCCCAGGGGTGAAGGGCACAGGTTGGGGCCAAGTCCAGGAAACGTCCATATATTGAGACAGTTCCGTTCCCACGATCAAGATTTGTGTTGCAACGTATATTATTCGAAGAAGCCTTGAAAAGAACATGAGAAGCAGAAGCAGGAGTAGCCCCTTCATGCCTCTTCCACCTTTCAGTAAGCTAACCTTTTGCCCCATTGCCACTTTCTTGCAATTATCCCCTTGGTTCCCTTTATCCAAAAAAATCTGTTAATCTCTTCCTTGAATATACAGAATAACTGAGTCTCCACAGCCCTCCGGGTAGAGAGTTCTAAAGATTCACCAGCCTCTGGATGTAGACATTTGGACAGGTGTATGGATAGGAAAGGTTAAAAGGAATATGGGTCAAACGTAGGCAAACGGGACTGCCTCAGGTAGAAATCTTGGTCAGCATGGACAAGCTGGGCCATAGGGCCCATTTCCATGCTGTATTACTCTAACTCTGACTCTTTGTTGGAGATGGTTATTCCTATGGTGTGAATATTACTTGCCCAGGTTTGTTGCATGAAGGCACAGGTTGTTTCATTTACTGAGGATTTGTGAATGGAATTGAACAATGTGCAATCATCAATAAACATCCCTACTTCTGACCTCATGATGAAAGGAAGGTCATTGATGAAGCAGCTGAAGATGGCTGGACCTCGGACATTGCCTTGAGGACTTCCTGCAGTGATGTCCTGGCTGCGATGATTGACCTCCAGCAACCACAACCATCTTCCTTTGTGCGAGGTATGACTCCAGCTATTGGAGTGTTTTCCCCTTGATGTCCATTGACCAGTTTTACCTGGGCTCCTCCATGCCACATTCGGTCAAATTCTGCCTTGTTGTCAAGGGCAATACGCATAAAGTGCTGGAGGAACTCAGCAGATCAGGCAGCATCCGTGGAGGGAAATAAACAGTCGACCTTTCAGGTCCAGACCTTTCATCAGGTCTCGCTTGAAGGGCCTGATGAAGGGTCTCGGCCGGAAACGTCGACTGTTTATTTCCCTCCATGGATGCTGCCTGACCTGCTGAGTTTCTCCAGCACTTTTTGTGTATTGCTCCAGATTCCAGCATCTGCAGAATTTTTGTGTCTCTCTCTTTGTTGTCAAAGGCAGTCACTTTAACCTCACCTTTAGAATTCAGCTCTTTGTTCCATGTTTGGACCAGGGCAGTAATGAGATCTGGAGCTGAGTTATCCTGGCAAAACCCAGACTGGGCATAGGTAGGTAAGTGAGACTCGATAGCATTGTCTATGACACCATACATCCATATTTTCTTATGACGCAGAAAGAGGCCATTTCAGTGCATCACATCTGTGCGGGCTCGCAGAGCAACTCATTCTCTGCCAATGTAACCCAGTCTCACTCTAATCCCATCAACTCCTTCCAAATTCTATCATCCACCTGCACCCAAGGGGCAAATTACAGCAGCCAACCAAGCTCCCAGACAACACATCTTTGGGATATGGGAGGAAACTGGAGCATACGGGGGAAGCCCACGCAGTTACAGGGAGAATGTACAAACTACACGGACAGCACCAGGGGTCAGGGTCAAACCCAGGTCTCTGAAGCCGGGAAGCAGTAGCTCTACTAGCTGTGCCAGCCCAGTTAAATGTCAGGAATGGGATTCAAATCAATGTCTATAGACGAGGTTGTGATTTGAACACTGTCCACTATACCATACTTGATAGGTTCATCACTTCACTGATTACCAAAAGTAGACCATGGGCAGCAGTTATCTGTATTGGATTTACCCTGCTCTTTGTCAATGGGCCATATCTGGACAATTTCCCACAGCGTCGGGGAGATGCCAATGTTGTATCTACACTGGATCAGCTTGGTTCGAGTCACAGCTAGTTCCTCTCAGTACTACAACTGGGATGATGTCTGGCCCTGGAGCCTTTGCCATATCTCAACTGTCTCGTAATATCATGCGAAGTGACCAGACTGTCTGGAGACTGAGTACCACAGGCCAAAGCTGAGGTGGATCACCCACTTGGCACTTCTGGCTGAATATTGTCACGAATGTTTCAGCCTTGTCTTCGACACTCACTGTTGGTCATTGAGGATGGGATGTCCTTGGAGCTTCTTCCTCCCATTGGCTCTTTGAGCTTCCACCACCATTCACGACAATGTGGTCGGACTGCAGAGCCATTGGTAATAAGGTCACTGATCTCTCTCTACTGCACCTGCCTTTGCTGTTTTACATGCATGTTGTCCTCTGGTGCAGATTCACCAGGTTGGCACCTTGTTTTAGGTTTGCCTGGTCCTGTTCCCAGCATGTATTTCTCATTCAACTAAGATTGATCCTCTGGTTTGACAGCAAGGGGTACACCATGCTCTGAGGTTATAGATTATCGGAGTGTACATTTCTGCTGCTGACGGTCCACAGTGAATCATGGAGCCCAGTTTTAAGATGCCAGATTAGCTCTGAGTCTATCCCATTCAGCACCTTTGTAGTGCCCCACTACACAATGGAAGGTGTCCTCAATGTGAAGACGAGACCTAGGCGGCACGGTAGCATAGCGGTTAGCGCGATGTTATTACAGCGCCAGCGATCAGGGTTCAATTCCCGTCGCTGTCTGTAAGGAGTTTGTACGTTCTCCCGTGTCTGCGTGGGTTTCCTCCGAGTACTCCGGTTTCCTCCCACATTCTAAAGACGTACGGATAGGTTAATATGGGGTTTAAAATGGGCGGTGCGGACTCTGGCCGGAAGGGCCTGTTACCATGCTGTAAATAAAATTTAATTTAATTTAAAATTTTTTTTTAAATTTAATTTGTCTCCAATAGGACTGTACGGAGGTCACTTCCACTAATACTGGCAGAGACTCATGCACTATCGATTGGTACATTGGTGAGGGTGAGGGTGAGGTCGGGGAGGTTTATCCCTGGTGTTGGCTCAGTAACTACCCGTGGCAGCTTCCACACTCAGCCAGCTTGGTGTGCGGTGGTGCTGCCACACCACTCTTGAAGTCCCCACCCAGAGTACATTTTGTGCCCTTAGCAAGGGTTTCTTGTGTTTCTTGTTCCTTCTTCAATGTTCCTTGACATAGAGTGTTGTGCCCATGTGCTTAGATTTCTAATCAGTAAGGGAATCAAGGGCAGGACAGTGGAATTGATCAGCCGTGATCCTATTGAACTGCGGAACAGGCTCGAGGGGTCAAATACTCCTGCTATTCTTGTTGTATTATGGTCTTAAGGCTTAACCACATGGACATTAATGAACTGGTAGTCTTTGCAGTAATCATTATTGAGACCAGTTGGTGATATTAGAAGTAGAGATCTAGGGTGAAAGGTGAAATATTTAAAGCGAAACTACTTCACTCAGAGGGTGGTGTGAGTGTGGGATAACCTACCAGCAGAAGTGGTGGATGTGGGTTCAGTTGTAATATTTAAGAGAAGTTTGGATAGGTGCATGGATGAGAGCAGTATGAAGGGCTATGGTCTGGGTGCAGGTAGCTGGGACTAGGCAGAAAATCAGGCCGGCATGGACTAGATGGGCCCTTTTTTTTGTGCCCTGTGACTCTAGTTGTTGTTTTTCCAAATTATCAACTGAATTTAAATTCCATAGTGGGGTTTGAACTTGGGTTCCGTTATTTAATCTGAATTACTAGTTACAGTAGTGCAGTGGTTAGTGTAATGCCATTACAGCGCCAGTGACCCAAGTTCAATTCCGGCCACTGTCTGTAAGGAGTTTGTATATTCTCCCCGTGTGTCTGCGTGGGTTTCCTCCGGGTGCTCCAGTTTCCTCCCACATTCCAAAGACATATGGGTTAGGAAGTTGTGGGCATGCTATGTTGGCGCTGGAAGCGTGGCGACACTTGCAGGCTGCCCCCAGAACACTCTATGCAAAAGATACATTTCACTGTGTGTTTCAATGTACATGCGATTAGTAAAGGTATCTTACCTTATCTTAACCTCCGTGCCATTGCCTCTGATGATAATGAAAGTTAACCAAAGATAACAAATTATCTTCTGTTATTGTGAGGCAATCACTAGTCATCCAACTTTCTCAAAATTGCTGAATTGGTGCTTTACTAATTAGTACAGTTTATTGCAACAGACCATTGCTACTCACAGGAGGGCCAGTTTGCAAAATTAAACCAAAGTAAGGAAGGTTCAACATCTCTGGGCTAGACTTCCAATTCATGAGCTTTCAAACTGGGGTCAAGTAACTTTAAGGAATTGGACAGAATCCAAGAAAGTCCTGGTTCGCTAAACTTCTGGCCAGACTGTGCATGCAGAGAACCTGCAGAATTCTGAACTTCTGGTGGTTTTAACTGCTTCCTGCAGTGACTGTGCTGTTTCTGCCCTTTTCTGGGGGATTCGTTCCATCCTGTTCTGTATTTGACCACTTCAAATCAAACTCTGTCTTTTGGAATTAAGATGGGATATCAATGTTGGTGTTGGAGGTAAATATATTTTTCCCTGCTCCCCATGAAGAGGATAGAGCATTTGTTCCTTTGAATTACCACCATCCCCACCCTGGGAATCTGCTTCTGAAGAGTTTCTTACCTAGAGAGAAATTTGCAAAATTGCTTTTTATGAGATACTATCAAATAATTTACATTGCTGAAAACCAAATAACCTGCTACAATCACAGTATTCTTAGTATTCTAAGCAGAATGCTAAATTTATCATGCATTCTGAAAGCATCATTTCACATACTTCAGAATTTTTATTCCATTGTTTACCCAATGTGTGTTACCTCATGCTGTAACATGAGACTTGTTACAGCAAAATGATAAAGAGCAAACTGAGTACTGTTGTTAGACAACTAAATAAGTTAGCATTTTATCACAGCTTCTTCTCTTATCATCGATCAGCCTGATACATCCACCTGCAGTTCTGAACACATTGAATGTGTAATTTAGTACTTGTACTACCAGATATCTTATTAATACTGTTCTTCATATTCTTTCCCAAAAGGACATCAAGGTTGCTTTTGATTTTCAGCTGGTTGCAAAAGGAAGGCAGTTCCTATCAAACTGCGGTGGGTGCTTGCCTCCAATCTACAAGGTAATTTAAACATAATAAAGGCAGTTTCTACAATCCTGAGCCATAAAGCAATTAAGGTTTTGTTCATATTTTTCTCTGCATGAGCTGCTAACATAATCAATTGATCACGAGAATAAGGAGCTGTATCAAATGTACAAAATCACTGCTGTGTTTCCATTATTTTTCATTACATTAATTTCATATTTTCTCTGGATCACTGTTGCTACATAAACATCTTTGTACTTTTTGCTTCATTGGGATAGATATTTATTATCTGTGTTTAGTATTCCCTTAGTGCAGTGTGGAAGGTATGAGGAATGTCAACGATCTCATCATTCAGATGAAGCCCATCTATGTTGTCAAGTGGATGTCAATGGCATTATTTTGAGGAAAAAAGCCACAGAGTTTTTGCTTGCTTCCTATTCAATGTTTATCTCCCAACCAACACCAGTATAACAGATTACCTGGTTATTACCAAATTGATTTTGTGTGAACTTGATGAGCATGAATTAACTTCCCGGTTTTCTATACCGTAATAGTAATTATACTTCAAAATTGATTCATTGACCTTGAATAGCCACCCTGTGGTTGTGAAAGGTGCTATATAAATTCAGGTTATTCCCTGATTCTCCCAACAGCCCTGTCCTCCCCATATCCCACCCCACTGCTCACAATAGGACAATCCTTCTGACTCCTGTTCATTCTTCAAGTTCGCATGAAGTCTAGAAGGAAAATTATTAAGCATAACACTAAAAATATAACAGACTTGAGCTCAATCATTCAGAAGAGCAAATGACAAGGACTTCAACATTCAAATTTTGAAATCCTACTGGTTTGGAAGCATCACATTTTAAGTTATAACTGACTGTACATACTTAATTTTGCATTTGTCTGTTTGATTTACTGGGAATACTTTCACAGATTCATAGAGTCATACAGCATGGAAACAGGCCCTTCAGCCCAACTGGTCCATGCCGACCAAGATTCCCATCTAAGCTAGTCCCATTCACCCGCATTTGGCCCATATCCCTCTAAACCTTTCCTAACCATGTACCTGTTCAAGTACCTTTTTAATGTTGTTAATGTACCTGCCTCAACCACTTCCTCTGGCAGCTCTTTCCATATACTGACCACCTTCTGGGTGAAAAAGTTGCCCCTCAGGTTAAATTGCTCCCGTCACCTTAAACCTAGGTCTGCTAGTTCTTGATTCCCCAACCCTGGGAAAAACACTGATAAATCAGAAGTGATAGGTTTGTGGTTCTACTCCAAGGGTTGATACTTAATGCAACACCAAGAGAGCACTGCATTGTTGAATGGATCATCTTCTGATGAGCTATTTAACAGACTCCTGAACTGTACAGGTGCCTGAAAGAAGTCCCCTTGGAGGGTTTGACGAAGACCAGAAATTCTCCTAATGTTCGCCGGAATGTTTATACAAGAACCAACATTAATTAGGTATTTGGATAACAGTATGTTTGTGCGATGTTGCTGCGAATAAGACTCCTCGGATTAAGCCAGCCGAACCACAGAAGTACCAAATTACAGGGGGGTATGCTCTAAAGTTCTGTTTTGTAGCAGTACCTGAAGGAAGATTGACTGAATGCACTTATGTTAACTGGGATGGACAGATGTACATATCTTCAAATGACAGAGGATTTGTGTGCACAATCCAGAAATTGACTGAAAAGTTCCTTTCCCAACACAGGTTTGGGTAACGAGCTATTGAAGGCTTTGAATGCTGGTTGTGGAGTGTGTGTGTGTGTGTGTGTGTGTGTGTGTGTGTGTGTGTGTGTGTGTGTGTGTGTGTGTGTGTGTGTGTGTGTGTGTGTATGCGCGTGCATGTGTGTGCGTACGTGCATGTTTGTGTGTGAGTGTGTGTATGTTTGTGTGTGTGTGCTTGTCTGTGTGAGCATGTGTGTGGGCATGTGGGTGTGTGTTTGTGTGTGTGTGAGTGTGCGTGTGTGTTTGTGTGGGCATGTGTGTGTGGGCATGTGTGTGAGTGTGTGTGCATGCATGTGTGTGTCTGTTTGTGTTAATGTGAAAGAGAGAGACAGAGAGAGACAGAGAGAGGGAGGTCAGCAGATCTGCCCACCTGGGGTATTTGTGTCTCCAAAGAGCTCACCCTGACCACACTGTTGTAAACCAGAGACTCCCTGCATGTCTGGGTTTGGTCCTCAGCAGCTCTAAAATAATGACCTGAATCGGCTTGTTTCAGCTTAGGATTTCAAAGTTGTTTTATCAGTTCAACTGTGCTCCCATCATAAAGGTCTTTCATTTCTTTTTCAATCTTTTTATTAGTTTCCAAATTAATACAGATTAATATATAACATCGATGATTGTACATGTAATACAAAGAGATCAAGAGAACAATCATGGCATAGATAATCATAAAGAATAATAAAATATAAAAAAATCTTTAGACCTCACGATCTCTTGGTAGATGAATACAATATAAAAGAAAGGAAAAAAAAGATTTATTGTGTATATAAAAGAAAAGAAAGAAAAAATCCCCAAATCAATAAAAGAAAATTGTAGATAATCAAACCAAACTAAAAAGAAAAATTTCAAACAAAAAGAAAAAAAAGAAAAAAAACTGAACTGAAATTTCTCAATAGAAACAGAGCAATATTATGTCATCAACTCCGTTCCTCTAAATTGAAAAGTTGTTGAAAAGAGATCTAAATCATATGAAAGTATGTCTTCAAATTTAAGTGAAAGATCAACAGTGCCACTCCTAATTTTTTTCCAAGTTTAAACATGATATAGTTTGAGGTAAAGGTCTAATTCCATGGAACTATGGTTTCACACCCAGAATAGTGCAGGGGCCCGCTGTAACCACTGAGATTGTATTTGATCACCAGACACACAATTTAAAACAGTAAAACATTACAACATCAAAATGGTAACAACAGCTGAGACAGAAAAGGGGTCAGGAAGCTGAAGTATTATTCAACCACAAGGAAGGGGGGTGCTGATATAACGTCAGATCAGAAGGGAACCTACACTTTCTGTTGTTTGTGACAGTGGGATTTTACTGTAAAAGTGGGACCTTCCAGCACAGTTACTCTGGTCAGGAGAAGGACCCAATCGCTCCCCCAAGGAAGTCAGCAGTGGGCATCTTCAGGACAGGGACCAGATGGTGTCCATCAGGACAGGGACTAGGGTCAGAGCAGAGTCTGGGGTCTGAGATTTTGATAGGGTCTAGCATCATGACAGCGTCTGTGGTCTTAGACTTGTGGTCTGCTGTCTGGGATCAGGGGTCAGGACAGGTCTGCGGTCTGGGGTCAGGAGATGGTCTGCGGTCACTAGAATGGCCATGAGTCTAATAGAAAGTTCAGTTCCAAATGATAAGGGGCAGAGAATCAGAACAAGAATCCCATTTTAAACTCTCAACTTCAGTAAAGGCATTTCACCACAGAATGAGGATTTCTGGTCAGACTAAACAATCCCTGTCAGACCCCGTAGGGGTGAGGATAGAGTCTGGTCATACAGTTCATGAAAACTAATACACCACATCATGAGTAGAAGATGATAATGACTGTAGGAAAATGTAATTACTTGCAATCTAACCTTGTCAGCAAGGCACACAAAGATTTATACGCTGCCTTAGAACTTAGCCGAATTTAAATAATGCTGCTTCCAACCTTTAAGTGTCCGCTCACATTGACTGGACAGCCTAAAGGCAACCTGCTTCTGACCAATGGTTGCTGCAAATAATTACAGACTCTGAGTGACTGAACTGTCCATCCAAGACTGCAAGCTGTAGGTTGGGCTCCATATATCACATGAACTCAGTTATACCACAGAACTGAAGGTCCAGATCTCCCATGTATGGGAGAGCTCTGACTGCACAAGTGATTAGTTCATGCAGATGGAGTTTTGGAACATCAACCAACAGGCAAGATATGCTCCGGGGATTACTGCTTCACGCACCACTGCTAGACTGCACCTGTCTCCAGACTTACGCAGTAAATTTATCTTCAGCAAAGCTGTCACCCAAAGTGAGCTGGGAAGTCATGTTATTCAATAGGTTGAAGGGATTGAGCAGTGTGGCTCACTGGCTCACTTTCACACAGCATTGCTGACAGAACTTGGCCTAGAAATTCCCAGAAATAAATGGTTACAATAGCCTAACCCAAGAGAAATTTCCTAAAGAAACTTGCTTCTCCCAGCTGAAGATATTTGACCTGTCCCCTTTGACCCTCACCAATTTTTATCAATGCACCGTAGAGGGCATCCTATCCAGGTGGATCACGGCTTGGTATGGCAACTGCTCTGCTCAAGACCACAAAAGACTGCAGAGTGTTGTGGACACAGCTCAGCACAACACGGAAACCAGCTTCCCCTCCATGGACTCCGTCTACATTTCTCACTGCCTCGGTAAAGCAACCAATGTAATTAAGGACCCCACCCACCCCAGACATTGTCTTTTCTCCCCTCTCCCATCGGGCAGAAGATACAAAAGCCTGAAAGCACGTACCACCTGGCACAAGGACAGCTTCTATCCCACTGTTATAAAACTGCTGAATGGTCCCCCAGAACAATAAGATGGACTCTTGACCTCACAATCTACCTCATTACAGTCTTGCACCTTACTGTCTGCCTGCACTGCACTTTCTCCGTAAATGTAACATTTTATTCTTTATTCTCCCTTAATTTCCTTTGTACTACCTCAACGCACAGTTATAATGAATGATCTGTATGGATGGCATGCAAAACAAAGCTTTTCACTGTAACTCAGTACGTGTAATACTAATAAGCCAATTTACTAATTTATCAATTAACCCAAATGAAGCAATCTTGCACCCATTTCCAGCTCTCCTAGCTCCAAGCAGGTAATTTAATCTTTGACTTTGGCAGAATTTTCATTAACACTGGGCAATTTTTTGGCATACAGGGACCCTCCTCAATAACACAACACTCAATATTCACCTCCTGCCTGAGTTGCAACCATGTTCTTCAAAGCACTGACATTTGTCCGACATTCTCACTGACTTCTTGCAGCCTCAGTCATAGCCTCACATGTACCTGGACTGCTTTACCTTGGAGGTCAAGATCATGGTCATGTTCAGGACACATTGCCTGCTCATCCCTTTAGCCCGCAAGACCACGCAGAATGGCCATGAGGATTACATTGCCACTTTCTCCAAAGCGCAGGCATTCAGATATTGTGCTGCTGTGTTATTTGTTACTGAGACTTCCCAGAGTTTCTCTGTGTCTCCCTTAATGGAAAGAATTTTCCTAATGTGGGCACAGTTCTTCACCAGTCTGTCCAGATCCCTCTTACCACCTGCTAGCACTATCCCATCACTCTCAACATTCAGCATCCATTCTTTACAAAACCACACTCCCGAGTAGCTGAAGGTATTGGTATTGGTTTATTATTGTCACTTGTACTGAGGTACAGCGAAAAACTCATCTTACATACCAATCGTATAGGTCAATTCATTACACAGTGCAGTTACGTTGAGTTAGTACAGAGTGCATTGAGGTAGTACAGGTAAACGCAATAACAGTACCGAGTAAAGTGTCACAGCTACAGAGAAAGTGCAGTGCAATAAGGTGCAAGGTCACAACAAGGTAGATCGTGAGGTCAGAGTCCATCTCATCGCATAAGGGAACCTTTCAATAGTCTTATCACAGTGGGATAGAAGCTGGTGGTACCTGCCCTCCGGTAATGTTTGTGTCATTTCTTTCCCTTTAAAAGTTACTCCCAAAGTCGTAACTACTGTGCTGTGATGTGAACTATGAAACTTGCAATAGATCTATGGAATAGCATGTGTTCTAACAGACAGGGTGGGTTTTGCATGGGGATAACTGGCAATGTTGTTCAATGAACTTTGCGGTTGAAGATCACAGTGATTGTGACAGTTTAAAAGCAGCTTTGGGGTGATACACAACTCTAGTTTAATGCTATTAAGAGACAGCAAAACAATTTCTAAACGATTTATTCAAGAGTTTTTAATATACAATGACAGCAACTAGCCAGAGTTTTGGATCAATGGAAGTGTATCCAAACATTGAGTGCCATAATCTGCTGGTGATGTTCTATTATTGAGTTTTATTCATGTAGAAAAGTTTAAATAACAGGCAGTGAAGAATGAAGCCTCCAAAAAATGTAAAATAATAAGAGTTGGTGTGGTTTTATGTCAGAACAATTGCAACTCTAAATCTATAGGGGCAGGCATGGTAGTGTAGTGGTTAGTGTAATGCTATTACAACGCCAGTGACCTGGGTTCAATTCTGGTTGCTGTCTGTAAGGAGTTTGTATGTTCTTCCCGTGTCTGCGTCCGTTTCCTCTGGGTGCTCCGGTTTTCTCCCACATTCCAAAGACGTACGGGTTAGGAAGTTGTGGGCATGCTATGCTGGCACCGGAAGCGCGGTGACACTTGCGGGCTGCCCCCAGAACACTCTACGCAAAAGATGCATTTCACTGTGTGTTTCAATGTACATGTGACTAATAAAGATATCTAAAATCTAAAAGAATCTATTGCTTCTTCACAGCTCAGGTCTTCAAACCAGGAATAAGGATCGGTAAACAAAGCTGCATTTATGCATTTCCTTTTTCGTCAAAGCCACAATATGCCTCTTAGCAGACTGACTCATGAGGTAGGGGAAAGTATCAGAAGTGCATCAAGAGGAAATGAAGGATAAGAGGTCGTTAAGTGTGGAGTACAGTGACCAGGGAATACCATGTAATGCACTGCAGTGATATTCCTGGAAGTGGGAACAAAATAATGCTATTTCAAGGTCTTTCCAACCTAGAAATGAAGCAACTAAGGAATAAAAACAGAAAATGCTGGAACCACTCAGTACTTCCAAGCAACCAAGAAGTATCTGTCTAAAACAAACAGTCATTGACCGTGGAGGCTGCCTCACCATTCAATATGATCATGGCTGACCTATAACTGTAAAGGAGTGTAAAATGTAGGATAAGGGAACAGGTTAAATTTGTTGTTAAGAGGGTTATCTGCACAAAGAGAGTGATTAATGGTTGAAACAGGCAAATGATATCCTGTTTTATGGTGGAAGTGAAGACATATGGATCTGGAGCTTCCTGGTTTAAGGATGAATGAACCTTTCTGCTCAAGAGATATTATCAGGGTTAGAGTCAAGTAATGCTCCATTCAAAATGAAATGGCGTGAATTATACTCAGAGATTGGATGCTCCAGAAAATCTAATATTCCGAGAATACTGCAACTTTCCAAAGATACGGTACTTACGAGGAGTGGAGGGAGGTCTTGTATTGATGCAAAATTTGGGTGTCAGTTTTAAGAGTACTTTTAAACAGAATGCGATAAATATGTATCTTCTGTTGCTCAAGCCAGAAGCAGTTTCCCTCATGCAATTAATGTAGCTCACTGACCGAACAGCAGCACAGGAGATAGTAACCGTCAACTGTATTTTGAAAAACTCATTAGTGATTTCAGCTGGTCTTTAATAGTGTGGGGACAGTCTGCGAACTCTCCATAATATATTTATTCTGCTAAAGGAATTGAATTAACCACTGATTAGATCTGAGAAGATAAACTTCCACAAGAGTTCTCTCTCATTCCCCGAGGCAATCCAAAGAAAATCCAGGATATTAATTCATCATTACACCTTGCATTATACTGCCATGACTAGTCGTTTTCAATTCATATTTTACAAAAATTGTGCTCTATATCTGCATATTGTTACATATGACTTTGCGAGGACACTAATTGATTCAGCAGTAAGTAACTTTTCAGAGTTCCTTCGATTTACCCACTGGCATGTTGGAAACCATGAGTAGGAGTGTGTGGGTGAGGTAGGATTGTGCTGGAGAAGATATGTTTTAATATTCATTGTCCATTCTGCGCTTGTTTCCACCACCTTTAAGATCACTGAACATATCGAGGTTATTAAGACAAAGTGTGAGAAAATGATTATTTTCAGTTTGAGTACTGCTTGCTCAACCTTTGTGTGTTTGCTAAACTTTTCTACTGCTGACATGCCACCCTTCCCAATTAAATGGATCTTAAATCAAAGGATCAAGGTAAACTGCAAAAACAGCAAACCTTTCCCCTCCTTTGCTTTACAAGCCCATATAAATGTCTCATGAGCACTTTAATTGCCCTGCTGGAAATTAATTCATCTGTCACTTGGATTTTGCTGAGTCTCTTAGCTGCCTCTCGCTGCTCTCTGTCATCAGCTGACTTTGGATGGATCAGACGTGAGCAGATGAAAAACTGACAGTGCCATGATCGTCTTAATCAATTCTGAACAGAATTCATCTTAGGCATAAATTTTACCTTTCTCCAACCTACAAGTCACAACTCACCACACTGTCTAATTATCATCTTCTGATTCGTGTTGAAGGATCAGAAGGAGGAGACTGCAGGTTGAGAGTCAGTAATTTAACATCAGCATCTGAAGGAGATGTGAAGCCTGGTAATTGCACTTTAAACTGTGAAGAAAGGCAATGTTGTAAATGAAGTATTAGGAGCTGCTATTGTGACTAGCTCAGATAGTGCATTGGTACTGACCATTAGAGGTGCTGCGTGGATTTTGAGAAGGATCTGCTTGTAGGCCTGCAATAAGCCAGGGTTGAGATGAGGAAACTGTTCATAGTGATCACTGCTGGCACGATATAAAATCAAAATCAAAGTTAAAGTCGAGTTTATTGTCATATGCACAAGTACATGTGTGCACAGGTGCAATGAAAAACTTAATTGCAGCAGCATTACAGGCACAAAGATAAGATAAGATATGTTTATTAGTCACATGTACATTGAAACACACAGTGAAATACATCCTTGCGTAGAGTGTTCTGGGGGCAGCCCACAAGTGTCACCACGCTTCCGGCGCCAACATAGCACGCCCACAACTTCCTAACCCGCATGTCTTTGGAATGTGGGAGGAAACGAGAGCACCTGGAGGAAACGGGGAGAACGTACAAACTCCTTACAGACAGGGGCCGGAATTAAATCCAGGTCGCCGGCACTGTAAAGAGTTACGCTAACCGCTGCACTATCATGCATCAGATAAGCATAAGTCACAAGAAAAACATAAATTCTACACAAATTTTACAAGAAAGAACACAATTACAACAAAAAAAGTCCATTTTAGTGCAAAGTGATCAAAGTGGTCATGGTGTTGCTAAACTCCAGTGATTCGGGTTGTGACTGTTGTTTCAAGGACTGAATGGTGAATGGTTGAAGGGAAGTAACTGTTCTTGAACCTGGTGGTGTGGAGACAACAGAGGTACAGAAAAACTAGGAAATACCCTTTCTTGGAGTCATGAGGTTGAAATATTCCAGGCGTTAGTCAGGATTGGTTGTATCATAAATTTTTCCAGCTATGATTTCAGAGGTTGTGATATTTGAGCATTGTAAGGCAACATTAGATTCAGGTTGTGATATAAGCTTTTTAACATTATTCCACATTAAACGAAAGTTTGAAAACAGTAGGTTTACAGCAATAGCTGCAGGATTTATTTAAATACTTGGATTATTGAAGCTTTATCTCCCAACATCAGCTGTTAGAGTGGGAGAACTGAAGGAAACATAATGACATCACCAACAGGAGCCTTTTTACGCTTTTACACTTCAGGACAGATGGTCCTGTGGGTACTTTGAATTTGAGAGAGTTAAGTGAAAGCGAATGTATTAAGGATTTATTGTCTTTGAAAGTGACTAAATCATTGGGTCTGGATGAAAGATATCCCAAGCTGTTAAAGGAAACAAGGGAGGAAATGTTGGGGCTCTGACTGCAACATTTGAATCCTCTCTGATGACAGGAATGGAATCAGAAGATTAGAAGATGAAGGCCAGTTAGTTTAACTTCAGCTGAAAAACACTATGATGCTGGAAGAACTCAGCAGGCCAGGCAGCATCCTGATTTTTCATCTAGATTCCAGCATCTGCAGTCCTTTGTTTCTCTAGTTTAACTTCAGTAGTGAGCAAATTATTGGAATCCATTCCAAGAGGCAATGTTAACCTTCAAGTAAAAACACACAAATTATTCACAGACAGTCAGCGAGAGAAGGTCACATCTGACTAATGAAGGAATTATTGGAGTAGGTGTTGAAGACTGTCAATGAGGGCAGTGTGTTTGATAAATTTCAGCGAGGTGTTTGACAGGATTTAAGAATAAATTCTTTATTCTTAATAATATAATAGGGATATAAGAATAAATTAGTTTTAAGAATAAATTGGATAGATACATGGATGGGAGAGGTCTGGAGGGTTATGGACTGGGTGCATGTCAATGGGACTAGCCGAATAATGTTTTGGCACAGGCTAGAAGGGCCAAATGGCCTGTTTTTTTGTGCTGTAGTGTTCTATGGTTCTATAGTTCTAGGATTTTTTTAAAATTCTATTTACAGCGTGGTAACAGGTCCTTCCAGCCCAACGAGTCTGCGCCACCCATTTTAAACCCAAATTAACCTACCCGTACATCTTTTGGAATGTGGGAGGAAACCGGAGCACCCAGAGGAAACCCACGCAGACACGGGAGAACGTACAAACTCCTTACAGACAGCGATGGGAATCAAACCCCGATTGCCGGCACTGCAATAGCGTCACGTTAACCGCTACGTACTGTGCACAAGACAGGCTAGTCAAAAGAATAAAAGCCTGTGGAATCCAAGGGAAAGCGGCATATTGGATCAAAAATTGTTTCAGGAAGCAAAGTGGAGTTTGGCAGCTGTGTTTGAGACTGGGATGAAGACTCCAGGTGTAATCACTGCTGTTATGTAGGAATCGTAGCAACCAATTAGTGCACTGCAAGCTCCCATAGTGAGCAATGTGATCTGTTGTAGTGATGCCAAGTGAAGGGTCAATATCAGCCAGGATACCAGGGAGAGCTCCCTGGGTGATACAGAGGAAGAGAAAGCAAAATAAAAAGCTCTTTCTGACAACGAATCTTTGACATCAAATATAAACTCTCCACCTGCTGAGTGCTTGCAGCATTTTCTGTTTTTGTTATTTATAACAAGTGTCAGGTTGTAAATACCAGTGAGAATTAGGCTGATTATACTAAAGGATCAGAGGGGAAATGAAAATTAAAATCTGAGAGGAAAAAAGATTGAATGAGGGTAGATTAGCTGCCAGTGTCAATGGGAATCCAAAAGTGTCCTCCTAGCATATAAATAATAAAAGGGTAGACATTGGAGGAGTAGAGCCATTGAGGATAAACACAGGAATTGCACATGGATGGTTAGAATGATGTTATAGTATTAAATAAGAACATTGTACCTGTCTTCCAAAGTAATAGTGAAGGAGAAGATAGTTGAGAATCTCAGTACGTTAAAAAGCACAGATGTCTTACAAAAGTTGGTTGATCTTAAGGGAGTTAAGCCACCAGAACCAGATTGGATGCAACTTAGAATTTTGAAGGAAGTAGGGTCAAATATTGCAGGGGCACAGACTGTACCCATCCAGTGTTCTTTGGATTTTGGGGTGGCACCAGAGGACTGGAGAGTGGCATATGTTACTCCCATGTTCAAAAAAGGGAGAGGGGTAAATCCAGCATCTACAGGTCAATCGGTTCAGAGTTTTTAGCAACCTTGTTCCAGAATGGGGTTTATGTTCACCTGGAGGAAAATAAAGCAAGGCAGCAAACATCTGTTAATAATAGAGTTTTTTGATGCGGTAATGGATAGAGTTGATGAGAGCCATGCAATCGATGTGGTGTATTGGGAAAGCTTTTGATAAGGTGCCACATAATAGGCTTTTCAGCAAAGTTGAAATGCATGGTATAAAAGGGACACTGCATGGATGAAAAATTGACTGGGTAACAGACAACCGAGAGTAAATGGTGAATGGTTGTTTCTCAGATTGGAGGAGGGTGACTAGTGACGTTCCTCAGGGAATGGTGTTGGAGTCTTTTCTTTATTTGACCCATATCAATGATATAGACCTGTGGGCACAAGCCACAATTTCTAAATTTTCCATTGACACAAAGCTTGGCAGCAAGACGGTAGAATGGGCAGATATATGGCAGGTGAAATTTAATGAGGAGAAATGTAAAGTGATGCATTTCAGTAGGAAGAATAAGAGAGGTGACATAGAATAATGTGACTGTTCTAAAAGGAGTGTAGGAGCAGAGGGACCTGTGGTATGGGGGCACAAGTCATTGAAAGTGGCAGGGCAGGATGAGAGGGCATTTATAAAAGTATACACAAGGCTGGGTTTTATCAGTAGTGGCATTGAGTATAAAAGCAGGGAAGTTATGCTGAACCTTTATAAACACTGGTCTGGCCTCAGCTGGAGTATTGTGTATAATTCTGGTTACCTCAATAAGACCATAAGACCGTAAGATAAAGGAGCAGAATTAGACCACCGAGTCTGCTCCACCATTCAATCTGGCTGACTTTTTTGAACCCCATTCTCCCACCTTCTCTCCATAACCTGAAACTCCCTTACCAATCAAGAGTCTATCAATTTCTGCCTTAAATTTAACCAATGACTTGGCCTCTACCACCCTCTTTGACAACGAAATTCACAGATTCACTACCCTCTGGCTGAAGAAACTCCTTCTCATCTTAGTTTTAAAGGGATGGCCCTTTATTCTGAGGCTGTGCCCTTGGATAGAACCATAGAACCATAGAACAATACAGCACAATACAGGGCCTTCGGCCCACCATGTTGTGCCGACCTTTAAACCATGCCTAAGACTATCTAACCCCTTCCTCTCACATATCCCCCTATTTTAAATTCCTCCATATGCTTATCTAACAATCTCTTGAACTTGACCAACATATCAGCCTCCACCACCGCCCCAGGCAGCGCATTTCATGCACCAACCACTCTCTGGGTAAAAAACCTCCCTCTGATATCTCCCTTGAACTTCCCAGCCACTACTTTAAAGCCATGCCCTTTTGTATTGAGCATTGGTGCCCTGAGAAAGAGGCGCTGGCTGTCTACTTTATCTATTCCTCTGAATATTTTGTATACCTCTATCATGTCTCCCCTCTTCCTCCTTCTCTCCAAAGAGTAAACCCCTAGCTCCCTCAGTCTCTCCTCGTAATCCATACTCTCCAATCCAGGCAGCATCCTGTTAAATCTCCTCTGCACTCTTTCCAATGCTTCCACATCCTTCCTATAATGAGGCAACCAGAACTGGACACAGTACTCTAAATGTGGTCTAACCAGAGTTTTGTACCTCTTAAACTCGATCCCACGACTTATGAATGTTAACATCCCATAAGCTTTCTTAATGACCCTATCCACCTGTGAGGCAACTTTCAGTGATCTGTGGATATGGACCCCAGATCCCTCTGCTCCTCCACACTACCCAGAATCCTGCTATTAACCTTGTACTCCGCATTGGAGTTTGTCCTTCCAAAGTGTACCACCTCACACTTCTCTGGATTGCCACTTCTCAGCCCAGCTCTGCATCCTATCAATATCCCTCTGTAAGCTTCGACAGCCCTCCACACTACCCACAACACCACCGACCTTTGTCATCTGCAAACTTGCTAACCCACCCTTCTACCCCCTCATCCAAGTCATTAATAAATATCACAAAAAGTAGAGGTCCTAGGACCGATCCTTGTGGGACACCACTAGTCACAGCCTTCCAATTTGAATGCACTCCCTCCACCACAACCCTCTGCTTTCTACAGGCAAGCCAATTCTGAATCCACACGGCCAAACTGCCCTGGATCCCTTGCTGAAGAAGCCTACCATGTGGAACCTTGTCAAACGCCTTACTAAAATCCATGTAGACCACATCTACTGCACTACCCTCATCAATCTTCCTGGTCGCCTCCTCAAAGAACCCTATCAGGCTTGTGAGACATGATCTTCCCTTCACAAAGCCATGCTGGCTGTCCCTAATCAGTCCATGATTCTCTAAATGCTCATAGATCCTATCTCTTAGAATCCCTTTTAACATCTTGCCCACCACAGATGTAAGGCTGACTGGTCTGTAATTCCCTAGACTATCCTTACTACCATTTTTTGAATAAGGGGACAACATTTGCCACCCTCAAATCCTCCGGTACCATTCCCGTGGACAACAAGGACTCAAAGATCCTAGCCAACCGTTCAGCAATCTCCTCCCTCACCTCGTGGAGCAGCCTGGGGAATATTCCATCAGGCCCTGGGGACTTATCTGTCCCAGTATTTTCGAACAGCTCCAACACATCCTCTCTCTTGATATCAACATGCTCTAGGACATTAACCTTACAACACTATCCTCAGCGTCATCAAGGCCCCTCTTTCTGGTGAATACTGAAGAGAAGTATTCATTAAGAACCTCACCCACTTCCACAGCTTCCAGAAGCATCTTCCCACCTTTGTCTCTAATTGGTCCTACCTTTACTCTCATCATCCTTCTGCTCTTCACGTATGTGAAAAAGGCCTTAGGATTCTCCTTAACCCTACTCACCAAAGCCTTTTCATGTCGCCTTCTTGCTCTCCTCAGCCCCTTCTTAAGTTCCTTCCTTGCTTCTCTATATTCCTCATGAGCCCTAACTGATCCTTGCTGCTTACACCTTATGTATGATGCCTTCTTCTTTCTTACTAGTTTTACATTTTACATTTTATTTACAGCGTGGTAACAGGCCCTTCTGGCCCAACGAGTCTACGCTGCCCATTTTAAACCCCAAATTAACCTACCTGTACATCTTTTTAGAATGTGGGAGGAAACTGGAGCACCCAGAGGAAACTCATGCAGACACAGGAGAACGTACAAACTCCTTACAGACAGCGACGGGAATCGAACCCCGATCGCTGGCGCTGTAATAGTGTTGCGCTAACCACTACGCTACCGTGCCACCTCGCTTGTCACCCATGGTTCCTAGACTTTCCTACAAATGGAAACATCCTCTCTATGTCCAATATAGGGAAGGATGTTAAGGCATTAGAGAGGAACCAGATAAGATTTACGAGGATGGTTCCTGGGATTAGGGTCTACAGTTATGATAGATTAGAGGGGTCGGAACTGTTTTCTTTAGAGAAGGTTTAGGGAAAATTTGATAGAAGTGTACAAGATGATGAGGGGTTTGAACAGAGTTGATAATGGGAGTCTGTTCCAATTAGTACATGGGTCAAAGTTTAGATGTCAAGAGTATAAAACAAAGGCGAAACGAATTAAGAATGATATGAGGGAAATCTTCATAACACAGCAAGTGGTTAGAATCTGGAATGCACTTCCTGCTGATACTTTGGAGGCAGGTTTCAAGAAGGAAATGGGTAAATGAATGGTCACAGAAAAATTTGCAAGCATACAGGGAAAGGGGTTGTGATTGAACAAGAGAAATACTCTGGTAGAACCAGCACTGATATGATGAGTTATCTGTGCTGTAACCATTCACTGATTCCAAGTCCAACCCTCTCTGTTGTGCACTGAAGTCTCAGAAAGATTATGTCTCAGGTGTCTGGAGTGCTGCAGGTTAGACTAGTCCTTGCCACTTCAGTTAAGTGAACGCACATTATTAAAAATAGTATTGGTTGCTTTCATCACAAGACTCATCTTGCAATAGTAAGTATTTCCTGTAAATTGATCATCTTTACCATGGCTGTGATCAGCTATCAATGCCAAGGTTAATCTTGGGATCCTCTTGTTCTGCACTGTGCTTTTCCAAATGAGCTTTCTTTGAAGAAAAGATGTATTCTTTCATTGTTTGCTTTGAATGACTAACTTCTCTGATTGAAGATCTTCATATGACAAAGCTTCCATTGTTAAGGCATTGTGCATCGTGACAAATGAAGGCGTCTCAAATTAGATTTCACTGTTATACCCTGACCTTTTCCTTGGGGAAGGAGCAGAAATGGAGGGCTTTCAGGTTGAGGTTACAGGAATGCCTCTATTAATCAGGTCTTTGTAAATAACTCTGAAGCCACAAGAAATATAGAATATGGAAGAGTACCCTTTTCAATGATAGTTAACAAAATGGCAGGTCTTTCCAGTGCATCATAACTAGTTTCACCTCTGGACTTGATTTCAATGTCAACCCTGATCAAAGATTGACATTCCTCACAGTATTTTGATTTGTCCCATTTTCCAGTAGGAAACATCCAAGTTGACAATAATTAGCTAGAAAATTAATAGTGCAACAAATGGAAATGCCACAGGTATGTACTCTGCTGGTACTGAGTAACGGGCTTCAGTGCACCTCTAGTAATGATATACCTTGGGATTTTTGATGCTGGTAATGGTGGATAAAAGAAGAAAAGTATTCTTTTCCATCAGACTTCGCATGAATGAGTCACAAATATGGAACAGTTTTTACTGTTGTAACAGGAAAAACTCATCAACTATTACAGTTCTCGAGTGATTTTTATGGTTTCTGTGAAACTGATAAGCTAAGAACACAAGGCACAACCTACTTTCCCTTACAACCCATAAATGAGTGCACTAAGTTATTGTTTCCATTCACATGGACTGAATGAGTTGGTAAATTTAGCCCATTCCATCTTCTGGGTGTTATCTGTAAGGACAATTACAATACCAGAACAAGAATGCATATGTGAACAATTGGATATTTCTTGCAGGCTGCAAAATATGTTCCATCTGCAAACATTGCTGCTTTTGTCACAGTTCATTAGTCACACTTTCTCCATCCACATTTATAAATTGTCATGTCATCCTATGCCATCTGATGTCAACCGTTCAAAGTCAAGGCTTAGTTCTCAGAATCAGGGGCTCTGTAGAGAGTTTCTGATGTCTCTCTTCCAACTCCCTCACCATTTTGTATGTCAAAGGCACCTTGCCTTCAGTTAACTGCCAGGATGGTAATGGAGTCTTTAAGAGAAGTCTTTAAGAGGCTCTTAGATGGGCACATGAATGTACAGAGAATGGAGGGATATGAACATTGTGTAGGCAGAAGGGATTAGTTTAGTTAGGCATTTAATTATTAGGTTAATTAATTCAGCACAACATCGTGGGCCGAAGGGTCTGTTCCTGTGCTGTACTGTTCTTTGTTCTCTGTTCTAAATGGCCATAAAAGAGTATATGGCTAATTTAGTAAAAAAAACAAAGAGCATGGTAAAAGCACCATTTGCAACACATTTGTACATTTTTATAAAAGGCTTTGATCAGGCTCTGGCAAATCAGATAGTTGTTCTCCGGTTGGTAACAACAAATGATCACAACGGTGAACAGAGAAAAATAAACTGGGAATCCAGAAAGAAAGTGTAGTGCCTTTGCATGACTTCCCAAAGTACTTTACGGCTAATTTTAAAGTGTAATTATGTTGTAATGCACAAAATGCAGCAGCCAATTTGCACATAACAAGTTCACACAAACAGAAACGTGGTAATGCCTAAATAATCTGTATTGTTCGTGACGCTGAAAGCGTAAGTATTGGTCAAAGCAAAGGGTAGTCTCACAGCTCTTTAAAAAATCCCATGGGTCTTTTTATTTCCACCCGACAGACTGGTTGGGACCTCTGTTCAGCTTCTCATCTAAAGAAAGGCACCTCCGACAGTGCAGCCCTTCACCAGTCCGGAACCAGAACATCAGCTTCGATTTTTGTAATTAGTTCTCTGGAGAGACATCTCCACCTCCAACTCTCTGACTCAGGTACATTGGTACACACTAATCCACTAATGGCAATGAAAACATTTCATTTAGTATTGATATTAATGTGATAATGTAACAAGGTAAAACCTGAAGCATTTTCATGTATGTTTAATTTACAGCAGACCTGTGTTTTCTCATTGTTTTCCTTTGATTGTCATCTTATTTTAAAAATCATATATTATGGCTTGTGATTGAGACTTGTTAAGAGATTTTGATGCAGATAAATTTTACACATCCAATTATTCAACATTACAAATGAAAGATTTTAAAAAATACATCATGCTGGGAAGTGAGTTGTCAGATGAGATAGTAAGTGTATGAGCTTTGATGAGCCAAATGAGCATACAGTACATGATAAAAGAATCAGAATCAAAGTCAGAATCAGATTTATTATCACTGACACATGATGTGAAATTTGTTGATTTGCGGCAGCAGTACAGTGCAAAGACATAAAAATCTATGAATTACCAAAATAAATAAATAGTGCAAAACAAAAGGAATAATGAGGTAGTGTTCATGGGTTCATGGATTGTTTAGAAATCTGATGGCAAGGGGGCAAAGTCAGCACGCTTTCATTAAGGAGAGATCTAGCCTGACAAATCTGTTAGAATTTTTTGATGAGGTAACAAACAGGTTAGACAAAGGAGAGGTAGTGGATGTTTTTCACTTGGATTTTCAGAAAGCCTTTGACAAGGTGCCGCACACGAAGCTGCTAAACAAGATAAGAGCCCATGTGTTAGAGGCAAGGTACCAGCATAGATAGAAGATTGCTGACTGGTAGAAGGCAAAGAATGGGGATAAAGGGGTCCTTTTCAGGATGGCTGCGAGTGACTAGTGGAGTTCCACAGGGGTCAGTGTTGGGAACGAAACTTTTCACTTTATACATTAATGACCTGGATGAAGGAACTGATGTCATTGTGGCCACATTTGCAGATGACATCAAGATAGGTGGAGGGACAGGTAGTGTCGCAGAGGCAGGGAGTCTGCAGAAGGACTTGGACAGATTTGGTAAGTGGGCAAAGAAGTGGCAGATAGAATACAATGTTGGAAAGTGTGGGGTTTTGGACTTTGGAAGGGCAGGCACAGTAGCGTAGCTGTTAGGGTAATGCTTTACAGCACCAGCAACCCAGGTTTAGTTCCGGCCGCTGTCTGTAAGGAGTTTGTATGTTCTCCCTGTGTCTGCGTGGGTTTCCTCCAGGTGCTTCGGTTTCCTCCCATATTCCAAAGACGTACGGGTTACAAAGTTGTGGGCATGCTATGTTGGCGCCGGAAGCGTGGCGACACTTGCGGGCTGCCCTCCAGAACACTCTAATGCAAAAGACATATTTCACTGTGTGTTTTGATGTACATGTGACTAATAAAGATATTTGATCTGATCTGATCTGAATAAACGTGTTGACTATTTTCTGAATGGGGAGAGAATTCAGAAATCAGAGATATAAAGGGACTTGGGATTCCCTAAAGGTTAACTTGCAGGTTGAGTCAGTGTAATAAAGAAGGCAAGTTCACAAGAATGATCCTGGATGAGGAGTATTTGATGGTTCTGGGCCTGTACTCAATGGCATTCAGAAGGATGAGGGGGGATCTCATTGAAACCTACCAACTATTGAAAGGGCTGGATAGAGTGGACGTGGAGAGGATGTTTCCATTAGTAGGAGATTCTGGGATCGGAGGACACAGCCTCAGAATAAACAACCCATTAAAACTGAGATGAGGAGGAATTTCTTCAGCCAGAGGGTGGCGAATCTGTGGAATTTATTGCCACACAGGGTTGTGGTGACCAAGTTATTGGGTGTATCGGTAAGGGGGTTAAGGGTTATGAAGAGAAGGCAGGAGAATGGGGTTGAAAAAATATCGCCCATGATTGAATGGCAGAGCAGATGCAACGGGCCGAATGGCTAATTTTGCTCCTATATCTTATGGTCTTTATTTGGTCTTGAGGACCCAATAATCGGTCTTCTCGGACTCTCCAAGGTTGGGTAGTAAGGCCAGTGGCAATGTGTAGCCAGAAAATAGAAAGTTATTTTCTATTGGCTCTGTTGCCATATTGAAAATGAGCAGAATTGGCCACCAGCTTCAGTTTAGCCAGACCATTCTCTTCATCACGTTACCATTCCCTTGCGGAAAAGCTTAGTCTACATTCATCTTGCAGTCTTTCCTTCCCTCCTTTGTAGTACCCTCCCCAACAATATGAGGATATTGTTACCTGCACTCATTGCCCTTGCAGTTAACACTGGCAGTCCTTTCTGCTCACTGCCCTTGATTCCTCAAATGTCTGCTTCCAGGTTGGAGTGCTACTTTCATATTGTGCAGGTTGAACCCCCCCCACCCCCCATTATTTCTCAGATATCCCATCACCATTATAGGGTGACGTCAATCTGGGGAGTGGTGCTTTAATCCCCACTGAGAGGTGGAGAGTGTCTTATGAGTGTTTTAGCCAATGGATCTGAGAAGAATGGGACTAGGGAGCTCCCCATGTTCCCGATGGAGACACAAGAGACTGCAGATGCTGGAATCTGGAGCAAGAAACCTCTGGTACTGACTTCTGTCAACAAACGTTGGCATGCTCTCCAAGTGCTGACTCCATTGTCTGAACATGAGCCAGTTAAATCAAAAAAGGCCTGGGGATTAGCCCAAGGGTATGCTGATTCACCTGACTTCAGTCTGAGTAACAGATTAAAAAGTCAACTGAGATTCTTGCTTCTGATTACATTGCAGTGATTCCTTTCAAGAATCATGAAGATCAGAAAATACAATCACAGACTTGCAACTGTAAAAGGCAGACATAAAAATGAGTTCCAAGTCATATTTTCTGGCCCTCCTGCTAGTGCCAACTCCTGCTGAGACACAGCTCACCAGCTGCTGGAAGACGCCTGTTACTATTCTGCAAGTTGTGTTAATTAAATGCTGGCATCAAGTGCCTCCATTATAAAAGGAGGAGGACTTCACAGCTTTGCACAACCTTGTCCTCGTCCTGAATTAGAAGATCAGTGCTTCAAAGTCCTAGTCTAACAACCGACGCAATCCAGACAGATACTTTTGTGTGGTGCCTACTCTTTACTGCTTGTGGGATCTTACAGAGTGCAAACTGTCCTACAATACCATTCAAAAGTATTTCAATATTTATCTGCCATTATGAAATGTACTTAGGTTAAGAATAGTAGATATAAACATAAGTGCTTTTCTTTTCCCTGTGCTGCTGGGCTTAGAGACACGATAGAAACAAGAAAAGACAAATATTTAAATAATGACTTTCACAATGTTTCAAATCACTTCACAACCTGTGAAACATTTAAAGCTTAACAACGTGGAAAACAGAGAAGTCAGCTTGAAATAGCAAGCTTCCACTGATGCCCAGATATTGTGATATTTACTGAGGAATAAATGTTGTCCACAGGCTCCAAGGATAACATGGTCTTAGTTCCTTGAAATAATACTATAGGGTCTGTCTATGTCCATCTGGGAGAGCAGATGGGGCTTGATTTAATATCTCAGCTGAAAGGCAGCACCTCCAACAGAGCAGCACTCCCTCAGCTAGGTATTTGTGCTCAAGTCTCTGGAGTGAGACTTGCATCCTCAACCTTCTGTTACAAAGATGAGAGTATTTCACTGAGCTATAGATGACAATGCAAAGCTGATCAAGGATTATTTCAATGCCCGCTGTTGCTATATTCTAATATTCCAAAGGCACAATTGGCTAAGTAATACCTTAATTCTATACAGTTCTTCAGTTCCAATTTTACAATATTAAATATCTTTTTTTAAAGATGCCACAGAGCAAAAAACGTGTTTTGGTAATTTAATACTGGGACAATTTAGTTCCTTCAAGCTTTAATGATATGTGTATAATAATTTCGTAGATTTACTGAATATTACAAACATTTAATGTAATAAATGAGAACCATTAAAAAATTAATATTCATAGCATTCAAGGAACAAGATATTTGGTTCTGGTAATATGATATACTCTATTCTGCCAAGTGAGCAGAAGCTACTTTGAAATTTTGTGGGAGGGGTAAATAAAAACAAAATTTTTTAATGAACTGCTGAGACAAGATCAGAATGAATTTCTGCTGCTGTAAACTGTGCACTCAGATGTGAAAGGTCACTGATTCAATTTCCGTCAGTTCAGCTCAGTCAAGGGAGTACTTGACAGTCATGCCCTGCTACTGAGGAAGGTGAATTCTTGACTGTTGTCCATTGAAACCCTGCTCATTCATTGGGTCAGTCAAAAGCACACTTTGGACCACTGAATGTGGACTAAGTTGAGCTTGGCTGTGATATCCACATTCTTCAAAGACCTTGCCATTGACTTGTGTTTGCAATGGCAATTGGAGGATGAAATTTGCCAGATATCTCTGCAACTGAACCCAGGAAAAATTATTATAGCATTATGTACATTTTATATGATGGCACGACATGGCAGAGAATGGCCAACATGGAGAATAGTCCACAACCTTCAGATAGGAGTGTTGGATTCAACTGTTTTAATTAGTTTTTTTAACATGTATAGTGTTTAATACAGCTCAACTGGCTGCACAAGGAATGGCCTCTTCCTAGCTTATTAGTTCGTCCATCAGATGAATACGTGTTTTCTCATTGGTTGGTTTGGCCACAGGTATCTAATAGGTTTCCTGAGTGGACTATTGTTAGCTAAGGAGTACCTCTTATCTCAGGTGTAAAAGGTGTCACCGCCACCCCCACATCCCACCTCCCCCCACCGGCCCCCCACCGGCCTTAGCTCATCTTTAGTCTTTAGTTCCTTTTGTCTCGGCTCATCTCCCAGTGGTAAAGCTAGTGCCATGTGCTCTGTGACTGTTTCTTTGATTTAAACTTTTCCAATAAAAGCTTGTGAAGCACCAAGTTGTTTTCAACTCATTCCTGGGCTCCTGAAAGAACCTGCGGATTCGAATATAACCGGATCCGACAGGAGGTAGGCAGCCTCTTCTGGAATAATAGAGACTTATATCCCGTAAGGAATTCAAATGCAAGTTTTCTATAAATGTTAAAAGATGCAAGTCCATATCAACCACCTGACAGCTGCATATCCACTCCAACCTCTTCCCTTAATGGCTCTCCAGGATCTGTGACTGCATTTGTGTTGACACACAATTATAGTGTTTCAATTTGCATCATTTATAATTTCAGTAGATCTATTGTTAACAATTATGATCGTGGAAGTAAAGTGCATTATGATCATTTGCCATGTTGCATATAATATGAATCTAAAATGAAATGAGAGAAGGAATTCTGCGAAAGCAGACACTTAGAAGAAATGCTATAAATTTTCAATGGGTTCCTTGTGCAAACAGCTTCTTGGCAGCACAGCCACATCTGATATGTATCTATCACTTTTTAAATTAACAGCAGAGCAAGAGCCATTAATTTTACTTTAACAGTTTGTATTATGTGAATTATTAGATCTATTAATTATAGTTGCACAACATTTTTCCTCTCGCTGTCTCCAAGAATGCATTTTCAGTAATTTTCCTTAAAGTGGCCAACATTTTTATCAGAACAAAGCTAAAAATTTCACTCTTTTCAGGTGGATAGGGGTTGTCCTGTAATGTAGTCAGCTGTGCAGTTCTAAGTGTACAAACTGGAAATAAAAAATGTTATATTAGTACAGTGTGTGTCAATTTTTTAAAAAAAGAAAACACAACTTGAAAGATTGTGCGGCCCAGAGGTTACTCTCACAATATTACCGAGTTGGTGTGTAAATTGATAGGACTGATATTCCCCAACATACCAAAGCCTGCACTTACCACAGCTGAAGAGATGTTTACCTTCATGCTTCAGCTTTTGGGAAGTGTGGACGTTTGCACTAGGGTTTTAACACATAAAAATAGCAATGTAAAATGTGTGAAGAAACAGATTATGGCAGCTGAGTGAAATCCCTGCTGTGACAGATTGTGTTTAGTTCAGAGATTTAGTTGAAGGCAGAGGTCAGTGAGGGTGGGTAACTGATCCCAGACACTGACTCTAAATCCTGCTCATACAACACTCCCTGTCGGACACCCATGACAAGAGGTAATAGCTGGCAAAATAACTGTGCAACTCACTGAGAGGAGCTTTTGCAGCTTGGACTCATCTCTTGAGGACCATCTGACAGTACCAAACTCATGTGCACCCTCTCTCCCACTGCACTATGGAAGCACCTTCACTTGAAAAAGGACAGGAGATCATCACCATCTTCTCAAGAGCAATTAAGGATGAGCAGTAAATGCTGACCTAGCCAGAAATGCCCACAACCCAGGAATGACAGGATATCGGATAGGATTTCTTTATTAGTCACATGTCCATCGAAACACACAGTGAAATGCACCTTTTGCATAGAGTGTTCTGGGGGCAGCCCATAAGTGTCGCCATGCTTCTGGCGCCAACATAGCACGCCCACAACTTCCTAACCCATACATCTTTGGAATGTGGGAGGAAACCGGAGCACGTGGAGGAAACCCACGCAGACACACGGGGAGAAAATACAAACTTCTTACAGACAGTGGCCGGAATTGAATCCAGGTTGCTGACGCTGTAATAGCGGTAAACTAACCGCTACACTACCATGCCTGAGTAACTTGAATGTGATTTAGTTACCTAGTAAATACCACAGTGGTTGTGAAGGAGGTGCTATGTAAACCAGTTTCCCTGTGTGATGTTCCCTGTAACATCATGGCTGGTCAGACTAATGTGATCCAGTTTCAGCAAGGGTGCTCTGAGTGACCATTGCATGATGATTGAGTTTTCTCCATGAAAACCCTAGCCAGAGGTACCAGGGTTAATTTTGTAGGTTTAGTGTATTGTTCAAATGTACTGCACAATAGATGTGCATTGAAAAACCCTGAATGGTGCAACAGAAAGGTTGTGCCATGCCAATAAACTTCTGGCATCTCTTAGTCTTCATGACTTGTTGGCATATTAATAACTATCCGTCCAACTCAATTATAAGATGTTGACATAGAAGTTTGATGCATGGCAGAGATTCCTCAGTGCTGTGCTTCTCAAATGTGTCTATTCTTCCAGTGTGGAATGTGATTGCAAACATCTCCAAGTCAGAAGGCGCTATCCCAGAAATGCAAGCACACTGCTGACATTCACCTTGTGGTCCTGACATATCTTCACATCAGTTGTGCACAGAATGATGTCAGTCACGTGCAGCACTCTTTTGGAGCATTGTAGGTCAAGCTGTCCCAGAAATAATTGACATTGGTTACTCCCAGGACAAGAGTGGGAGTGGGACCTTACCAAGATCCAATAATTACCCTTTATTCTTCAGGTCCACACCTCCAGCCAGCAGCATCAGCCTCCCTCCCCAACCCTCCAATCTTCTATCCCCACCCTCCATCCGCTGAGTTCCCTGACCTTTCAAATAAACAAGATCCCCAATGGAAGCCCCGATCTCCACCCCTCACCAACCTTTCCTGGCTCTCGTCTGCTGATATCGCTCCCCTCCAGGACCCTATCCTGACATCGCCAATCTACCATTGCAGGTCGAACCCCTGATCAGTAACCTCCTCTTCATGCCCTGTTGCAGGTGTCGATCCCTCGTGCCAACAATTCCCGACCACATACCCCAGGACCCTTCCTGAATTGCTGATCCAATGCTAGGCATTTTGTTTTTGTTCCAAATGTTTCTTCTGATTTGCTTCAATCTTTGGTCGCTCCAAGAACTTGCAGAGAGTTGTGAACACAGCTCAGTCCATCGCGCAATGCAGCCTCCCCTCCATTAACTGCAGTGTCTTCACTTGCTGCTGATTTGGAAAAGCAGCCAACGTAATCAAAGACCCCACCACCAGACATTCCCTCTTCTCCCCCCTCCCGTCAGGCAGAAGATACAAAAGCCTGAGAGCACGAACCACCAGACTCAAGGACAGTTCCCATCCCATTGTTGAGAGAAACAAAAAACGTATCCCTCGCATCTGTTCTGGACCTACCCTCTCTCACCTTAAATGCATGCCCTCTGGCATTGGATCGATCAATAATGGGAAAAAGATATTGCTTGTCCACTTTATCTATGCTCCTCATAATTTTATACACCTCCAACAGATCACCCCTCAGCCTCTGTCGCTCCAGAGAAAAGAGCCCAAGTTTGTCCAGCCTCTCCTGATAGCACATGCCCTCTAATCCAGGCAGCATTCTCATAAACCTCCTCTGAGCCCTCTCCAAAGCCTCAACATCCTTCCTATAGTGAGGTGACCAAAATTGTAAGCAATACTCTAAATGCAGCCACCTCACTATAGGTGATATTATAGAACCAGAGTTCTTTCATAAACCAAAAATAAACCAAACCAATGCAGTGTTCCACGGCATGTTTTACTTGCACTAACACTGACGCAGTGACTGCACACTGGCACTAGCACATTGCATGTAAAACACTTTGAATATCCTGAAGTCATAAAATGTAACGCTCATCTCTGTCTCTTTAATTTTTTTTCGCTTTTTTTACTCCCTCTTTTCCTTCCTTCCCAGGAACTTGTCTGCTTGGAGTGCTCAGATATTTCTGGTTATCCAGCGACGTCTTTATTGTCTGTTGCCAAACATTTAATCAGATAGATTTTATCAATCCTTTTATAAACTGTATTCCCTGGTGACTGAATTGATCAGTGCACTTCGCCATGAATAGAATGTAAATCAGAAGGTACCCTGGTTCAGCCTCCAGCCTGTACAGCATGAAGCTTATCACTGACACACCTCCCGTGCCTGCTGTCACTTTGACAGTTTCCAATTTCCTGGTCCCAACCGGCTGATCTCCACCATAGGCATTCAGTCCCTCTACACCTCCAACCCACTCCAGGATGGTCTGAGGGGCCCTTTACTTCTTCCTTAAGCAGAGTCCCAAACAGTTGCCCTCCTTTGCCTGGCTGAACTTGTTCTTTCATTTGAACAATTACTCCTTTCACTCCATTCACTTTCTCTAAATCAAAGATGTAGTTGTTGGTAACTTGGGAGCACATCATGATAACCAGCCTCCCTTCCATGGACACTGTCCACACTTCTCACTGCCTTGGGAAAGCAGACAGCATAATCAAAGACCTCTTCTACCCCGGACATTCTCTCTTTTCCCCTCTCCCATCAGGCAGAAGATACAAAAGATAAGATATCTTTATTCGTCTCATGTACACTGAAACACACAGTGAAATGCATCTTTTGCACAGAGTGTTCTTGGGGCAGCCCGCAAGTGTCGCCACGCTTCCAGCGCCAACATAGCATGCCCACAACTCCTCACCCGTATGTCTTTGGAATGTGGGAGGAAACTGGAGCACCCGGAGGAAACCCACTCAGACACACAGGGAGAACTCCTTACAGACAGCGGCCGGAATTGAACCCGGGTCGCTGGCGCTGTAATAACGTTACACTAACCGCTACATAACCTGAAAGTACATACCACCAGCCTCAAGGACAGCTTCTATCCCACTGTTATAATACTATTGAACAGACCTCTTGTACGATAAGATGGACTCTTGACCTCACAATCTACCTCATCATGACCTTGCACCTTATTGTCTGCTTGTACTACACTTTCTGTAACATTACATTCTGCATTCTGTTATTACTTTATTACCATCCCTTACCTGCATCTACCTATCACTACCCCGTGCCCACCCCACCTCCCCTATCATTGCTCTGCTTTTCCCTTCTTTATATTGGGCTTCCCCTTTTCTTCAGTCCTGAAGAAGGGTCCTAACCTGAAATGTTGACCGCCTGCTTTTCTCCACGGATGCTGCCTGGCCTGCTGAGTTCCTCCAGCATCATCGTGTTTTTCATCAGGTGCAGGTAAGGTTTTCCTCAGAGTAATTAGAGTAGCTGGGATCACAGTTAGGGCTGTGGCATGCTTCTCCTGCAGGATGTGGGAGAGCAGGGACACTGCCAGTGTCCCTGGCGACTTCACCTGTAGAAAGTGCGCCCAGCTGCAGCTCCTGACTGAACGCATTAACAAATTGGAGCTGGAGTTGGACATAGTCCGGATCATCTGGGATGCTGAGAGCAACATAGACAAGAGTTTTAGTGAGGTGATCGCACCTAAGGTGCAGGCAGCAGATAGTTGCATGCCCAACAGGAAAGGTTGAGCAAGCAGGCAGACACAGCAGGGTTCCCCTGTGGCCATTCCCCTCAGCAACAGGTATACCCCTTTGAATACCGCTGGAGGGGAATGACCTATCAGGGCACAGCAGCAGCGGCCAGGTCAGTGGCAATGTCGCCAACTCTGAGGTTCAGCAGGGAAGGGTAAAGTCAGGCAGAGCAATAGGAGATTCGATAGTTGGGAAGACAGACAGGAGACTCTGTGGCCACAAATAAACATTAGGATGCTGTGTTATCTCCTGGGTGCCAGGGTTGCGGATGTCTCGGGGCAGCTGTAGAACATTGTCAAGGGGGAGGGTGAGCAGCCAGAGGTCGTGGTGCACCAATGACATAGGTAGAAAGTGGGAAGAGGTACTGTGCAGTAAGTAGGCTAAAGAGGCTAAAAAGCAGGACCTTGAAGGTAGTAATGTCTGGATTACTCCTGGTGCCACGTGCTAGTCAGGGCAGGAATAGAAAGATAAAACAGGTGAATGTTTGGCTAAGGAACTGGTGCAGGGGGCAGAGTTTCAGGTTCTCGGATCACTGGAACTCTTCAGAGGCAGGGGCGACCTGTACAAGAGGGATGTATTGCTCCTTAACTGGATGGGAACAAATATCCTGGCCAGGACATTCACTTGTGCTACTCAGGAGGATTTAAACTAGTTTGGCAGAGGGTTGGGAACCAGAGCACCACGTCAGAAAGTGGAGGGATTGAGGGGAAGGCGGATGTCGTGACCAGTAAGTCTGTAAGGAAGGACATGCAGAAGCAAGGTAATAGACACAATGAGACAGATGGGTTGAAGTGTGTTTATTTTAATGCTGGGAGGATGAAGGGTAAGGGTGATGAACTTAGAGCATGGATCAGTACATGGAACTATGATGTTGTGGACATTACAGAGACTTGGTTGTGAGAGGGACAGGACTGGATACTTAATGATCGAGGGTTTTGATGTTTTAGAAAAGATAGAGAGGGAGGTAAAAGAGGGAGAGGAGTTGCACTATTAATCGGGGCAATATCACAGCTGCACTCAGAGGGGACATAAGAGAGGGCTCATATACTGTGTCTATATGGGTAGAATTCAAAAGTAAGAAAGGTGCAATCCATCCAATGGGATTATACTACAGACCTTCCAGTAGCCACCAGGACAATAAGGAACAGATTTGCAGGGAGATTAGGGAAAGGTGTAAAAACGACAGGAGTGTTGTGGGTGAGTTCAGACTGAGATGTAGACTGCGACCTCCAAAATGCAAGAGGTTTAGACGGGGCAGAATGTGTTAGGTGCATCCAGGGGGGTTTCTTAAGTCGAACGAGAGGAGGGGCCATACTGGACCTAGTGTTGAGAAATGATCCTGGACAGGTGACTGATCTAAACTGATAGAGGTTTATAAGATTATGAGAGGCATAGATAGACAGCCAGTATGTTTTCCCCAAGGTCAAAACGTCTAATATTAGAAGACATACATATAAGGTGAAAGGGAGTAAGTTCAAAGGAGACGTGTGGGGCAAGTTTTTTTACGCAGAGTGGTGGGTGCCTGGAATGCGCTGCCAGGGGTGGTAGTGGAGGCAGATACAATAGAGGCATTTAAGAGGTTCTTAGATAGACACATGAATATGCAGGGAATGGGGGGATATGGACATTGTATAGGCAGAAGGAATTAGTTAGTTAAGCATTTAATTACTAGTTAATTAGTTCGGCACAACATAACGGGCCGAAGGGTCTGTTCCTGTGCTGTACTGTTCTATGTCCTATGTTCTGTGTTCTATATTCTGTTCAGATCCCTTCTCTTATCTCTTATTCCAGTGCACTGATGGCTGTGTTGGTGGTGTTTCTTGCACTCAAACAGAGCTTAAAACTTTCATTACCTTTGCTGTTGATTTCCACCGTACTCTTACCTTTGCAGAGTTCATATAGATAAGATAAGATATCTTTATTAGTCACATGTATATTGAAACACACAGTGAAATGCATCTTTTTGTGTCGTGTTCTGGGGGCAGCCCACAAGTGTCTCCACACCTCCGGCGTCAACATAGCATGCCCACAACTCCTAACCCGTTAGTCTTTGGAATGTGGGAGGAAACCGGAGCAAATCCACACAGACACGGGGAGAACGTACAAACTCCTTTCAGACAGTGGCCGGATTTGAACCCGGGTCGCTGGCGCTGTAAAGCATTTCGCTGACCGCCACACTACCGTGCCTGCCATCCCTTTTCTACTCTTCCCTTTAATGACCATGCTCTCTCCAATTCAAGGGCTTGGTTAATGACCAGAGTCGATTGCCAGCCCGCAGGTTCCCACTGCTATCTCCTTCTCAACCTGCTTCCTGTAAGGACACCATTCCATTCTTCCAATTTCTCCAGCTCCAATGTTTCTGTTCTGATGATGAGGTTTTCCATATCAAAGCCTCCATGCCTTCTTCTTTCCTTAAGCATGGTTTTCCCTCTGCCATAGTTGACAGAACTCTCAGCCACTTCTCTCCTACTTCCTGAACTTTTGCTCTTAGCCCCTCTCTCTGCTAGCCGGGATAGGGTTCTCCTTGTCCTCACCTCCCACCCCACCAACCTTAATGTTCAACAGATTATCCTCCACAATTACAGACACATCTCCCTCTTCTCTCCCCTTTCAACATTCCACAGAATCTGTTCACTCCTCAACTCCCTTGATCACTTTTGCACCCCACCGACTACTTCCCTTCTTACTGTACTTTCCCATGCAACCACAATGTGTGCAACACTTGCCCTGTTCCCTTCCCTTCCCACCATCCAGGGATGTAAAACTATCCTCTGGGTGCAGTTGCTTTTCTGTCAATCTCATATTTTGCATGGTGTGCTCACAGTGTGATCCTCTCTACATTAGAGAAACCAAATGCAGATTGTGCGACTGCTTTGCAGAGCATCTGCATTCAGTCTGCAAAAGGTTGCCCTGAGCTTCCAGTCACCTGTCACTTTGATTGTCTATCCTACTCTCACTCTGACCTCTCTGTCTTTGAACTTCAATGTTTTTCCAACAAATCTCAATGTAAGCTTAAGGAACAACATCACAGTTCCTAGAAAGTGTAGCGGTTAGTGTAATGCTTTACAGCGCCAGTGACCTGGGTTCAAATCTGGCCACTGTCTGTAAGGAGTTTGTACGTTCTCCCCTTGTCTCCGTGGGTTTCCTCTGGGTGCTCTGGTTTCCTCCCACATTCCAAAGACGTACAGGTTAAGAAGTTGTGGGCATGCTATGTTGGCGCAGGAAGCATGGCGACACTTGTGGGCTGCCCCTAGAACACTCTACGCAAAAAAATGTATTTCACTGTGTGTTTCGATGTACATGTGACTAATAAAGATACCTTATCTTATCTTACAACCCTTGGGATTCCATCTTGAACTCAACAAGATGATGGGCCGAAGGGCCTGTTTTGTGCTGTATGGTTCTATGGTAACACATTCAGATAACCAGCCTTTCCTGCTTGTTTTAAAACTGGCAGGGTCTGATGCAAAATGATTGACTCAAGTTATATATCTCCACAGATGCTGCTTGATCTGCTAGGTATTCCCTTCTGTTTCAAATTTCCAGCAGCCACTGTGTTCTATATCTTATTGTTCCAATGTGTTCTTTCTCTCTGGAACTCTTCAGCAAGGTAGAAAATGAAGTCGTTCAGATCCTGAATCTCAACAAAGGAAACCACGGAGATGTGAGGAGCGAGCTGGTTATAATGGATTTGGAAGCTTCATTAAGAGACATGGCGATACATAAGAAACAGCTAACTTTTAAGGAATGGATGCAGGAACAGCAATCATTCATTAAAAGTTTGGTGTAAAAATAGAAAAGCAAAAGTGATCTAACCACGGCTAACGAAAGAAGTTAAGGATAGTTTTGGATACGAAGAGGAATCACATAGGATTGTCAAACAAAGCAGCAACCCTGAGGATAGGGTTCAGTTTAGATCTGAGAAAAGTAGGGCAGAGAAATGGATTAAGAAAGCAAAAATAGAGAATGGGAGTAAACTGGCAGGGAACATAGAAGTGGACTGTACAACTGCTATGTTCCCTGCATAAAATCTGTACAGATATGTATAAGCTTCCACAAATATGTAAAAAGAAAATGATTAGTGGAATCATGTGTAAGTTCCCTGCAGCTAGAAACAGAATAATTCACAATGGGAAACAAATGGCAGTCCAATTAAACAAATATGTTCATTCTGATATATAGAGTGCAAAGTTACTTGTTTTTCCATGAAGAGGATATATAAGTAACTCTGCAGATATATTAGGAATCCAAGAATCTAATAAAGGTGAGAAACTAATGTAAATTAGAGATAATAAGAAAATAGTCAGTAATACAGAAGACCCCCCCCCCCCCCAGGCCTCATAATCTGCATCCCAGAGTACCAAAGGATGAAGTTTCTGATGAAGAGTCCCAGACCTAACTCTTCCCACAGGCATTGCCTGACCTGTTGAGCATTTCTAGCATTTTCTGTTTTTATTTCAGATTTCCAGCATCTGCAGTACTTTGCATTTTCATTTACTGCAGAAGGTTGTAGAATTAATTCTCCAGAATTCCATGGATTGTGGAAATGTCATAAATTCGAGTGTGGCAAATGTACTCCCACTATTTAAAACAGGACGGAGGGAGAAAGCAGGAAACAAGAGATGTAACATCTCCGACACAATTATTCTCAACACTGGTGCCTCACAAGGCTGCGTCCTCAGCCGTCTACTCTACTCCCTATACACTCATGCCTGTGTGGCCAGATTCTGCTCTAACTCCATCTACAAGTTTTCAGATGATACCACCGTTGTAGGCTGTATCTCAAACAGCGATGAGTCGGAGTACAGGAAGGAGATAGAGAGCTTAGTGGAATGGTGTCATGACAACAACCTTTCCCACAATGTCAACAAAATAAAAGAGCTGGTCATTGACTTCAGGAAGGGGGTGGTGTACATGCACCTGTCTACATCAATGGTGCTGAGGTCAAGAGGGTTGAGAGCTTCAAGTTCCTGGGAATGAAAATCACCAACAGCCTGTCCTGGTCAAATCACGTAGATTCCACGGCCAAGAAAGCTGACCAGTGCCTCTACTTCCTCAGGAAGCTGAAGAAATTTGGTTTTTCCCCTTTGACTCTCACCAACTTTTACCGATGTACCATAAAAAGCATACTATCTGGATGTATCATGGCTTGGTACGGCAACTGCTTCGCCCAGGACCGCAAGAAACTGCAGAGAGTTGTGGACACAGCCCAGCACATCACGGACACCAGCCTCCCCTCCTTGGACTCTGTCTTTACCTCTCGTTGTCTTGGTGTAACAGCCAGTATAATCAAAGACCCTACCCACCCGGGACATTCTCTCTTCTCTCTTCTTCTATCGGGTAGAAGATACAGGAGCTTGAGGGCACGTACCACCAGACTTAAGGACAGCTTCTACCCCACTGTGATAAGACTATTGAACAGTTCCTTTATACAATGAGATGGACTCTGACCTCACAATCTATCTTGTTGTGACCTTGCACCTTATTGCACTGCACTTTCTCTGTAGCTGTGACACTTTACTCTGTACTGTTATTGTTTTTACCTGTACTACATCAATGCACTCTGTACTAACCCAATGTAACTGCACTGTGTAATGAATTGACCTGTACGATTGGTTTGTAAGACAAGCTTTTCACTGTACCTCAGTACAAGTGACAATAATAAACCAATACCAATACATCAATAGAGGGGAAAGTGTTCGAGGCTGTTATCAAGGATGAAAAAACAGGACAATAACCAAGGGATAAGCAAAGTGAACATGGATTTCTGGAAGGGAAGTCATGTTCGGTGAAACTACTGGACTTCTTTGAGGCTGCAACTGGGAGAAGAGATAACGGAAAATAAATGGATGTGGTGGATTTTCAAGAAAGAAACCTTTGACAAATTCTCAAATAAAAGACTAGTGTGTAAAATTAAACACAAGGTTTTGTAGTAATGTATTGGCACAGACTGATATTTGATTGATGGAAAGGAAACAAGGAGTTGGAATAAATGGGTCATTCTCAGGGTTGCAGATTGTAACTAGTGGGGGTCACAGAGATCAAGAGTCGAGTCTTAGCTATTCATGATATATATTGATGATTTAGATGAGTGAGCCAAACGTAATATTTTAAAGTTTGCCAATGACATTGAATTGGGTGGGATTGTGAATTCTGAGGAGGACGCAAAGAGGATTCAGCCTGATTTGGATAGATTGAGTAAGTGGGCAAAAACACACTCAATATAATTTGGATAAATATCAAGTATATATTTCTGTTGTGATAAAAGGTAGCATATTATCAAAGTATTGTTAGATTGGGAAATATTGATGTACACAGAAACTTGAATGTGGTTGTACTCCAATCACTAAAAGCAAATGTGCAGTATGGCAGATAAGAAGGAATGTGGGCCTACGCAACAAAAAAATCAGATTACAATTGCATCACAATGAGGATGCTGTGTGTGGGTTTGGGCTCCTAACCCAAGAAAGGATATATTGCAAGAAACTGCAGAGAGCAGTGGACACAGCCCAGCGCTTCACGGAAACCAGCCTCCCATCCATGGACTCTGTCTATACCTCTCGCTGCCTTGGTGAAGCAGCCAGCATAATCAAAAACCCCACCGACCCAGGTCATTCTCTCTTCTCCCCTCTCCCATCAGGCAGAAGATACAGGAGCCTGAGGGCACGTACCACCAGGCTCAAGGACAGCTTCTATCCCACGGTGATATGACCATTGAACTCTTCCCTTATACGATGAGATGGACTCTTGGCCTCACAATCTACCTTGTTTGACCTTGCACCTTATTGTCTACCTGCAAGGCACTTCCCTTGTAGCTCTGACACTTTACTCTATATTCTGTTATTGTCTTTACCCTGTACCACCTCAACACACTGTGTAATGAATTGATCTGTACGATGGGTGTGCAAGACAAGTCTTTCACTGCACCTTGGTACAAGTGACAATAATAAACCAACACCAATGCCAATATTTGCCATAGTGAGAGTGCAACAACATTTCATCAGATTGATTCGTGGAAATGGTGTGGCTGAGTTGACTGGATTTGGATTCACTCGAGCTCAGAAGAACGAAATGAAATCTAATGGAACCTCACAACATTCTGACAGGGTTAGGTAGACGGGATGTGGGAGGATGCTTTCCCTGGCTGGTGAGTTCAGATCACAGGGCACAAGATTTAGAATTAAGATGTGGGAGAAACTTCTTCTCTCAGATCTGTAGAATTCTTTACCACAGATAGCTCCTCTTTACCACAGATAGCTCCTCTTTACCATAGATAGCTCCTCTTTACCACAGATAGCTCCTCTCTACCACAGATAGCTCCTCTTTACCACAGATAGCTCCTCTCTACCACAGATAGCTCCTCTTTACCACAGATAGCTCCTCTTTACCACAGATAGCTCCTCTCTACCACAGATAGCTCCTCTTTACCACAGATAGCTCCTCTCTACCACAGGTAGCTCCTCTCTACCACAGATAGCTCCTCTTTACCACAGATAGCTCCAGAGGCTGAGTCACTGAATATGTTTGAGGACCAAGAAAAACTTCCAGGTACAAAAGGCAGTAAGACTACAGGGAGAGAGAAGGAATATTATAATGAGATAACCATGATTATATTGAATCATACAACTGAACTGAACAGGCTTGAATGGCCTACCCTGCTCCTACTATTTCTGTTTCTATGTAACTGCCCTCACTCAGACATTAGCTAGATTGCACTGAAAATAACTGTGTCACCTGACAACCTTGGTCTCCTCCCATCATGGACATTCCCTCCACCCCTCTCCCACATGACAAATGTCTCCAAGTGCTTCAGAATTCCTCTTTACATAAAGAGAAGTAGTTTACAACCATTTACATAACAGTTGAATTCAGTTAATGGAAGTTAATTCAAACATTAAAATTGAATGTGGTGAACACTTGTTTTCTCACTCTTCCGATTCTGATGAATGTCCTTGACCTGAAATGTGAGGAACACATCTTAAGAGCACAACAGGAACAGCAGTAGGCCACTCAGCTCCTGAAGCCTGCCCCACCATCTAATATGATCATGGCTGATCTACCCCAGGCCTCAACTCCTCTTCTGCACCAGTCCCCCACGGTTCCCCGATCTTTCAAAAAACTATCTACTTCCTCTTTAAGTACCTTCAATAATCTAGCCTCCATAGCTCTACCAACCCACATGTCATTGGGATGTGGGAGGAAACTGGAAGGAAACCCACGCAGTCACCAGGAGAACATGCAAACTCCACACAGACAGCACAGGAGGTTGGGATTGAACCCGGGTTGTTGGAGCTGTGAGGCAGAAGCTGTCCTCTGCTCCCTGTCCCCACTGATCTCTGAATTATCACAAAGTTCTGTTTATGTTGCTCTTGAAAACAGTCCCCTATGAACACGTACAGAGAGATCTTGGAGTCCAAGTCCACAGTTCCCTGAATGTGGCCACACAAGTGGATAGGGCGGTAAAGAAGGTGAACGCATGCTTGCCTTCATTGGTCGGGGCATTGAGTATAAGAGTAAGGAAGTCATGCTGCAGCTATTTTAAACTCTGGTAAGGCCACACTTGGAGGATTACAATTCTAGTCGCCCCATTACAGAAAGGATGTGGAGGCTTTGGAAAGGGTACAGAAGAGGGTACTAGGATGTTGCCTGGATTAGAGGGTATGAGCTATAAGGAGATAGTGGACAAACTTGGGTTGTCTTCTCTGGAGCATCAGAGGCTGAGGGGAGACCTAGTTGAAATTTATAAAAGTATGAGAGGCATAGATAGGGCAGACAGTCAGAATTGTTTTCCTAGGATTGAAATGTCAAACACCAGAGGACATGCATTTCAGGTGAGGGGGGAAAGTTTAAAGGAGATGTGCGGGGCAACTTTTTTACACAGGGTTGTAGGTACCTTAAACAGGTTTCCAGGGGAAGTGGTGGAAGTATAATAGTGTTGAAGAGGCTGTTAGATACATGAATATGTAGGAAATGGAGGGAATATGGATCATGCACAGGCAGAAGGGACTTAGCTTAATCTGGAATCATACTCGATAGAGATATGGTGGGCCAAAGAGCGAGTTCTTGTGCTGTACTGTTCGAGGGCATGCACGGTAGTGTAGAACACTCAACGCAAAAGGTGCATTTCACTGTGTGGTTCGATGTACATGTGACTGATAAAGACATCTTATCTTGTCTATCTTGCCTTGATATGTTCTAACATGGAGTCAAGTTCAAGAAATTCAGTTGATGCCCACTTTATCCGCCCGGTGTTATCCCTGATTCTGCTTCGACTGTGCTATCTGATTGCTGTCTGCCTGAGCCGTTAACAAATCAAGAAATTCAGCAATTAAATGTTAGGCAAAACCCAGTAGTACCCAGAAGAGGAGAATGTACAAACCTATTTCAAAAGACACAGCATGTGCAGAGATCACAAATGGAATAAATCATTTCTCAAGCAATCTTTTTTACTAAGTTCTTGCCTAATTCTCTTATTGGCCCCACTACACTGCCTGGGCACGCAGTCTGTATGTGATGGTTTATATTTACAACCCCTTGCCCACCACTCACGTTGGCTTTGAAGTTTAACCTTCCCATCTCCTAAAGAATGTCCAATATCCTCAAAGCCTGTCTGATGCAGATGTCAGACACGCAGCTCTGTGCACCTTCTTCAATAGAATGATGTTTATTGTTTTATCTATGTGTCTTATTTTTGGATTTCAGCTGATAAAGTTCTTACTATATCAAAGACCCCTCCCACCCCGGATATTCTCTCTTCTCCGCTCACCCATCGGGCAGAAGATATAGAAACCTGAAAGCACGTATAATCAGGCTCAAGGACAGCTCTATCCCACTGTTTTAAGACTATTGAACAGACTTCCTGTACGATAAGGTGGACTCTTAACCTCACAATCTACCTCATTAAATACCTTGCACCTTATTGTCTGCCTGCACTACACCTTCTCTGTAACTGTAACACTATACATTCTGTTATTGCTTTTCTCTTGTACTACCTTGATGTTGTGAAATGATCTGTATGGATGGCATGCAAAGCAAAATTTGTCACTGTACCTTGGTACACATGACACTAATTAACCAATTACCAATTGCCAATTCAAGCATCCATTTTATGATTGCATTTTACTTTGTAGTTAAGATTTTTGCCAAATGTATTGAAACAGCATATTTATAGAATGTCACAAAATTAGTTCAAATTTCCATGGCTATCCCTTCTTCCTCTTCCTCTTGGACAGGACCTCAGGATCAAGGATAATTGGCTTACAAGCTGGTTTTGTGGGCTCTGAGCTTGTGAATACACCATTGTGGGAATAACAGGCCCTCACACATTTGGGGCAGGGGGAGGCTGATGGGGCGGGCAGCTGGGCAGGCCTTGAGGTTCTCAATGCCATCCTGAATGTTCACCATCCAATTTGAGTGGTCTTAGAACATAACCATAAGACCATAAGACATAGGAGCAGAATTAGGCCATTCAGCCCTTCAAGTCTGCTTTGCCATTCGATCATGGCTGGTTTACTTTTCCTTCTCAACCTCATTCTCCTGCTTCTCCCCCTAACCTTTAATGACCTTACTAATCAAGAACCTATCAACCTCCACTTCAAGTATACCGAATGACTTGGCCTCCACAGCCATCTGTGGTAATGAATTCCACAGATTCATCACCCACTGGCTAAAGAAATTCCTCCTCATCTCTGATCTAAAGAGACATCCTTCTATTCTGAGGCTGTGCCCTCTGGTCCTGGATTCTTCCACCACTGGAAGCATTCTCTCCACGTCCACTCCAGTGTTTTCAAAATTTGGTAGGTTTCAATAACATCCCCCCTCATCCTTCAAAACTTCAGCGAGTTCAGGCCCAGAGCCATCAAGCACTCCTCATGTGTTAACGTTAACCCTGTCATTCCTGGGATTATTCTTGTAAACCTCCTCGGGACCCTCTCCAATGCCAGCACATCTTTCCTTACATATGGGGCCCAAAACTGTTCACAATACTCCAGATGTGGTCTGACCAACACCTTATAAAGCCTCAGCATTACATCTTTGCTTTTATATTCTAGTTCTCTTGAAATGAATGCTAACATTGCATTTGCCTTCCTTACTACCAACCCAACCTGCATATTAACCTTTAGGGAATTTTGCACGAGGACTCCCAACTCCCTTTGCACCTCTGATTTCTGAATTTGCTCCCTGTTTAGAAAATAGTCTACGCCTTTATTCCTTCTACCAAAGTGCAAGACCATTCACTTCCCTGCACTGTATTCCATCTGCCACTTCTTTGCCCATTCTCCCAACCTGTCCAACTCCTTCTGCAGATTCCCTGCTTCATCAACACTACCTGCCCCTCCACTTATCTTTGTATCATCTGCAAACTTGGCCACAAAGCCATCAATTCTGTCATCCTGATCATTAACATATAACGTGAAAAGAGGAGGACCCAACATTGACCCCTGAGGAACACCACTAGTCATGTGTGGCATCTTGTCAAAGGCCTTCTAAAAATCCAAGTAAACAACATCTACTGACTCTCCTTTGTCTATCCTACCTGTTACTTCCTCAAAGAATTCCAACAGATTTGTCAGGCAAGATCTTCTCTTAAGGAAACCATGCTGAATTTGGCCTATTTTATCATGTGCCTCCAAGTACCCTGAAACCTCATCCTTAATAATAGACTCTAACATCTTACTAACTGGCCTATAATTTCCTGTCTTTTGCTTCCCTCCCTTCTTAACCAGTGGAGTGACATTTGCGATTTTTCAGTCCTCTGGACTCCAGTCCTGATTCTAGTGATTCTTGAAAGATCACTACTGATGCCTCCACAATCTCTTCAGCTCCCTCTTTCAGAATCCTGGGGTGTAGTCCATCTAGTCCAGGTGACTTATCTACCTTCAGACCTTTCAGTTTCCCAAGCACCTTCTCCTTAGTAATAGTGACGCCACTCACTTCTGCCTCCTGACTCTCGAATTTCTGGCATGTTGCTGTTGGTGTCTTCCACAGTGAAGATTGGCGCAAAATACTTATTCAGTTTGTCCACCATTTCTTTTTTCCCCATTACTACCTCTTAGGTGGGCCAGGAAGTCCCAAGGTTCGCTGGATGGGTTGCATCTTCTCAAGGAGGATATGAGCACACTCGTGGATCCCTTCCTCTGCCCGTCTGCTAATCTTTTCCCATGGCAGAAGATGGGGTTGACTGTGTGTTTTGTGTGTGCAGTGCTGGGAAGTTGAATGACATTCCCTGTAACAGACAGAGAGCTTCTAAGGCCTCAGTATTGGGTGAGGACCCTGTTCTTGGTTTACTTGGCTTGCAAGTGGATCAGGAGGATTGTGTAGAGGCAGTATTGGTGGTATTTTTCAAGTGTCGTGGGATGCCTCCTGTTGGCAGGCCTCAGAAGCATATGGAAGAGCAGGTATCACTGCAACCATGAGTATTGTTCTGCATCTGCCATCTTGATCTTCAAAACTCTTTTTCCTAAATTGACCAAGGGCTCTGCTGGTGCATTGGACGTGGTGGTGAACTTCATTGTTGATTCATCGACAGGGTGGTGAAGGAGGCTTTTAGCATACTGGCCTTCATCGATCAGGGCAGTGAGAAAAGAAGTTGGGATGTGATAGTCCAGTTGGACAAGATGTTGGTGAGGCTGCATTTGGAATAATGTGTTCAGTTTAGGTCACCCTGCTATAGGAAAGATGCCATTAAGCTGGAAAATGTGCAGAGGAGATTTACAAAGATGTTGCCAGGATTCAAGGAAGTGAGTTATGAAGAGAGGTTGAGCAGGTTGGGACTTTTTTCACTGAAGTGTTGGAAAATGAGGGGTGATCTTACAGAGGCATATAAAATCATGAGGGGCATAGATAGAGTCAATGTGCAGTCTTTTTCCCAGGGATGGAGAACCAAGAACTAGAGGGCATAGGTGTAAGGAGAAAGGGGAAAGATTTAATAGGAACTTGAGGGTGAACTTTTTTACACATGGCATGGTATCTATGTGGAATGAGCTGCCAGAGGAAGTGGTTGAGGCAGGTACAATAACAACTTTTAAAAGACAGTTGGACAGATACATAGATTAGAAAGGTTTAGAAGGATGTGAGCCAAATGTTGGCAAATGGGACTAGCTTGGATGAGGCAACTTGGTCGGGATGGACCAGTTGGGCTGAAGGGCCTGTTTCCATGCTGTATGACTCTATGACTCTACAGTGCATTGGAGGTGGTGGTGAACTTCATCATTGGTGTCTGCCTTTGCCAAGAGGTGGCTCCCTGGTTGTGGGAAGTGGTTCACATTGTCTTGGTTGTCACTTTGGACCATTATTGTCAGAGGGCAGTGAACTGCAGTCAGGACAGATGGATGAACTTTGTCCTCTAGACATTGTATGTAAGGCCAAACCCCTCAAAAGCTCCAGTGAACATATCAATTATGGTGACACAATATCATGGCTATACTAATAATTCTCATTTGCTTAAAAGCAATGCAGAAGAGACGGTCCTGGGGAAATTGGGGAGACAGTGGTAAATGGACCAACAAACAATCTGCTGGAGGAACGCAAAGGGTTGAGCCACTTATGTAGGAGGAAAGGAACTGTCAACGATTCAGGTCGAAACCCTGCTTCAGGACTGAGAGTGGGGAGGCGAGATGGCCAGTATAAAGTTGAGGAAGGATACGTGGCTGTAGTAGAGAGTAAGAATGTAGTTGAAGAGCCAGGCAAAGTGGAAAATGGACCCACTTGACCTCAGGGTCATTGGTTCCTAGAAGAAGTTGACAGGGTGCAATGTTCTAGCTCCTGTAGGATGAACCCACCTCCATCCACTGGGAGAGTACCCACTGGGACGCAGCAAGAGACCACAGACCACTCACATCAGGCAGCAACGGGAGAGCAGGTGAAGCTCCTCCTGAGATTCCCCGGGAGAGGCACAGGGGACTGCCGGCTCTGGGTGGAATGGCTGCTGGGATCAGGTGGGAGTGTGGGATGGGGGAAAGTGACTGGTAACTGGGGAATGACCCCTGAAGAGGAAGAGCCATAGTGATCGGTGGGCAGCTTCATTCTGAGAGAGAGCAGACAGCTGGTATCTGCATATTGGGGAGCAGCAGGGACGGAGTAGATGTGTGTGGGAACCTGAAGTCACAGTCATACAGCATGGAAATAGACCATTCAGCCCATCATGTCCACATCGACCTGTGGACACCCATCCATCTTGATCCCACTTTCCAGCACTTGACCCATTGCCTTCTATGCCTAGGTGATTCAAGTGCTTGTCCAGACACTTCTTAAATGCTGTCAGTGACTCTGCTTCCACCACTCTCTCAAGCAGTGTATTCCAGATACTCTCCACTCTCTGGGTGATAAAGGTATCCCTCAGATCTCCTCTAAGTCCTTTCTCCCTTACCATAAATCTATTTCCTCTAGTTTTATACCTATGATAAGGGTAAACACTTCCTGTAGTCTATCCTATCTATATCCCTCAGAATTTTATAAACCTTAACCGTCCCCTCTTAACCTCCTGCTCGCCAGGGAAAAGAGACCCAGCCTCTCCGGTCTCTCCTCGTAACTGAAACACTCCATCCCTGGCAAAGTCCTGGTGAATCTCCTCTGCACCATCTCTGTCAAATGAAGAGTGAATGGGCTAACCAGGAAGAAGGGGAGGAAAAGGGTCAGAGGTAGTGCAGTGAGTGTTCATAGAGAGTGAATGGTCAGATTATATATATGTATGTGTGTGTGTGTGTGTGTGTGTGTGTGTGTGTGTGCGCGCGCGTGTGTGTGTGTGTGTGTGAGTGAGGGGGGAGGGAGAGAGGTAAGTCTGTACTTGAACCTTGTTGCCATTGGATCAATACCTTGCTCTGTCCTGATCTGTGTGGTAGCTGGCACATTGCAACCCCCCCACCTTAAGAGAATCAACACGCAAGCAGCTTCCACTCAGAGCAGAGGTTATCCTCGATCTTAAGATGGTATCATATTGGGGAGCATCATCAGGGATGGAGTGCATGTAGATGTAGCCTTGAAGTAATTTGGTAAGGGCTAATGGGCACAGTCTTTTTCCCAGGGTTGGGGAATCAAGAACTCAAGGGCATGGGTTTCAGGTGAGAAGGGAAAGATTTAATAGGCACCTGAGGGACAACTTTCTCACCCAGAGGGTGGTCAGTGTATGGAATGAGCTGCCAGAGGAAGTGATTGAGGCAGGTACCTAGAACATAGAACATAGAAAACCTACAGCACAATTCAGGCCCTTCAGCCCACAAAGCTGTGCCAAACATGTCCCTACCTTAGAAGTTATTAGGCTTACCCAAAGCCCTCTATTTTTCTCAGCTCCATGTACCTATCCAAAAGTCTCTTAAAAGACCCTATCGTATCCTCCTCCACCACCGTTGCTGGCAGCCCATTCCACGCACTCACCACTCTCTGAGTAAAAAACTTACCCGACATCTCCTCAATACCCACTCCCCAGCACCTTAAACCTGTGTCCTCTTGTGGCAACCATTTCAGCCCTGGGGAAAAGTCTCTGGCCATCTACCTGATCAATGCCTCTCATCATCTTATCACCTCTATCAGGTCCCCCCTCATCCTCCGTCACTCCAAGGAGAAAAGGCCGAGTTCCCTCAACCTGCTTTCATAAGGCATGCTTCGCAATCCATGCAGCATCCTTGTAAATCTCCTCTGCACCCTTTCTATGGCTTCCACATCCTTCCTGTAGTGAGGTGACCAGAACTGAGCACAGTACTCCAAGTGGGGTCTGACCTAGGTCCTATATAGCTGCAACATTACCTCCCAGCTCCTAAATTCAATTCCCCAATTGATGAAGGACAATACACCATATGCCTTCTTAGTCAATCTGTGCAGCTGCTTTGAGCGTCCTATGGAGTTGGACCCCAAGATTCCTCTGATCCTCCACACTGCCAAGAGTCTTACCATCATTACTATACTCTGCCATCATATTTGACCTACCAACTTCACACTTATCTGGGTTGAACTGCATCTGCCACTTCTCAGCCCAACTTTGCATCCTATCTATGTCCCGCTGTAACCTCTAACAGCCCTCTATACTATCTACAACACCTCCAACCTTTGTGTCATCAGCAAACTGACTAACCCATCCCTCCACTTCCTCATCCAGGTCGTTTATAAAAATCACAAAGAATAAGGGTCCCAGAACAGATCCCTGTGGTACACCACTGGTCACCGACCTCCACACAGAATATGACCCTTCAACAACCACTCTTTGCCTTCTGTGGGCCAGCCAGTTCTGGATTCACAAAGCAATCTCCCCTTGGATCCCATGCCTCCTTATTTTCTCAATAAGCCTTGCATGGGGTACCTTATCAAATGCCTTGCTGAAATCCATATACACTACATCTACTGCTCTCCCTTCATCGACATGTTTAGTCACATCCTCAAAAAATTCAATCAGGCTCGTAAGGCAGGACCTGCCCTTGACAAAGCCATGCTGACTATTCCTAATCATATTATACCTCTCCAAATGTTCATAAATCCTGCCTCTCAGGATCTTCTCCATCAGTTTACCAACTTCAGTGTCCTGACTCTATGCTCTGAACCCTAATTTTCACTGGTCTATAATTTCCTGGGCTATCTCTACTCCCTTTCTTGAATAAGGGAACAACATCCTCAACCCTCCAATCCTCTGGAACCTCTCCCGTCTCCATTGATGATGCAAAGATCATCGTCAGAGGCTCCACAATCTCCTCCCTCGCCTCCCACAGCAACCTGGAGTACATCTCATCCAGACAACATTTAAAAGGTACTTGGACAGGTACATGGATAGGAAAGGTTTAGAGGCCAAACACGGGCAAATGGGACTAGCTTAGATGGGAATCTTGGTTGGTAAGGACCAGTTGGGCCGAAGGGCCTGTTTCCATGCTGTATGACTCTATGATGTTGATCTGATGACCAACTGAATAGTTAATCATTATTGTCCCCAACCCATGCTGAACCTTTGCAACCAGAGTAAGACTGCAGTGAAGATTGTAGAGGAGTTACAATGCAATGGCCTACAATTGAAATGAAAATTACTCGACCACCGAGGTCTGGCTGCTGTGTGACCGAACTCAAGATACTGTGATGAGATGTTTCCCACAGCCTCCGTAATGTTGTGTGTTTTGTCTGTGTGTACTGCTTCCTAAAATTCAGTGCCTGACTCTATGCTCTGAACCCTAATTCCTGGCACAGAGACAACAGCGCCAAGCTGGTTTCTCTAACATTATTAATCGAGACATGACAACCTAAGGCCCTCTTTCCCTTATTTACTGTTGCAGACACTGATAATTGCAGACAATTTCAACAATCTTTTCTCCAGTGCCCATAAATCCTCTGTCGATGCTGCATCCTGTACACTAATACTATTTCGGTTTATAATTCCAGTATTTATTCTTCTTCAGCCTCATCAGTTTGATCTTGTTGACACTGAATTTCATTTGTTGTTTTTCAGCCAAACAGCCCCATTTAATTCAATCACTCTCCTCTGACAGACATGATCCTGATTATCAACACCTTTTCCTCTCCCACATCCACGTTCTCAAGAGATGCAGAAAGGTATCTCTATGTATCCTCATTTCCAAAGCACTGACATGCAGCATGCTCAGTACCGATCCATGGGTCACTAAGTAGTCGCTTCCCAGCTCTACTACACTGCTCTATGGATCTGCCCACACTTTCTGTTAATATAATTAGTTGTCAAACCAGTTTAGTTTCAGCCTGCTTCCAGGATTGCCCCAGAGCCACTTGGAAATATCAATTAAGCTCCATAGTAGCAAGGCATTAATGAATCATTTTGTTTGAACAACAACTTGTGTTTGCTTTAGTATCATTAACCGGTTAAAAGGCCTACAAGAGGTTTAGAAGTGAATTCCAGAGCTTGGAGGCTGTAGATACATCTGCCAATAGTGTAGCAATTAGAATCAGATCCAAAGGTAGAGAACCAGAGAAATTTCAAACACTTATACGACCAGGGTGGGGGCCTCAAATTGGTAAATTGGTTTATTATCGTCACATGCACTGAGATACAGTGAAAAGCTTTTGTTTTGCATGTCATCCATACAGATAATTTCACAACATCAGTACATTGAGGCAGTACAAGGGAAAAGCAATAACCAAATGCAGAATGTAGTGTTACAGTTACAGAGAAAGTGCAGTGCAGGCAGACAATAAGGTGCAAGACAACAATGAGGTAGATTGTGAGGCCAAGAGTCCATCTTATTGTACAGGAGGTCCGTTCAATAGTCTTATAGCATCAGAATAGAAGCTGTCCTTGAGCCTGGTGGCACAAGCTTTCAGGCTTTTGTACCTCCTGCCCCATGGGAGAGGGGAGAAGAGAGAATATCTGGGGTGGGCAGGGTCTTTGATTATGTTGATGGCTTTACTGAGGCAGTGAGAAGTGTAGACAGGGTCCATGGAAGTGAAGCTGCTTTTTGAGATGTGCTGAGCTGTGTTCACAACTGTCAGTGAGGCCATGGGTAGGGGGAAGGGGGAGAAACAACTCATCTGTGATTGGGCCTCACAACCACACCAACGTGTCATGTGGAGCTGGTGGGATACCTCGAGTAGATCGTACACTGTGGATCATGGGATAGAGGTTGGGAGAGAGGAGGGGAATGCACTTGAGAGAGGATTCACTTCACCTGTCCAAAGCCCTCTGAGGCTCCTCCTCAATGCCCACACTACCACTCAGATCATCAGACTGAAGATGGTCCACTCATTTTCCAACAGGTGTGGAAAAACATTGCCCCTCGTAGTAGGACATATTATGTTCGATATATCACCAGGGAGGGACCACGGAGTTGCTGGCAGGAAGTCATTTGATAACTCTTCCCAGGAATATATCCAATCCGACTGCCTGCCTACTCTGTGAGCTTTTCTTAGTGGCCCACTATTGCTGGTCTCGTGTCCACAATGTTCCTCCATTTGTACAGTCTTACAACACAAAGGCACTGCGAACTGGGTTCAGTCTCAACCTTCGGTGCTGTCTGTGTGTGGAGTTTGCATGTTCTCCCTGTGACCGTGTGGATTTTCTCCAGGTGCTCCTGTTTCCTCTCACATCCCAAAGACATGCAGGTTAGTAGGTTAATTGGCCGCTGTAAATTGTCCCTAGTGTGTAGGTGAGGGGTGGAATCTGTGGGGAGCCGATGGGAACGTGGGGAGAATAAACAGAGTAAGGGTAGATGTAACTGTGTAACTGTGTGGTTGATTGTTGGCATAGGCTTGGTGGACCCAAGGGCCTGTTTGTGTTGTTTCTCTGTGGCTCTAATATGACCCAATCTTTTCATAGAATTTTAACAAGCTGTTGAAGATGTTAAGCAAATCCATCCTCTCCAGTCCGTAAGTATTTCCCTCAACACCCCACCACCCCCCACCTCATCACTCCCACCTTGCTGCCTGGAATTTCCACTGGGTAGCAGAAAACAGGGTACAAATGAGGTAACCCTCTGGAACCAAAGAAGCAGGATCTGTAACTTGAGACATGAGGAGAGGAGGAACCCAAGACTTTCCAATGACAGATCATTTAGTTTTCCAGTGCCAGTTTTAATCTTCCACAGAGAGATGTTAATCTGTGTTTATTATATAGTTATAATAAAGAATTACAGTTCCCAGTAGGCAATGCAAGGGGTCACATGGGGAACAGGAAGAGCAAGCCGTTCTGTTGTTGGTTAATAAAAATGTTCAGATGTTAAACCCACACGAAGTTTATCTCTTGATGAAGAACAAACATAACATGGTGTCAGAAGTTGGTGTGAGGTCTGAACAGGGAAAGTAAATGAATACTGTGTGCAATTGAGAAAGAGACTCAGTGAGTATGAAAGAAAAGCTGTAGTGAGACGGAGAAAAAGCCGGCCGGTGTGGCGAGGGAGCACATTGTTCCTAAAGTTCAGCAGTCATTGGATTTGACAAGAGAGATTCAGGTGAGAGGCCGAGAGTTCCTGTTATGGATAAGCTAAGTCCTCCCATGCCTCTGCAGTTTACTGGCAATCTAACAGATAATTGAAAATGCATCAAGCAGTGATTCAACATATAGTTAGATGCTAGTGGAGCGGGAGGGAATGATGAGAAATTGAAATCGTCTGTTTTTCTGCATGTGATTGGTGAAGATGCTTTGGACGTCTATAACAGCTTTCCAATTGATGAGACAGCTTTTGAGTTGGGAAGTTCGATGAAAAAATTTGAGGAGTATTTTATCCCAAGAAAAAAACATCACATTTGAGAGATATAAATCTTTTTCCTGTGACCAGAAACAAGATGTTAGCTTCGACCAAGCTGAGCTTCACACTCTGAATAAGTCTTGGTGAATTTGGAGATTTGAGAAACTCACTAGTTGAAGACAGAATAGTTTGTGGAATTCCAGATAATGGACTCAAAGAAAGACTGTTGCGTGAAAAAGATTTGACCCTGGAAAAGGTGGTGAATATGTGTAGGTCAGCAGAAATCACACAAGCACAAGCTAAGGAGCTGCACAGGGCAGACATAACAGTGCATACTGTGAAAACAGAGAAGCAGCACACATGGCATTTCTGAAAGTAACAGCAAAGCAAAAAGGAAGGCTCAAACAGCAAATGCAGCAGATGTGGAGGTAGACACATTGCAAAGATGGGTCCTCCTTATGGGAAGTCCTGTAATAGCTGTGGGAAGAAGAATCACTTTGCAAGGTGCTGCAAAGCTGGGGCTAACAAGAGAAAGGTGCACACAGTTGATGAGGAAATGGAGGAATTCTTTGTGGATTCTGTACAGACTGTGGCTGCTGGTAAAACATAATAGATTGTTCCAGTAACTGTAGACAGTAATTCCATTCAAGCTTGACACTGGAGCTCAGGTGAATCTGTTATCCATGGATGATTATAAGATTCTTTCAGTAAAGAATAAGCTTTACCCTGTGAAGTTAAAAGTGGCATGCTACACTGGAGAGAATGATCCAGTAAAAGGGGGCTGTATGGTGATCTCTAAGCAGAAGGGGCAGAACATAAAATCACAGCTACTGATAGTAGAAAAGAGAGTACAGCCAGTATTAGGTCTGAGTGCATGTGAAAAGCTCAACCTAGTGAAAAGGGTTTTCATAGTAGCTTCACATACCAAAGATAACCACATAACGCTCATGGAAGAGTATGCAGATGTCTTTGAGGGGCTCGGATGCTTACCTGGTGTACACAAAATTCACATAGATGAGGCAGTGGCTCCTGTTGTCCATGCATGCAGGAAAGTTCCGTTTCAACTTAGAGATAAACTTAAACAAGAACTAGCACGCATGGAACAGATGAATTTCATACAGAAAATTGAAGAACCAACAGATTGCGTGAGTTCACTGGTCTTTGTGCTATAGAAAAATGGAGCATTGCGGATATGTCTAGACCCAAGAGATCTCAATAAAGCCATCAAGAGAGAGCATTTTAAATTGCCAACATGGGAGGAGATCATGTCCCGGTTTACAGGTGCCAAATGGTTTAGCAAGCTCGATGCCTCGTCTGGGTTTTGGCAGATGAAGTTTGATGAGGCAAGTTCAAGACTGTGTACTTTTAACACACCACAGGGAAGATATCTCTATCTTCGGCTACCATATAGGATCCTGTCCACACCAGAAGTCTAGCATAAAACCATCTACATGATTTTTCAGGGGATACCTGGTGTTGAGACCATGATGGATGACATCATGGTCTGGGGGTCCACCAAGGAGGAATATGATATTCGACAGAGACAAGTGCTTGACGTGACAAGGAATGTCAATGTGAAATTAAATAAAGAGAAATGTGAGGTTGGTGTAAAGACACTGATCTTCATAGGAGATGTCACATCTGAAGAGGGAGTGAAGCCCGACCCAAGCCCACATCACCCAAAATCTAATGGCCTAGCAGAGAGTTCAGTTAAGGTGGTGCAGGGCCTTATGAAGAAAGCGCAAGAAGGATGAGAGGATTTCCACAGAAGTCTAATGATTTACACAAGTGCACCACTGCAGAACAGCCTTTCACCAGCCCAAATGCTGATGGGTTGACGCATATGCTCTAACCTTCCAATACATTAAAACTCATTGACACCTGAAGGAGTACACAAGGTCAAACAGGCTAAAGAGGAAGGGAAAGAAAAACAGAAACAGAATCACGACAAGACAGCAAAAAGCCTACCAGTCCTGATGCCTGGGGATCAAGTGCGAATCCCAGATCATGATTCTGGCAAGGAGTTGTGCAAGAGGAAGTAAATCCACATTCATACCAGATCCAGATGGTGTGAGGGACACCTCTGAGGAGGAATCACATGGATCTACCACAACAAGCTCCAAATCATGGCTGTGACCCGTCCCCTGTCAGTACACCAAAGGTGCCAGCATATGGAGAAAATGAACATGTGGACCAGAGTTCCCAGGAAAACACCAACAGTAATGCAGCAAATGAAAGCAACGCACCTGCAAAAACAAGTACCAGACCAAAAAAGGACCATTAAACCACCTCAAAGACTGATCGAAAGCTGCAGAGTGGACAATGGTTCCTGGCAGGTTTATAAGGACAATGTATTGTGTTTGTTTTTCTTTAACAGGGGAAGATGTGTTATTATGTAGTTCTAATAAGGAACTACAGTTCCAAGTAGACAAGGCAAGGGTCACATTGGGAACAGGAAGTGGCTGTAAAAAGAGAGGGAAAGCAAGCCATTCTGTTGTTGGTTCATAAAAATGTTCAGATGTTAAACTCACGCGAAGTTTGTCTCTTGATGAAGAACAAACACAACATAATCCATGGTGTGTTTGCCTCCCAATGACTTTTTATGGCTGGCTCTCAGAGACTGAGGAAGTGAAACATCAAGGTTCTTTGAAACTTTTCCTTCAATCTTGTATTTTTACTGTGTTTTATCACTATTTATGTTCAATGTTTTACTGTGTTGTATCACCATTTATGCATTATTCATATAAGAACTGATATAAACAGCTGCATGCTGTATTCTGCATTCACTGGTACTAACCTCAGCAAGGGATGTCGACATTGAGGTTGGTACACATTGTTGTCATCTGCATTATAGCTTGGAAAACTGAAATTATGCTTGATGAAAAACACGATGATGCTGGAGGAACTCAGCAGGCCAGGCAGCATCAGTGGAGAAAAGCAGGCGGTCAACGTTTCGGGTCAGGACCCTTCTTCAGGACTGAAGGTAGGAAAAGGGGAAGCCCCATATATAGGAGAGAAAAGCAGAGCAGTGATAGGTGGACAAAAGAGGGGAGGTGGGGTGGACACAGGGTGGTGATAGGTAAATGCAGGTGAGAGACAGCGATAGGCAGGTGTGGGGGAGGAGAGGAGAGCAGATCCACCAGGGGATGGGTAAAAGGTGAGAAGAAGGAGGGAAAAAAGAGACTAGGAAAGGGAAGAAGCGTGGTGGGGTGGGTGGGTTTGTGGGGAAGGGGGGTGGGGATTACCTGAAGTGGGAGAATTCAATGTTCATGCCATTAGGCTGCAAGGTTCCAAGACAGAAAATGAGGTGCTGTTCCTCCAGTTTGCGCTTGGAATTCTCCTGGCAGTGGAGGAGGCTGAGGACTGACATATCAGTGATAGTGTGGGAGGGGGAGGTGAAGTGACTGGGCAATGGGGAGATGCAGATCACGGTTATGGACAGAGCGCAGGTGTTCTACGAAATTGTCACCTAGTCTGCGTTTGGTCTCACCAATGTAGAGGAGGCCTCACTTGGAGCACCGAATGCAGAAGATGATATTAAGGGAGGTGCAGGTGAATCTCTGTCTCACCTGAAAGGACTGTTTGGATCCCTGGATGGAGGTGATGGAGGTGGTGTAGGGGCAGATGTTGCACGTATGGCGGGGGCAGTGAAAAGTTCTTGGGGTGGGAGTGGGATGGGTGGGGGGCCCACCATGTGCTCACCTCACCTTATCTTAATCTTAAACACACAATCTCTGGTTTTAGTCTTATCTGTTTTGGGGAAACATTTCTCACTGTCCACACTATTTATGCTTCTCATAATTTTGTACCCCTCTATAAGACTGCTTCACCCCCCTTCCTCTGCTCAAAAAAAATACCATAGGGTTAGAGGAGGCTGCACTGTCAAGGAGGGCCAAGGACATGAACCAATCTGAACACAAGATGAGAGTTTTAAAAGCAGGGTTTTGGTGGACCACATTATGCCTTTATTAGAGTCATGGAGCCATAGAGCTATAAAAGCACAGAAGCAGGCCCTTCAGCCCAACTCATCCATGCTGACCAAGTTGCCTACCTAAGCTAGTCCCATTTGTCTGTGTTTGGCCCATTTCCCTCTCAACCTTTCTTAGCAATGTACCTGTCCAAATGTCTTTTAAATGTTGTAATTGTACCCGTCTCTACCACTTCCTCTGGCAGTTTGTTCCAAATACCCACCACCCTATAAATCTTTCCTCTCTCACGTTAAACCTACACTGTCCAGTTTTAGACTCCCCTACCCTGGAAAAAAGACTGTGACCATCCACCTTACTATGCCCCTCATGATTTTATATACAGTACCTCTATAAGGGCACCCCTCAGCCTCTGCACTCCACAGAAAAAAGCCCCAGCTTATTCAGTCTCTCCTTATAACTCAAGCACTTCAGTGCTGGTGACATCCTTGTGTTACTGTAAAATCTGGGAGGAAAATTTACCCCAATGTGGATCTTTAATTCCTATGACTTAACAAACTTCTAGCAAAAAATAATAATTAAAATGCTGGCCTTTTAAGTCTCAAGAAATAAAGTGCAATGGATGGAACACAGAGGTGTTTAAAGCCCAGCTAATCCACACCTGGAGTATTGTGAGCACTTCTGGGCAAAAACTCCTTCCTTATGTCAGTTATGCAGGAGACAATCTTCTTTGATGCCAATGGGTAAACAACAGGGAGAGGTTGCAGTGATTAGGGTTATATCCTGGAATACAGAAGGTTAACAGGAACATGATAAAGTTTTTAAGAGCTTCATGGGAATTGAAAAGGTGGATAGTGAGAAACTGCAGCTTGCTGGGAAGTTTAGAGCCAAAAATTTACTGACACATCTTTCAGGAATAGCTCGGAGACCATCTGCACACAAGTGGTCGATGGTTAGAATTCCCTTTGATAATTGAGAATAACAATTGATTCAGAAGAATCTGAAATGTGAATTAGTAACTCTGACTGATAGAATTTTGTTTACAATAATTATTTAGGGATATAGGGAAAAGTGGGTTTATGAAATTGGTCACAGTACAGCCGTACCTCAGTGAACAAGGAACAGGGTCAAGGAACTAAATCATTGTCCCACTTTAATGCTGCCTCCTTTCTTTGTTTGTACCTGGTGCATCATGATTAGACTTGAGAAACCCATCAGGTGTTAGCTTAAATTGTTGTTACTCATAGTACCACATTAATACACCAAGATGAACAGATGAGTTGGACTGACACAGTTCATGCCCTTATTTCACTCTCTGCTTCTCCTGGAACAGTGCATGCATTCTAAACCTGTCAAACACACCACTGTCCCATTAGACCACTAAGTGCACAGCAGCCTATCATAGGATATGCTTCAGGCAAAGCAATTATTACCACTATCAATGTTGCAGCAATTTCCATAACTCGAGCTTTTTTAAAATAGTTCATCTTTTATTGAGAGCTTACAGTTGAGATGGAGAAATTGAGATTGGTGTGGAGATTACTCATCACATTAAACTACCTAACTAATTGTTAAAGAAGGTCAAAGAGGTGGCGCGGCAGCAGAGGAGGTTTGGGAATGTAAATCCGATACTTGGAACTTAGACGACTGAAGGCACATCCACAAGTCACGGAGCAAAGTCACTGGGGAGTGCACAGGATTGTGGTGTCGACAAGAATGCTGTATTCTCTCACCTCTCCGGGACTAGAGGAGGGTCACTGATAAGGTGGCTGAGGACATGGATAGATCTGAGCACAAGGGTGAGAATCTTAAAGTCAGAATATGGTGGACCACATTGTGCCTTTAATACTGTAACAGGTGGAGCACAACAGGCAGCAAAGAAGGAAATCTACCTCAATGCCACCACTGTAAATTTTGGATATCAATCACGGATTCTGATCTCAAAGCTATCCCTCACAAAGGGGTCAGTGTTTTATGATTAACTGTACATAGAACAGTACAGGAACAGGCCCTCCAGCCCAAGATACAGCCCATGTCTGTGCATACTCCAGATCTGTCCAATGTGTCCCACCAGCCTTCGCACTTTATGTGAGAACTTGTCATCAACTTGTATTGTTTCCTCAGTATTTCTCTCTCCACAGGCACTGCCTGACCTGCTGGGTATTTCCAACATTCTCATTTATTTGAGATTTCCAGCTGCTGCTGTGTTCCGCATCTCGTAGTTCCAACACTGTTTTCTCTCTCCACCGCCCTCTATTTACCCCTTCTCCCCACAGATCAGCTGTGAATAACGAACCCTATCCACCCCCTCCCTCAGCGACACCATCCTTATTTGCAATAGCCAGTACGCTCCAGTTATAGTCTTGTAGTCGTCAGATAACACCACACACATACACACACACACACACACAACTACACTACTGTCCAGGTGCCTTAAAGGGACATTCACCAAGTAGCAACATGGCTCGTAACACTTCCCTTTATTTAGTTGGAGAATACTCCTGCTCATCTAGTATTGGGTGTCAGACAAATATTCTGGTAAATTAGAGATGGTGGAGAGCTTGAGAGGAGTGGTGGTGAAGTAAAGGGTGAACCTCTTCAGTATGCACATGGAAATTGATGCCATTTTTGGATGATATCCAGCATTGACATCTGAGGCTGTCTGTGTGGAGGTTGCACATTCCTCCTGTGACCCCACAGATTTCTCCAGGGTGCTCTGTTTTTTTTCCTATTTCCCAAAAACATGGGGGTGCGGAGGTTAATTGGACATAGTAAATTGCTCCTAGTGTGTAGGTGGCTGGTAGAATCTGTGGGGGTTGAAGGGAGTATGGGAGAATTTTAAAAAGTGAAGAATTAGTGTAAATGGCTGTCTGATGGTTGGCATGGATTTTGTGAGCTGAAGGGCCTGTTTCCATGCTGTATCTCTTTGTCACTCTATGATATTGTTGAGGGCTTCACATAGTTGAGTTATACAATATGACTTGTTTCTAATCATTATCCAGTCAGCAATTCTTGGCTGATGGTAGAATTTTTGAGGGCTGTCCATCAGTCTGCACACACGCCCTACTCCAAGGTAAATTGCCCACTGATACTGATCTGCATTCACCTGCACAGTGCACAGAGAACTGCTGGGCCTTTGGAATTACACCCGACAGTCAGTTAACAAGTCGATGAAGAGTGCCAACAGGTCCAAGCACCAATATTATTTTATTAATGGTTGAGCAGAATTTCTAGTGCAGGAATTCTATGATCAGAGCTCATCCCCATTTCATTAATTAATTGCAAAGCTATAATGCTGAGTTATCAGTTTAATTTCAACCCAGGTGTCCACAAATCATCTTGTGGACTTTGAATGAAACATAACATTTTCACAGTTAATTGAAGTGTGCCTTAAAACAACTTCTATTTACTTTATGGTCAATTGAAAACAATATCTTTTGTTCTAATTAAAAACCTACCGAGGTTATGAATGGACAATTGACTCCAGAGACTACCCATCCATTCACAATTATTGCCGTTCTTGTTATTCAGTCAACCTTGTCATTCTCGATGGTAATGGCCAACATGACACAGCCACTGTGTCAATAAACTGCGCGTTCATATCAACAGAAGCTGCAATTATGTTTAATGTAAATGAATCAGGTTCTGGTGTTGTTGTGAACCGTTATTCCTCCGCTCACTGGAAGCCTACAAATGATACGCTATTCTGATTACTGGGTGTCAGACTATTTGTTGGATCATGACATCCAACTTTAAGACTTGGCAACTGATTTGCTTCATGGTTCTCAATGTGAGCACTGGCAGGTGGCCTATATTTATAGCTTTTTATTTCATAGAAAACTGATGCAGTTTCTGTTGCACAACACTATTATAATTATGCAGTGTATCCTTCTGCTGTTCCATGAATCATAGAATTGGAGAACGATAAGGCACAGAAAGTAGCCATTCAGACCATCATGTGCTTGTGTGGCTCTTTGAAAGAATGATTTAATTATTTCCTGCTCCCTCCTCATATCTCTACAATATTTTCTCTCAAGTAATTATTTAATTCCCTTTTGAAGGTTACTGCAGAACCTACTTCTACTGTCCTTTCCAATATCTCATTCCTGATTATAGCTTGTTACATAATAAGGTCCCTCATCTTGCTTCTGGGTGTTTTGACAATTAACTTGAGCCTCTGTCTTCTTGTTGCTGTCTTTCTGGCACTAGAAACAGGTTCTTGTTATTTACCCATGAAAATCCTACGTGATTTTGAATGCCTATGTCTCATTTTCCCTTAATCTTTTTCTGCTCTGAGGAGAACAAAACCAGTTTCTCCACAAGATTGAAGTCCCACACCTGTGACACTTTCCCCAACACCTTGACATACTTTATAAACAGTCATGTCCAGATTTGCCCTCAATGCTATATCCTGAGACTAGCTAATGTTTTCAAGGCTTTGGCATATATTTTAAAGCTTTTACAGAGGATTAACCATATAACACCTCACAGTATTAAATTTCATCTGCTGTGATCAGTCACATATCCTATCTGGATGCATCACGGCTTGGTACGGCAACTACTCTGCCCAGGACCGCAAGAAACTGCAGAGAGTTGTGGACACAGCCCAGCGTGTCATGGAAACCAGCCTCCCCTCCTTGGACTCTGTCTTCACCTCTCGCTGCCTTGGTGAAGCAGCCAGCATAATCAAAGACCCCACCCACCCAGGTCATTCTCTCTTCTCTCCTCTTCCATCAGGTAGAAGATGCAGGAGCCTAAGGGCATGTACCACCAGACTTTAGGACAGCTTCTACCCCACTGTGATAAGACTATTGAACGGTTCCCTTATACGATAAGATGGACTGTGACCTCACGATCTACTTTGTTGTGACCTTTCACCTTATTGCACTGCACTTTCCCTGTAGCTGTGACACTTTACTCTGTACTGTTATTGTTTTTACCTGCCCTACCTCAATGCACTCTATACTAACTGAATGTAACTGCACTGTGTAATGAATTGACCTGTACAAATGGTATGCAAGACAAGTTTTTCACCGTACTTCGGTGCAAGTGACAATAATAAATCAATACCAATACCAATATCCTCTTGCTCTGTTTCAAGCTGCTTCATTGTTTTTTTTACAGTTTGCATTATCTACAGATCTTGAAATTTGCCCTGTGTACACGACACAGCTGGAGTTTGGGTAGCCACACTATAGGAAGGACATAATTGCAGAGGAGAGAGTGCAGAGAAGATTTGCCAGAATGTTGCCTGGGATGGAGTGCTTTAGTTATGAAGAGAGACTGGATAAGCTGAGTTTGTTTTCCTTGGAGCACAGGAAGCTGAGGTCTACAAATTATGAAAGACAAAGACCAGAAAGGTAGTAAGAAACATTTCTCCATGGGAGAGTTGTCTAAGACCAGAAAGCATAGATTTAGAAGGGACTTGAGCAAGAATTTTTCACCCCAGGGTTGATTAAAACCCAGAGCGCTCTGCACAAGAGGGTTGTGGAGACACATTTGCAAAGTACTGAGGCAAAATGTCTACCATGAAATGCTAATACATAAAAGATTGAAACTGGGATCAATAGAGGCAGCAATGATACAGTGGGCAGAAGGACCTGTTTCTGTGAGGTGTGACTCTGTAATTCTATGACTCTAATACATCTTAAACAGTTCAAAGGTCCAGTTGTTTAACAAAGGTAGCAAGGACAAGCCAGGGAACTACAGGCTGGTCAGCCTGATGTCAGTGGTGTGAAAGTTACTGGAGGGAATTCTGAGGGACAGGATAAAGCAGCATTTGGACAGACAGAGTCTGATTAGGAGGAGTCAGCATGGTTTTGTGCGTTGAAAGTCGTGTTTGACAAATCTTTTAGAGCTCTTTGACCAGCAAATTTGCAGATGAAATTAGATTAGCAGATGTTGTTGATAGTGAAGAAGGTCATCATAGATTGCAGGGGGAACCCTGGTCAGTTGGGGAATTGGGCTGAGGGGTGGAAAATGGATTTCAATAAAGATAAGTGTGAGGTGATGCATTTTGGAAAGTCAAACCAGAGCAGGACTTAGACTATGAACGGTAGGGCACTAGGGAGCGTAATGGAGCAGAGGGACCTAGGAGTACAAGTGCATAGTTCGTTGAAAGCAGTGTCACATGTAAACAGGGTGGTGGAAAAGGTTTTTAGCATGCTGGCCTTCATCAGTCAGGGCACTGAGTATAGGAGTTGGAACATTATGTTGCAGTTGTACAAATCGTTGGTGAGGCCGCACTTGTCGTACTGTGTACAGTTTTGGTCACCCTGTTATAGGAAAGATGTGGTTAAACTGGAAACAGTGCAGAAAAGATTTACGAGGATGTTGCCAGGAATAGAAGGCCTGCATTATAGGGAGAGGTTGGCCAGGCTAGGTCTTTATTCCTTGGAATATAGGAGAATGAGGGACAAACATACAGAAGTGTTTAAAGGAAGTGGGTGAGGTCCTCATTGAATACTTCTCTTCAGTATTCACCAAGAAGAGGGGCCTTGATGATGCTGAGGACAGTGTTGGTAAGGTTAATGTTCTAGAGCATGTTGATATCAAGAGAGAGGATGTGTTGGAGCTGTTAGAAAATATTAGGACAGATAAGTCCCCAGGGCCTGATGGAATATTCCCCAGGCTGCTCTGTGAGGCAAGGGAGGAGATTGCTGAACTGTTGGCTAGGATCTTTGAGTCCTCGTTGTCCACGAGAATGGTACCGGAGGATTGGAGGGTGGTAAATGTTGTCCCCTTATTCAAAAAAGGTAGTAAGGATAGTCCAGGGTATCATGGTCTGATCAGGGACAGCCAGCATGGCTCTGTGAAGGGCAGATCATGTCTCACAAGCTTGATAGGGTTCTTTGAGGAGGTGACCAGGAAGATTGATGAGGGTAGTGCAGAAGATGTGGTCTACATGGGTCTTAGTAAAGCATTTGACAAGGTTCCACATGGGAGGCTTCTTCAGAAGATCAGAGGGCATGGGGTCCAGGGAGGTTTGGCCGTGTAGATTCAGAATTGGCTTGCCTGTAGAAAATGGAAGGTTGTGGTGGAGGGAGTGCATTCAGATTGGAGGGCTGTGACTAGCGGTATCCCACAAGGATCAGTTCTGGGACCTCTGCTTCTCATGATTTTTATTAACGACTTAGATGAGGGGATAGAAGGGTGGGTTAGCAAGTTTGCAGATGACACAAAGATCGGTGATGTTGTGGATAGTGTGGAGGATTGTCGAAGCTTACAGAGGGACATTGATAGGATGCAGAGATGGGCTGAGAAGTGGCAGATGGAGTTCAATCGGGAGGAGTGTGAGGTGGTACACTTTGGAAGGACAAACTCCAAGGCAGAATACAAAGTTAATGGCAGGATCCTGGGTAGTGTGGAGGAGCAGAGGGATCTTGGGGTCCATATCCACAGATCCCTGAAAGTTGCCTCACAGGCGGATAGGGTAGTTAAGAAAGCTTATGGGATGTTAGCTTTCATATGTCATGGGATCGAGTTTAAGAGCCGCGAAGTAATGACGCAGCTTTACAAAACTCTGGTTAGACCACACTTAGAGTACTGCGTCCAGTTCTGGTCGCCTCATTATAGGAAGGATGTGGAAGTGTTGGAGAGGGTGCAGAGGAGATTACCAGGATGCTGCTTGGGTTAGAGAATATGCATTATGAGGAGAGATGAAGGGAGCTAGGGCTTTACTCTTTGGAGAGGAGGATGAGAGGAGACATGATAGAAGTGCACAAAATATTAAGAGGAATAGATAGAGTGGGCAGCCAGTGTCTCTTTCCCAGGGCACCAAGGGGGTATGGCTTTAAGGTAATGGGTGGGAAGTTCAAAGGAGATATCAGAGGAAGGTTTTTTACCCAGAGAGTGGTTGGGGCATGGAATGCACTGCCTGGGGCGGTGGTGGAGGCAGGTACATTGGTCAAATTCAAGATATTGCTATATGGAGGAGTTTAGAATAGAGGGAAATGTGGGACAAAGGGGTTAGATAGTCTTAGATGAGGTTTAAAGGTTGGCACAACATTGTGGGCCGAAGGGCCTGTATTTTGCTGTACTGTTCTAAGATTCTATGAAAGTTATGAGAGGCATAGAGAATATGGATGGTAACAATCTTTTCCCCAGGGTAGAGGTATCCAAAACTAGGGGGCATAGATTTAGGGTGAGAGGGGAAGGATTAAAAAGGGACCTGAGGGGCAACTTTTTCATGTAGAGAATGGTGAGTATGTGGAACGAGATGCCAGGGGAAGTGGTTGAGGCAGGTACAATAGTATCATTTAAGAACAATTGGGATAGGTACTTGCAGGGATGGGGCCTTGTGGGATAAGGGCCGAACGCAGGAAATTGGGACTAGCTAGGTGGACCACATGGTCGGCATGGACTTGTTGGGCCGAAGGGCCTGTATCCATACTGTATTGATCTATGACTGTTATGGTCTCTGGTATCAGGACCATAAACATTCTTCCAATCAATCCTAAAACTTCTTTGTTCCAAATGCTTCCTCACCTTTCAGACAAACTCACATCTCTCCAATCACTTAACTATTCATTCCATGGACTTCAATTTTGATAATGAATGTATTAAATATTACTTCAGCAAAAGCATTTTGAATGTCCATATCGATTATATCAAACATATTACCCTCATCAAACTTTCCTACTGCTTCCTCAAAACACTCAGCCAAGTTAGTTAATCCTTTCCTTCTGACAATTCCACCCTGGCATTCATTTATTAATTCTCACTCCAGTCTATCTTTTAACTAAAATTCAGCTCACTACCTCATTCAGATGACAGGTCTGTAGTTTCTGGGTTTATCCCACACCTTTACTGGAGGTAACTCTCTGTTACTGGAGGAAGATTAGGTTACAATCTCCACAATTTCCACCTTCTTTCCCCTAGTCATTGGGCACTGTGTCTTGAACAATACAACCTTTTGATTAGTCCCATTTATTTTAATGTATGCCTAGATCTTTACTCCGTCTTCTGTTACAATGACTCTTGTTTAGCAAGTATCAATTGAATATCTCAACAATATCTTTTGCCTCCTCAAGAAAATATTCATTTTAATCCCTATTTCATGTTCCACTAGATTAACCCTTTAATATTTACTTCTTTGTATAAGACATTTGAATTCCTTTTCTCATTCCACTAATTTGTCCCCCTCCTCGCCCCCCCCCCCCCCCCCCCAACTACTCTTCCTCCCTACCACATTTATTTCCTTTGGAGTCATAGAGTTATACAGCATGGAAACAGGCCCTTCGGCCCAACTTGACCATGCCAACTCAGATGTCTATCCATGCTGGTCCTATATCCCTCTATACCTTATCTATCCATGTACCTGTCTAAATATCTTTTAAGCATTGTAATTGTACCTACCTCTGAGCTTCCTCTGGCAACTTATTCCATATACCTACCACCCTCTGTGTGAAAAAGTTTCCCCTCAAGTCCCTTTGAAATTTTTTCCCCCTCATAAGCTCTGGTTTTAGACTACCCTACCTTTGGAAAAAGACTGTGGCCATTCACCTTACCTATATCCCTCATGATGTTATAGACCTCTTTTATTCAGCCTGGTTCCTCACTGGACAATGAACCTGAATTTATTAGAAGGCTCCTTCCATTTAGTTTTTACCTTCAAACATTTAGTCACCCAGAAAGCTCAAGCTTTGGAAGCCCTCAAATGAATGTACTTGTTCTCTGCTCAAACTATCACCTTCTGAACCTTTATTGACAGTTTCAAATGAGAGTCTTTGATTTTGATTCATCTGTTCCGGATCTTGCTTCAAAAGTCTGAATCCGTCCCTGCTCCAGCTGAGTATTCTCACATTTGTGTCTTCCTAATTGCTCTAAACCCAGGTGCTGCTCTATATATTGTTCCCCAGATGTTCTTGTATTAATACTGTTAGCAGTTACCCTACTTCAGTCCCCAGAGCCCAATTCAGCTGTGCAATTTCATTATAGATCTGGAAACATCATGATCAGAAAGTCTCCTCTGTATATTTTACATAACGATGTGACAAGGTTCCTTCTCCTTACTCTTTCCACTGTTATTTTTCCAGTCTGTATTGGAATGTCTAGGTTATCATTACTCTAAAGTACTTCTAGTGAGGGCAATGCAGCCAATAGTCAAAGTATAACGTTAAAGGTATAGCAGCCATTCATACAAATGAGAACCAGTCTTCATGAACTATTTCAAAATATAAACTACACAAGTAAGCAGTTTGAAATCAAAAACACAACTGCATGAATAAACACCACTGTCTGAAGAGAGCTGGCTACTGGCTCACAACAGGAGGCTACTTAAGAAATGTGGTTTGTAAACTAACATGACGATAAGACATTGTCATATGCATTGGCAAAATGTAAGACAATGGGACTATGTTAAGTGACCCACAACAAGCCAGGCATCAGACATCTTCAGCTGACTTATTTTGCACCATCGTGATAAAGATCAAGGAAGGTTCCAGACTGATTATTTTTGTCACTTCGTACATCAAGCATTGTCAAAGGTATAACTGTTCTGTCAATCAATAATTGGATTATTTGTGTACCCAGAGAGTCAACCCTCACACTAATGTTGGGTATCTGGGTTCTCTGTCCTCAGAAGCTTTCAGACCATTCATGTGAATTACTTTGTCTCAGCAAAGGTGTTTGAACATTCAGAGGTGTCTCATCAGTTGAGATGTGCTCCATTGTATATATGGAATCATTTGTCTACATCAATAATATTGAGGTAAACTATGTCATTGTAATTATTGAAACCACATGCAATCACTCTTTGTTATTAAGAATTTAAAAACTTGATGTATTTTGAGTTCAGGAAGATTCTACTGAGAGGTTCTCCCAGGGGAAATTCTTCTGCCAGGTCTTCTCTTGTGCTGAATAAAGGCCCTTTACATCTACAGCTCTGCTCTCTGTGGGGCTCATTCGCAGTCCCAACACTTGTAATATGTTCTGACAAAGGGCCCAAGATCTAAAATATTAACTGTTTCTCTTTCTACAGATGCTGCCTGACCTGCTGTGTGTTCCCAGTGTTTTCTGATTTTACTGTTACTTCATTTCCTTTGTTACCTTTACTATCTGTTCAGAGTACAGCATGGTCTGAATTAAGTTTCCAATCCACCTGTTGTTTGAACCAATTCTCCATTATTGCCACTGGTCAAGATATTACATGCCAGGTTTTCACCACAGCTCAGCAGTCTTAGTTACTGTATGCTGTCCATTGGTATGTATGTACTCCAGCCCATTTTAGACTGCTTCCCCCAGTCTGATTCCTCTTATATCTAAACAGGCGATTGTCTTTTGAGGAAAGACTTTTACCCACTGGAGTTTACATCGAACATAGTACAGTGTAGCATAGTACGAGCCCTTTGGCCCATGATGTGCTGACCTATATAAACCTTACCCACGTTCAACCTATCCCTCTCTCTACTTCACCTCCCATAACCCTCTATTTTCCTTTCATCCATATGCCTAAGAGTTTCTTAAATGACCCTATTGTATTGGCCCCTACTACAACCCCTGGCAGTGCATTCCAGGCACCCACCACTCTGTGTGTAAAAGATCTATCTCTGACATCTCCCTTGACCTTCCTCCATGCACATTAAATGGGTGACCTTGAGTATTGGCCATTACCGCCCTGGGGAAAAGATGCTGGCTGTCCACTCTGTCTATGTCTCTTATAATCCTATATACCTCTATCAAATCACCTCTCTTCCGTGTCGCTCCAAAGAGCAAAGCCCTAACTCGCTCAACCTCTCCTCATATGACATGCTCTCCAATCCAGGAAACATCCTTGTAAATCTCCTCTGCACCCTCTCCAAAGCTTCCACATGCTTCCTATAATGTGGCAACCAGAAATGAACACAGTATTCCAAGTATGGTCTAACCAGAGTGTTACAGAGCTGCAACATTATCCCTCGGCTCTTGAACTCAATCCCCCAGCTAATGAAGGCCAGCACATTATACACCTTCTTACCCACCCTATCAACTTGCATGGAAACTTTGAGGGATCTATGTACTTGGACCCCAAGATCTCTCTCTTCCTCCACACTGCTAAGAATCCTGCCATTAACCATGTACTCTGCCTTCAAGTTCAATCTTCCAAAGTGTATCACTTCACACTTCTCCAGATTGAACTCCATCTGCCACTTCTCCACCCAGTTCTGCATCCTGTCTATATCCCATTGCAACCTATGACAACCTTCTGCACCATCTACTACACCACCAACCTTCGTGTCATCTGCAAACTTACCAAATCACCCTTCCACTTCTTCATCCAAGTCATTTATAAAAATCAGAAAGAGCAGGTGTCCTAGAACAGATCCCTGTGGAACACCACTGGTCACCGACCTCCAGGCAGAATATTCCCCTTCTACATCCACTGCACTACCTTCATCAATTTGTCTTGTCACTTCCTCGAAAAACTCTATTAGGCTCATGAGGCACAACCTGCCCTTCAGAAAGCCATGTTGACTATCCCTGATAAAATGATGCTTCTCCAAATTCTTATAAATCCTGTCTCTAAGAATCCTCTTCAATAGTTTGCCCACCATTGATTTAAGACTCACCGGTCTATAATTCCCAGGATTATCCCTATTACCTTTCTTGAACAATAGAACAACGTTTGCCATTCTCCAATCCTCCGGTACCACTCCTGTGGCCAGGGAGGAGTCAAAGATCATCATTAACACCCCAGCAATCTCTTCCCTCACTTCTCATAGTAACCTGGGGTATATCCTATCTGATGCTTTTTAGTAGCTCCAACACTGCTTCTTTCTTAACTTTGATGTGCTCCAACATATTTGCCTGTTCTACACTAACCTCACATTCATCTACGTCCCTCTCCCTGGTGAATACTGAAGCAAAATATTCATTCAGGACCTCCCCTACCTCCTTCTCCTTCAGGCACATTTTTCCCAACTTATCCCTGAGCGGTCCTACCCTCATCTTTGTCATACTTTTGTTTGTCACAGAGAGCAGGGGTCCCAGAACAGATCCCCGTGGAACACCACTGGTCACCGACCTCCAGGCAGAATATTCCCCTTCTACAACCATACGTGTAGAATGCCTTAGGGTTTTCCTTAGCCCTACTTGCCAAGGCCTCACGTACCCTTCTTAATCTCCTCAGTCCCTTATGGCTACTTTATAATTCTCAAGATCCCTGTCTGATTTTTGCTTCCTAAACCTTAAATATGCTTCCTTCTTCCTGTTGACTAAATCTTCCACCTCTCTTGTTAACCATGGTTCCTTCACTCTACCATCCTTATCTCAGTGGGACAAACCCCATGTAAATGATCCCTAAACAACCTCCACATTTCTGCAGTGCATTTACCATAGACCGTCTGTTCCCAATTTACACTCCCAAGTTCCTGCCTAATACCATTGTAATTTGCCCTCCCCATATTGAATACATTCTCATAATGTCTGCTCCTATCCTTGTCTAGACTAAAAGTCAGGGAGTTGTGGTCACTATACCTGAAATGCTCGCCCACTGAGAGGTCTGTCACCCGACCAGGTTCATTGCCAAGTACCAGATCCAACATGGCCTCTCCTCTAGTCAGCCTGTTTACATACTGTGTCAGGAATCCTTCACACCGAACAAATTCTGCCCCATCTAAACCTTTTGCACTAATGAGGTACCAATCAATATTAGGGAAGTTGAAGTTGAACAACCTTGTTATTTTTGCACCTTTCCAAAATCTGCTCCTCAGTGTCCCAGTGGCTATTTGGGGACCAATAGAATACTCTAAATAGAGTGATTGCTCCCTTCCTGTTTCGAACTTCCACCCACACTGACTCAATAGACAACGCTTCTGTGATGTTGTCCCTTCCTACAGCTGTGATACTATCCCTGATTAGCAATGCCACCTCCCCCCCACCCCTTCTACTTCCTTCTCTATCCCTTCTGAAATGCCTAAAACCTGGATCCTCAAGCAGCCACTCCTGCCATTGCGACTGCCAAGTCTCTGTAATGGCCACAACATTGTAATTCTGTGTACTGACCCATGCTCTAAGTTCATCACCCTTATTCTTAACACTTCTCGCATTAAAGTAAATACATTTCAACCCATTTAACTGACTGCATTTATGCCCTGTTCCCTGCCTACCCTTCCTCACGTTCTTTGTACACATTGTATCTACTTCTATACCAACGGATCCATCATCTAATCTAATCTAATTAGAAGAGGTGATTTGATCAGAACATAAGATCCTGAGGTGTCTTGACAGCGTGGACAGGGAGAGGATGTTTCCTCTTGTGGGAGAATCTAGAACTAAGAATCACTGTTGAGAATGTAGGTGATGCTATCAAGAACAACCCCTGAGAAGCTAGCGGTAGTGGCGAACTACTTGACTGTTGCCATCCATGTGGCAAAGGTGATTTCACAGACTTGTTAGGAAGGGAGTTTGAGAATGTGGAAGGAATAGTCCTTTGGATACTACCAATCAAAGTGTTATGAATTAGAGGGGGTTGTTTTGTTCCCATACTCCCGTTGTTGTAGTCCTTCCAGATAGTGAAGATTGCTGGTTTGATAGGTGCTGGTTAAGAAGGTTTATAAGTGTGTCATGTGGACAATGCACATGATGTACAGTTTGGGAGAAGATAGGCTGCTGATCAGGGACGATTTTCTCCATGCTGGTTGGAATCATTTCTGGAAGTCAATTATTGTTTCTTTTTTTCAAAATAAAACAACTTAACACTTAGGAGTGACACAAGAGATCATCTTAATCAATCTGGAAGCATGAAAGAAACAAGGTTATGTTACCAGGGATAGAACAATCATTTTACTAATGGAGGAAAGTTATACAGCTTGCTGACAATCTCTCTGGCAGCAATGTCCCTCACTGAGGAACTCAAAGTAAAATCTCAAATTCATGATTCTTAACTGACAACTAGACCTTCATAATAGAATTTTGAGAATTCTTGTTTGTTTAATGATGCCCAATTCAGATGAAATGGTAAATGTCACTCTTCACTGATGACATCAAATGGCCTCTTGAGAAAGGGACAAATTTAGCTTCACCAGCAAAAGCAAAACATTAGTGAACTTGATGGCAGATCTGATCAATCTGCTGTTAAATCACCTCTGTAATGACTGCTGCTTGGATTAATTCAGACAATTTTACAACGATATAAAGAGTCAGATTTCAACTAAATGCACCTCTCCTGATGAAATGTAACACATTTGTAAAATTATTGAGATTGGACAACAGACATTGAATTAATTAAAAGCCTCTTTGAAGTTGTTTCAATTAGATTATTGATTTCACGAAATATAAAATTAAGGTGAGATAGTAAATTAACATGACATTCCCTGTAATGTCTAACCTTCCACTGAACAGACATTGGGTTTATGGATTAGGTTTTAAGAGGTTGGTATATTCACTGTCGGTGAATTTTGGGCATTGAATTTTATGTCATTTTCAGTGCATCATTTTATTGTATTGAACCTTCTGTCAGTTGCCTTGCACTTCCAATCATAGCCATTAACCTCTGTGGATCATATTATCTGCAAGGGCTGGCTAATAGCCTTTGAATATGCTGACTTTACAACCAATGTCACAGTTTCTTTGCCAACAGATGGTGCAAGTATAGCAGAGCAAGAGGACTAAAGCAGCACTAGTTAATGAACAATAAATGAAAATGGAACATCATTTGTTACAAAAGTAATCCACTGTGAGATTCTTCAGGCTCAAGGGCAACTGGGAGAATTGCTACAGCAAATCAGACTGGATTCCTTCTCTGTAGTCACTTCTCACCAGTAAATGCTATAATGTGAGTGTGGTACAGGGGAGAATATTTCACCAGATCTTGTGATCCCTGCCATCTCCCACACCTGTACTGAGCTGGCCCAGATGTGCCAGACTAACCTCAGTGGACTGGAATACTTTGGACTCCAGTGGTGAGATCTGCAAGTATAAGGAGGATGAACTGCTCTGGAAGCTTAGACAGATGACAAAGCCTGACTCAGATTTGCCAGCAATAGAAGCTGTGAGTCATGCTTTTTCTTGCTTTGATATTCATGTAAAATTTAAGTAAGTTATTTGCAATTCTTATAGTTAGTAAAAACATCTAAACATAATGAAGTAATCGAAACATTGAATGAATATTAAAAAGTGAGTGGTTCCTAAACTGAAAGCCAACAACTTCTATAATAATCAAAGGAATCTCATTTTCTGCAGTGTCCAGCCTGGACCAGGATGACAGAGGATGTTCCCCAGTGTCACGTTGGGGAATATCAATTGGTCTGGCCTCTGGCACTGGGCTTTATGGGGAGGTACATTCAGCATTCCAGGAACACATACGTTCCCAGCTGGAGAAAACAGATGCTTCGGTGGCAGTAGGTACTTACACTCCCATGGTTATGCAACTGATGGAGCTTTGCTTCCACTGAGGCAAGGCTAAGGCAGGCAACGTCTTCATATCTCAACGCAATCTCAGTCCCCTCCAGTCAGAGCTCTGCTTGCTTCCAACCATCAGCAAATGGCCCTTCCCCAGGAGCAGAGAGATAGCCCAACAAGGAGACACAAGGAACTGCAGATGCTGGAACCTGGAGCAATAAACAATCTACTGGAGGAACTCAGCAGGTCAGGCAGCATCTGTGGAAGGAAAGGAATTGTTGACATATCAGGATGAAATCCTGCATCAGGTCCTGGGTGGAGGATGCTGCTCAACCCACTGAGTTCTTCCAGCAGATTGTTAGATGGTCCAACATTATTGCCATCTGGGAGTTGATCACCAGGAGGCAGTGATGACAGCAGCACTGTCTGATTCGCCCTTTGGATACTTGGTTCTGGGAGAATCCCAGTGTCGAAAATAGAGATATAGAGCAATACGGCATGGATACAAACCCTTTGGCCCAACTAGTCCATGCCGACCATGGTGCCCACCCAGCTAGTCCCAATTTCCTGCATCTTTTCTTTTGTTTCTTTCTCAGGATATCAGCATCCTTCTTTCCAATACAAGTTCCCTAACAATGCTTTTGCACTTCTCCCACATCGAGCTACACACTCTGCTGATGCACAGGTCTCTGGGTAGCTCATTCAGGCCTGGCGCTGCTCGTGGCCATCTAACATGGTCAGCCACTGAAATGGAGCAGTTTTCCATCAGCCTGGCTGCAGCAAAGGTGGGTGCCAGCAGGAGGCAGGTGCTACATAATGGCAGGCATATGGATAGCAAGTCACATTGGGTGCTACCACTCAGGGAAAGCACAGGGGTGAATGGTTCCAGTCACTGTGTGGTTTGGAAATTAATTCATTGCAATGGTCAAAGATTTATGTTGATTGAAATGTTTCAGCAATTTCATTCCAGTCTAAACCCTTCAGTTGCATAGATGGGGTGAGTTGGGACATCCTGATAAGATGGAGCACTGCATGGTGCAGTGGACATGGTGCGGTTGATCTTTAATTAATGTATAGGTGTAAGACTGGGCTCATTGCTGAGGTGATTTTGTGCTTTGCAGGAAGGCCCCAGGAATTATTCTTTCACAGTGAGGTTGATCTGGTGCAGGGGTCAAGTAATATTTCTGGCAGGTGTGACTTTGAAATTGCCCTGACCACATGTTTTTCCGACATGGTAGTTAAGCATGTGGAGCTGATGGCATTGTTTCCCTCCAAGGATGTTAATGTTTCAAAGCTTTCCCTCAGATCCATATGGCCAGCAGAGCATTGTTGGGAAGTCACACACAGACAGCAATATCGTGGAGCGCTTGAAATAAAAGGCTCCTGATGGCAACATCATTAACTACTGCTCACACAGATCATTGAAGCAGCATAGGTAGGGAAGATTCATGTTCTGAGGGCCCATTTCACTAAGTTGCTGTAGGTTATCAACTGCTAGGAGATGCAGCAATTAAATGCAATTGTCAGGATTCTGTTGTTAGTGTTGCAGTGCCTAATAGTGCAGAGCTGTCAGTTCATCGAGGCAACCCTGTACTTTGATGTAGGACAACAAAGCCACCTCAGGGAAGCTATTGCAGTTTTCATGGTCTGTATTTCTTGCAATGTTGAGGCTTGAGACATTGACCACCTGGCTTCGGATAGTACCATCACAGTGTCCAAGCATTTGATGCAATGACATTGATTTGCCACCTTTGGCATGCAGTTTTATGCTCAGGGACTCCTTCTATATGGGGGCAATGCTGCCTCATATAGAAGGCAAATAGCATATCTTGGCAGCCCCTGAGTCTGAGTTAATGACTAATGTTTGCTGCCAATGCCATTGTTGCAGTCTGTTTATTGAAATCTCTCCTGGGAACTTTCTTCAAACTGGTTGATTGTACTTAATGATCCATCAGGGAACATTGGGGAATTCCTTGGGTGTAGTTAGTGCTGATGAAGACATACTCCTATTACCTTTCATGAACCCAGAAGCACGGGTATTGTTTGGTTGCTTAACGAAAGAAGTCTCCAGCAAGAGAAGGAAGAGATGATGTCACAGCTTTTCGATTTCTGTTCCTAAGGCATTTGAGGAAGGATTAGTCCTTCACTGGGATGTATTTGACTGCCATGGTCAGCTTAGTTCAAGTTGGTCACACCTTAGATATTGATAGCATCTTTCAGGTTAGTGCTGTAGGTGGGGTCTGCTGCAGCTGAAGTGTGTAGTCCAACTTTTACCATGGGACGTGCTGAGATGGGGGTTGAGATGGGGCAATATCACCCCAGTCATTTTCTCCCCGCCTGGCCTTTCCCAACAAGCCCAGGGCTATCAATGTGTCCTGTTAGCGTGTCCTCTCATCGCTGTTTATGGGCTTCTTCAGGCTCTGCATCCTACCCCCTCCCCCTGCCCACTGGACAGCATCAGGTGAGGTTGCAGCAGGTGACAATAAAGAGCCAAACGGGGACCTTTCAGTGATATAGACACTTGGGAATCTTGAGCATTGGATTCCTGATGATCCTTGACAGTGCTGTACTATTATCCTACTTTCTGCTCAGGATTAGTTCCCCCAAACTTTAGATGATGATGTGTTTCATCGACAGTTGTGCATTTGCAGACCCTGTCCTGCTGTTTTCCCTTCTCTCTCTCCTCTCTGCACTGTCCTGGATTACTGCCTTTTACAACCAATAAACCCCATTTCCTTCCACAACACCAAATCTATGCCCATTTTTGGCTGTTGTTCTGAATCTTGTTTTAACCATTTTCTCCCGTTTACCATGTTTATGCTTTTGCCTGCTTTTTTATAAGGTTTCCAGCGACCAGAGAGCGGAGAGTGCCGGAAATTAACGAGGAGCAAGTTTTTTTCTTTCTAGCGTTCGGGATAGCGGCGAGTGACTGTGCAGGCGCTTGACGTCACTTGGAAGTGCGCGGGCGATTTAAATAGCAGACCAACATATCCAGTGGGCAGCGTCGGAGCAGGCAGCTGAGTGAGAGGGAGCAGAGTGGGTTAGGCTTTGGCTCAACGGGCTTTGGCGAGAGCAGGAAAGAGGCGAGACTAATAGAGAGGGGGTAAGTTATTAGTTTATTTGTTGAACTCAGTGATATTCAGCAAGATGCATCTAGGGTTGGTCTTATGTTTGGAGTGTCAGATGTGGGGACCCTGGGAGACTACCAGACTCCCCGATAACTACATCTGCGCAAAGTGCACCGAGATGTGGCTCCTCAAGGAACGGATTGAGAGTCTGGAGCAGCAGCTCGATGACCTTCGGTTGGTTAGGGAGAGCGAGCAGGAGATAGACAGGAGTTATAAAGAGTTTGTAGACAGCACCTCTGTGGCTGTCCCCCTCAAAAACCGATATCTCATTTTAGATTCAGTTGGAGAGGATGACCTGATAGAGGAAGACCTCAGCAACAGGGACCTTGGCACCGTGCCTGGTACTGTTGTCCAGCGGAGGAAGCGAAATGCAGTGGTTATTGGGGATTCTATAGTAAGGGGTACAGATAGCAGATTCTGCGATACCAACAATGAGTCTCGGATGGTGTGTTGCCTCCCTGGTGCCAGGGTACAGGATATCACGGACCGGGTCCAGAATATTCTGAGGGGAGATGGTGAGCAACCAGAAGTTTTGGTACATGTAGGTACCAATAACATAGGTAGAAAAAGAGAAGAGGTCCTGAAGGAGGAATACAAGGCATTAGGGAGAAGGTTGAGAAGTAGGACCTCAAGGGTAGTAATCTCAGGATTACTACCTGTGCCACGTGTCAATGATAGGAAGAATAGAAAGCTCTGGCAGATGAACGCGTGGCTGAGTGACTGGTGCAGGGGGCAGGGCTTCAGATTTTTGGATAATTGGGACCTTTTTTGGGGGAGGCATGACCTATTCGCTAAGGATGGGTTGCACCTAAACTCCAAAGGGTCCAATATCCTGGCAGGAATGTTTAATTTAGTTGTAGGGGAGGGTTTAAACTGATCTGGCAGGGGGATGGAAACCAGGATGTTAGGTTACAAGATGCTAAGGTAAGGGAGGAAGTTTATAGAAACAAGTCCAATGAGGATGGCAAGAAGGACAGGCAGGTGAGAAGTCAGGATAATTTCCTGAATAATAGAAGTACAACAAGTCAGGATGTTAGGATACAGAATGTTAGGATAGGGGATGAGGTATATAGGAACATGTCTAAGGTAGTATGTAGTGAAGATGGTAAGAAGGATAGACAGGTGGAAAGCCAGGATAATCTGCTGAACAATAGAAGTACAACAAAATGAATAGCAGATACCGGACTAAACGTACTATATTTAAATGCACGTAGCATTAGGAATAAAGTAGATGACCTAGTGGCACAACTACAGGTTAATAAATACGACATTGTGGCAATCACCGAGTCATGGCTTTATGACGGATGTGATTGGGAACTGAATGTCCAGGGGTACACAGTGTATAGGAAGGATAGGCAGGTAGGCAGAGGGGGAGGTGTGGCCATGATGGTTAGTAGTGATATAAAATCAATAGAAAGGAAGGACATTGGGTCAGAGGAGGTGGAATCCTTATGGGTGGAGCTAAGAAATAGCAGGGGTAAAAGGATAATAGTAGCAGTCATATATAGGCTCCCTAATAGCAGTCAGCAAGTGGACGATAAGTTGCAGTTTGAGATAGAAAAAGCATGCCAGCGTGACAATGTGAAGATAATTACGGGGGATTTTAACATGAAGGTGGACTGGGAAATCCAGAATGGCGGTAGAACTCAGGAGAGTGAGTTTGTGGAATGTCTAAGGGACATTTTTCTAGAGCAACTTGTTGAAGAGCCCACCAGGGGATCGGCTGTTTTGGATTGGGTGCTGTGTAATGAACCGGAGGTGATGAGGGAACTAAAGGTAAAGGAACCACTGGGAACCAGTGATCACAATATGATTGAGTTCAGTTTCAAGTTTGAGAAGGAGAAACTGATAACTGGTGTATTGATATTTCAGTGGAACAAAGGAAATTACAATGGTATGAGAGAGGAGTTGGCCCTAATTGATTGGAAGAGTAAGCTGGCTGGAGGGACGGCAGAGGAGAAATGGAAGGAATTTCTACAGGAAATAAGGAAATTGCAGGATAGATATATTCCAAGAAAAAAGAAGGTTTTGAATGGAAAAAAGGCACAAATGTGGATAACGAGAGAGGTGAAGGCTAAAATAAAAGCAAAAGGGGCGGTGTACAAAGAAGCAAAAATTAGTGGGAAAACAGAAGACTGGGAAGCTTTTAAAAACTTGCAGAGAGAAACTAAGAAGGTCATTAGGAAAGAAAAGATGAATTATGAAAGGAAGTTGGCAGATAACATTCGAAAGGATACTAAGAGTTTTTTTAAATACATAAGGTGTAAAAGAGAGACACGGGTTGATATAGGACCAATTGATAACGGTGCAGGAGCTATTATAATGGACGATAGAGAGATGGCAGAGAAATTGAATGAATATTTTGCATCGGTCTTCACCGTGGAGGACATCAGCAATGTGCCGCTTAGTCAGGAGTCTCACGAAATGGAACTGAGTTCAGTTAAGATTACTAGGGAGAAGGTGCTAGGAAAACTAAATGGGCTAAAGACTGATAAGTCTCCCGGACCGGATGAGGTGCATTCCCAGGTTCTGAAGGAGGTGGCTTTAGAGATAGCGGAGGCATTGGCAATAATTTTCCAGCAATCGATAGATTCCGGCATGGTTCCGGAGGACTGGAGGGTCGCAAATGTAGTTCCGTTGTATAAGAAAGGTGGGAGGCAGCATAAAGGAAATTACAGACCTATTAGTCTGATGTCAGTGGTGGGAAAGTTATTGGAATCTATCCTCAAGGATGGGGTTAAGGAATACCTAGAGGCGCAAGGCAAGATAGGTCCTAGCCAACATGGTTTTGTGAAAGGAAGATCCTGCCTGACCAACCTATTGGAGTTTTTTGAAGAAATCACAGGTAGGGTGGATAAGGGAGAGGCGATAGATGTTGTGTATTTAGACTTTCAAAAGGCCTTTGATAAGGTGCCTCACAAGAGGCTGATTAATAAGATGAGAGGTCATGGAATTACGGGTAGGATAACAGAATGGGTGGAGCATTGGCTGGTTGACAGGAAGCAAAAAGTGGAAATAAAAGGATCTCGTTCTGGTTGGTTACCGGTTACTAGTGGTGTGCCGCAGGGGTCGGTGTTGGGACCGCTCCTTTTTACCTTGTACGTTAACGATTTGGATGATGGAATAAGTGGTTTCGTGGCTAAGTTTGCAGATAACACCAAGATAGGGGGAGGAGTAGGGAGTATTGAAGAGATAGGAAGGTTGCAGAGGGACCTAGACAGTTTAGGAGAATGGGCAAGGAAATGGCAGATGAGATTCAATGTTGAGAAATGTGCAGTTGTACACTTTGGAAGCAGAAATAAGCGGGCAGATTATTATCTAGGAGGAGAGAAAATCCAAAGCACGTAAGTACAAAGGGACTTGGGGGTACTCGTGCAGGATACCTTAAAGGTTAACCACCAGGTCGGATTGGTGGTAAAGAAAGCGAATGCTATGTTGGCATTCATTTCGAGAGGTATAGTGTATAAAAGTAAGGAAGTGTTGATGAGGCTGTACGGGGCACTAGTGAGGCCTCATTTGGAATATTGTGCGCAGTTTTGGGCCCCACATCTTAGGAAGGATGTGCTGACGTTGGAGAGGGTTCAGAGGAGATTTATGAGGATGATTCCAGGAATGAAAGGACTTACGTATGAGGATCGTTTGTCGGCTTTTGGACTGTATTCACTGGAGTACAGAAGAATGAGACGGGACCTCATAGCAACATTTAAAATATTGATAGGAAAGGACAGAGTAAATGTGGCTAGGCGGTTTTCCTTGGTGGGTGAGTCCAGGACCAGAGGGCACAATCTTAGAATTAGAGGGTACAGTTTCAAAACAGAGATGAGGAAAAATTTCTTTAGCCAGAGGGTGGTGAATTTGTGGAACTCCTTGCCACGTACAGCAGTGGAAGCCAGATCAGTGGGGGCGTTCAAGGAGGAGATAGATAGATATCTAAATAGTCAGGATATCAAGGGATATGGGGATAAGGCCGGAAATTGGGATTAGAATAGATTTTTTTTTATTTTTCTTTCCCCCATTTCCCCATTTCTCATTTCTATTTTCCCTTTTCTTGGAGCAGACTCGATGGGCTGAATGGCCTGCTTCTGCTCCCTTGTCTTGTGATCTTGTGAAGTATTTCATAGCTGATCTGACTTTAAGCAGAATAGAGCTGACTCAGGTCTACCTCATTCACTTTTAAAAGCAAGTGACTAGGGGCAATTGCAAACAGTTAGAATTGTAATATTAATGGGCACAAATGTTTAGACTGGCATTCATAGAATGATTGGCAATGACCTATGACTCCAATTTGCTGATGTATAATGTTGCTAAATAACCATCAGCCATCTGGATCAATTTCTGATATGCATGTTGCTATAATTGTGAGTGTCAATGTCTGAAATCTTTCTCCTATTTCAATTCACAATCAGAAGTCTAGGCAGGCATGGTAGTGTAGCAGTTAGCGTAACGCTATTACAGCGCCAGCGACCCGGGTTTGATTCTCGTTGCTACCTGTAAGGAGTTTGTATGTTCTCCCCGTGTGTCTGTGTAGGTTTCCTCCGGGTGCTCCAGTTTCCCCCCACATTCCAAAGACGTACAGGTTAGGAAGTTGCGGGGCTGCTATGTTGGTGCCGGAAGTGTGGCGACACTTATGGGCTGCCCCCCAGAATACTCTAAGCAAAAGATGCATTCCACTGTGTGTTTCGATGTACATATGACTAATAAAGAAATTTTATTTTATTATCTTATTCTTCTCCATGTCCCAGAGGTGAATAAGTAGAATTCCCTTCTGCAGCATCAGTCCAAACTCTCACTGATGGACATGTGAAATCTAACATGATATGGTCTTAGTTCTTGCTCTGATTATAAAAGGAAGATCCAGACAGTCCTGATTAATCACAAATTTTTGACTGAAATAATGACTGAAATTCAAGAGCATACTGATGATGATCCACTTGGACAACAATGGCCTGACTATTAACAAGGGCACATTATTTTTGGTCGATGAAGGGGTGTGGACACTTGCATGGGAAACCTGGTGGTCTGTGTTTATTCCATGGCATTTCACCTTTGGATAGCTAACATCTGGGTGGGGAATCTGAGTGATGGGATCCCTCGCTCTGATGGATAGAAACAACTCCAGAGCATACTCATCCATAACCTGGAGAGAACAACATGTGATCCCACTGAGGGTGGAGCAGTGATGTTGGTGGACAATGGTCCGACCTTTAATCCTGAATTAGTATTCCAATCCAGTCACTTTTGTTTAAAAGGGAGTTGGTTGGTGAGGATGGCGTGTCGGAGGATGTAGGGAGCACAATCGTTGTGGAGGGTCAGAAGTAGTTCTGCCTCTCCTAATCTCTCAGAGTTATAAAGGAATTTAACTTCTCTCAGCTTTCCTTCAGCTGTTGGGTATCCCCAAGGACTGGCAACTGTGGCTGGCTGTAACTTCCTGTAAATACAGCATGCACAATGAACTAATACAACTGCAGGAGCATGGGGACATTGTGAAAAGAAGCTCTGAGCAGCTCGGCCTTGTTCACACCAAACTAATCCACATATCACCTCTCCGATTCTTTCATCATATCTCACGCTATGAACAAAACCTACCTCAGCAGCATATTTCAATTTATTGCATTATGTGGGAAGAATCTCAGCCTTATCACATTCATAAGGCAACCAGATAGATGGGAAGCCCAGTCCACTGGCTTGATAGAAGTTAGTATGTTGTTCCTTAAAATGTTTTCAGTGGATAAAATTGTCTTGCTGTGCCCAATTCTGGCAATTATTTTTATATTAATATCACAAAATCCTTCAGTTAGCCATGTTCCTTCATTCCTCCTTAGCTTCTCATCTGATAAATAATATTGAACAACCACCAGTGTGTTTGTCTTTGAGGTTCGTGACTGATAAATATCATTTATCATAAGAGGGAACCACAATGACACAACGAACAGTATGCATCTGACCAGAATTACACATCTTAAAATCACTTCTAATGATGCAGAACTTCTCAATGGCATTTTGACGAGGTTGTAGACACTCAGTAATAACAGTGGAAGCAATGTTTCATGATTAATATAGGCACAATAAGACCAGCATAAAAACGAACAGCTGGAAGAACTCAGTGGGTTAGAGTATCTGTGGAGACAAAGGTCTGCACAAAGATCTGATGGTTGATATTTCGGGTTGAGACCCTGCACCAGGATTGTGTCTCCAATAAGCTGAGCGTGTTCGGGAGGTACAGGTAAATGGAGAGTCACAGGGTCAAAGAGCAATATTGTACGGATACAGGTCCTTCAGTCCAACAAGTCCATGCTGTCCATGGTGCCCACCCAGCTAGTCCCAATTTCCTGCATCTGGCCCATATCCCTCCAAGCCCTGCCCCTCCATGTACCTATCCAAGTGCTTCATAAATGATACTACTGTATCTGCCTCAACCACTTCCTCTGGCAGCTCGTTCCATTTATTCACCACCCTCTGAGTGAAAAAGTTGCCCCTCAGGTCCTTTATAAATCTTTCCCCTCTCACCCTAAATCTATGTCCCCTAGTTTTGGACTCCCCAACCCTGGAGAAAAAATGGTCAACATACACCTTATCTATGGAATAAAGATCTAGCCTGGCCAACCTCTCCCTATAACTCAGGCCCTCTAGTTCTGACAACATCCTCATAAATCTTTTCTGCATTCTTTCCAGTTTAACCACGTCTTTCCTGTAACAGGGTGACCAAAACTGTACACAGTACTCCAAGTGCAGCCTCACCAACCACTTATACAACTGCAACATAATGTCCCAACTCCTATACTCAGTGCCCTGACTGATGAAGGCCAGCATGCTAAATGCCTTTTTCACCAATCTGTCTACCTGTGACACCACTTTCAACAAACTATGCACTTGTACTCCTCGGTCCCTTTGTTCTATTACACTCCATAGTGCCCTACCATTCATAGTGTAAGCGCTATGCTGGTTTAACTTTCCAAAATGCATCACCTCAGACTTATCTGTATTTAAATCCATTTGCCACTCTTCAGCTCACTTCCGCAATTGATCAAAATTCCACTATAATCTACGATAACCTTCTTAACTACCAACAACACCTCCAAATTTCATGTCATCTGCAAACTTATTGATCAAGCCTTGTGCATCCAAATCATTTATACAAATAACGAATAACAAGAGTCCCAAAACTGACCCCTGTGGCACACCACTAGTCACTGGCCTCCATTCCAAGAAACAACCTTCAACCACCACCCTCTGCTTCCTACCTCTAAGCCAATTTTGACTCCACCTAACTCGCTCTCCATGGATTCCACGGGACCCAACCTTCCAGTCCAGCCTACCATGCAGGACCTTGTTGAAGGCCTTGTTAGAGTCCAGATGGACAACATCCACTGCCCTACCCTCATCTACCTTTTTGGTTACCTCTTCAAAAAACTCTAAAATGTTCTTCAAGCACGACTTTCCACGCACAAAGCCATGCTGATTCCTCCTAATCAGACTCTGTCTATTCAAATGATGGTAGATTCAGTCCCTCAGAATTCCATACAGTAACTTCCCCACTACTGAGGTTAGGCTGGCCTGTAGTTCCCTGGCCTGTCCTTACAATGGAAAAAACATTAGCCACATTCAAGTTTTCAGGAACTTCAGCAGTGGCTAACGATGAAGAAAATATCTCCACAAGAGCCTCCGCAATTTCTTCTTTTCCCTCCCACAAAGTCCAAGGATGGACTCAGTCAGGTCCAATCCATATCCTTCCATTCTCTGCATAGTCATGTGCCTATCTAAGAGCCTCTAACATAGAACCATAGAACCATAGAATAATACGGCACAATACAGGACCTTCGGCCCACCATGTTGTGCCGCCCTTCAAACCACACCTATGACTATCTAACCCCTTCCTCCCACATATCCCTCTAACTTAAATTCCTCCATTTGCTTATCTATGCCTCTATCCTATTTGTTTCCACCACCAGCATAGGCAGCACATTTCAGGCACCCACCACTCTCTGTGTAAAAAACTTGCCCCACACATCTCCTTAAAACTTATTCCCTCTCACCTTAAATGCATGTACTCTAGTATTAGACATTTCAACACTGGGAAAAAGATACTGGCTGTCTACTCTATCTATGTCTCTCATAATCTTATAAACTTCTATATGATCTCCCCTTAGCCTCCACTGCTCCAGAGAAAACAACCCAAGTTTGCCCAATCTCTCCACATGCCCCCTAATCCAGGCAGCATCCTAGTAAACCTCTTCTGCACCCCTCCAAAGCCTCCACATCCTTCCTATAATGGGGGCGACCAGAATTGAATGCAATACTCCAGATGAAGCCTCACTAGAGTTTTATAAAGCTGCAGCATAACTTCCTGACTCTTGAACTCAATTCCTCAACTGATAAAGGCAAGCATGTCATACACCTTTCTTACTACCCTATCAACCTGTGTCACAACTTTCAGGGAGCTATGGACTTGGACCCCAAAATCCCTCTGTACATCAATGTCAAGGGTCTTGTCATTAACAGTGTACTGTCCCTTTACATTTGATCTCACACAGTGCTACAGTTCACATTTGGCTGGATTAAACTCTATTTGCCTATTTCCACCCATATCAGCAATTTATCCATATCCCGCTGTATCCTTTGGCAATCTTTGCCTTCTGCCAGTCAGCCAATCTTCCATCCATGCTAATACCTTTCCTGTAATACCGTGGGCTCCTATCTTATTTAGCAGTCTTACGTGCGGCACCTTGTCAAAGGCCTTCTGGACATTCAAGTAATCAACATCTACTGATTCTCCTTTGTCTTTCCTGCCTGTTACTTCCTCAAAGAATTCCAACAGATTTGTCAGGCAGGATATCCCCCTTAGGAAACTATGTTGACTTTGGCTTATTTTATCGTGTGCCTATTTCACTCCGAAACTTCATCCTTAATAATGGACTCTAACATCTTACCAACCATTGAAATCAAGCTAACTGGCCAATAATTACCTGTCGTTTGCCTCCCTCCCTTCTTGAAGAGTGGAGGGACATTTGCAATTTTCCAGTCCTCCCAGTGATTCTGGTGATTCTTGAAAGATCACTACTGATGCCTCCACAATCTCTTCAGCTACCTCTTTCAGAACGCTGGGGTGTAGTCCATCCAGTCCAGGTGACTTATCTACCTTCAGACCTTTCAGCTTCCCAAGCACCTTCTCCTTAGTAATAGCAACTAGACTCACTTCTGCCCCCTGACTTGAATTTCTGGCATGTTGCTGGTGTCTTCCACAGAGAAGACCATTGCAAAATACTTCTTCAGTTTGTCCACCATTTCTTTGTTCCCCATTACTACCTCTCCAGTGTCATTTTCCAGCAGTCCGATGTCCACTCTCTCCCAAGAGACCCAACACTTTATCTCAAAATGGCCTGGCATACTAATACGCTCCACACTGATCTCACTATCCTCCACGTCCTTTTCCTTGGTAAATACCAATGTAAAGTACTTATTTAGGACTTCTCCCACATCTTCTGCCTCCAAGCACATGTTCCCTCCTTTATCCTTGAGTGGTCCTACCCTCTCCCCAGTTATCCTCTTGTTCTTGATGTATGTATAGAATTTCTTGTGATTCTCTGTAATCCTACTTGCCAAGGACTTTTCATGGCCCCTCCTAGCTCTCCTAATTCCCTTCTTGAGTTCTTTTCTAGCTTCTTCAAAATCCTCAAGAGCTCCATTTGATTTCAGCTTCTTAAACTTTACATTCGCTTCTTTTTTCTTCTTGACTAAATTCACCATGTCTCTTGACATCCAGGGTTCCCTTACCTTGCCATCTTTGTCCTTCCTTCTCACTGGAACATACCTGTCCTGTACTCTGTGCAGTTGGTCTTCACACACCCTCCACGTGTCAGATATGGACTTGTCCAAAAACAGCTCTTCCCAATTAACTCTCCCATGACAATAACCCTCTTGTTTTTACACCTTTCCCTAATCTGCCGGCATATCTGCTCCTCAATGTCCCAGTGGCTGTTAGGGGAATGTCTTTGGTATAATCCCATCAGAGTGATTGCACCTTTCTTATTTTTGGGTTCTACTGATATAGATTCAGAGGATGACCCCTCCATTATGTCCCCCCTGAGCACAGCTGTGATATTGTCCCTGATTAATAGCACAAACCCCCCCTCCCCACCCCTTTCACCTCCCTCTGTATCTCTGTATCTTTGCAAAAACATCAAATCCTGGAACATTAAGCATCAAGTCCTGTCCCTCTCACAACCAAGTCCCTGTAATGGCCACAACATCATAATTCTATGTATTGATGCATGCCCTAAATTCATCACCCTTACCCCTAATAGTCCTAGCATTACAATAAGCACACTTCAACCCGTCCGTCCCATGGTGTCTATTACCTTGTTCTGGCCTGTTCTTACTTACATACTTACTGTTCATGACATCGACCTTCCTCTCAAGCCCTCCACTTTCTGACCTGGTTCTTTGGTTTCCACCCCCCTAACAAATACGTTTAAACTCTCCTGAGTTAGTGCTAAGTTATGATACGTAGATAGAAATGCTAAACTAAGTTAAAAGTGCTTCATATCCTCAGAGACCCTGATGAACATAATGAAAGACCCCACCCACCTGGGTCATTCTCTCTTCTCCCCTCTCCCATCAGGCAGAAGATACAGGATCCTGAGGGCACATACCACCAGGCTCAAGGACAGCTTCTATCCCACGGTGATAAGACTATTGAACGCTTCCCTTACATGATGAGATGGACTCTTGACCTCACAATCTCCCTTGTTATGATCTTGCACCTTATTGTCTACCTGCACTGCACTTCCCTGTAGCTGTGACACTTCACTCTGTGTTCTGTTATTGTTTTTACCCTGTACTACCTCAATGCACTGTGTAATGAATTCATCTGTACGAACGGTATGCAAGACAAGTTTTTCCCTGTACATCGGTACAAGTGACAATAATAGTAAAAAAAAACAATACATTTGACCCACCTTGACCCTTCACCTCTCTGTTGATCCCTACTCCTGACACGCAATCATTTCTCCATGCCAAGCCTGGCACTTACAGGTCTGTGAGCCTAACATCAGTAGTAAGGAAGTTATTGGAAGACATTCTGAGGGACAAGATTAATGTTTACTTTGAAAGGCAGGGACTAATCAGAAATAGCTAGTGTGGCTTTGCCAAGGGCAGATCCTGTCTTGCCAATCTGATGGAATTTTTTGAAGAGTTGGTGAGGGCATTACAGTAGATGTGGTTTACGTGGACTTCAGTAAAGTCTTCAACAAGAGCCCACATGGGAGCAATACACAAAAAGTGCTGGAGGAACTCAGCAGGTCAGGCAGCGTCTATAGAGGGAAATAGACAGTCAACATTTTGGGCCGAGACCCTTCATCAGGACTGGAAAGGAAGATGGCAGTCCTGATGAAGGATCTCGGCCCGAAACGTCGACTGTCCTCTCACAAAGCCTCATCCTCTCCACCCTGTCTCTCCCCATCACAGTCTTTGGCCCACCTGACCACCCCCCTCCCCCCACAATGGCAGGGCTAGCAGGTGAAAGGCCTTGTCCACAACAGGGCTTCAGTGTTGGGGGTGATGGGTGGGAGTGTGCTCACACAGAGTTACTGTAGCCCCTTCACTCAGCGCACCCCTGTGTCTCTTTTCTGTCACAGCCCTGTAGCATAACTCACTGTTGCACAGGTTGGTTTGCTCTTATGTAAAAACTGAGTAAAATTATATGGATGTAATATTAGAGGTGAACAGTCTTCCAGAGTAACTGCATTGAGAGAGGCCTTCAGATTTAGCTGGGATTTGAAGTATATTTCAATGATAGCAAAGTTGCCCTTGGTCTTGTCTCACAGACCTGAGAGAGAAGTCCTGCTTCAGGTGAAAATGCAACAGGTGAAAGAGACTGAGGTTTGGCAGCATGAGTTATGACAAGAAACCACAAAGCCACCACATCCACAATGTACCTGGGAATACAAATCAATACATCTGGAAGCCACTAAGCTGATTGGCAAACTCTGGAGGAGGAAGAGCAGGACGAAATGCATCTCTCCTTGGTCATAATCACATAACTTTACTCACAATGGCACAGGAACCATTCCCCATTTGTGTGGTGTTCCACATTCCCCACAGAATTCTCAAAACCTTTTGAGAGTCTCTTGACGAGCAGATGAACAGAGAGCAAACACAAACTTGAGGAAAAACGCCTCATATTCCACCTGAGTAGTCCACAACTCGATAGCATGAACATTGATTCTCCAGTTTCAGGTAACTTGCTTCCCCTCTGTCCCTTTCCTCTCTCCGGCTGACCTACCCAGTTCCTCCTACACCCACCCCAGCCCCTATCACCCTGTCTCTTTCCCCTCCCCTCACCCACCCCATCTGCCAATCACCCACACACACCTTCCACTGGGTCCCCTCCTCTTCCTGTTCCCACCTGCCCTCCCCACCTCCCTTATTTGGTTCCATGCTCCACCTTCCTCTCCTCAACGGACCCACGAACCTTTATTTTTGCACTATTTATTTATTTTTGTAATTTATAGATTTTCATGACTTGCACTGTACTGCTGCCGCAGAACAGCAAATTTCACATCATGTGTCAGTGAGAATAATCTGCTTCTGATTCATAATCCATCACCTACAGCCCTTTGTCACCTCCACCCATCTCCACTCAACCCATGTCACTATTTCCACTCTCTCCACCAGCTCTTGCCCCTACCCCTCCCCCTCACCTCTTTAGACTGGCTATCTCCCCTCTATCTCTCAGTCCAGATAAAGGGTCTTAACCAGAAATGTCAAATGTCTAAGTCCCCTCACCGATCCTGCTTGACCCACTCAGTGCCTCCAGCAGTTTGTTCTTTGCTCCAGGTTCCAGCATCTGCAGTCCCTTTGTGGCTCTGTTGTACAAGGAAAGTTGATCTGTTTCATTCTAAGTACACAAGGTTGTATGAAAGTCACATTACCTTCATGGTATTGTGAATGCAGACATCAAAACTATAAATGCTACTACATTATGCAGGTGACTTCACTTCATTCATTGCTTCACGGTTCAAACTAGGCGATCAGCAAATATAATCTGAAAATCGGGATCCATTTTCTTCTTAAATTCCTTGTATTAATAAAAGAGATTTTATGACCCAGTCATATTGTAGTTGAAATGTTGATGCCCAAAACTAATAACAGTTATAAAACTAGGAGGCAAATTTTATAAAGAGATATTCAATGATGTTTTGGCAAGCAGCTTGATAACATTAACCTTTTCAGTTCTCACTTATTGTCCTGTACATTGTGTGCTTACATCATAAAAGTCACTAACAATTACACATCATTGAGCAGAGTTGTGCAGCTCCATTTACTAACAAGTGCACAAGGCCTTTGATGAAAAGGCAGCCCTGAGCCAGCAGCATGTGCATTGACGAAGCACCTTTAAGATTCTCGGTATCCCAAACCTCATCAGATCAGATCAGATTACTGTATTAGTCACATGTACATCGAAACACACAGTGAAATGCATCTTTTGCAGCCCGCAAGTGTCGCCATGCTTCCGGCGCCAACATAGCATGCCCACAACTTCCTAACCCGTACATCATTGGAACGTGGGAGGAAACTGGAGCACCCGGCGGAAACCCACACAGACACACAGGGAGAATGTACAAACTCCTTACAGAGAGCGGCCGGAATTGAACCCGGGTCACTGGCACTGTAATAGCGTTACGCTAACCGCTACATTACCGTACCCATAACGTATGTGGTGTAATGTGCTGTAATATAGGGAAACACCACAACCAATCAGAGTGCAATAAATCCCTGTAAACAGCAATTTGGAAATGATCATATTTTTGATGTTGGCTCAGGGAAAAAAGATATTTGTCAGTGCAAGATGAGAACTCAGTTCTGACCAAGGGGTCTTGGACCTTAAATGTTCACTCTGTTCCTCCCTCCATAGCTGATGCCTGATCTGCTGAGTGTTCACACATTTCTGTTTTAATGTCAAATTTCTAACAACTTTTTCTTTTATTTTCTTGAAAACTCATTGGATCTTCTATGAAAGAGTGTTTGGTATTCACCTCTGGGCAGACAACTCCAAATGTAGTATGTCTGGCAATGCAGAACTCTATCAGTTTCACAGGTAGGAATGCTTCCACCACCAAGCCCTGGCTGATAGAGAGGGTGCTTGTTGAATACGGATCCCACAAAGCACAGGTCTGAGGCTTGTTTTCTCTCTTGAATGTCTCCTCCTCATTCTTTAGCCCAGAATATGGTCATCTTCAACTTTTGCTTTTCTGCATCAAAGTAAACAGATTTTTCATATTTCATATTTCCCCTCCACCCCCCCCGCAACTTACCCACAGTCTCCCCCACTACTACATCGATGCACTCTGTACTAACCCAGTGTAACTGCACTGTGTAATGAATTGACCTGTACGATTGGTTTGCAAGACAAGTTTTTCACTGTACCTCGGTGCAAGTGACAATAACAAACCAATACCCATCAAATTCCCTTGAATTCCATTTTCCATTAACCCAAGAAAAGGGGTCAATTAATATTACAAACCTGCATTCCTTTGGGATGTGGGAGGAAACTGGAGCACCCAGGGAACCCACACAGTCACAGGGAACCTCCAGACAGACAGCATCCGAGGTCAGGATTGAACCCGGGTCACTGGCGCTGTGAGGTAGCAGCTCTACCTGCTGCCCCACTGTGCTGCTGATAAAGTGCCAGCTTAAATTATAAAGGTGACCACTAACTTTTTTGGAAATAACCTCCATTAATTTCTCAGCTCTTAAGCTTGTCAAATACTTTGGCTGCAGAGCTCAGTGAGGTACTCTGCATTCCTTTGATGGCTCTGCAGAGTCTGACACACTCCAGTGAAGCCCCTGCAAGTCCTCTGGGGATCGATGTTGTGGGCTGCTGTCTGCTGTAGATTGTCTCCCACAACACGGCACAGCTGCTTTTAAGTGAATCATCTGAGTGACTCGCCACTTGTCTCCCTTATCTTTCGTCAGTTAGGTTGAGAATGAGAAGGTTCTTGGAGCCTCCTCCTCCGGCGAACTATTTAATTAGCTATCGTCAATCATGCCTAACTTTAACCCTAACCTTAGATGTGGCAGGGCTGCCGAGCTTTGATCTGATCCCTATGAACAGCTCTTACTACGTGGCATGGAGACCTACTGTGTATCTTTTTGATGAAGCTGCTCTTTCAGTGAGCTCTTGGCTCAGGATCATTCATGAGGAGAATCCAAAGTGATTACTACATTATTATTGTTCAAATACCTCTTTATGTTTTACTTTCCAATATATACAACAGTCCCATACCACACTGATAGTCACTGCATTGTCAGTCAATTGGATGAGACGTTAATCCCAGTCAAGACTACACACTCAAGCGCGCCTCAGAAGAACAACACCTCATATTCTGCCTGGGTACTCTACAATCCAATGGTATAAACATCATTTTTCAATTTCAGGTAAGCCACACTCCCTGTGCTCCTTCCTCTCTCCTTCTGGTCTCCCCACCCAGTCACCCAGTTTCATTCTGTTCTCCCACCTGGCTCCATCTGCCGCAATCTTTCTCTCGTGTTACCTGTCACCCACCAGCCATCATCTCCCTCGCCCATCATCTCCTCCCTCACCTGGTTCCACCTATCACCTGCCAGCCCCTACCTCACCCCTCCCCCTCACCTCCTCATACTGTCCACCTCCCCTCTACAGTCCTGATGCAGGGTTTGGACTTGAAACCTTGACTATCCCTTTGCCTCCAAAGATGCTGTCTGACCTGCAGAGTTCTTCCTGTAGTTGTTTGCTCTGAATTTCAGCATTTGCAGTCTCTTGTCTCTCCATTACATAAGAGACCATTAGATCATAAAATATGGCAGCAGGTTTTGGCCATTCAGCCCATGGAGTTCACTCCGCCATTCAATGATGGCTGATTTTTTTCAGCCCCATTCTCCTGCCTTCTCCCCGTAACCCTTAACCCCCTTGCCGGTCAAGAACCTATCAAGCTCTACATACACCCAATGACTGGGCCTCCACAACCCTCTGTGGCAATGAATTCCACAGATTCATCACCCTCAGGTTCAGCTCCTCCTCACCTCAGTTTTAAAGGGATGTCCCTTTATTCTAAGGCTGTGCCCTCAGATTCTGGACTCTCCCACTAACGGAAACACCCTCTCTACATCCACTCTATCCAGGCCTTTCAGTATCTGGAAGGTTTCAATGGGATGCCACCCCCTCCCCTCCCCTCCCCCATCCTTATGAACTCCTTCGAGTACAGGCCCAGAGACATCAAATGCTCCAGAGATGATATGTCTCTGTTAGAAGATGAAAGAGAGTTCTCCAGGTGTCATAAGAATACAAGAATCAGGAGCAGGAGGATCCAGGCAACTCCTTGCCCCTGTTCCACCATTCCACAACATCACAGCTGATCTACCTCAGCATCTCTTTCCTACACTAAACTCATATCCCTTGATTCCCTTATTAGCCAAAAGTCTATCACTACCTGTTTTGAATAAACTCAGCAACTGATCCTGCACAGTTCTCTGAGGTAGAAAATTCCAGAGGTTCACCAACCTGCAGGTGAAAAAATGTCTTTTTTTATCCCATTCCTGAAAAGCCCACTCCTTATTTGGGAAGTGTGAACCCTGGTTGCAGACATCTCATCCAGGAGAAATATCAAAACTACATTTACCCTGTCAATCCCTAGAACAATTTGGAATGTCTCATCGAGATCACCTCTTGAGACTCAAGAGTCTCTTGGTCTGCTTGGTTTTCCTCATTGCACAGACTACCACTCCAAGAATCAATGTTTGTTGCTTCCCCTCCATCTTACATCCTTAATTGAGTAAGGAGAGCAGACTTGTACTCAATACTCTCGGCGCGGTCTATCAGGGCTCTTTATACCACCAGGCTCAAGGGCAGCGTCTATCCCGCTGTTATAAGACTATTAAATAGACCTCTTATACGATGATGGCAGGCATGGTAGTGTAGCAGTTAGCGTAACACTTTACAGCACCAGTGACCCGGGTTCAAATCCGGCCGCTGTCTGTAAGGAGTTTGTACATTCTCTCTGTGCCTGTGTGGGTTTCCTCTGGGTGCTCTAGTTTCCTCCCACATTCCAAAGACATACAGGTTAGGAAGTTGTGGGCATGCTATGTTGGCGCCAGAAGCATGGCAACACTTGCGGGCTGCCCCCAGAACACTCTACGCAAGAGGTGCATTTCAATGTGTGTTTCAATGTACATGTGACTAATAAAGGTATCTTATCTTATTTTATCTTGACTTCATAATCTACCTCGTCATGACCTTGCACCTTACTCTCTACCTGCACTGCACTTTCTCTGTAACTGTAACACTATATTCTGCGTTCTATTATTGCTTTTTCCTTGTACTACCTCAATGCACTGATGTGGTGAAATGATCTGTATGGATGGCATGCAAAACAAAGTTTTTCACTGTACCTCAGTACATGTGACAATGATAAACCAATTATATAGTTCCACTGGAGTTTATATCAGGCACTGCAAAGATGGGTCTGAAGAAGTTGAGGGGAATACCCTTCATTGTTTCCACTAGATGAAGATGATGACTGGGTGCAATGATCCAGCTCCTGCAGCATAAATCCACCTCTATCCACTGGGAGACCACCCACTGGGACCCAGCAGAAGACCACAGACCACCCACTTTGGACATCATCAGGAGACCAGGTGCAGCTTCTCCTGAGTTTCCCTGGGAGAGGCCCAGCGAGCTGTCGGCTGTGGGTGAAACGGCTGCTGGGACCAGGTGGGAGTGTGGGTGGGGGGAAGGTAACTAGGGAGTGACCCCTGAAGAGGAAGAGCCACAGCGATTGGTGGGCAGCTTCATTCTGAGCGAACAGCTGGTATCTGGAGGTTGGGGGGCAGCAGGGACGGAGTTAGTGTGTGGGAAACTCGAGGGCAAGGAAGAGAGAATGGGCTAACCGGGAAGGAGGGGAGTGAAGGGGGAGGGGGCTGCCAGGGACAGGACCAAGGGAGTGGAGAAACTGAGGGAGGTAGTGATAGGAAAAGGGTCAGAGGTAGTGAGGCAGAGGAAGGGGACGAGGGAGGGAGGTGAGTGCGGAAGGGGAGCTGTGGCAAAGAGTGTGTGAGAGATTACGTGTCTGTGTTCATGGAGAGTGATTGGTCAGAGTATGTCTGTGTATATTCAGAGTGTGTGTGTGCGTGCCTATATGCATGTGTGGTTGTGTGCACATGCGTGTGCATTTGTAAGAACTCGATTGTCAAGCCCTGTGATGTGCAATGGCTACTCCACATTAAAAGTATAACCGACAGGCACCTTCCAACCCTCAGGAGAAGCAAGTCATTGTCTATTCCAAGGTTCTTTCTCAGTGTTCCTGGTACTTGGGTAAGATTCAGCAACATGTACATTTTGAGCTGACCATTGAGTTTTTGGTTCATGTGATTCAAATCTACACAGTCCAAATACTGCAGATGCTGGAAATCTGAAATTAAAACAGAAAGTGCAGGAGATTGTCAGCAAGTCAGGCAGCATCTGTGGAGAGAAAATCTGAGTTAACGTTTCAGGTCCAACCCTGTCTTTTCATTGCCTCCGGCAGCCTGGGTCTTGTCCTCCAGGAAGCAATTTCATAACTCTTGCATTTCTTCATCCCTTTAAGCTCTTTCTTTAAACAAATGTCTTTATTTTACATTTGATCACCTCAACGACACAGTGACATGGAGTCCACATTGCTCTGATCAGGCTTCTAATGCAACTTAGGAAAGGTTATTTGACTAATGCAAGTTTGTATTGTTCATTGTCTACCGTTTATTGAAGGTGAACACTACCCACCTCTCAGTCTCCATCCAAAAGGCAAGATACTGCAGATGCTGGAAATCTGAATTAAAAGTTATAATGGACAGTGTAATGAATTGAGAGAGGGAGATAATTAACTGACAGGGCAAGGAAATGATTTGATTCAATTCATGTTAAGCATTAAGAGAAAAAGCGTTCTAATTGCCTTTAACTAGCAATTTTGTAATAATAGGAATACTTAAAAAAATTGGAGTATTAGAGAGAAGTTGATGAATGACAGACAGCATGTTCTTTTCTACTTGTTCATGCTTCTCTTGTGTTTGCATAGTGGTACAGCCGGTTGATCTGCAGCCTTACAGCTCTGGCCAAGCAGGTACAATCCTGACCTCTGGTGCTGTCTGTGTGGAGTTTGCATGTTCTGCCTATGACTGTGTGGTTTTCCTTCGGGTTGCTCCAGTTTGTAAACCACACCCCAAAGCTGGTTGGTAGGTTATTGGCTGTTGCAAATTGCCCCTTGTGAGGGTGGGTGATAAAGGAATTAGACGGGAGTTAATGGTCATAAGTGAGGATTGATGGGATTGCTCTGAGATCTGGCATGGATTTAATGGGCCAAATGGCCTCCACATCATAAGAAAAATATAAATTTCAGCTCATAAGTATATAAGAGAAATTTTCTTCTGTTGTTAACAACTTGGATATCTTCATTAGTCACATGTCACACAGTGAACTACATCTTTTGCAGCGAGTGCTCTGGGGGCAGCCCGCAAGTGTCGTCACACTTCCAGCACCAACATAGCATCACAAGATCACAAGACAAAGGAGCAGAAGTAGTCCATTCGGCCCATTGAGTCTGCTCCATGAACTAAGCTAAATTATTCCTATCTAGCCCCAATTTCCAGCCTTATCCCCATATCCCTTGATACCTTGACTAATTAGATACCTGTCAATCTCCTCCTTAAACACCCCCAGTGATCAGGCCTCCACAGCTGTACATGGCAAAGAATTCTATAAATCCATGACCCTCTGGCTAAAGAAATTTCTCCTCATTTCTGTTCTAAACGGGTACCCTGTATTTCTAAGACTGTGCCTTCTAGTCCTGGACTCACTGACCAAGAGAAACAGCTTAGCCACATCTACTCTGTCCAGTCCTTTCAACATTTGAAATGTTTCTATGAGGTCCCCTCTCATTCTTCTGTACTCCAGTGAGTACAGTCCAAGAGCTGACAAAAGCTCATCGTATGTAAGCCCTTTCATTCCTGGAATCATCCTTGTAAATCTTCTCTGAACCCTCTCCAACATCAGTACACCCTTCCTAAGATAAGGGGCACAAAACTGCACACAGTATTCCAAATGAGGTCTCACTAGTGCCCCATAGAGCCTCATCAACACTTCCTTACTTTTATGCCAACACCTTCCTAACTTGTACGTCTTTGGAATGTGGGAGGAAACCAGAGCACCTGGAAGAAACTAAAGGAAGACTTCTTTCACAACCTCAAGCTGCTTTAGAGTGCTTCACAGTTCAAGAACCACATTTGAAGTCATAGAATCATATAACACGGAAACAGGCTCTTCGGCCCAACTGGTCCATTCTATCCAAAGTGTCCCATTTTCCAGCATTTGGCCCATAACCTTCTGAACCTTTCCAACTGATTTTTAAAGTTGTTATTGTACCACTTCCTCTGGCAGCTGATTCCATATACATCCTACCTTTTGTGTAAAAAAGTTGCCTTCAAGTTCCTACTAAATCTTTCCCCTCTCACCTTAAACATATGCCCTTGATTCCCCAACCCCAGAAAAAAGACTGAGTACAATCACCCTATCTACATCCCTCAAATGTAGTCACCGCTGCAATGTTGGAAGCAAACACAACCATGTATTAATGGTGGATAATCTTATTTTAGTGATATTGAGGGATATATCCCAGTAAGGACACATAGAAACATAGAAAAACTACAGCACAATTCAGGCCCTTTGGCCCACAAAGCTGTGCCGAACATGTCCTTACCCTAGAAATTACTAAGCTTACCCATAGCCCTCTATTTTTCTCAGCTCCATGTACTTATCTAACAGTCTCTTAAAAGACCCTATCGTATCCACCTCCACCACTGTTGCCGGCAGCCCACTCCACGCACTCACCACTCTCTGAGTAAAAAACTTACCCCTGACATCTCCTCTATATCTACTCCCCAGCACCTTAAACCTATGTCCTCTTGTGGCCACCAATTCAGCCCTGGGGAAAAGCTTCTGACCATCTACCCGATCAATACCTCTCATCATCTTATATACCTCTATCAGGTCCCCCCTCATCCTCCATTGCTCCAAGGAGAAAAGTCCAAGTTGCCTCAACCTGCTTTCATAAGGCATGCTCCGCATCCCAGGCAGCATCCTTGTAAATCTCCTCTGCACCCTTTCTATGGCTTCCACATCCTTCCTGTAGTGAGGTGACCAGAAATGAGCACAGTACTCCAAGTGGGGTCTGACCAGGGACCTATATAGCTGCAACAATACCTCTCGGCTCCAAAATTCAATTACCCGATTGATGAAGGACAATACACCATTTGCCTTCTTAACCACAGAGTCAACCTGCGCAGCCTCTTTGAGCATCCTATGGACTCAGACCCCAAGATCCCTCTGATCCTCCATACTGCCAAGAGTCTTACAATTCAGAATATATTCTGCCATCAAATTTGACCTACCAAAATGAACCACTTCACACTTATCTGGGTTGAACTGCATCTGCCACTTCTCAGCCCAACTTTGCATCTTATCTATGTCCCTCTGTAACCTCTGACAGCCCTCCAAACTATCCACAACACCCCCAACCTTTGTGTCATCCTCAAACTTACTAACCCACCCCTCCACTTCCTCATCCAGGTCATTTATAAAAATCACAAAAAGCAAGGGTCCCAGTACAGATCCTTGAGGTACACCACTGGTCACCAATCTCCAAGCAGAATACGACCCTTCAACAACCACCCTTTGCCTTCTGTGGGCCAGCCAGTTCTGAATCCACACTGCGATGTCCCCTTGGATCCCATGCCTCCTTACTTTCTCAATAAGGCTTGCATGGCGTAACTTATCAAATGCCTTGCTGAAATCCATATACACTACATCTACTACTCTCCCTTCATCAATGTGTTTAGTCACATCCTCAAAAAATTCAATCAGGCTCGAAAGGCAGGACCTGCATTTGACAAAGCCATGCTGACTATTCCTAATCATATTATACCTCTCCAAATGTTCATAAATCCTGCCTCTCAGGATCTTCTCCATCAGCCTACCAACCACTGAGGTGAGACTCACCGGTCTATAATTTCCTGGGCTATCCCTACTCCCTTTCTTGAATAAGTGAACAACATCCGCAACCCTCCAATCTTCTGGAACCTCTCCTGTCTCCATCGATGATGCAAAGATCATCGTCAGAGGCTCCACAATCTCTTCCCTCGCCTCCCACAGCAGCCTGGGGTACATCTCATCCGGTCCCGGCGACCTATCCAACTGGATGCTTTCCAAAAGTTTCAGTACCTCATCTTTCCTAATATCTACATGCTCAAGCTTTTCGGCCCACTGCAAGTCCCCACTACAATCCTCCAGATCTTTTTCCGTAGTGAATACTGACGTAAAGTATTCATTAAGTACCTCCGCTATTTCTTCCGGATCCATACACATTTTCCCATTGCTGCACTTGAGAGGCCCTATTCTTTGGCATCTTATCCTCTTGCTCTTCACATACCTGTAGAATGCCTTGGGGTTTTCCTTAATCCTGCCCACCAAGGCCTTCTCATGCCCCCTTCTGGCTCTCCTAATCTCCTTCTTAAACTCCTTCCTATTAGCTTTATACTCTTCCAGATCTCTAACATTATCTAGCTCTCTGTACCTGTAAGATTTTCTTTTCCTTTTGACTAGATTTATTATAGCCTCTGTACACCACAGTTCCTGTATCCTCTCGTTACTCCCCTGTCTCATTGGAACATGCCTATCCAGAACTCCACACAAATATCCCCTGGATATTTGCCACATATCTTCCGTACTTTTCCCTGAGAACATCTGTTCCCAATTTAATCTTCTAATTTCCTGCCTGAGAGCCTCATAATTCCCTTTACTCCAAGTAAACATCTTTCTAGTCTGTCTGATCCTATCTCTCTCCAGTGATAACGTAAAGGAGATAGAATTATGATCACTATCACCAAAATGTTCACCCACTGAGAGATCCGACACCTGACCGGGTTCATTTCACAATACCAAACCAAGCACAGCCTCTCCTCTTGTAGGCCTATCTACATATTGTGTTAAGAATCCTTCCTGAACACGCTTAACAAACTCCTCCCCATCTAAACCCCTCACTGTCTGGAGATGCCAATCGATGTTTGGGAAATTAAAATCTCCCATCACAACAACTCTGTTATTCTCACACCTTTCTAGGATCTGATTCCCTATCTGCTGCTCAATATCCCTGTCACTATTGGGCGGCCTATTAAAAACACCCATTAAGAACACCTCTTCCTGTTCCTAACCTCCACCCACAGAGACTCCGTAGACAGTTCCTCAATGACGTCCACCTTTTCCACAGCCGTGACACTATCTCTGATCAACAGTGCCACTCCCCCACCTCTTTTACCTCCCTCCCTGTCCTTTCTGAAACATCTAAAACCCGGCACTTGAAGAAACCATTCCTGTCCCTGAGCCATCCAAGTCTCCTTAATGGCCACCACATCATATCTCCAAGTATTGATCCAAGCTCTAAGCTCATCCACCTTGTTCACAATACTCCTGGCTTTAAAATAGACACATCTCAAACCTGTCTGAGCACGTCCCTTCTTTATCACATGGACAGCAACTCTCATTCTTTCCTTGATTACAAGACTGATTACAATTCAAAGATCTTTAAATGAATCAAAATCAGAATTAGAATCAGGTTTATTATCACTGACTTATATGTCATGAAATAAGTTGTTTTGCGGCAGCAGTACAGTGCGAAGACATAAAATTACTGTAAATTACAAAATAAATTAATAGTGCAAAAAGAAGGAATAACGAGGTAGTGTTCATGGGTTCATGGACCGTTCAGAAATCTGATGGCGGAGGGGAAGAAGTTGTTCCTGAATCGCTGAGTGTGGGTCTTCAGGCTCCTCCCCGATGGTAGTAATGAGCAGAGAGCATGTCCCAGGTGGTGAGGGTACTTAGTGGTGGATGCTGCCTTCTTGAGGCACCGCCTCTTGAACATGTCCTCAACGGTGGGGAGAGATGTGCCCACGGTGGAGCTGGCTGAGTTGACAACCCTCTGTAGCCTCTTGCAATCCTGTACATTGGAGCCTCCACACCAGGCTGTGATGCAATCAATAAGAATGCTCTCCACCGTACATCTATAGAAATTTGGTGACATACCAAATCTCCTCAAACTCCTGACGAAGTACAGTCATGTCTTCTTCGTGATTGCATCAATGTGTTGGGCCCAGGATAGATCCTCCAAAATGTTGACTCCCAGGAACTTGAAGCTGCTCACCCTTTTCACTGCTGACTGCTCAATGAGGATTGGTGTGTGTTCTCCTGACTTCCCCTTCCTGAAGTCCTCAGTCAATTCCTTGGTCTTGCTGATATTGAGTGCGAGGTTACTGTTGTGACTCCACTCATCCAGCCGATCTATCTCATTCCTGTACGCCTCCTCGTCACCATTTGAGATTCTACCAACAACAGTAGTGCCATCGGCAGATTTATAGATGGCATTTGAGATGTGCTTGGCCACACAGTCGTGAGTGTAGAGAGAGTAGAGCAGTGGGCTAAGCACACATCCTCGAGGTGCGACTGTGTTGATTGTCAGCGAGGAGGAGATGATGTTACTGATCTGCACTGACTGTGGTCTCCCGATGAGGAAGTCAAGGATTCAGTTGCAGAGGGAGGTGCAGAGGCCTAGGTTTTGAAGCTTGTTGATTAGTACTGATACAATGATGATGTTGAACGCCAAGCTGTAATTGATAAACAGCAGCCTGACATAGGTTTTGCTGTTGTTTAGGTGCTCCAAAGCCGAGTGGAGAGCCAGTGAGATTGTGTCCGCTGTAGACCTGTTGTGGCAGTAGGCAAATTGCAGCGGGTCCATATCCTTGCTCAGGCAGGAGTTAATTCTAGCCATAGCCAACTTCTCGAAGCACTTCATCACAGTAGATATGAGTGCTACAGGGCTATAGTCGTTGAGGCAGTTCACTCACTCTGCCCTTCTTGAGCACCGGTATAATTGCTGTCCTTTTGAAGCAGGCAGGAACCTCTGAGTGCAGCAGTGAGAGGTTGAAGATGTCTTTGAACACAACAGCCAGTTGGTCGGCACAGATTTTCAGTACCCTCCAGGTACACTGTCGATGCCCGATGCCTTGAATGTAAAAGGCATTGCATAAAGCCTTTATTTCATTTTTTTGAAATAATTCCATGAGATTGTTTAAGCCCACCTGTGATTTAGAGTCTTCACTGAAGAATAGTCATCCTCTGAGAGTGCAGTATTCCCACTACACTAATCCAGAGTGTATGCATTGACTCTGCAGTGGGATTTGAACTTAGAGGCAAGTCCGGTCCCATTGAGCAATGTTTGGGTCTCACATGTATTTACCATTTCATGAGATAACATTGAATGTGTACAAAATCCAGATCAGTCCCAGCGAAGCATTGTGACCTGTCCTTGGACATGACCAGCAGTGGCTGAACCACAGTATTAGAGAGCATTTGGACCCCTATAAAGCATTGGTTGGGCCAGAGTCTGAGTCTTGTGTTCAGTTCTGGCAACACACTCTTGGAAATACAACATTAGCTAGGACAGTACAGCACAGCAACAGGCCCTTCAGCTCACAATGTCTGTGCCAAACACAATACTGAATTAAACTAACTCGCCTCTGCCTGTGCATGATCCATATCGCTCCACTGCATATTCATGTGTCTAACAGCCTTTTAAACATCACTATTGTATCTGCCTCCACCACCAGCCCTGGCAGGGCATTCCAGGCACCCACTGCTCTCTGTGTAAAAAAACTTGCCCCACACATCTCCTTTAAACTTTCCCCCTCTGACCTTAAGTGCATGCCCTCTCGTATTTGACATTTCGACCCTGTACTGTTCTGTTTCTGTACTTATGATATAAGTTTTAAGGTGGAGTGTAAGGGTAAGGAGGGAAAGAATGAGGAAAGTCCAAAGGATGAAAGACGGTAGAGATGGATTTGGTGAGTAACTAAAGGTAGATCTGGAGGAGGTGAAGGTGGAGAAACAGAATAATAAATAGAAATTACCAACAGTAAGATCAAACTGTAAATGGTGTAGATGTAAAACAAAAATATCTTGATTATTCATAATTGTTGAATCCACCAATGAGTCCTGAAGGTTGTATTGTGCCCCATCAGAAGGTAGGGTGCTGTTCCTCAAGCTTACATTGACAGAATATAAAATAGAATATAAGTATATGTAGTTATATTTAAAGGAGGCTACGGTACATCTGTATAAGACATTGATTAGGCCACAGCTGGAGTAGTGTATACAGTTCTGATCATCACACTATAGGAAGGATGTGATTGCACTGGAGAGGGTGCAGAGGAGATTCACCAGGATGTTGCCTGGGATGAAATGTTTCAGTTATGAGGAGAGACTGGACAGGCTGGGTCCATTTTCCTTGGAGCAGAGGAGGCTGAGGGGGGACCTTGTAGAAGTATACAATATTATAGAACATGGAGCATAGAACAGTAGAGCACAGAACAGGCCCTTCGGCCCACAATGTTGTGCTGACATAGCTAATCCCTCCTACCTACAGAATGCCCATATCCCTCCATTTTCCTCTCATTCATGTGTCTATTCAAGCCCCTCTTAAAAGCCCCCAATGAGTTTGCCTCCACCACCCTATCAGGCAACGCATTCCAGGCATCCACTACTCTCTGAGTAAAAAACATACCCCTCACATCTGTTCTGAACCTACCTACTCTCACCTTATATGCATGCCCTCTAGTATTGGATCACTCAATAATGGGAAAAAGATATTGTTTGTCCACCTTATCTATGCTCCTCATAATTTTATACACTTCCAACAGGTCAGCTCTCAGACTCCACCACACCAGAGAAAAGAGCCCAAGTTTGTCCAGCCTCTCCTGATAGCACATGCCCTCTAATCCAGGCAACATCCTCATAAACCTCCTCTGCACCCTCTTTAAAGCCTTGACATCTTTTCTGCAGTGAGGTGACCAGAATTGTACGCCATAGTCTAAGTGTGGCCTAACCAGAGTTCTACAGAGATGCATCATTATGAGGGACAGGGATAGGGTAGATAGTAGGAAACTTTCCCCCAGGACAGAGTTACCTATAACCAGAGGACACAGGTTTAAGGGAAGGAATAGGCAATTTTGAGGGGATTTGAGGAAGAAATCCTTTCTCTTGAAGAAATCCACACTCTTGGCAGTGTGGAGGATCAGAGGGATCTTGGGGTCCGAGTCCATAGGACGCTCAAAGCGGCTGCGCAGGTTGACTCTGTGGTTAAGAAGGCATATGGTGTATTGTCCTTCATCAATTGGGGAATTGAATTTAGGAGCCGTGAGGTATTGTTGCAGCTATATAGGTCCCTGGTCAGACCCCACTTGGAGTATTGTGCTCAGTTCTGGTCGCCTCACTACAGGAAGGATGTGGAAGCCATAGAGAGGGTGCAGAGGAGATTTACAAGGATGCTGCCTGGAATGCGGAGCATGCCTTATGAAAGCAGGTTGAGGGAACTCGGCCTTTTCTCCTTGGAGAGACGGAGGATGGAGGGGACCTGATTGAGGTGTATAAGATGACGAGAGGTATTGATAGGGTAGATAGTCAGAGGCTTTTCCCCAGGGCTGAATTGGTGGCCACAAGAGGACATAGGTTTAAGGTGCTGGGGAGTAGATATAGAGGAGATGTCAGGGGTAAGTTCTTTACTCAGAGAGTGGTGAGTGCGTGGAATGGGCTGCCAGAAACGGTGGTGGAGGCGGATACGATAGGGTCTTTCAAGAGACTGTTAGATAGGTACATGGAGCTGAGTAAAATAGAGGGCTATGGGTAAGCCTAGTAATTTCTAAGGTAGGGACATGTTTGGCACAACTTTGTGGGCTGAAGGGCCTGAATAGTGCTGTAATTGTTCTATGTTCTATGTTCTAAGAATTTTTTCAGCCAGAAGTTGTTTGGAGTCTGCCTAAGGGTGTGTCAGAGGCACTATTTAAGAAGTATTTAACTAAGCTCCTGAAATATAATGACATAGAAGATTGGGAACTGGAACATGGGATTAGTATAGGTAGGTACTTAATGGGTGGCAATGAGATGGTGAATCAAAGGATCTGTATCTGTGCTGTGTGGCTTCATGATGAATTGGGAAGCTGAAGACTGATGGGTCAGAATGGAAGTGGGCTGGAGAATTAAAGTAGCAGTTATCTGTGGGCTGGGGTGACACTTGTGGACTAAGCACTGGTGCTCTGCAAGGCAGTCACCCAATCTGCCTTTGGTTTCTCCAATGTGGCATCAACCACATTGTGAGATCCAAATGCACCACAGTAACTTAGGAGTTAATCATTACCCTGCCTGGGAGCACTTTTGATTTCCTGGACAAAAGGAGGGCGGGAGGTTAAAGGGGGAGAGGCTGCATCTCCTGCAGTTCTGCAAGAACGTGCTGGGGGAAGGGGAGTGCTGATGGAAGGTGTCCTGGAGGGAACAATCTTTTCAGAAAGACACAAGGGGCAAGGAGAGGATGATGTGTCTGGTGATGTATTAAGTAGGAAGAGTTAGAACTTATGGAAGACAAATCGTAATGAGTGGGGGCACCTGTGTAATCATGGAGTCATAGAGGCCCTTCAGCCCAACTCGTCCATACCGACCAAGGTTCCTACCTGAGCTAGTCCCATTGGCCTGCATTTGGCCCATACCAAACTTTCCTATCCATGTACTTGTCTGAATGTCTCGTGAACACTGTAATTGTACCCACCCCTCCCACTTCCTCTGGCAGCTCATTCCACATACCCACCAACCTCTTTGTGGAAAAGTTGCCCTCAGATCCCTTTTAAATCTTTCCCCTCTCACCTTAAACCTTTACCCTCTCGTTTTGGACTCCACTACCATGGAGAGAAACCTGTGACCATTCACTTGATCTGTGCCCTTCACGACTTTATAAACCTCTATCAGGTCACCCCTCATCCTCCTACACTCCAACCTGAGCTCCCGCCCCCAACTCAACCCCTCACCTCGAGGCCCAGTGGCTCCTACTTCTCGCGCAACTAAAATGCGTTTTTAATTTTGTCCAAAAGCAAGATTACAAAAATATAAATCAATGGCAGTAACATAGACAGTGTTTCTGTGCTGGGACTCAGCGAACAGGAAAGGGAGTGAGGAAAGCCCTCGGCATTCAGGCGGTCCTCTCTGACTGACCGCTGTGATTGTCTCCCTGAGGGGCAGGGTGTAGGAGTGTAACTTCACCACTCACAAATATCCTTGGCAACCCCATGTCTGTCAAACCTTTTTCCCCAGGATCTCGCCTGGAGGAAATACTGCTGAACTTGGCTATATTGGGCTCCCAGGAGCAGCAGCAAGCTGGCACAAGGAGAGTTGTTTCCCTGGAATTTAGGAGGCTAAGGGCTGATGAACAATACCATCAACTTATTACTGGGCAGATGGAGGGAAACTATTTCAGCTGGGTGCAGAGTTATAAAGAGTCATGGAGTTGTAGAGAAATACGGCATGGAAACAGGTCCTTCGGCCCACTGAGTTTGTGCCAACTATCAAGCACCCATTCACCAATCCTATCCTAACCCATTTTATTCTCCATTCATTCCCATCAACTCCTCTCAGATTTTACCCCTCACCTAAACACTAGGGACAATTTACAGTGGACAATTAACCTACCAACTTGCATGTCTTTGGGATGTGGGAGAAAACTGGAGCACTCGGGGGAAACACATGCGGTCACAGGGAGAACGTGCAAACTCCACACGGACAGCACTGGAGGTCGGGATTGAACCTGGGTTGCTGGCACCAAGAGGCAGCGGCTCTACCTGCTGTGCTACTGTGCCAGTTGGGACCTAATTTCAGGAAAGACGTTCAGTAGAACATCTACATGCAGAGGATGGTGGGGATAGGTCTACAAATGGCAATTGATGCAGAGAGCAGTGCAGTTGTTAGTGTGAAGTCACTGGGATCTTGTACCCAGTGGGATTAAGACCATGGCTTCAGGAATCACAGTCCAATGTACAGTGAAGGTTTGAGCAAACTCACCAGCACTCAGAAAATCCAACAACCTTGTCTGTTTATTCCAATCGTTCTCTGAACTGACTCTGGAACTGGTGTGAGCTTCATTACAGGGAGGATTGGTGATCCAAACCTCTTACGGGACCCCCTAATGTTTTGTCCGGGCATTTCAAATAAAACTGGCAGTTGCACCCTCTGAGGGCAAACACTTCACACTCCCCCAAGTCTGGAAGCCAGACACTATCCCCTCCTGGCCACCCCCCAAGAGCCTCTGTGTTTCAAGTTCACTTGCAGGTACCTGCCACGAACAAGGGTGACATCTGGGTGGGAGATCAGGGCAGGGATGGTGATTCGCAGGACCATGGAAGGTTTTGTGTCTGCATAGGCTCTTTAACGGAGCTTATTGAGGTAACTGGTCAAGGTAACTGGAGGAGTCCATGGGCCAGTGGTAGAGACAGATAGCTAATGTATCTCCTGAAATGGAAATAAAGAAAGGAAGACGCAGGGATGGATCAGGTGCAAGTGAGAAATGGCAGAAAAGGTGATGAAACTCTTCATTCTCAGTGAGAGGAGGAGAAGTTTAAGGGTTATTTTATCTATGACTTTTCCCTGTTCTAATGGAAGGTCATTGACCTGAACATTAGCTTTATTCCTACCTTCACAGATGCTGCTCATTCTGTTGTATCTCAGGTTTCCAACAGCTGCAGTATTTTGATTTGGATTATTTTGTGGTCTTGCATTCTTTTACATAATTAAGAGGTGCTTAGTACTTGGATCGTTCAAGGATTGTTGTTTTCAAAGGGCAACACAGTGATGCAGCTGTTACAGTGAGCGAGGTTCGATCCTGATTTCAGGCACTGTTTGTGTGGAGTTTGCATGTTCTCCCTGTGACCGTGTGGATTTCTCTGGGTGCTCCGGTTTCTTCCCACATCCAAAAGGTGTGTTAGCATGTTAATTGGCTGCTGTAAGTTACCCTTCTGTGTAGATTAATGAGAAAAACCAGAGGGGAACTGATGGGCATGTGTGAAAGAGAATAGGTTTCAGGGGTTCAGGTATATCAGGGGATGGGGGAATAGGACGAATGAGGCTGCTCATCCAGAAGCCAGCATGTACCAAATAGGCCGAATGGCCTCCTTCTGTGTCATTACAAGATAAGATAGCTCTGAGACCGTAGAATCTTCTCGAAGAACTTGCTGTTTTGTGGAATTCATGGCTGTCTTCCCACTCCTTACAGTGTGCACACAATCTCCACTGTAGCCAAGCAGACGGAAGAGGGTAATCCACCAGGCCAAGGCACTAATTATAGTCAGACCATGGCAGGTCCAAAGAAGACATGAAGCAAGGGGTAATAACTTAAAGGGGATTGGGCAGGAGGTACAGAAGCCTGAAGTCCCACACCACCAGGTTCAAGAACAGCTGCTTCCTGTCAATCATTCGGTTCTTGAACCAACCTGGACAATCCTAATCACTACAGTTTAGCAACACTATGATCACTTTGATCACTTTGTGCTAAAATGGACTTTTTTTTGTCCTAATTGCATTCTTTCTTCTAAAAATCTATAATTTATGTTTAATTTATGTTTTTCTTGTGAATGCTGCTTATCTGATGCTCCGTGCCTGTGCTGCTGCTGCAAGTGAGTTTCTCATTGCACCTGTGCGTACATGGACTTGTGCACGTGACAATAAACCCGACTTTGACTTTGACTTTGATCTACTGCGGGTAGTTCCAACTGTGAGACCTGGCTAGGCAGTCTGCAAATTTATATTCATTGTGAACTTTTTCTTCTCCTGCATGTGTGAGTGAAGTTAGAAGTGGCATCCAATGGTGCATGGCCATGCAGCAGGTCCAAGAATGGGCCATAAACACCCGCAGGGAGATGCTACTGAAGGGATGTGCTTCCCTTCGCTGCAAGTCTCACCACCATGTCACAGCCGGCCCCTGTGTCCAGCCTCCACCTCCCACCCCAAGCCAATTATAGCTTCCTCCTCTAATGTCCTAATTCAATCCTCATTTACCTGTTTGCCAACTTAGCCAACACTCTCCCAACCTCACAGTGCCCAAACACCTCACCACTGGAAAGGGGCATCTGCCAAGTGGGAGGCCTTTGAAAGTGTGATGTCAAGAGTTCAGAGCCTGCATGTTCCTGCTAGGATGAAGGGCAAGGCTGGTAGATTGTGGGAACCCTGGTTGACAAGAGATATTGAAGCTCTGGTTAAGACAAAGAGGGAGGCATGCACTACATGTAAGCACTTGGGCACCAGTGAATCTCTTGATGACTGCAAGGAGTGTAGGACTGCACTTAAGAGAGAAGTTAGGAGGGTAAAAAGAGGATATGAGAAGGATCTGGCAGGCAAGGCGAGGTAAAATCCCAAAAGAGTTAAAAGGTGGCTAGGGAGAGAATACGCCCCTTTAAATATCAGCATGGCTGTCTGTCTGTGGAACCAAAGGAAATGGGAAACATTTTTAATGAATATTTTTCATCAGTTTTTATTGTGGATAAAATGATTGAAGCTAAGGAAATGGGGGAAATGAGGGGTGTTGTCTTAGACCACATACAAATTAGCAGGAAGAGGTATTAGAGGTCTTAAAGAGCATTAAGGTGGATGAATCCCCAGGGCCCGAACTAATGCATTCTTGGACCCTATGGGAAGCTGGAGAAGAAATTGCAGAGGCCCTTGCAGAGACTTTTGCTTCATCTCTGGCCACAGGTGAGGTTCTGGAGGACTGGAGAGTGGCTAATGTGGTACCATTGTTTAAATGGGTTGTAAAAATAAGCCAGGAAACTACAGGTCAGCGAGTCTGACATCGGTGGTGGGTAAATTGCTGGAGGGGATTCTGAGGGACAGAATCGAGCAACATTTGGAGAGACTGAGTCTGATTTGGGATAGTAAGCATAGCTTTGTGCATGAGAAGTTGTGTCTAACAAATCTCTTGGAGTTCTTCAAGGAGGTAACCAAGAGAGTAGATGAATGTTATCTATATGGACTTCAGCAAGGCCTTTGACAAGATCCCCACATGGCAGGCTAGATCGCATGGGATCCAGGGGGACATCATGGATTGGACACATAATTGGCTCAGTGGTAGGAAGCAGAGGGTGATGGTCAAGGGTTGTTTGTCAGACTGGAGGCCTGTGTCTAGTGGTGTGCTACAGGGGTCACTGCTGGGACCTTTGTTGTTTCTAATTTATACAAATAATTTCGATGTAAATGTACAAGGCATGGTTAGTAAATTTGTGGATGATAATAAAATAGGTGGTGTTGTAGATAGTGTAGAACATTATGATCAGCTGGGTTTGTGGGCTGAGGATTGGCAAATGGCTTTCAATCCAGATAAATGTGAGGTATTACATTTTGGGCAATCAAACCAGTGAATAGTCAGGCCCTGGGGAGTTTTATGGAACAGAGGGACCTAGGAGTGCCAGTGCATAGTTCACTGAAGGTGGTGTGACGGGTGGATAGGGTGATGAAGAAGGGATTTAGCACGTTGGCCTTCATCAGTCAGGGCACAGAGTATAGGAGTTGGGTAGTTACGTTGCAGTTATATAAGACATTGGTGAGGCCGCACTTGGAGTATTGTTCGACAGTTTCAGTCACCCTGTTATAGGAAAGATGTTCTTAAACTCAAAAGAGTGCAGAAAAGATTTACCAGGACGTTGCCTGGACTTGGGGGCCTGAGTTACAAAGAGAGTTTGCGTAGACCAGGACTTTATCTCCGGAACGTAGGAGATTGAGGGGTGCCCTGATAGAGGTATATAAGATCATGATGGGCATAGACAGGGTAAAATCACATTGTCTTTTTCCCAAGGAAGGGGCACTAAAAACAAGAGGGCATCGGTTTAAGAACAGAGGCAAGAGATTTAAAAGGGACATCAGGGGCAGCTTCTTCACACAAAGGGTGGTGCGTATTTGGAATGAGCTGCCAGAAATAGTGGTTGAGGCAGGCACATTAGCAACATTTAAAAGCCATCTAGATAAGTACATGGATAGGAGAGCTTTAGAGGGCTATGGGCCAAATGCAGGCAGATGGGACCAGCTCCCTGGGCAACACACTCAGCATGGACGAGTTGGGCCGAAGGGCCTGTTTCCATGCTGTATGACTCTATGAGTCTATCAGTCCATTCTGTGATCTGAAGCCTACCTCAACAAGTGTGTCATACCTACAGAGGACCTTGAATCATGTATCCAATCACATCCAGCAATTGCTTTTCTGATTAAATTCTACTGCACAGGACACATAAATGTTGCAAACAGAATTTCAGCGCCTCTATCTTTTTTTCAAAGAAATTACGGGATATACAATTAAATTTTAAACAAGACTATCCTTTTAATTCATTTCTAATTTTCAGCTCCAGTAACTGCACACTGTAGAATGAGCTTGGAGCTGAGATCTCGCAATTGTCTTCTATGTGCCAGATGTATTTGTTTTACGGAAGACTTCATTACAGCTGTTTTAATTTGGGTTACGTTCTTTTAATTACTCCACAGAGGAAAAGAGCCCAGTGAAATCAACTCAATCAGCATTGGCTTGCCAACAAGAGTTCACCTTGAGTAGAAAGCAATGCTCTCGGGGACTGGAAACATCTGATTAATTTGTGAATATCAATTATGCTCACAGGGTTTGACCTAACATTGTTGCTGTTTCTCTTTACACATCTGATTTGAAAATCACAATGTTGAAGTTGTCATCAATGACATTTCAATTCTGCCAACAGCCTAAAGACATATGCAACATACGAAATAGAAACCTCAGTCCCCATCCACCCCTTGTCTGCCCTGATCTTCTACCTCAACACTAGTTTCCTGCTTCGTCCCCATGTTCAAAAATCAATCACCCCACTAGAGGAAAGATGTGGAAGCCATAGAGAGGGTGCAGAGGAGATTTACAAGGATGCTGCCTGGAATGCAGAGCATGCCTTATGAAAGCAGGTTGAGGGAACTCAGCATTTTCTCCTTGGAGAGACAAAGGATGAGGGGGGACCCGATTGAGGTGTATAAGATGATGAGAGGTATTGATAGGGTAGATAGTCAGAGGCTTTTCCCCAGGGTTAAATTGGTGGCCACAAGAGGACATAGGTTTAAGGTGCTGGGGAGTAGGTATAAAGGAGATGTCAGGGGTAAGTTTTTTACTCAGAGAGTGGTGAGTGTGTGGAATGGGCTGCCGGCAACAGTGGTGGAGGCTGATACGATACAAGACTGTTAGATAGGTACATGGAGCTGAGTAAAATAAAGGGCTATGGGTAAGCCTAGTAAGTTCTAGAGTAGGGACATGTTCAGCACAGCTTTGTGGGCTGAAGGGCCTGAATTGTGCTGTAGTTTTTCTATGTTCTATGTTCTAATCAGTCTCTAATCGGAATGAACTCAACGACTCAGCCTCCTCAATCCTCCAAAGACTCACCACCCTCTGAGTGAAAAAAGTATCACTTTGTTGCAGTCCATCGCGGCGATCCCAACCATGCATGACACCAGATCCAGCAATATGGATAACTTAACTGCATTGTGCGGTGGTCCAACAAGCTGCAGGAGGCAAGGGCAATAAATGCTGCTCTTGCCAACGACAAACACATCCTGCGAATGAATATTAGTCATGTTAATTGACGTCAGGCATCTGTAATGGCGATGCCCTCAGCTGGATCCCAAGGTAAATAAACCCACTAAGTGCTGTCGGTTGCCCTGCTCTGTACTAAGCTTGAGTCCACTATCCATAAGACCATATGATATAAGAGCAGAATTAGGTTATTTGGCCCATCGAGTCTGCTCCACCATTCAGTCATGGTCATTTCTTTTTCAACCCCATTCTCCTGCCTTTTCCCTGTAACCCTTAACCCCCTTACCAATCATGAATCTATCAATTTCTGCCTTAAGTACACCCAGTGCCTTGGCCTCCACCACCCTCTGTGGCAACAAATTCCACAGACCCACCACCCTTTGGCTGAAGAAATTCCCTTTACTCTGAGTCTATGCCCTTGCATCCTCAACTCTCCTACTGATGGAAACATCCTCTCCATGTCCACTCTGTCTGGGCCTTTCAATATCTGGTAGGTTTCAATGAGATCTCCCCTCTTCTGAACTCCATCAAGTACAGGCCCAGAGACATCAAACGCTCCTCATACGTTAAGCCTTTCGTTCCAGGGATCATTCTTGTGAACCTCCTCTGGACCCTCTCCAGGGCTGGCACATTTTTCCTTAGATACGGGGCCCAAAATTTCTCACAATATTCCAAATGTGGTCTGATCAGTGCATTATGAAGCCTCAGCAGTACATCCTTGCTTTTATATTCTAGTCCTCGAAGATCTGGATACATGTCAATTATCTTCCACCATTCATAACTCGATGTGGTAGACAGCAGAGCCTCTGAGTAAACCCATCACAGCAGTCCATTGCTTGCTTCTGCTGGGTACTCTCAAATTTCCTCAAACTGCTAATGTCTTTGCAAAATAGAGCTTCAAATCCTATTTAATAAGGTGAATGCAAAGATATCAACTGAAACATCATTACTGCTGGTGTAGTTTTGGATTCCACCTCCAGCATCTGTCACATGGAGTTACATTTTGTAATTTGAACAACAAGTTATGAATTGTCTTGCAGACCCATGGGATCACAAAGGCTTTTACTGTTCTATGAATATGATGAGTGAATCGTGTTACAACAACCCTCCCACTCTACATGGTGTGAACTGTGATTTGTTTCATGAGATGTACTTTTGACTTTACAGCGTGACTTTAAGCATCATATAAATGCAGGTTTATCTTTCTGAGCATTGCCATTGCAAAGGCTCCTTGAGAAAAGCGGCGACCATTTCAGAAAAAGCAAAGTACAACTGAGTCTGCACTTGTGTGTTGATCATCAAACTAGGAAAATAAAGTGCACACATCCAATTGTTTTTGTTTGATTGAGTCTCAATGGGATGATGAGAAAATTATTAACCTCCAGACTAGCTGTTTCTATTTCCCATCCACAAACACCCTGATAATTTGAAGTTTGCCCATTTATAAACCCAAACAAATGAAATAATTAGTGTAAAATAATTACTCTGCTGTAGCATTGTTTTGTTACCAACTGTGAATCATACAGATTAATTAAAACAGCAAAAAAAAGTTTGGAGTAAAGTGGAAATTGAAGAGATTTACAATGGCATAATTGTTGTCCAATTTGCACCCAAACATTCCGTACAGTCCAGCAACACTAATTTGTAAAATTTACTCTTTGAGCTTTCATAGTCGTCGTGGCTATCCCTCGAGGTCGAGGATGATGGTCTTCATTCCGTTGATCTACTTATGGGCTCTCAAGTGGCTTATGAGTCCAATCTTGGCTCAGAAGGTTCTTCCGCATTCAGGACAGGTGGTTCCAGATGGCAGATCGGGCTTTGGTTGTTGCTGCCTCTCTTTCCATTTTCTTCTCTTTTCCTCTAATTCTGCACATCTGTCGGCTTCGAAGGTTGCTGTTCCTTCTTGGATGACGGTTTGCCAGAGTTTCCTGTCCTTGGCATTGGTTTCCCAATTGTTGATGTCGATGTTACATTTCTTCATGTTGGCTTTTAAGATGTCTTTGAACTTCTTCTTTTGTCTGCCTCTTTTACGTTTGCCAACTTTAAGCTGGGAGTAAAAGATTTGTTTCGGCAGACGTTTGTCTTCCATCCAAACAACATGACCGCTCCATCTTAGTTGGTTCTTGATAACGTAGGCTTCAATGCTTGTTGGTTTTGCTTCATTTAGCACGCTGACGTTGGTTCTTCTATCTTCCCAGCTGATATTTAAGATATTTTGAAGACAGCGTTGATGGAACTTTTCAAGTGCCTTCAGATGTCATCTGTATGTTGTCCAAGTTTCTGATGCATACAGGAGTGTTGGGATCACCACTGCTTTGTACACTAACATTTTAGTGTCTGTTCAGATGTCATGATCATGAAAGACTCTGGTTCGGAGACGTCCAAAAGCTGTTCCAGCGCATTTAAGATGATGTTGGATCTCATCATTAAGGTCGACATTGGAGGAGAGGTAACTTCCAAGATATGGGAAGTGGTCCACATTCTCCAGAGTTGTTTCACTAAGTTGGATTGATGGTTCTATCTGATTTGTCTCAGTTGGTGATGGTTGGTAGATGATCTGAGTCTTCTTGGAATTGATGGTAAGTCCAAGTTTTGTGTACGCATGGTTGAAGGCAGTCAGAATCTGATGTAGGTGGTTTTTTGAGAGAGCTGCAACACAGTTGTCGTCTGCGTATTGGAATTCGATGAGGGAACTCGTGGATGTCTTGTTTTTGGACTTGAGACAGGCAAGATTGAAAAGTCTGCCATCTGTTCTGTAGAAAATTTTGATTCCTCGGGGTAGATTGTCCTTGATAATGTGGATGATTGTCGCAATGAAGATGGTGAACAAAGTTGGGGCAATCACGCATCCCTGTTTTACTCCTGATTTGACTTGAAAAGGCTCACAGTTACTGTTGCTGACCATGACTGTGGCAAGCCTGCCATCATGGAGGAGTCTCAGGATTCGAATATACTTTTCAGGGCATCCATAGGTGGATAGGACATCCCATAGGAGTTCCCTTGGTACGGAGTCAAAGGCTTTGGTGAGGTCGATGAATGCCATGTACAAAGGTTGAAGTTGTTCACGACATTTTTCTTGCAGTTGTCGCATTGTGAAGATCATGTCGATTCTCCACGTGATGGTCTAAAACCGGCTTGTGTCTCCGGAAGGATCTTCTCGGCTAAAGACTTAAGCCGGTTGTTCATGATGCAGGTGAGGATCTTTCCTGCTGTTGCTAACAGGGAAATTCCATGATAGTTTCCGCATTCGGATCGATCACCTTTCCTTTTGTAGATGGTAACGATTGCTGAGTTTCTAACGTCTGCTGGTACATCTTCATTTATCCAGATCTTGATGAGAAGTTGATGCAGTTGGTAATGAATCAGGTTACCTCCAATTTTGTATACCTCAGCTGGTAGTCCATCGAGTCCAGCAGCCTTGTTGTTCTTCAAGGTTTTGATAGTTTCCTTGACTTGTTGGTATTTTGCTTAGGGAGTCCTCAACGGGCTGTTTTGGAATGTTGTTAATCATATTCCTGTCAAATGAGACGGTTTGATTTAGAAGGTCTTCAAAGTGCTCCCTCCATCTGGAATTGATGTCAGCATTGCTCTTCAGGATGGCTGAACCATCTTTGCTTTTGAGAGGAGCTTGACAGTGAGTAGATGGGTCAAAAATAGCTTTAGTTGCATTAAAAAAGCCTCGAGTGTCGTTGGCATCTGCTAGTTGTTGGATTTCCTGAGCTTCCATCCTCCACCACTGGTTTTTCAGGTTTCGGGTGCTCTTCTGGACTGCAGCCTTTCACGATAGCATTTCCTTTTAGTAGCCAATTGTTGGTCATTTTCTAAAGTGATGAATGCTTTTCTCTTTTCATTAATGAGTTGTTGGGGTAGTTTATCATTATCATCAAACCAATCCTGATGTTTTTTGTCTTGAACCCAATTGTTTCCTTGCAGGAACTTTATAGTAAGTGCAGTTTTAAGGACAGTCTTGGTTACATGTTTCCAAAGGAGACAAGTACACCTCTGATGCAATAATAAGGAATGGATGCAGCAAATTCTCCTCATGTCTGCTGCCATCCTCTACCCGCTTTCACTATGTTACCATGCCTTATTTCCCTTTTCCTCCAGAACCCATTGTAGCCCTGAAGGTTTACTTCTCCTTCCTGCCCTCCTTTAACCCAGTTTCCAATACACCATACCCAGCAAGTGAGTACAAATCCCTCCAATGCAACAGGGGAACTTAAATTCCAAATAATTGCACAGATCTGGAGCTTTTTAAAAGCTAATCTCAGAACCAGTAAGTACAAAACCCACCATCATTAGAATCACAACTGGTTCACTTATGTCCTCCGGGGGACATTAATCTGCTGTTCTGACTTGCATGTGACTCTGGGCCCATCAATCTGAACAGTCTCCTCAGCTCAGGGGCAATTAGTCATCGAGATATACAGCACAGAAACAGACCCTTCAGCCCACCGAGTCCATGCCAACCACCACCCAACCATTTACACTAATCATAATTAGAGATGGATAATTCAGAATAAATGTCAACATTGCCAGTAATCTCCATGTGCCATAAACACATACATTTAAAGAAACACCTTGTCAGCTTTACTGCCACTAAAATAGACATTTCAGCACTATGCTAATCAGCTTTTGTTTCTTCATCAACCTAATTTCTGGCTCCTTCTGTGTTGTTCATTTGATCCATTACTGTTTGCTGCCACTATCTTTCTGTGCACCTTGTCTCTCTGCTGCTCTGTACTACTGCTTGGTCCCCTGTCAGTTGTGGTATCAGGTCCTCCACATTTTCTGCAGTGGCTCTGCTCAATACAGAGACTGCGTTGTGCTCGGTACCTTTACGTTGGTCAAACTAATGTTCTTTCCCATTTTCGCAACGTTTATCTGAATTGAAATAGAATTTATGGCATATGTTTTCAATTTGCAGCTACATATTGTTTTAAAATGGCACACTATTTTTCAAATACTCCAGATCTGGTGTGGTATTGAAATCAATTGATGTGTTATTTTATAGCAACATTATTATTCAGTGTTTCATTCTGTGCTGAGGTGTAGGGTGCACCTGTAATGCCACAATTTAATTACTTCCTGCCAGGTGAGAGATGAGGTCAATAAGAATTTAATTGAAGTTTGGAGAGAGAACTTCACAGAATCAAACTTACTGTAAATTTGGCCTGCATGTCAGATTCCTGGATGAAATGACTCTCTAATATTCTTTCCTATTTTGTATCTGGACATTAACAGTTGCTCATTACATGCAAGGCTGTTTTTAGTGAAGCGTGGTTTAAAAATCCCATGGAAACAAATTTTAGAGCAGTCTTGCCAGTATTAGTATTTAGTAGTGGGATTCCATGAAATATAGAAATACAGTTATGGGATGGAGGATATGTGACCTATATACAAATGCAGAGACCTGGAAATTGTTCACCTATGTTTCAGTCATTATAAGACAGTCATTTCAATCAAAGTCTTAGCACTGCAAAGTTTGGTAACTCACAAAGTCCAAACCCTTAGGATCTGCTCATGACCATCTCCAACAAGAGTCCACCCACCTTCTCTTGATATTCAATGGATTACTATAGTTGAGTAACATCATCAATATCCTTGGAGTCCCCGTTGACCAGAAAGCATGTACCACCAGGCTCAAGGACAGCTTCTATCCCACTATTATAAGGCTATTGAACAATCCTCTGGCACGATAAGATGGACTCTTGACCTCACAATCTACCTCATAATGGCCTTGCACCTTATTGTCTGCCTGAACTGCACTTTCTCTGTAACTGTAACTCTATATTCTCCATTCTGTTATTGCTTTTCCCTTGTACCACCTCATTGTACTGATGTGATGAAATGATCTGTATGGGTGGCATGCAAAACATTTGACAATGATAAGCCAATTTAATTTACCAAAACAGAACTAAGCCAGCTTTGTAAATACTGTGGACAGCACAATGGTGCCGCTGGTAGAGATGCTATCTCACAGCTTCAGAGACATGGGTTCAACCCTGACCTCTGGTACTACCTGCGTGGAGTTTACGTATTCTCCCTCTGATTGTGTGGGTTTCCTCTGAGTGCTCTGGTTTCCTCCCATATCTCACAGCCGTGCAGATTGCCAGTTAACTAGTCTCTGCAAATGGCCCCTAGTGTGTAGGTGAGTGGTAGAATCTGGGCAGAGTTGATGGGAATGTGGGATGAACAAAGAAACAAAAGGTGTGGTGTAAATGGGCATTTGATAGTCAGTATGGACAGTGGGCAGATGTGCCTTTATTCTGTGCTGCATTGAGTCTATGCTTCAGAAAGCAGGTCAGAGGTTGGTGAGCGGCTCAGCTCCTGACACCTCAAGGCCTTTCCACCAATGACACACAAAAAAATATCAGGAGAGTTTGGGAATATTCCCGATTTACCTGGATGAATGCAACACCAACAGTTCTCAACAACCTTGACACCAGCCGCAACAAAGCCACCCACTTGATTGGAACTCCATGCAGCACCCTATACATTCACTCCCTTCACCACTGATGACTGCACTTATTGACCCACACCACTCTGACAGCACCTCCCAAACCCATGACTTCGACAACCAAAAAAGATAAAGATGGCAAGTGCCTGGGAACACTACTGCCTGCAGGTTTCCCTCTAAGTTGCTCACCATCATGATTGGTAATTTATTGGTCATTGGTCATTGGTATTGTCACGTGTACCAAGATACAGCAAAAAACTTTGCTTTGCATGACATCCATACAGCTCATTTCATCACATCAGTACAATGAGGTAGTACAAGGGAAAAGAAACAATGCAATGCAGAATACAGCATTACAGTTACAGAGAAAGTGCAGTTCAGGCAGACAATAAGATGCAAGGCCATGACGAGGTAGATTGTGAGGTCAAGAGTCCATTTTATTGCACAAGAGGTTCGTTCAATAGTCTTGTAACAGCAGGATAGAAGCCGTCCTTGAACCTGGTGGTATGTGCTTTAAGGTTTTTGTATCTTCTGCCCGATGGGAGGGGGGAGAAGAGAGAATGTCCGTGGTAGGAGGGGTCTTTGATTATGGTTGCTGCTTTTCTGAGGCAGTGCAGTCTAGACAGAGTCCACGGAGGGGAGGCTGGTAATTGTGATGTGCTGAGCTGCATCCACAGCTCTTTGGAAATATATCACTGGTCCTTCATTGTCATTGGGTCCAAATCCTGGAACTCCCTCTCCAACAGTACCATGGACATACCTTCACCAGATGGTTGCCAAGGTTCAGGAAGGTGACTCACCACCACCTTCTCAAGGTCAATTAGGTTTGGGCAATAAACACTGACGTTTCCAGATATGAAAAACAACATAAACCCATCCACTGAATGCTCCCTTTACCTTCTGCAGAGTGTGGGAAGGAAAGCACAACATCAGGCCCTAGGCTGGGTTCTATTCCAAGCCTGGGGTAGGACTTAGGATCGGTGCCTGGAGACTGGACTCTCGGGGTTGGCGGAGCTCAAGGCTTGCTTCTGCAAATTGGGATGGGCTGGGTATCGTCAGTGGCTTGGACTTTACAGAGAGGGGGTTGGTGCATGGGGACAATGAGGCCAAATAGGGTAAGTAAATTAGAAGAATTTAAGTGGATCCAGCTCGGGTGTGTTCCTGGTATCTGGGCTGGGACTTCCTTCACGAAGCCCCCTGATATTAGAAGCAGGCACATGTGTTTTGTTCGAGGAGTGACCACAGGGATTCTCCCACTTCAGCCTTTCTCTATCCTCTGGAACTTCACGACAGATTCCCAAGCTGCAATTCCATTTTATTTACATAATTCAAGGTAAGACTTTGAGTGTGTTTAAGGGTTTATATAATTAAGATAAGCACTTGAATTATGATTGTTAAATAACAATGTTTGGAAGAAAACCTCTGCTTGCAAAACAAATTCATCTCGCAACCTTGTGTAATCTGGATCGATCTGGTTGCTTAATTTCTTCAGACACTAAGTGAAGGTATTTCCACAAATTAGACTGGTATAAATATTCATAGGTACTGAATAAGGGAACATTATTACTGCAGGGATTACATTATGGCCTAGAAATTCAGTCAAGTAGTGCCATGCATCTGAAGACACAAGAGATTACTGATGCTGAAATCTGGAACAACACACAAGATGCTGGAGGAACTTAATGGGTCAGGCAGCATCTGGTCCAGACGAAGGGTCTCGATCCTAAACATCGACTGTCCATTTCCCTCCATAGATGCTGCCTGACCCATTGAGTTCCTCCAGCATCTTGTGTGTTACTCCATGTATCTGAAAACTGCTTCATTTCAGAATAGAATATGTTTGGAGTGACTACCCAGTCTAAACAGGCCACTCCAAAAATTTGATCATGCACTTGCAGTTGCAAATCACCTTTATACAATGACACAATCACTGCATTAATCACACACAGGATGATGTCCTTCCCCATGCAAGTATGTAGACCTTGAAATTCTTCACCTCTGTTTCAACTGTAGTCTTGCTTCTGCAAAATTGAGTAGTGCATACTGACAATGGTTGATCTGCCAAAGTTACCCTCTGGGTCAATAGAGAGAACAGGCAGCTGACCACTTCAAGTAAGTTCTGCCCCAATAGTGTCAAGATTATATCTGTCAACTAAGTAGGCAGTTGAACATAGAGTGCAGCACAGAAGTTATTTCTGTCAATATTAGTGAACACATAGCTACTACATTAGTTATATCCATTGATTTTCAGTAAGTTAGTTCCTCCACTAAAAAAAACAACTGAAGAAAGGGAATTCAGCTGAAAGAGTTAAGTTTGTGTGTTACCTTTGAATAGACTGGTATCAGAACGATTATATGTCTGTAAACCGGAGATTTATTGTCTGTCTCCAAATCCAAGAGGAAGATTATAGGATTTTTTTACCTGACATGCTCACTAAAAATAGATCCCTTAATATAAAAGATGGAAGGATGAGGAGAATGAACACTCAGCATTGACTTCAACAAAGATGTTTACACCTCCCAAGAGGAGTTGCTGCCTCCTACCAAAACCCCTTCTGCAGAAATCAACCTCTCACTGAGGCCACTCTATGTGGTGGCTTGGTGTCTACTGTACTCTCTGCTGCAAGAAATCATAACAATCAGAGAAACAGTACAGCAGTTCATTCAGTCCATGGTGTCTGTGCATTCGTCTCATTTCCTTCCTTTCTCCCCTCAGTTCAGCAAACTTCTAGTTTTCCTTTCTGTTCTGAGAGTAGCTACTAAATCCATTTTTATCACCCTTTTTGGGTGTGCTCCCAGCTCATAACAATCTGTTACATCACATGGCCATTAATTTGGTCCTGGATAAAAGAAACTTAAGCTCCATGGAAGTGAATGTTCATTGATATCAAATGTCACACTCTGCAAAGACAAACTCATGGCTAAAACTTGGTTTCAGGTTCAGAATAAACATAAAGCAAGCACTTGGCTACTCAGTAAATATCATTGTCACCATGGATTAATGTCTAATACAAAAGGTGAAGAAGCCACAAATGCAAAACAACTCATGTCCCCTTACCTACAGGTGACAATTCAGGGACACTGCCAATATACGGTCCATCGAGGAACTTGGGTTCACTGTCATTAATATCCTGGACCTTGATAATAAATTCCGATTCTGGTTCCAGGGGCCTGTCAGTCAGTTTGTCCCGTGCTTGAGCACGGAGAGTGTAGTAGGTTTTCTCTTCACGATCCAGTCGCTCTGTGGCATGGATATCCCCGGTAATCTCGTCAATAATGAAAACCGTCCCAGCACCTTCCCCTGATATAGTGTATTTTATGGAGCCATCTCCTTTGTCTGAATCTGAGTGAATCTAGAAAAGAAAAAGAAACACTTGTAGCTGGTCTGGCGGGTTAGACATTTGAGAGCTGTTTGTGTTTGCATTGATGTGCAGATTGATACTCGATCCAAAGGCAGAGTCTGAACTTTAGACAAAACAGAGTTTCAAATCCAAGATCAATGTATTTGTGGGCAAGGACATTAAGGGGAAATTGAGTTCAGGTACAGATCAGCTGTGGCCTAATTGAATCATTACCATAAGGAGGAGCTCGGATGAAGATCTCAACTGCATCTTTGATTTCTTTAGTCACATCTTGGCTTCACTAGCAAGGCCAGCATTTATTGCCCATCCCTAATTGCCCTTGAGAAGGTGTTGGTGAGATGCCTTAAGAGTCATAGAATCATAGAGTCATAGAGTAATACAGCCCTTCGGCGCAACCAGTCCATGCCGACCATGGTGCCCACCCAGCTAGTCCCAATTTCCTGCATTCTGCCCATATCCCTCTAAACCCCACCTCTCCATGTACCTATCCAAGTGATTCTTAAATGATGGTATTTATACCTCCCTTAACCACTTCCTCTGGCAGCTCATTCCATATACACACTGCCCTCTGCATGAAAAAGTTGCCCCTCAGGTCCCTTTTAAATCTTTCCCCTCTCACCCTAAACCTATGTTCCCTAGTTTTGGACTCCCCTACCCTGAGAAAAAGATCGTGTGCATTCACCCTGTCTCTGCCCCTCATGATTTTATACACCTCCATAAGGTCACCCTCAGTTTCCTACGTGCCTAGGAATAAACTTCTAGCCTGCCCAACCGCTCCCTGTGTCTCAGACCCTCAACTTAAGCTTTCGAATGCCTACTTGAACCACTGCAGTTCTTCTGGCAGAGGTGCTCCCACAGTGCTGTTAGGGAGGGAGTTCCAGGATTTAGATCTAACGACAATGAAAAAGTGATGATATTTTTCCAATTCAATATCATGCACGGCTGAGAGGGAACCTGTAGCTGATGGTGCTCCTGAGTTGCCTGTCTTGGTGGGAGAGGTGACGGGTTTAGAGTGTGCTGTCAGAGTAGCCTGGGTGAGTAGCTGCAGTGCAGTTTGAAGATGGCGCACACTGTAACCACTGTGCAATAAGTCAATGATAGTGAAGCACATGAAGGAGAAAGGAACAGAGGACATGTTGGCGGAATTTAATGAAGATTGGTTAGAACAGGTCATGTGGAATATGGGTAGAAGACTTACTCCCGTTCCTCACATTCCACACAAAGTTATCAAAGAATAGAAAGGAACTTGATATTGCAATATCACATCCAGATTTCCTTTGCCTGGAGCTACACAGCAGATCTGAGCAGAGACTGGCTTCCATGAAAATGTTGCTGATTTCCATTAGCGTGCAGCACTGTGTTGGGAGATGTGGGGAACCTCTATATAGCAGTGACTCCTGAATACCAGGTCAATGAGTTACATGGGCTTGACTCAGTAATGCTGGGTTCCAAAATACTTTCTTTTCCCACAAGCACCAACTGGCCTGAACGTTTATTTAGGTGCATTCAGATTAACAAAGATTATGTGGGGGTGCAGAATTTGATGCTTGTTCTGGGGATGCATGCAGTATGTAACCACTGAGGGACCATCTTTCCTCTTTATGGAGAGTGAAGTTAGCAGATTCTTCCATCAATGTGTTTGCAAATGTCTGATGTATACTGGTGTCTTTTCCTCTCTCTGAGGTTCATGAAAGTAATAAAATTGGGAATGAGGTAATTCCAGAGGTGGAGGTTCTGCCAAATAAAAAAATGATTAGAATAATGCTTACTTTTTTACATCCTGCTTTCTAGATTCACAGTACTGGAACATATTTAATTAGTTCCCTCCTCTCTTGAATTTCAAATGCAGTTATATATTGATGACTGCAAGTGATCACGGTTATGGTAAATGGAGAGTTCAGGATGAGGGACATCAACAGACATCAACAGACACCAACAATGAGAGCATGCTGGCATTAAGGAGGTGCTAGATGTCTTGGAGCACATAACAGAGGATAAATCCCAAGGGTCTGATGAAATCTGTCTCAGGTTGCTATGGGAGGCAACAAAAGGGATTGATGGAATCCTGACAGAAATTTGTGCATCTTCAGTAGCCACAGGGGATGTTCCAGAAGGCTTGAGGATAGCTAATGTGACAGCTAAGAAGGATGGCAGGGATAAGCCACAGATAATGGCACTCCAGTGAGCCTTACGTCAGTGGTAAGGAAGTTATTGGAAAAGAATTTCTGAGGGATAAAATTCATTTATACTTGAACAGGCAGGAATTGACTTGGGATGGAAAACAAATAAAATTACAAATGCTGGAATCTGAAGCAGAAATACTGGAAGAACTCAGCCAGTCAAGCAGCATCTGTGGAAAAAGAAACAGGTTAACATTTCGGGTCAGTGACCTTTCCTCAAACTGGGGGAAGAGGCAAGGGGTTACAGCTTTCAGAAATTACTTGGGTCACTCTGTTGAGTCTCAAGAGGTGATCTCAATGAAACATTCCAAATTGTTCTAGGGATTGTGAAGGTAAGTGTAGCTTTGATATTTCTCCCAGATGAGATGTCTGCAACCAGGGTTCGCACTTCCCAAATAAGGAGTGGGCTTTTCAGGACTGAGATAAAAAAGATTTTTTTTCACCTGCAGCTTGGTGAACCTCTGGAATTTTCCACCTCAGAGAGCTGTGGAAGATCAGTTGCTGGGTTTATTCAAAAATAGGTAGTGATAGACTTTTGGATAATAAGGGAATCAAGGGATATGAGTTTAGTGTAGGAAAGAGATGCTGAGGTAGATCAGCTGTGATGTTGTGGAATGGTGGAACAGGGGCAAGGAGTTGCCTGGATCCTCCTGCTCCTGATTCTTGTATTCTTATGACACCTGGAGAGCTCTTTCTTATCTTCCAACAGAGACATATCATCTCTGAAGCATTTGATGTCTCTGGGCCTGTACTTGATGGAGTTCAGAAGGATGAAGGGGACGGATACTGAAAGGCTTCGATAGAGTGGACGTGATGAGGATGTTTCCATTAGTAGGAGAGTCTCAGATCTGAGGGCACAGATTCAGAATAATGGGATGTTCCTTTAAAACTGAAATGAGGAGGAATTTCTTCAGCCAGAGGGTGGTGAATCTGTGGAATTCATTGCCACAGAGGGCTGTGGAGGCCAAGTCATTGCGTGTATTTAAGGCAGAGACTGATAGGTTCTTGATTGGTGGGGGGGGGGGGGTTAAGGGTCACGGGGGGAAAGCAGGAGAATGGAGTTGAAAAAAATCAGCCATGATTGAATGGTGGAGCAGACTTGATGGGCCAAATGGCCTAATTCTGTTACTAGGGTCTTATATGGAGATTGGTGAAGGAAGATCAGTTGCTCAGACTGATCTGCGGACTGAAGACAGGCACTCAGCAAAAGTGATCACCCAATCTGCATTTGGTTTCTCCAACATAGAGGAAACCACATTATGAACACCAGATGCAGTACACTGGATGGGAAGAAGCACAGGTGAATCACTGCTTCACCTGGAATGATTGTTTGGGGTCCTAGATGGTGCAAAGGAAATGGACAAGTGTTGCATCTTCTCTGGTCATCCACAGAGGTGATCCTGGGCTTCCTGGTGCAAGTCATGTTAATTCTCAATCCCACTCCTGCTCCAACCTGTCTGTTTGTAACATCCTCGCCTCCTCCACTGCCATAGTGATACCCAAAATAAACTGGAAGACCAACCTCTTATTTTTTGCCTGAGTACTTTGTAACCTTGCAGAATGAACACTGAATTCTCCAACTTCAGCTAAACTGTTCTCTCCTCATTTCTCATTATCATGCTTGTGTGCCTTTTTCACCCCATTTCTGTAAAGTGCCTCGACAACATTCAGTATTCATTCTCCTTATCACCTGATTCATCTTAATCTAAATCCATGTAATCTTTTGTCTCACACCTCAATTGTCCCTCCAGATCTACTTTGACAACTGTAACCCCTCCACACTCCCCCACACAGTTCTGAGGAAAGGTTCCTGACCCAAAACATTGGCTGTTTTTTTCTTTCCAGATGTTGCTTGACTGCCTTTACTGTTTTTGAGCAATGAAAGGTTAGTTTATAAGCCAGAAGGAAGCATGCTGTGGAGTTGACTGGGGTCAGTGGTGGAACCATGGCTTTTCTCGGTGTATATTCATGATTTGGACTTGCGTGTGCAGGCACAAGTTCTGATGCTGCAGGTGGCACAAAACTTTGGGCCTTACTGGAGTGTGAGGAGCATGCCCTGGACTTCAAACAGCAGTAGGCATGTTGATGGAATGCACAGATAGGTGACAGGTGGAATTTTACATTGAGAAATGTGACGTGTTACATTTTGGAAGGAAGATCGAGAAGAGATGATATGAGGGTTCTGAAATAAAAAGGGGGCACAACAGTGACAGAAACAGGGAAAACAGGAGATAGAGTAGGCCACTCAACCCTCTAGACCTGCTCCAGCAGTCCATCCAATCATGGCTCATCATCCACTTCAGTTCCCTGTTCCCATCTTCTCCCCTCATATCTTGATTCCTTTAGCATAAAGAACAGTATTTGTCACTTTCTTTAATGACCTGGCCTCCACTATTTAGAGGAGTACATTATAGGATGGACGTGGAGGCTTTGGAGAGGGTGCAGAAGAGGTTTACCAGGATGCTGTCTGGATTAGAGGGCATGTGCTATAAGGAGAAGTTGGGCAAACTTGGGTTGTTTTCTCTGGAGCAGCAGAAGCCGAGTGGAGACCTGATAGAAGTCTATACGATTATGAGAGGCAAAATAGACAGGTGGTATATTTTACATCATTAGCTTAATTAGTTTGTCACCACATCGTGGTCTGTTCCTGTGCTGTACTGTTTTATGTTCTATGTTCAATGTCCTATGTCCTAAAGATGGAAATGCATTGGGGAGAGTGCAGAAGATATTTACAAAATTGATTCCAGGGCTGAGGGACTGAACTGATGTATCAAAGAGTTATACAGCACAGAAACTGGCCCTTTGCCCCACCGTGTCTGTGTGAACCACCACACACTCATCCCATTTTAGTCTCCCCACATTCCTATCAACACTCTCCAGATTCTACACACCAGGGATGATTCACACTGGTCTATTAAGCCACCAACCCACACATCTTCGGGATGTGGGGGGAAACTGGAGCACTCAGGGGAAACCCTAGCTGTCACAGGGAGAACATGCACACACCTCACAGACAGGGCCGGAGGTCAGGATTGAACCCGCGCTGCTGAAGCTGTGAGGCAGCAGCTACACCACTGTGGATAGACAGGAGACTCTAAGGTTGTCCTCCTTGGAACAGAGGCAGTTGTGAAGGCTGAGGTATATAAAATCAGGTTAGGTTAAGACAATAGACGGAGAGAAAATATTTCTGTTGGCAAATGTGTCACGAACACGGGGACATTGTATGGAGTTGGGATTCACCAAAGAACCAAGGTAACCATAAAGGAAGTGTATCTCATGCAGTGAGTGATTAGAGTTTGGGTGCAGAGTCCAAAGGGAGATGTTTAAGGATCTGAAAAGGAAAGAATGTGCAGGTCTGTGGAGAGAGAGCAAGGGCTGGTTTGTCGGTATGGACTAGACTGGCCAAATGGAGTTCTACCATAGTGTAACCATAGTGTAACACTGGAGGAACATCACCTCACTTTCCATCTTGGAACCTTGCAGCCTAACAGCATGAATATTGAATTCTCCCACTTTAGGTAATCCCCACACCCTTTCCCACAAACCACCCCCCCACCATGCTTCTTCTCTTCTTCCCTTTCCTAGCTCCATTTTTCTTTTTTTTCCTTCCTCTCCTTACATCTGACCGGTGGAACTGCTCTCCCCTCCTCCCCTGCATCTCTTACCTGCGTCTACCTATCACCACCCCATGCCCACCCTGCCTCCCCTCTTCTGTCCACCTATCACTGCTCTGCTTTTCCCTCCTACGTAGTGGGCTTCCCCTTTTCCTATCTTCAGTCCTGAGGAAGGGTCCTGACTGGAAACACTGACCACCTGCTTTTCTCCACGGATGCTGCCTGGCCTGCTGAGTTCCTCCAGCATCATCGTGTTTCTCATCTAGATTCCAGCATCTGCAGTCCTTTATTTTACTGTAACTATAGTGATACTGATTCATCAGAACACGAAAGGTCATCAACCTTAAACATTAACTCTGTTTCTCTCTCCACTGAATGTTGCCTGACTTGTATTTCTAATATTTCCTGATTTTATTTCAGAATTTCAGCATTTGTGATATTTTCATTTTGTAATGAGGTCATTTTTTTTTCTGTCAAATTTTAGGAACTGGCAGTGCCAGCAATGTAAACCCAGCTGCTCCCAAATTATATCAGTGATTTCAACTACAAATGACTAGATTTAAAGAGAAAAGTGTCTTTAAATCATTACAGATTTTGGGTCATTAACTTTTACCTCATACAGAAAGACCTTGTTTCATAATATATGTGGTGTTTGAAATTTGCTTTAATCTAATATAAATTATAGCCCACAGTAATGATGGTACAAAAAAGCATGAAACCCATCTGTAAAGGTCATTCAGCCATTTAGTGAGATTGCAATAATATCCCAGCTACACTGGCACTTGTGGAAAATCATCACTGCCTATTTCTTCACCGATGCAGATGGTGCATTTCTTCTACATATGTCAATAATGGTTGCATCAGAATTCGATATATCTAAGCTGTTCTCCTTCACAGTACAGAGAATGTCCAGTAAGGCCTTTTCAAGAGTATTTTTTCATCTTAGGAAACATGTGTTGTGCAAGTTTAATGGCCTTTTTCCTGCCTGTTATTTGTTAAAGGGACAATGTGTCTTTAAGATTTAAAATTTTATTTCTCCTACACACAGAGTTGTGCCACAGAGGAGGGGATCCCAAACACACTTGCTCAGGGAACCACCTACTTTAAATTAAGGCCAACTTCCAAATTCCAATCAACTCCTCATAACTGAGGTTTTGTGGGTGTGACGGCAGCACGGCAGAGCAAAAACTGAAAACCTGGTCAGCAACTATGCAAGGAAAATCCAAATGGAAATGGTTGAACTGCAAGCAACTGGTCCCAATTTCATAGTAGCCTTCAGTGTGTAAAATCATTGCAAGAGATTAGCATGGAGTTATGGAGTCACACAGCACAGAGGCAGGCCCTTCTGACCACCATGTCCATGCCAACCATCAAGTACCTTTAGATGTATAGATGGGTATTTGATGGTCAGCGTGGACCTGGTGGGCTGAAGGGCCTCTTTCTGTGATGTGTATATCTATATGACTCAATTGAGAGGATGATAGAAACATAGAGATGAGGCCTTTGGCCCAGCTGGTCTATGCCGACCAAGATTCCCATCTAAGCTAGCCCCATTTGCCCATGTTTGACCGATATCTCTCTAAACTTTTCCTATCCATGTACCTGTGTTGTGAGAAATCCACATGGCTGTCACGTGACAGTAATGACACTGACCCCCGCTGACCGGAGGACAGCATTGCTCCTCTGATCGGAAGTGATGCTACTGTCAATCAAGGTGCGGCTCCACCCACCCCTCAGGTGTGAGAGTAACTTTTGCCTCTGAACTTGCCTGACCAGTACCCTTTGTCTCTGAACCTGCCTGACCATTGGCTGTGGCAGGAACCCTTGTCTTTGACTCCCACACCAATGGCTCGTTTAAATCACAACAGTGAGGCTCCACCCAGCCTCCTAGCACCATAAAAAGGGCTGCATCTACTAGGCTTTCCTCTTTTGATGACCCCAGGACTAGTGAAACAACGCTGCAGAGATCACTGGTAAGAGTGCATCACCACATGGTCAGGGAGCATTTCACTCAGACTCAGGGAGCGTTAAGGGCCAATGCTAGTGTGGGACGGGCATTGAAGTGTTATATCCTGAAGCTGTACATTGTTACTGTGTGCTTGTGTGTTATTAGTGTGTGTGTGTGGGTGTATCCTAAACTAGTTGCAATCCCCTCTCGTGTTCGTGGTATCCTGTGCATGAGTGAGCGTGTGTCTGTTCCCATCCATTCTGTCCCGCGTTTGCCTTTGTGATTAAACTAGTTTTGGTCTACAAAGCTCGTGTTCAGAGTTCTTGATCCTTAAGACAGTAAAGAACAATTTCACACAACAACCTGTCCAGGTACTTTTTAAATGTTGTTGATGTACCTGCCTCAACCACATCTTCTCGCAGCTCATTCCATATACTGACCATCCTCTGGGTGAAAAAATTGCTCCTCAGGTTCCAATTAAATCTCTCCCATCTCACCTTAAATCTATTCCCTTTAGTTCTTGATTCCCCAACCCTGGGAATAAGACTGTGCGCATTCACCCTATCTATGCCCCTCATGATTTTATACACCTCTATAGGATCACCCCTGATTTTCTACATTCCAGTAAAAAATATCCCAACCTGCTCAACCTGTCTCCATAACTCAGTTCCTTCAGTCCCAGCAACATCCTCATAAATCTCCAGCTTAATGGCATATTTCCTATAGCCAATAATTTGTCAGAAGAGTCAGTCAGAGTTGAATTATAAATCTTGTTTTAAAGTAGGAGATAGAATGGCAGAAGGGTTCAGGGAGAAGATTCCAGTGTTTGGAACCTAGGACTTTTGTTATGGAGAGAGATTAGATAAACTGGGCTTGCTTTCCCTGAAGCGAAGGATGCTGAGATGTGACCTGATATAAATATTGGTATTGGTATTGGTGTTGATTTATTATTGTCACTTGTGAAAAAGTTGTATTGCATACCACTCATACAGATCAATTCATTACACAGTGTATTGAGGTAGTACAGAGTAAAAACAATAACAGAATACAGAGTAAAGAGTCACAGCTACAGAGGAAGTGCATTGCAGGTAGACAATAAGGTGCAAGGTCATAACAAGGGAGATTATGAGGTCAAGAGTCCATCTTATCGTATAAGGGAACTGTTCAGTAGTCTTATCACAGTGGGATAGAAACTGGCCTTGAACCTGGTGGGACATGCCCTCAGGCTCCTCTATCTTCCGCCTGAATGGAGAGGAGAGAAGTAAGAATGACCAGGGTGAGTGGGGTCTTTGATTATGCTGGCTGCTTCACCAAGGCAGTGACAGGTATAGACAGAGTCCATAGAGGGGAGGTTGGTTTCCATCATGTGCTGGGCTGTGTCCACAGCTCTCTGCAGTTTCTAGCGAACCCGGGTAGAGCAGTTGCCATACCAAGCTGTGATGCATCCAGGTAGGATGCTTTCTATGGTGCATTGATAAAAGTTGGTGAATGTCAAAGGGGACATGCCAAATTTCTTTTGCCTCCTGAAGAAGTAGAGGTGCTGGTGAGCTTTCTTGGCTGTGGCGTCTACATGGTTGGATCAGGACAGGCTGTTGGTGATGTTCACTCCCAGGAACTTGAAGCTCTCAACCCTCTTGACCTCAGCACCATTGATGTAGACGGGTGCATGTACACCGTCCCCCTTTCCTGAAGTCAATGACAAGCTCTTTTGTTTTGCGGACATTGAGGGAAAGGTTGTTGTCATGACACCATGTCACTAAGCTCTCTATCTCCTTCCTGTACTCTGACTCATCGCTGTTTGAGATACGGCCTACAACGGTGGTATCATCTGCAAACTTGTAGATGGAGTTTGAGCAGAATCTGGCCACACAGTCATGAGTGTATAGGGAGCAGAGTAGAGGGCTGAGGATGCAGCCCTGTGGGACACCAGTGTTGAGAATAATCATGCTGGAGATGTTGCTGCCTATCCTTACTGTCTGAGGTCTGTTGGTCAGAAAGTCAAAGATACAGTTGCAGAGGGAGGTGTTGAGTCCAAGGTCTTGTAGTTTGGTGATGAGTTTGCTTGGAAGATTATGCGTGGCATAGACAGGGAAGGTAGTCAAATCTTTTCCCTATAGTAGGAGTTTCAGAAACAAGAAGGCATAGATTTAAGGTGAAAGGAAGGAGATTTAAAGGGGATCCGAGGGGTAAGGTTTTTACACAGAGAGTATCTGATATCTGGAACGCGTCGCCAGAGAAGATGGTGGAATCAGATAAAATTACTATGTTTAAGAGGCATTTAGACAGACACTTATATAGGCAAGGCCCAGAGGGATATGGACTTAATGAGGGTAAATTGGATAAGTGTAGATGGGCAAAAAGGTCGGCATGGACATGGTGGGCCGAAGGGCCTGTTTCTGTGCTGCACCATTCTATGACTCTATAAGGTGTCGGCATTGCTGCTAATGATAACGTACAGGAGACGTAGGGGCTAGAGCAAGAGGAAGAGCTATGGAATAAGGAGGTGGGAATCATTTTGTAGACTGATTGAGATGAGGTCACCATGGTTCATTCAAGACATGAACAATTTCAAATTTGAATCATTCTGGAAACAGCAGGTAATGCTGTCCAGTGATGGATGAGTGAACAAGCCTGTAGACGGTGAAATGAAACAATGATCAAATGTTTATAAATCATTCTGAGCATTCCTTACAACTTGTAGTTCATAAATAAAACAAGTTATGGGGTGGAAGTAGACATTGAGCTTATTGAATCAGCCCCCTTCTGCGTTACATTTTCAAGGTGCTGTCATAATTCCAAAATTACCAAATGAGATTGATCATTGAATGTAGTAAAGCTTGTACAAAGCTAAAATGATGAACAAAATCAAGATTTTTTTCATGTACTGACTAACTTACAACATAAATTATGTTATGTAAACTAATCAGTCATCTTGGCCGAACTCTATCCAAGTTCCCTACCATTGCACTTTCTGTCAGTCAATTGATTTTCTTGAAAGGACCTGGGCAAGTTTGTGTTTCACCTGATGGAGGCACATTTCATACATACATCCCTCTTTCTAAAATAGACTTTCCTATGTATATCACAAGAGGTATGACTCGTTTGATTCAGTAAGTAATAGTCTCATGGACATAAATGAAATTTGAGAAAAAATCCTTGTTGCCCTGCACCTTCATTAATTTCATTTAAGATGAGATATGTTTATTAGTCACATGTACATCAGTGAAATACACAGTGAAATGCATCTTTTGCTTAGAGTGTTCTGGGGGCAGCCCGGTTCAACAAAGATAAGATTTCTTTATTACGTGTACATTGAAACACACAGTGAAATGTACCTTATATGTAGAGTGTTCTGGGGGCAGCCCACAAGTGTCGCCACGCTTCCGGCACCAACATAGCATGCCCACAACTTCCTAACCCGTACGTCTTTGGAATGTGGGAGGAAACCGGAACACCCGGAGGAAACCCACACAGACAATGGGAGAATGTACAAACTCCTTACAGACAGTGGCCGGAATTGAACCCGGGTCACTGGCACTGTAAAGCATTACGCTAACCACTACACTACCGTGCCTGCTCTCTACACTACCATACAGGACTTGAAGTCAAGTTCAAGTTCAAATTGCAAGTTTATTGTCACGGGCATATGTACCCAGCGTATAAGTGCCGTGAGAATTAGTTTTATGGAGCAACAGCGCAGTGCATTACGAACACATCAACATAAATTACATAAACAAATTAACATAAATTATACATAACTTACATAACAGATTAAACAAAAATAAACATGACAACATTAGTGCAAGTTGAGGGAAATATAGTCCGAGGCAGAATTAGTGTTTTTCAGGTCGATCCAAGAACCTGATGGCAGTGGGGAAGAAATGAACTGAAATGAATTGAGGAAGGAATGGCTGTGGGGAAGAAGTGGGTTCTAAATGAAGGTTCAGTTTGGTTGGACATAAGAAGTACCAAAGCTAAGAAGTCACAGCTTCAAGCTGTTTTTTTTACAACTGAATGGCTTGCTCGGCCATTTCAGAGGGTGGTTAAGAGCTGCCGTGGGTCCAGAGTCATGTGTAGGCCAGACCAGGTAAGGATGATGGATTTCCTCCCCTACAGGACACTAGTCAATCAGGTGTGTCTTTATAACAATCAGCAATGATTTTCATGTTCATCATTAGACTTCTTAATTCCAGAATTCAAATTCAGATTTATCATCATCTGCTCTGGTGGGATTCGAACCCAGATCCCCAGTACTTTGCCCTGAGTATCTAGATTATTAATCCAGTCATAATACCACTGCATCTTTGCCTCCCCCAAATTAGACAGACAAAGAAAAAGGGTGGCAACAGGGCTCCTGACCCATCACACAACAGCCTTCAGTGTTCTCCCAAACCAATGGTAATATTAGCTACAGGGAAATGATGAACAGAACAGTTAGTTTCAATTAAATGAGAACTCTTTGATGTTTCTTTAATGTTCCCAAAGGTGTGCTGGTAGGTTAAGTTGTCATTATAAATTATCCCTGCTGTAGGTGGGCAGTGGGAGAACCAAGGAGGGAGTTGATGGACATGTGATAGAGGGAAACGAAAGGGGTAATGGGATTGATGGGATCATTCTGAGTGCTGGTATAGACTTGATGGGCTGAATAGCCTCTTACTATGTCGAAAGGAAATATGACATATGGATTTAAAGTTGTCGATCTACTTTGCTGACCCTCAATAGATCTGATTAAACTCCTCTTTCAGGAATGAGTAAAGTGATTTCTTACATGTGTACGGTCTGTAATATACCCTCCCATTGTCCTTACCTGCACCATACAGGTAGCAATCCTCTGTCTGAAGATGGGAGCTTACTGGTAGCTAATCAAATAGTCATTGTCGGATAAAGTCTCCTTCCTCCAAGGATGGCTTGCTTCCACTCCAGTTCCGAGAGTTTGAAGGTGGCTGAATGGGACTATCTGGGAACTACAGACTCTTCAACATGTGAGGCAAGGGGTGTTTGACAGTGCAGGTGGTCAGGGTGTTATTTTTGAGATTCACCACTTACACAGGGGATCCATGCTCTCCCAATGCATAGACTTGAGGTTCTCAGTACCATCCTAAATAATCTTTCCCAACTTTGATGGATCATGGGCCAGGGATTCCTGAGTCAGAGGGAATATTGCATTTCTTAAAGGAAATCCTTGAATCCTTGAATCTTTTCCTGTCTGCCTGGTACCATTTCCCTGTGATAGAGCTCAGAGTAAATTGCCCATTTTGGGAATCTGATGTCAGGTATGCGAATGATGTGACCTGGCCAATGGAGACAACTGGATTTCATTACAACCTCGATGCCTGGGATGTTGCCCCAGGAGATGGATTTTACATTGACAGCAGTGGTGATGACTGGATTTCAGACAGAAGACTACAAACCAAAATTTGAGTGAATGGTATTGGGGATAACATATGGTGTAAAATAAATGGGTCACTTTCACATTGGAAGGCTGTGAGCAGTAGGGTGCTTCAGGGGTCATAAAGCATAGAGCATAGAACAGAGAACAGTACATCACAGGAATAGGCCCATCAACCCACAATGTTGTGCTGAACTAATTAAATAATGACACCTAATCTTCAGACTTGTGATGGAGGGTGTTCACCGGAATGGATGCCTGGAACGGCAGGTTTCTTGCATGAGAAGAGATTAAGCAGATTGACTCTTCACCCTCTTGAGTTCAGAAGAATGAAATAAAATCGAATTGAAATGCACAAAATGCTTATGGGAACACACAAGAGATTGCAAAGGCTGGAATCCGGAGCAACACTCAAGATGCTGGAGGAACTCGGCAAGTCAGGTACCATCTATGGAGGGAAATGGACTGATGAAGGGTCTCAACCTTGTTGGATTCGACTGTTTCAAGTAGTTTTTTTAACATGTATAGAACTTAATACACCTGAAGTGGCTGTACAAGGTATAACCACTTTTTAGCTTATTGGTTTATCCATCAGGTGAATACATGTTTTCTCATTAGTTGGTTTTGCCACAGGTATCCAATAAGTCTTCTGATTGGACTATTGTTAGCTAAGGAGTACCTCTTATCTCAGGTATAAAAGGTGTTTTTTTTGTTAATCACTCCCTTGCTCTCTTCCACCCCCCCCCCCCCCCCCCCACCCCGGCCCTAGTTCATTTTTTTCCTTTGTCTTGGCTTATCTCTCAGTAGTAAAGCTAGTGCCATGTGCTCTGTGACTGTTTCTTTGTTTTAAACTTCTCCAATAAAACTTTTTGAAGCACCAAGTTGTCTTCAACTCATTCTTGGGCTCCTGAAAGAACCTGCAGATTCGAAAATAACTGGATCTGACAATTTGGATCTGGTTATTTTCGAATCCGTAGGTTCTCTCAGGAGTCCAAGAATGAGTTGAAAACAACTGGATCCGACAACCTGAAATGTCGACTGTCCATTTTTCTCTATAGATGCTGCCTGACCCACTGTGTTCCTCCAGCATTTTGTGTGTTGCTAATGGGGTTTGACAGGATAGATATGGAGTTGATGTTTTCCTTGGCTGGTGTGTCTTGAACTGGGGTCACAGTCTCAAAGTAAGGTGTTCGTCTTTCAGGACTAAGAAGAGAAAAACATTCTTTCTGCAGAGGGTGGTGAATCTATGGAATCCACTCCCTAAGAGGCATCTGGAGGCTCAGTTGCTGGAGCCTCAGTTCCCTAATATTCCCTAATATTTTAGGGAATATTAGGGAAATTAAGGGATATGGGGTTAGTACAGGAAATAGTGCTGAGGTATAAAATAATTTATGATCTAACTGAATGGCAGAGTAGATATGAGAGGACTCCTCCCGCTCATATTGTTTGTGTTGTTATGTTTGATGTATTCCAGGATTTTGAGCAGTACATGTTTGAAAGTAGAACCTAAAAGCACCCCAATGTATTTCCAATTAATAAATATTTATTTATTGGTCACATGTACATCGAAACACACAGTGAAATGCGTCTTTTGCATTACTGAGAATGTGCTGGGGGGCAGCCCACAAGTGTCACCGCTCTTCCTGCGCCAACATAGATGCCCACAGCTCCTAACCTGTACGTCTTTGGAATGTGGGAGGAAACCCACGCAGACACGGGGGGAAACATGCAAACTCCTTACAGACAGCGGCGGGAATTGAACTCGGGTCACTGGTGCTGTAATAGTATTATGCTACCCGCTGTGCTATAGTCATACAGATAATGGCCAACATGAAGTCAGAGTACTGATTGCCAAGTAAAATAAATCAGAGAAACAATCTCAAAAAGTCACAATGCATGGAGGTAAAGATTTTGGCAGAAACCATTTGGGCAGTGATGTATATATAAACTATGGTGTCTTTATGTTCTGACATGTATCACGTGGTATTATTTTGAAACATGTTGTACATAACTAGTGATGTTTAGTTGAGGGTTATTGCTTTTAATAAACAGTTTTTTCATTGGTCAACCTCTCTCTATTTACTTGTGCAAGCAACATAGCAGAAGTTACTACACTGGACACAAGTTTGAGATGGTGTTTCCTTAGCAAGTGGCTGGACAGTGATCTAGTGTGAGGGAAAAAGAATACAGTTATCCAAGTAGAGCAGTGATGATGGCAGGTAGAGGATATATTGGTGACATCAGGTAGCTTGAAGTTTGAGCAGATCCAACTATTCACCAGATATTTAGAATACGTGGAGTTGTATGATAAGACATACAACATCACCAAAGTCTTGGGAGAGAAAACGGATCAGAGAAACATGTTCTAAGGAGAGATAAGAAATACCAATGCTGGCATAAGGGTTGGGGAGATGTGAAATGTGTACAAGTCCATTGGCACCACGGAGCCAGAATTAGCTATTGAATTGGAAACAAAGAGAGGGAATAAACATTCACCTCAAGTTGGCAGGTTGTGACTAGTGGGGTGTGGCAGGGATCCCAGCTATTCACAGTCTGGCTGAGGGGTTATATTTCTGAATTTGCTGTTGATACCAGTTGATCGGTTTGGTTTGCTACATGTACTGAGGTACAGTGAAAAGCTTTTGTTTCCGTTCCATCCACACATAATTACAATGAGGGAATAAAAAGAACGTAGTGTTGCAGTTACAGAGAAAGTGCAGTGTAGGTAGACAAGTAAAGTGCAAGGGCCACGACGAGGTAGACTGGGAGAACAAGAGTTCAAGAGTTGAGTAGAAATGTGAGTAAGGAGGAGGATGAAGAAAGGTGTCAAGGGGATACGGACAAGCTGGGTGAATGGGCAAGAACACGGCAGATCCAATATCATGTGGAAAAGTGGAGGTCATTGACTTTGGTGCACTTAACAGAAAAGCAGAGGTCATGGTGATAGATTGGGTGGTGCTGATGGTCAAAGGATTCAGGAATGCTGAAGGCCAACAGGAACGTGCAGCAAGAGATTACGAAGGCAAATGGTATGTTAGCTTTTATTACGAGACGAATTGAATTCAGGAATAAGGATGTGTTATTGCAATTATATAGGGCCTTGGTAGAGCAGACGTGGAGTTTTGTGTGCAGCGAAGATTCACTACACTAGCTCCTGGGATGTGGTGGGTTTGGCATGTGAGGAGAGATTGAATAGAATGGGAACATCAGGTTGACTGCAGGCTGAGCTCGCAATGTGGCTTCCTCAACATCGCCAAGACCAAGCATAGAGTAGGTGACTGTTGTGTGGAGTACGTGCACTCTGTTTGCAACGGTCATCTTGAGCTTCCAGTTGCAAGTCATTTCAACTCCCCTTCCCATTCTCACACTAGCCTGTCTGTCCTTGGCCTTCTCTACTGCCACAGTAAGGCCAAAGGCAAACCAGAACAGCACCTACAACCCAAAGGTATGAACATTGAATTTTCCAGTTTCAGCTTGTTCACTATCCTTGTGTTCCAATCCCACTCCCACCAATCTACCAGGGTCTTCCCCCATTTGTTCACCTTTCCCATCCCTCCCTCCCTTATTACCTAGACTGGTCACCCCGTCCCGCCTGGTTCCACCTGCCCATCACCTACATACTTATCCAACTGGGCTTCTTCTCACTTGATTCACCTTTGCTATCCCTTCCCTAACTTGCTGCACCAGTCAACTATGCAGGACCTTGTCAAAAGCCTTGCTAAAGTCCATTTATATCATATTTATGACCTGGTGTTTATCAATTTTCTTAGTTACCTCCTCAAAAAACTCAATCAGATTTGTGAGACATAATTTCCCTGCACAAAACCACACTGATTCCCCCTAATCAGACCCTGCCTTTTCAAGTGATCCTTAAGAATGTTTTCCAACAGTTTCCCTATTACTGACGTAAGGCTCACTGGCCTGCAGTTCCCTGACTTATGGATACCACCCTTCTTGAATATGGGAACAACATTAGCAACCCTCCAGTCTTCTGGTACCTCACCTGTGGCGAAAGATGATACAAAAATCTCCATCAGAACCCCTGCAATCTTCTCACTTGTCTCCCATAATACTCTGGGATAGATTTCATCAGGTCCTGGGGATTTGTCCAACTATTATGCATCAATATCCTTAACATTTCCACTTTCCTGATGCATACATGTTCCAGACTATCAGTGTACACCTCCCCTAACTCTCCATCCTCCCCATCCTTTTCCTCGTGAATACTGATGCAAAGTATTCATTCAGGACATCACACATATGCCCTGAGTCCACACAAAGCCTTCTGCTTCATCCTTGAGGGACCTCCTCTTTCCCTAGCTACCCTCATACTTTGAGTACATTTATAAAAGGGATTGGAATTTTCTTTAATTCTGTCGGCCAAGATTATTTCATGTCCTCTTTTTTCTCTCTTAAAAAAAATTCCTATATCCTTTATAAATTTCAAAGGACTCAGTTGATAACAATTTTCTATACTTGACATACCTTCCTTCTTTTTCCTGATCAAACTCTCGATTTGCTTTGTTAATAAGGTTCCCTAATCTTACCATCTTTACTTCTTACTCTTACCGGGACATGCTGATTCTAAGCTCTATACTACTTTGCTTTTAAATGCCTCCCACTTATCGGATGTTACTTTCTCTCCAGCAGCTGTTTCCAGGTCTTGTCTTATACTATTGAAGTCAGCCCTCCCCGAATTTAAGACCTTTACATTCAACCTCACCCTTTACCTTTGAAGCTGACTGAATTGTGGTCATTGTTTGCAAAGGGTTTCTCCACAAGCACTTCTACCTCCTGCCCATCTTCCCCATCCTCATTCTCTAAAATAAGGTCGAGTGTCACTCCCACTTGATATGTACTGCTTTAAAAAACCCTCCTGGATGCACTTAACAAAGCACTAAAGCAATCCCAGTCAATATTGGAAAAAATTTGGCATTCAAAGAAATTTGACATGTCCCCTTTGACACTCACCAACTTTTATTGATGCACCATACAAAGCATCCTAACTTGGTACAGCAACTGCTCTGCCTAGGACCGCAAGAAACTGCAGAGTTGTGGACACAGCCCAGCCCAGCGCATCACGGAAACCACTCCATGGACTCTGCCTTTATCTTTGCTGCTTTGATGAAGTAGCCAGCATAATCAAAGACCCCACCCACCTGGGTCATTCTCTCTTCTCTCCTCTCCCATCAGGCAGAAGATACAGGAGCCTGAGGGCACATACCACCAGGCTCAAGGACAACTTCTATCCCACTGTGATAAAAGTGAGATGGACTCTTGACCTCACAATCTACCTTGTTATGACCTTGCATCTTATTGTCTAGCTGCAATTTACTTCCCTGTAGCTGTGACAGTTTACTCTGGATTCTGTTGTTGTTTTTACCTGTACTAGGAGTTAACAAAGAAAATAGGAGGGCAAAAAGGGGCCATGAAATATGCTTGGCAAGTAAGATTACAGAGAATCCCAAGATGTTCTGTAATAATATCAGGAGCAAGAGGGTAGCCAGGAAAATAGTGGGTCCCCTTAGGGACCAAAGGGGTAATCTATGTATGGAGCCAGGTGATGCAGATGAGATCCTAAATGAATACTTCTCATCTGTATTCACCAAGGAGAAGGACATGGAAGATAGTGAGTTCAGGGAGAGAATCCATATGGTAGGCTTCTTCACAAGGTCAGAGGGCATGGGATCCAGGGAGGCTTGGCCATGTGGATTCAAAATTGGCTTGCCTGTAGAAAGCAGAGGGTTGTGGTGGAAGGAGTGCATTCAGATTGGAGGGCCATGACTAGCGGTGTCCCGCAAGGATTGGTTCTGGGACCTCTACTTTTCGTGATTTTTATTAATGACTTGGATGAGGGGGTAGAAGGGTGAGTTGGCAAGTTTGCAGATGACACAAAGGTTGGTGGTTTTGTGGATAGTGTGGAGGATTGTCGAAGATTGCAGAGGGACATTGATAGGATGCAGAGCTGGGCTGAGAAGTGGCAGATGGAGTTCAATCTGCAGAAGTGTGAGGTGGCACACTTTGGAAGGACAAACTCCAAAGCAGAGTATAAAGTTAATGGCAGGATTCTGGGCAGTGTGGAGGAGCAGAGGGATCTGGGGGTTCATATCCACAGATCCCTGAAAGTTGCCTCACGGGTGGATAGGGTAGTTAAGAAAGCTTATGGGATGTTAGCTTTCATAAGTCATGGGATCGAGTTTAAGAGCCGCGAGGTAATGATGCAGCTTTGCAAAACTCTGGTTGGACCACACTTGGAGTGCTGTGTCCAGTTCTGGTCCCCTTATAGGAAGGAGGTGACAGAGTTGGAGGGGGTGCGGAGGAGATTTACCAGGATGCTGCCTGGTTTAGAGAGTATGCATTATGAGGAGAGACTAAGGGAGCTAGGGCTTTACTCTTTGGAGAGAAGGAGGATGAGAGGAGACATGGTAGAGGTTTACAAAATATTAAGAGGAATAGATAGAATAGACAGCCAGTGCCTCTTACCCTGGGCACCAATGCTCAGTACAAGAGGGCATGGCTTTAAAGTAATGGGTGGGAAGTTTAAGGGAGATATCAGAAGGAGGTTTTTTACCCAGAGAGTGGTTGGGGCATGGAATGCACTGCCTGGGGTGGTGGTGGAGGCAGGTACATTGGTCAAATTCAAAAGATTGCTAGATAAGCATATGGAGGAATTTAAAATAGAGGGATATGTGGGGGGAAGGGGTTAGATAGTCTTAGGCAAGGTTTAAAGGTTGGCACAACATTGTGGGCCGAAAGGCCTGTATTGTGCTGTACTGTTCTATGATTCTACCTCAATGCACTCTGTATTAACTCAATGTATCTGCACTGTGTAATGAATTGATCTGTATGAACGGTATGCAAGGCAAGTTTTTCACTGTACCTCGGTACAAGTGACAATAATAAATCAATACCACTATTGGGAAAGTTAAAATCACCCAATACTCCAATCATATTGCTTTTACATCCTACTGTTATTTGCCTACATATTGATTCTTCCAAATCCCACTGACTATTTGGAGGCCTATCGTATAATCCCATCAAAGTGATTGCCCCTTTCTTATTCCTAAATTCTACCCATTTTACTTCATTCACTGATCCTTCTGGATTATCTTCCCTGAGTACTGCTGTAATGCTCTCCCTGATCAACAGCGCAACACCTCCTCCCCTTCTGGAACCCTCCCATCACGCCTGAAAGTACCATACCCAGGAACAATGAGTTGTCATTCCTGCCCTTCCCTCAACCAGGTTTCCGTGGTTTCCACAATAACATAATCCCACAGATTGATCCATGCCCTGAGCCCATCTGTTTTACCTGCTGGGCTCCTTGCATTGAGGCAAGTATAGTTAAGCCTACCAGCCTTCTTATGCTTCTACCACCCATCTATGCCTGCTCTGCCCAGTAGCCTTGCTTCCTCCCTTCACTGCCTATACTTATCTATCCCCCCTCTGTCGTTTTGGGTCCCACTTTCACTAGTTTAAACTCTCCTGAGTAGCACTGGCAAACCCCCCACCCCTGCCAGGGTATTGCAACCCATTCTTCTTGTACAGGTCTCCTTGCTGCAGAAGAGATTCCAGTGATCCAAATATCTGAAGCCCTGCCCCCTGCACCAGCTTTTTATTGAGTTGTCCTATCTTCCTACTTGTAAACTCACTACCTCATGCCACAGGAAGCAATCCTGAGATTACTACCCCATAGGTTCTGTTTTTCAACTTTCTACCAAACTCTCTGAATTCACTTTGTCTTCCTGCCTATGTCATTGGTACCAATATGGACTATGAGTTCTAGCTGCTCACCTCCCCTTTCATTATGTCCTGTACCCGCACAGAGACATCCTTGACCTTGGTACCAGGAAGACAACACACCACCCTGGAGTCTCACTTACGGCCACAGAAATGCCTGCCCGAACCCCAGATTATAGAGTTCCCTATTACTCCCGCTTACCTACACATTGACCCTCCCTGCTGTACAACAGAGCCGATCGTGGTGCCAGTGACCTGGCTTCTGCTGCTCTCCTCTCCAACAGTATCCAGAATGTGGATAGCCACAGGAAACTCCTCTTCAAACTCCTACCCCTTCTGGTGGTTACCTATCTATCTGGTGGGTGTGACCACCTCACTGAAACTCCTCTCTATAACACTGTCTGCCTCCCGCATGCTCCTCAGTGAGTCCATCCATTGCTCCAACCGATGCATGTGGTCTGAAGGAAGCTGAAGCTGGACGTACTTCCTGTAAATGTAGTCGTCAGGAACATTTGACCTCTCCCTGATCTCCCACATCTCACTGGAGGAGCAAACCACTTCTACCTCTGAGCTAAAAGAAAAGGAAGGAAAGACCTTGGTTTGACTTACTGTGTAGAGACCAGATCTAGTACACTTGTCACCTGACTAGTGTTTTGTTCAAGTTCAGTAAAAGCTTCCCGCTGGCGTACTGTATGCCCTTATGTACGGATTCCATGATCCCATGAGCTTTACCATCCAGTGTCTCAACACATCCATCCACATTAAAGGACTTATGTGCACAGACACTCAAGTACCTTTGTTCCTGTACATTATTTAAAATTGTGCCGTTAATTCTGCATTGTCTGCTTGTTCATTCTGACAAAGTTTATCACTTCACACTTCTCAGAACTGAATCTCACCTGCCACCTTTTTGCTCATTTAACCAGCTATTACTATCCACCTCTCTGATTAACACATTTCCAAGTTTTGCATCACCTGCAAATTTAGAAATGTTACTCAAACTCCTCGGTCTAAGTCATTAGCATGTATTACATAAAGCAGTGATCCCTGGGGTCACCATAGTCTACCATCCTCTAGTCTGAGAAACAACCATTTATCATAATTCTCTGTTTTCTCCCCTCAAGCAGCTACCGACTCTTTAACACCATGGACTTCACCTTTACTAACCAGCTTTTATGTGGACTTTGTCAAACAGCTACAGAAAATCCATGTGAACAACATCTGCTGTATTCCCTTGGAAAACATCTCTGCAAACTCAGCAAAAATCCAATCAGGGCATGATTCACCGTCAACAACTCCATCCTGGTCTTCTTTTATCAACTTAAACTTCCTAGTGTTCATTATTAAATTGCTTGATTATTGTTTCTAAAAGCTTCCTCACAACTGAAGGTGTCTGGCATGTCCACATACCATTTTTTGATCAAGTATAAAAAATGCCTGCTACTTTCCAGATTTCTGTCACCTCCCCTACATTGGGGGAAGATTGCAAGATTTGACATTGGACACCAAATTGGAAGCAAAAGTGCATCTAAAACATCCAAGGAACAACTTGCAGTCATATTTTGAAGGACACTTATTTTCCTTGTCATCAGGGGCGACATCGTAGCATAGCGGTTAGCATAACACTATGACAGCACCAGTGACCTGGGTTCAATTCTCGCTGCTGCCTGTAAGGAGCTTATACGTTCTCGCCTTGTCTGCGTGGGTTCCCTCCGGGTGCTCCGGTTTCCTCCCACATTCCAAAGACGTACGGGTTAGGAAGTTGTGGGCATGTTATGTTGGCGCCAGAAGAGTGGCGACACTTACGGGCTGCCCCCAGCACATCCTTAGCAACACAAGAAGACATATTTCACTGTGTGTTTCAATGTACATGTGACTAATAAATAAATATCTTATCTTAATTAGAGCATAGGAGTGCGCCCAAGGAAATGGATTAATTTTCAAACACTTTTCAGTGCAGGCATGAATCAAAGGGTGCGGTTCAAACAAATTTAACCCTAAGAGGTTTTGTTGGTTCCATTCCTGACATAATGTAGTGATGAAAGCTTGGCACTAAATTGGCTCTCATATATCTGAAGGACAGCACCATCAAAAGATCCTTTGAACATTTGCCAACTTAACTTGGTTACCTAATGGACACACCACATAGTGGAGGATCAATAAGCATTGGAAAAAATAATGAATCGGGATGGCTCTGGATCGTTTAAGGCTTGCACATGTTAGAGAGAAGAAACAAGGGAAACAGTGGTGGGTGATATTTGTTGCAAAGTGTGTCTCTTGGTTGAAAAGGCTTTTAAAGTTCAATTTCTTATTCCAGAATGAAATGAGACAGACGTCCAACCTCCTCAATTGGTACCTTCATGACTGTTTGCTGCTAATCTCTCTCACGCGCTTGAGTCAAGCATCTTTCATTGTGGGGTTATTCCAAGATAAAGATTTGATTTCTAAAGATTATGTGTTCTAGAAATTTAGAAGATGGTGTTGCTTTATCAAGGTTATTCTAATTTGCACATAAAGCCAAGGTATCATTTAAACCCTAATGAAAATTTTCCAATGTATCGATGAATTATTTCAAAGATTTGATGGGTGCCAATTGTTTCTTTTGAAAATAAAAACACATTTGTTAAAAGTATGATCTCATCACTTGAAGATGCAAAAGCATTTCCTTGAAATACTGTGTGACATCTCTGTAGCTTTTGCCCTGGAAGTGTTCCTACATTATCACAGGGTAACCAGTAAATCCAAGGAAAGGAAAAACATGTTAAATGACAAGGGACATCCATAATACAGAAAAAAAATGCCCAACAGCCTTTCTCGGAGGCATAATTTAAAAAGTGATTGATTGAGGCACCAAAGTCCTATGGCCTCCACAAGTCCAAATGGAGCTTTACAGCACAGACATGAACAGGCATTCACAGCATTCTGTGTCATTCATTCTTTTCCTGAAGAAAATATACTGCTATCATATTCTGTCCGCCAAACAATATGCTGCATTTTTGCCGTACATTAACCACCTAATGAAATGCAGCAATTTCTAATGGACATTGCATTACTGAAAGCTGTTTGTGTCTTGATGGATAATAGGGTGTGGAGCTTCCTATCGGTGTGTTTCACTATTGAACAGGTTATCAAATGAAACAGTGGACATTGGAATGAAAGCATGACTGAAAGTAAAATGTCCTGCTGCTTCATCATCACATTCCTCATTTCTAATCAGTTGAGTTGGGCCAGTGCCACATGCTGCAAACAAATCAGATGCACTGACATTACTGACTGAATATACACATGCCACCTACCTATTCATTTGTTTAACAACAGGGAGCAATGGCTACCAGACCTCTGGCATTGGACAGCTTGGCTTTTGACCCTTGTCTAGTACTATCTGCTGAGCCACAAGGGCTTCTATTACCAAACCCAATGGCAGTAGATCCACTCATAGCCCTGTGAACATGTTTGATTATCCAGGAACGGTCATTCTGACTGTAGAACAGAGAACATAGAACAGTACAGCACAGGAACAGGCCCTTTGGCCCATGATGTGGTACCAAACTAATTAAGTTAATGATATCTAATTAAACTAATCCCTTCTACCTGTACATGGTCCATATCCCTCCATTCTCTGCACATTCATGTGCCTATCTAAGACCCTTATTTACTCCTCTGTTCCAAGACGGAAAATGAGGTGCTGTTCCTCCAGTTTGTGCTTGGAATTCTCCTGGCAGTGGAGGAGGCCGAGGACTGACATATCTGTGATAGTGTGGGAGGGGGAGGTGAAATGACTGGGAAAGGAGAGATGCAGATCTCAGTTACCGTGTTCTGAGAAATGGTCACCTAGTCTGTGTTTGCTTTCGCCAATGTAGAGGAGGCCACACTTGAAGTACCAAATGCAGTAGATGATATTAAGGGAGGTGCAGGTGAATCTCTGTCTCACCTGAAAGGATTGTTTGGGTCCCTGGATGGAGGTGATGGAGGTGGTGTCGGGGCAGGTGTTGCACCTATGGCGGGGGCAGTGGAAAGTTCCTTGGGTGGGAGTGATATGGGTGGGGGGTGGATCGAGCTAGGGAGTCGCGGAGAGAGCGGTCCCCGCGAAAGGCAGAAAGGGGTGGGGAGGGGAGGATATGCTCGGTGGTGGGGTCCCGTTGGAGATGGCAGAAGTGGTGGAGAATGATGTGTTGGATACGTAGACTGGTGGGATGAAATGTGAGCACAAGGGGACCCTATCCCTGTTGGGTCTGGGAGGGGTAGGAGTGAGAGCAGAGGTACGCGAAATGACAGAGATATGGGTGCGAGCTCTCTCGACCACTGTAGGAGAGAAGCCATGATTAATAGCAGAAGACAGAAGTGGGCAGTCCTAGGTTGTGGGACTATCGTGTTGGTAGCTGTAGGGGGGAGATCTCCCGAGGTGATGAGGTCAGTGATGGTGCGGGAGACAATGTCCTGGTGGTCCTTGGTGGGGTCATGGTTCAGGGGTAGGTAGGAGGAAGTGTCCAAGATTTGGCATCAGAGGTCAGTACGCCAGACTACCACGGCACCACCCTTGTCAGCTGGTGGGAGAAGATAGAATCGGGCAGTCCTAGGTTGTGGGACTATCATGTTGGGGTTATCCATGACTTAGATGGATAAGCTTTTAAACACCAAGGAAATCAAGGAGTATAGAATCAGACAGAAAAGTGGGCAAGAGAAACAAAGGACAGCAGATGCTGGAATCTAGATGAAAAACACGATGATGCTGGAGGAACTCAGCAGGCCAGGCAGCATCCGTGGAGAAAAGCAGGCGGTCAACACCAATCAGAAAAGTGGGCAACACCAATCAGCCCAATCAGGGCAGCACGGTAGTGTAGAGGTTAGCACGACGCTATTACAGCGCCAGCAATGGGGGTTCAATTCCCGTCGCTGTCTGTAAGGAGTTTGTACGTTCTCCCGTGTCTGCGTGGGTTTCCTCCGGGTGCTCCGGTTTCCTCCCACATTCCAAAGACGTACGGGTAGGTTAATATGGGTTTAAAATGGGCGGCACAGACTCGTCGGGTCGGAAAGGCCTGTTACCACGCTGTAAGTTAAATTTTAAAAAACTAAATGATGCTGTGGACTTGGTGGGCTCCCCTGCTTCTATTCATGAAGTCAAGCACAATAAGGTTATTACTTTTCATGGTTGGGCTACAAAGCGGGAAAGTACAAAACTCGGAAATACTGTATCAGTTTGGCTGGATAATGTAGTCCAATCCATCAATTCAATGTACTTCATTCAACATGTGAATCACTGTTAACAAGAAGGAAGGATGAGAACTACAGGGAACAAAGCAGAATTAAAACAAGAGAGGAAGAGTGAAAGGGATAAAGAAGCAACAAGAGTTCATGTCATGTAAAAGCCCACTTATTTTCATGCAATTATTATGACAGCTCGAATCATGAATTAAAGATTGCATCATAATATATGATGTCTAACAATTTTATATATTATTAGATACAAATATATGTGAGAATCAATATGGAATACAATTTAGGAATTAATGAACCTGATTTAGCTCAGGTCACAGCAGAAAGTGCCTATTCTCTTGAGCATGGTAGATCTTTACCGAGTGAGGAAACACAAGAGCTTGTTAATTAGTAAATCTATCGCATGAAAGGCCACTGGAGGTGATAGCTAGGTACGGTTGGCAGGAGAGTAAATGCTTACAATCAGCACAGCAGATTAAAAATGCAGATGAGTGGTTACATTATTAGATATTCCCACATAAATCTCTCAAATTCCAGCACACACACAGAGATCAAATCGCCGACAAGTCAGGCTTCAGTCAATGAATGACATGTTTTGCTGATAAGGTCACAGTTTTTATAGGTGCTGAGGAGAAATGATACCTGGTGCACTGCCAGCAATCAATGAGCTGTGTGAAGGAATTGTGCATCAGGAGAGACAGGATACACTGCTTAGAAAGCAGGTATTGTTTAAAAAGAATGTAGGGTTACAATAATAGGGGAGTTAGTTATATTTTAAAGCACTTAATTTTGTTGTAATATCGAGAGGTCCCAATATCTCTGACAAATTAAAAATAAATTGGTTAAATTTTGTGCATGTTGGAAATTATTCTTTTCTCTGTCAAATTGTACTTAACATGCAAAGAAGAGTGTGATAATCAGGGACAGATCTGCAGTGGTGTGATGTGTATTGCTGAACAGTAATTAACATCTCTGAGACCGACATAAAGAAGAATGATTTTCCTCCCTCACACCTCTTCCCTTCCCCTCACCTGGGTTCCACGATGGTCTACACTGTTCAGGTTTGGTCTCAGATTTCAGCCTTCAAGTGGTTTGAACCAAATAAAGCAGAAATTCAATACAGGGGCTTTAATTGTATTGAAAGGTAAGAAAAGCATCCTTTTGACTGCTGGAATGATATGCAATTTCCAAATCATCTTATCTCCAATTCCATGCTCTGTGAGTAACCCATTAAGATCAGGAGGTGCCAAACTCAAGTGTTACAACTCAATATCCATCGCAGTGAGAACATTTTGATCACAGTCATCTATGGATGGGCTCCAATTTGGACTTCAGTAGTCAATGAACGTAATTGATTAAACGTCTTAAGATTGTTCCTGCAACCCCATACAATCCATTGTACTGAGACTTATTTGTGAGCATTTAGAGCAAATTTAGTCTACCAACAGCAACATGTTAAAGTTATCCGAATAACAACGTGTTTTGGAAATTATTGAAATTCTCAGCATAGAATATTGAACTCTGATGTAGCCACAAGGTCTAATCACATCATTTCCTTGCAGTTCTAGTCTCTGCAGCTGCTGAGATCTATTAGAGAAAGGTCAGGCTTAGAATCTACAGCCCTGCAAATGATCTCCTCCATTGCCTGCCTTCCATCCTCCTGTTTGATATGTGCATCAGAATGTGAATGGGTGAGTTTTCAGGGCTTGTTACTCCTCAATGTATTTGATTTATTGACTTCCAGTCATCCTGTTAATTGAAATTGTTTCCTCTTGAAAGCCTTCTTTGTGAAATTCTCCATTCTCATTTTTAATCACTGTGAATTTCTGCAAGGTTTTAAAGTCTGTTCTTTTTGTCATTGAAGAAGCACTTCTGACCATTTGTTAAAAGGTCAAAGATGTTGAGAAGAACTCATTTTCTACATGAAGTTTTTCAGTAAAGAATGTCTGTTGCCATGTTCAGTAAATATCTGATGTAGAACAGTGTGGTTATTTAATCCCTGGTCTCCGTGGAACCTAAACACTCCAGGGTGTTAGCAGGAAAGGAATTTCTCATTTCCCCAGTAGCTATGACGCTAAGGGAAGGGATGTTTGCTAATGACTAGCCTATGACTTTTGGTGCAGTATCTGTGTGTACACTGGTGCTCCCAACACTAAATATCAAAAGATGTGGCTTGTTGTTGATAGTCCTCCCTCTTTCCCTCCTCCTAATCTCCTTCCCTCCCTCCTACCTCTTTCCTTCTCTTCCCTCTTTCCCTCCCTCCCTTCTGCCTCCTTCCACCTTCCTCCCATCCCTCCTCCTCCTACCTTCAATCCATCCATCCTTCTCTCTTTCTCTCTTTCCTCCCCTTCCTTCTTTCTTCTGTTCCCTCTCTCTCTCTCTCTCTCTCTCTCTCTCTCCTGCTCCTTCCTCTCCCTCAGCATCTGCAGGTACATGGTAGTGCTTGACAAGTGTTAACTGCTGGCTAGTTTGGGAACACAGCTTAGTCATCTGCTGATCATGTTTGATGTGTTTTTTCCCCCTTCACTCTGGAGGATTCCTCCCAATAGTTCCCAGGACGTCACATCGGGAAGATTACTGCAAAATAAGCTTAAGTTGATTTGGAGATTCAGCTGGGTGCAAACTGCCCACTGCAAAATCCTGGGCCCAGGGTTGGCCTGAGAGATGAACATTACAGACTGGGTACAGTGACTATTTGAAGAAGGGAGGGAGAAAAAAGAGAGAGAAGGGGGGATGGATCAAAGAGGAGGAGGGATGGAGGGAAGATGGAAGGAGGCAGAAGGTTGAAGCAAAGAAGGAGGATAGAAAAAGGGCAGGAGGATGGGAAACAGGTAGCAGGGGAAAGGGACAGGAAGGATAGAAAGAGGTAAGAGGGAGGGAATGAGATAGGAAGGAGGGAGAGAGGGAGGAGATGGGAAACAGATAGTAGGGAGGGAAAGCGGTAGGAGAAACAGAATGAGGTAAAGGAGCGGGAATGAAATAGGAGGGAGGGAAGGAGGGAGGAGGATCAACAAAATTATACATGAAAAATGAGTTTCCAGTTGAATCCTTCCAACAATGGACCAGTGGCTGCTCCAGTGTACATCAGGTGAAGAGGACACTTCCCCAGTCAGCTGCCTCACAGACCCGACTTTAACCTGGTGCCACTTGTTGAGCCTAATGCATGAAGAATTGCTGAGCAATTTGGGGCCCAACGACATGTGTGGATCCTGGAAGGAGTGGGGTCTGGGGCGTGTAATCCCAGCCGGATGAGCTGAAAGGCAAATGTTTTTGCCCAGCCAATATTATATTTCACAATATTATACCAGAGAGTGAAAAAAGGATCTAAAACCAACAATATCTCCCATCCTGCCAGGTTTGTGCTGGAGAGGTGAAGATAAAAGATACCATCTCCCCACATACTGACCAATCCTGGACCTGGGATTATCTCAGCAGCTTCAGAGGGAAAAAAATAACTGTTCTACATGAGGACAGGCAGTGGTTGATTGCAGAAATGATTCCTCGGTAATCATTATCAAACTAACAGGTAATGTTGTTCAGTTTGTAGCACACTAGTGCCAGATTATGCCTTGATTGTTTGGACACATGCAGTTATATAAATTCACATAAAGCTGGAAGATTGCAGAGAATCTAGCAGAGGCAACAATAAACAGCCTGTTACTGATTCCTTTACAGTAAAATGATTCCTTTCCCAGACAAAAATCTCCCGATAAGTTTAGCTCACCTTGCCAACATAGAGTGGCTCTGTCCCAGTATACTCCTCCACGATGAAGAACTGATTCCAGACCCAGCCACGTTTGGCACGGCGATGAGCCACCAAGCTTGCTTCTGATTGGTCTGTTTTCCATTTTGGATGTTGCGAACTGTCCTGGGTGGAATTTGTCCCACAGTGACTCAGCATACACAAAGCCACCGACGTGAGCCACAGGGTGGTATGATTGACCATTTTACCTGGCCACATCTTCACACAGGTTAAGTTCAGGTAAGCAGGTGCCTGTGCACTGTGCCCTTCAAAGCATGGATCCCTAACAGTCTCATTAATCCTTGGCGTTAATTGAAAGTCAGATGCTGAATCTGAGTGATGGTTCTCACTTCTGATGCTATGACTCCACAGATTAAACCCAAGTACCTGTGGAAACAAGAAACATAATGAGATAGTATAACTTGGCCCGTAACAGGGACATCATTTCTAGAGTGCAAATTGGTTGTCACTCATTCTGAGGCGTAGGTTGTGGTAGGTGCTATCAAAAGTACCACCTTTTTCTTCTAAAGCAGAACATAATGGCACTGTGTGCTGCAATGCTTGAATGCACTTGATGATGGAATGTCTGTAAATGACTAACCTTGTGCAGTGGCATTGCACCTTCTGAAATTAGGTCTCGGTTCTTTGTGCAGATATACAGAGAGCGTGGTGACACCAAACAACGCACAATCCTCCTTTCGACACAACATGTGTAGAGTTATGCATGCTCTCAAAACACACAACCACTGAAGCAGGCTCTAACCAGAGGTGATAGGAATACAAAGGCATTTAGAGTCATAAACTCATAGATTTATACAGCACGGAAACAGGCCCTTCAGCCCAACTGGTCCATGCTGACCAATATGCCCCATGCAAGCTAGCCCCATTTGCCAGCGTTTGGTCCATAACCTTCTAAACCTTTCCTATCGATGTACCTGTCCAAATGTCTTTTAAAAGTTGTTATTGTACCTGCCTCAACCACTTCCTCTGGCAACTGATTCCACATAGGTATCACCCTTTGTGTAAAAAAGTTGCCCCTCAAGTTCCTATTAAGTCTTTCCCCTCTCACCTTAAACCTTTACCTTTTAGTTCTTGATTCCCCAACTCTGGGAAAACGACTGAATACATTCACCCTATCTATGCCCATCATGATTTTATGCACTTCCATAAGATCACCTCTCAGTCTCCAGCCTGTCCAATCTCTCCCTGTAACTCAGTCCCTCAAGTCCTGGCAGCATCCTTGTAAATCTTTTCTGCACTCTTTCCAGTTTAATAACATCTTTCCTATAGCAGGGTGACCAAAACTGAACACAATACTCCAAGTGCGGCCTCACCAGCGTCCTGTACAACCACAACTGTACCTCCCAACTTTTATACTCAGTGCTCTGGCTGATAAAGGCCAGCATGCAAAAGCCTTCTTGACCAACCTGTCTACCTGTGACTCTACTTTCAGTGAACTATGCACTTGAACTCCAAGGTCCCTCTGTTCTACAACACTCCTCATGGCCCTGCCATTCACTGTGAAAGTCCTACCTGGATCTGTCTTCCCACAATGCAGCACCTTGCACTTGTCTGAATTAAACTCCATTTGCCATTTCTTGGCCCACTTACTCAGCTGATCAAGATCTTCCTGTCATTTTTGATAACCTTCATTGTCCATTATACCACCTATTTTAGTGTCATCTGCAAACTCATTAACCATGCCCTGTACATTCCTATTGAAATCATTGAAACAAGTGACAAACAACAATGGGCCCAGCACCGACCCGTGAGGCACACCACGAGTCACGGGCCTCCAGTCCAAGGAACAACCTTCCACCATCACCCTCTGCTTTCTACTATCAAGCCAATTGTGTATCAAATTAGCCAGCTCTCCCTGGATTCCATGTGATCTGACCTTCCAGAGCAGCCTACCATGTGAAACCTTAGCAAAGGCCTTACTGAAGTCCATGTAAACCAAGTCTACCTTCCTGCCTTCATCAACCTTCTTGGTCACATGATCAAAAAAACTCAATCAGGTTCATAACACATGATCTCCCATTCACAAAGCCATGTTGACTACCCCTAATCAACCGCTCTCTTTCCAGAGGTACATATATCTTATCCCTCAGAATCCTCTCCAACAACTTACTTACCACAGAAGTTATACTGGCCTATAGTTCCCAGGTTTTTCTTTGCTGTCATTCTTAAATAAAGGCACAACATTCGCTACCCTCCATTCTACTGGCACCTCACCCATGGCTAACGATGATACAAATATCTCAGCCAGGGCTCCCGCAATTTCTTCTCTAACCTCCCACAGTGTTCTAGGATATACATACCTAGTCAGGCCCTGGAAACTTGTCTACTTTCATACCTTTTATGACATCCAGCATCTCCTCTACTGCAATGCGGACTATCCCCAAGACCTCCACATTTACTTTTCCTAGTTCCAAAGTCTTCATGTCTTTCACCATGGTAAAAACAGAGGATAAATGTTCATTAAAGACCTTGCCCATCTCCTGCAGCTCCACATAAAGGTGTCCCCTTTGGTCTTTGAGGGGCCCTATTCCCTCTCTAGTTACTCTTTTCCCCTTAATATAAAATCTCTTTAGATTTTCCTTAATCTTGTCTACCAAAGTTATTTCATGCCCCCTTTTTGCCCGCCTGATTTCCTTCTTCAGTACACTCCTGCATCCCATATACACCTCCAGGGATTCACTTGATCCCAGCTGCCTGTGCCTGACCCATGCCTCCTTCATTTCCTGGCCAGAGCCTCAATATCCCTTGTCATCCATGGTTCCCAACTCAGACAAGCCTTGCCCTTCACTCTGATAGGAACATGCTGACCCTGAGCTCTCACGATTTCACCTTTAAAAGCCTCCCACTTGCCTGTGGTCCCTTTGCCCACAAACAACCTACTCCAACCAACCTTTGCAAGCTCCTGTCTCATACCGTCAAAATTCCCCTTGCCCCTATTTAGAACTTGAAATCTGGACCAGTTCTGTGCCATTCAATATTTTAAACTAATAGAACTATGGTCACTGATCCCAAAGTGCTCCCCCACTGTCACCTCAGTCACCTGTCCCACCCAATTGCCCAAAAGTAGGTTGAGCTTTGCCCTCTCCCTAGCAGTGCCCTCTATATATTGTTCAAGGAAAGTTTCCTGAATGAACTTAAATTCCACCCCATCTAAACCCTTAACAGTACAGCAATCCCAGTCTATGTTAAAATCCTCTACTATAACAACTCTATTATTCTTGCAACTCTGCACAATCTCCCTGTATATTTGTTCTCCTGATTCCTGGTTACTATTTGGGGGCCTATAGTACAATCCCAACAATGTGATCATCCCCTCCTTATTTCTCAGCTCCACCCATAAAGCCTCACTGGACGATCCTTCAGTAATTTCATCTCTGACCACTGCCGTGACATTCTCCTTAATCAAAAATGCAACTCCCCCTCCTCTCTTTCCTCCGCCTCTATCCCGCCTAAAGCACCTGTACCCCGGAACGTTAAGCTGCCAGTCCTGTCCCCATCCCCCCTTAGCCATGTTTCTGTCATGGCTATAATGTCCCAGTCCTATGTAGCTATCCAAGCCTTAAGTTCATCCACCTTACCTGACAGGTCTCTTGCACTGAAATAAATGCAATTTAATCCAATCGGCTTTCCTCGCTGCCTGCCATTCTCCTGCCTGTCATGTCTATTTAACTTGCTGCCCGTACCTTTTGTACAAGTCACCTCGGCCCCAGAAGAAATCCCAATGGTCCAAAAATCTGAATCCATGCCCCCTACACTAATTTTTCAGCCACACATTCATTTCTTAAAGGGCTCAATCTTATCTGAACCAATGCTGCAGAAGCCAATGTCGTCATCTTTCTCCAGGTCCTAAATTTTCACGGTTTCTGCTCACAATCACCACCCCCCTACCCCTGCTTCTTATTTCAGCACATCCAGGCTGATACCCTTCATCTTCCAATCTACTAAAGTTAAATGTTGCACCCTCCCCCCAACTCCAATCGTTTCCACAACTGAACACCAACCAATCCGAACACTTCCATATCCCGGACTGTCACGACCTCTCCTTCCATCCCTGTCCTCCTATCCTGGTCATTTTCCGTCTCCAGCCCATGATCAATCTCATGCCCATAGTTCTTCCTCCACAATGTCACCTCAGTGACTCGTTGTATTCTCCAGGGGTCGGTGCTCGACCCATTGCTATTTGTCATCTCCATCAATGACTTGGATGAGAATGTACAAGGTATGGTTAGTAAGTTTGCAGATGACACTAAAATAGGTGGTGTCGTTGACAGTGAAGATGGTTAGCAGGGTTTACAGAGGGATCTTGATCAACTGGGTAAGTGGGCCGAAGAATGGCAAACAAAGTTTAATTTGGATAAGTGCGAGGTGTTGCATTTTGGGAGGACAAATGAGGGTAGGACTTTCACAGTGAACGGTAGGGCCCTAGGGAGTGTTGTGGAACAGAGGGACCCAGGAGTACAACACATGGTTCCCTGAAAGTGGTGTCACAGGTAGACAGGATGGTGGAGAAGGATTTTGGCACGCTGGCCTTCATCAGTCACGGCACTGAGTATAGAAGTTGGGATGTTATGTTGCAGTTGTACAAGACGTTGGTGAGGCCATATTTGTAATATTGTGTTCAGTTTTGATCACCCTGTTATAGGAAAGATGCTGGAAAGAGTGCAGAGGAAATTTTCCAGGATGTTGCCAGGACTCAAGGGGCTGAGTTATGGAGAGAGTTTGAGCAGGTTGGGACATTATTCATTAGAGCGTAGGAGAATGAAGGGTGATCTTATGGAGGTGTATAGAATCATGAGGGGCATAGATAAGGTGAATGCATTCAGACTTTTTCCCAGGGTTGGGGAATCAAGAACTCAAGGGCATAGGTTTAAGGTGAGAGGGGAAAGATTTATTCGGAATCTTGAGGACAATTTTTTCACCCAGAGAGTGGTCAGTATATGGAATGAGTTGCCAGAGGATGTGGTTGAGGCAGGTACATTAACAACATTTAAAAGGTACTTGGACAGGTACATGGATAGGAAAGATTTAGAGGGATATGGACCAGGGGGTAAATGGGATTAGTTTAGATGAGAATCTTGGTCAGCATGGACAAGTTGGGCCGAAGAGCCTCCTTCTGTGTTGTATAACACTATGACTCTATAATGTCCACCATGCACAATGCCAGGAGGTTGCAGAGGGAAGACCTTTATCTGATTAATAGTCTAAGCTAATTTAACCATGCACAATGCACTGTATTCTGTGTGTGAAAGCTACCCCTGCTTTAATGCATGGTTTCAGGCACATTCAATGATTTCTTCAAGACATTTCAGAAATAGAAAAAATCAGTGAAACCCAACAAAATTGTGCCTTTTGGATTTCGTTTCTGACCATGTCATTCAAACCTGCTAAATTTTCTTTCAGAACCACACTCTTTAATTCAATGATTGCATTCAGTAGTCCACTTTTTTTCGTTCCCTGGGTGAAAACAAATCTGTCTGATTTCCTTTACACCTTCCTAATTACTAAATTGTGCCCCTTGCTCTTTGATCATGTTTCCATAGCAACCAGTTTTGTCTGAATTAACCCTTATCAATTCTGCCCTTCAACATCCAAATTGTTGAATTTCTACTTAGAGAATAATTATGCAATGTGCTGTGATTTTAAATATTTCACATTTCTGATTATTTAAATTGTATAATGTTGTTGGAGCAAAGATATTCTCCAGCTAATGTTAAACCTCCACTTCATATGGTCTTGTATAGACCATCTGACCTCACCAATTGATCCAATATCACAAGACAGTTCTGTATTACCCTAATTTTGATTTATGTTTTATGCAATTTAATTGGAAATTTGCATCATACTCAATGTTTTATTGTGCTTAGTTAGTGAGAGCTAGTTGTGGTGAGTGATGTGAATCTCAGTGAAATTTCAGTCAAGTTCACAAACTTCAATTTATGACCTAGAATGTTCTATGTTGTTGGCTTTCATCATTGTTCAGTTCTGTTAAGATTTCTGAGCTGATTGATGACGAACCATTGGTCACTACTGACTGGTCTATCAAAACAATCTGGGTACAAAGAACAGAATTGAGCTAGAGCCTACAATCAACACTAGTCAAGGACATGAGAGATGGACTCCGTGTTGGTTTACCCAGTGTGGTTCTTATAGGCAAAAATAAAAGCAACCTTGCCATAGTCAGTCCTCTTGGATTGTGCAGGAACTATGGAATTTGTTGTGGATCTACAGATGCTGCAACACACAAGATGCTGGAGGAACTCAGTGGGTCGGGGAGCATCTGTGGAGGGAAGTGGACAGTTGATATTTCAGGTCAAGACCCTTCATCCGGACCGAAGGATAGGGGAGAGATAGCCAGTATAATGAGGTGGAGGGAAGGGGTGGAGCAAGATGAGGAGAGGAGAGTGGAAGTAGCGACTGCATCTGTGGGGTGATAGGTGGAGGTGACAAAGGGCTGAAGATGATGGAATCTGATAAGAGAGGAAGGTGCAGCATGAAGTCAAGTATGGGAGGTGCGGAGGGCAAACGGGAATAGTGGGGTAGGGGACCCAGTGGGAGGAGCGTGTGGGTGATGGGCAGATGGAGAGGGTGGGGGAGGGGAAAGAAACTGAAAGATGGGGGCTGGGGTGAGTGCAGGAAGGACTGAGGAAAGGGAGCGAGGGGGAGCAGTTTTACTGGAGGTTGGAGAATTCAGTGCTCATGCCATTAGTTTGTAGACTACCCAGGCGGAATATGAGGTGCTGCTGCTGGCAATGCTGAGGGAATGTGTGTAATTTGAATCAACCACCACCACAAGACATTCCAACATGGTCACCTCACTGACTGCCAGAGTGGACAACCTTCTGACTTTTTGCCATCACCCTCTTCCTCTGCCACACAGATTCAGGATCAGCTGATGTATAGTGACTTTATTTTTTATATATATATTTATTGGTCACATGTATATCGAAACACACAGTGAAGTGCTCTTTTTGCGTTAACAATAGGGGCAGCCCGCAACTGTCGCCAAGCTTCCAGCGCCAGCATTGCATGCCCACAACTTTCTAACCCGTCCGTCTTTGGAATGTGGGAGGAAACCGGAGCACCCGGAGGAAACCTACGCAGACACGGGGAGAACATACAAACTCCTTACAGACAGTGGCCGGAATTGAACCTGGGTCACTAGCGATGTAATAGAGTTATGCTAACCGCTACACTACTGTGCCTGCCCCTAGGACTTTAGAAGAGGGTGGTCAACAGAAGTAGGGGGTTACAGTTCTGACACTTGGCTTAAGCTTAGGGAAGGGGAATGGTGGTGAGCTGAAGGTTTTCAGTGGATACTCACTTTAGGCCTGGGGGTTATTTGACCATGGGATTTTTCAGCAAGCTTGCCTGTACATGTAAAAAGTAAAAAATAATTTCAAAGAGAATGTGATAAATATTTGAAATGAAAGAATATAATAAGATCCAAGGGGAATATGGCTGTAGCTGTGAGTGTTTGCAAGAAGATAGGCACTGGCAGCAAAACACTCTCCTCCAATGCTGTAATTTGTATTATATTTGACAACTCAGCCTTACTAAATTAGATCTCAGCCCAAGTGGCTTAGAAATGCTTGTGCTAAGCTGGGGTTTTGCCTTTCCAGGAGACTCCACAGCACTTTGGGAAATCCCTTGATCTAGTTTAAGTTGGTCTCTGCAGGTGGTGTTTGACAGGTGAAATCTGAAGTCAGAGTTGTCCCCACATAGGACCTGAATCTAAACTAGAATCCAAGTAGCCAGGGGGAAGAAATGGGGCCCATTAAAAGTGGCATCAACTGGGGAATGCATTGCAATCTTGTTGAATGGAAAGAGATATTGACACAGCTTCTGGATGAATGTCTGTGATTTATAAAATGATTATTAGTTACAAGCTAGGTATTTGAGTTGATACACCCATTATAGCAAGTTACATACAGACTTGTGTATTACTATTGGTCAGGAGGAGGGATTTTTGAGTGTTACTATGGTGGAACCTCCTCTAATTCTGCTCTTCCCACCTCTGTTTTCCTCAATATCCTGGCCCTCCCATGAAGAAGGGAATTATTTTGTGTTGTTAGTCTGTGTTATATTTTTGAATTGTCAATTTTGCAGCTCTCAATTTTTATTCTCAATTGTGTTTTGTTTCCTGTGTGAAGTTTGCTTACTGGAATATTTACAAAACTGAAGCAGAATTCCTTCCTGAACACAACATCATCTCCCTCTGCTTTACAAGCATGTCATTTCATTTTGTATATCATCTATTTTTAATGACTTTGTGTGTTAATGAGTCGTGCATCTTGATCAGTTTGAAGCTGCTGCGGGTCTACATTTGGGGACCTTCTCAGTTTTTTTTATGAGAAGACCAGGGTTTATTGCACATTCCTCAAATGCCCTTAAGTAGTGCTGGGTAGTCATCTCCTTGACCTGTTGATGTTGTTTGGTTAAGCTACTCCCACAGTAATGTTATGGAGGGAGTTTGTCCTGGTGAGACAGGGATGGTGTGTGTGACTTGGAAGGGAACCTGATGATTTGCAACAGCCTTCCAGCTTATGGGAGTCACATTTTGGGAGGTGTCGTCAAAAGAGCCCCTGGCAAATTTGTGCAGGGTTTCATATAGGTACTGCACAGTCAGCCAGCCATGGCTTTTGGTGGAGTAAGTGGATATTTACGGTGATGTTTGGATGCCAGTTTTCACATTCAAGTAACTGGAGAGTATTTCATCCTGCTCTGGTCACTTGTTTTGAAACCGTGAGGAGGTAAATCAATCCCTGTGGACCACCCCAGTCTCCAAAATTCTTTGGTTGCCAGAATGTTTATGCGTCTGACCCGGCTAACTAGCTGCTCAACAGGGATTCCCAGGATTCAAGGACTGCTTCATTATTTTGAGGAGGTGCAAAGAGAACTGCACACAGTCCAAGGATTAGTGATTATCACCATTTCTGACATTATGATAGAGGACAGATTGATGACGACACAGCTGAAGGTGGTTGAGCCTGGAACATGACTGGAAGAAATCTTGCAGCCATCCTTTGATGCCAAGATGATTGAACTCCAAGAACTTTAACTTCCTGTGAGCTATAACTTCAGCCAGTGAAAAGACACTCCTGATTCCTACTGGATTCCATCTTCTCACCTCAGGAATCCAGATTCCAGCATCTGCATTCTCTTATGTCCCCATTTTACCTCTGAGATCCTGTTTATTTCGACTCAAAGAGTTATACAGCATGGAAACGAGCCTTTTGGCCCAACTAGTCCATGCTGACCAATTGCAATTGCCTGCTTTTGGCCCATATCCCTCTAAACCTTTCCAATCCATTAACCTGTCCAAATGTCTTTTCAATGTCATAACTGCACCCTCCTCTCCCACTTTCTCCAACAGCTTGTTCCATATATCCACTGCCCTCTTTTAAATCATTCCCCTCTCACTTTAAACCTATGCCCTCTAGTTTTGGACTTCCCTACCCGAGGGAAAAGACTTTGGCTATTCACCTTATCTATGCTCCTTATGATTTCATAAACCTCAACCCTCAGCTCCAGGGAAAAGTCTTAGCCGATCCAGCCTGCCCTTATAACTCAATCTCCCAGTAACATCTTCGTAAATCTTTTTTTTGCACCCTTGCTCGTTTAATGACATCTTTCCTATAGTTGGGTGGCCAGAACTGTACGCAGAACTCCAAATGTGGCCTTACTAACATCTTGAACAGCTGTTGTCCAGTTAATGAGGCCTGGAGCCATGCGGTCCTGGGAGAACACAAAGAATGTGTTGGTGAAACATGCATTGATGTGTGATTGCTGCTTGATAGCACTGTTGCATTCAGAGCCTCATGAGGGAGAAAATTACAGATTCACGGTGCCTTTTGAGTGACAGTACGCTCCCCAACATTACCCATGGGCAGACAGATTTTTAGATGTGACTGAGTTCTGTCTGGTGCCAACTTAGCAAGTAGGCAGAATAACAACTGGAAACGTGGGGAGGAATTCAGTCATGTTCTTTAGTTGTTTGTAGGCAGCTCAATGTGACAAGACAGATATCTCATTTAAGGAGATTAATATAGCTGCTGTGCAAGTTCAACACTCAGTGAGTGGTGTGAAAGTAAATCAAGTCCAAACAGCAAGAGGAAGGTCCACACCTACTCTATTAAAGTGATCATCATTTACTAGTGTAGTTGTTGGGACTGTTGCAGGGATTTGCAGAGACATTTTTGAATTGAATGTCAGCGCTGCAAGAATTTCAGAGATTGTATTTTTCATTACTGAAGTAAAATGGAACGTCTAAATTGTCCTTCACAGTCAATTCCAAATGATGATACTTGTTCGATTTCTCAATAAAAGCGGCGACCAGGGACCCGGAGTTGTCATCCGGGATCCACATGTGTCCATCTTGATCTAAAAACCTTAGCTCTTTAAACCCAGTAAAACCCCCTGCGGTACCCCTAGAATATTAAATATTTAAAACTTTATTATGCCTATGCATCTGTGGCTGTTTACTGCAAGACACATGTACCCACTCTCTCTGGTGCTATCACATATGTTCCACTGCACGCCGTATTTTAGCTGAGGTCTGACCAAAGTTTTGTAAAGTTGGAGCATAACCTTCCTTCTCTTATCTTCTAATGAAGGCAATTATCCCAGCTAATAAAGGCAAATATCCCATATGCCTTTTTCACCTCCTTATCTACCCATATTGCTACATTCAGGGATCCTTGGGCTTGTACACCAAAATCTCTCTGTTCCTGAATACTCAGTTATTCAATGTGGTGGTCCAACTAGTCCTCCCAATGTTCATTACCTCAAATATCAGGATTAAATTCCATCTGCCGTTGCCCTGGACATCTTTTTAAAAGATCAATATTCTCTTTTGACTCCTCTTACTTTCTGCACATTTAAGGTGTAGCCATAGACACTTGCATGGACCCCAGCTATGCCTGCTACGTGGAATAGTCCTTGTTCCAAGCCTATTCCTCCACACCTCCCCTACTCTTTCTCTGCTACATTGACAACTGCATCGGTGCTGATTCCTGCACTCACGCAGAACACATCAGTTTCACTACCTTTGCCACCGATGTCCACCCTGTCCTCAGATTCACCTAGACCACCTCTGACACTCCTCTTCCTGTTCTGGATCTCTCTGTCTCCATCTCAGGAGATAGACCTGCTGCTGACATCTTCAGGAAACCTACTGACTCCCACAGCCACCTCGACTATACCTCCTCCCGCCCTGTCTCTCGTAAGGATGCTGACCCTTTGTCTCAATTTTTCCATCTCCACTGCACCTGCTCTCAAGATGAAGCCTTCTGCTTTGGGGCCTTTGAAACACCCTCCTTACAGAAGTGTGGATTTAACTCCAGTTGATCCCAGACGGAATCATGGCAGAGTTCCCTTGGCCTTCATCTTTCACTCCACCAGCCCCGCACCCAACATATCATCCTCCCACCACCAGTCACATCTCCTCCGTCTCTATGCTTTCCACAGGGACTACTCTCTCTGTGATTCCCTACTCCGTTCATCCCTCCCCATTCACCCCTCCCATCCCCTGGCACATTCTCCTGCAACCATAGGAGGTGTAACACCTGTCCCTACACCTCCTCCCTCACCACCATCCAGGGACTTAAACAGGTGAGGCAGAGGTTCACCTGCACCTCCTCCAACCAGCATTCGGTGTTCGTGATATGACCTCCTCTACATCGTGAGGCCAAGCGAGGATGAGGTGACCATTTTGTGGAATACGTGTACTCTGTCCACAGTAGTCATCTAGAGCTTCCAGTTATATGTCATTTTAACTCTCCTTCCCACTCCCACACCAACCTGTCTGTCCTCAGCTTTCTGCATTGCTGTAGAGAGGCCAAACATAAATTGGACGAACAATGTGCCATATTCCGCTTTGGTGGCTTTCAACCCAAGGGAAGGAACATTGAATTTTCCAATTTCAAGTAACCCTCAGTGCTTTTCTCCTTCACTCATTTGTCTACCTTGCTTTCTTCCTTGTTCACCTTTCCCATCTCCTCCCTCCACCTGGTTCCAACTACCCATCACCCCCTCCAAACCTGGCTGTACCTATCACCTGCCAGTCTTTGTCTCCCCCACACCCCATTGTACTGCTATATACTGGCAATGTTTCCTGTCCCCCTCAGTCTTGATGCAGGGTCTCAACCCAGAAAGTCAACTTACACCTTTTACCTCCGCAGATACTACTTGACCCACTGAGTTCTTCCAGTTCCAGTTTCCAGTGTCTGCAGTCTTTTGTGTCTTCTGTCCAGATCAATATTGTCATCTGGTCGACAACTATTCTCTTTCCTATCAACAACAGCCACAATGTTTGTGTCATCTTCAAACATACAAACCGTATCTCCTATGCTCATATCTAAGTCGATTATGTATATCAAAAACAGCAAGGGTCCCAGCACTGATCCCTGAGGTATACAGGCTTCTGAATGCAGAAATAACCCCCCCACCATCACCCTCGGTCACCTATCCAATTTTGGATCCAGTTTTCCAACTTTTCATAACTCGCACATGTTCTTATCTTTTGGATGAGTCTCCCATGTGGGGCCCTGTCAAAGACCTTACTGAAGTCTGACTACATCAGCGACACTGCCCTCGTCAATACATTTTGCTGTTTTTGAAAAATTCAACCCAGTTGGCTTGTTACGATTTCCCCCTTACAAAACCATGCTATCTTTGACTAATCCTTGCCTTTCAAAATTGTAAATAATCCTGCCCTTCATAATGTTTTTCAATAGCTTCCCAAACACTGATTTTAGGCTCACTGGCTTATAGTTAGTTGGTTTATCTCTGCTGCCCCTCTTGAATAATGTTACTCTACTAGGAGTATTCTATAGGACCCCCAGTAGCAGTAGAGATATAGAGGAGCAGATTGGCAGGCAGTGTTCGGAGAGAAGAAAAAATAACAGAGAAGTTATAATGGGAGACTTCAACTTCCCAAATATAGACTGGAACCGGCTTAGTGCCAAAGGTTTAGATGGGACGGAATTTGTTAAATGTGTCCAGGAGGGATTCCTGACGCAGTATGTTGACAGGCCGACGAGAGGGAATGCCATGTTAGATCTAGTTTTAGGAAATGAACCGGGACAGGTGAAGGATCTATTGGTGGGTGAGCATTTGGGGGACAGTGACCATTGCTCCATAACCTTTAAAATTGTCATGGACAGGGACAGGTGCAGAGAGGACAAGAGGATTTTTAATTGGGGAAGGGCGAACTATGAAGCTATAAGGAGAGAACTTGGGAGTGTAAATTGGGATGTCCTTTTTGAAGGAAAATGTACTATGGAGATGTGGTCGATGTTCAGGGATCTTATGCATGATGTTAGGGATAAATATGTCCCGGTGAGGCAGAGAAGGAATGGCAGGGTGAAGGAACCATGGGTGATGAGAGACGTGGAACGACTTGTTAGGGAGAAGAAGGTAGCATACATGAGGTATAAGCAGCAAGGTTCAGACAGGGCCCATGAGGAATATAGGGTAGTGAGGAAGGAACTTAAGAAAGGGCTGAGGAGAGCTAGAAGGGGACATGAAAAGGTGTTGGCTAGTAGGGTTAAGAAAAATCCCAAGGCCTTTTTCAAGTACGTGAAGGGTAGGAGGATGGCTAGGGTAAAGGTAGGTCCAATTAAAGAGAAAGGTGGGAGAATTTGCCTGGAGGCGGCGGAAGTGGGAGAAGTTCTCAATGAGTACTTCTCTTCGGTATTCACTGAGGAGAGGGGTCTTGATGACACGGAAGGGAGTGCTGGTAGGGGTAATGTTCTCGAGGTTGTAGATATCAAGAGAGAGGATGTGTTGAAGTCGTTAAATAATATTAAGACAGATAAATCTCCGGGGCCTGATGGGATTTTCCCCAGGCTGCTTCGAGAAGCTAGGGAGGAGATTGTTGAACCGCTGGTGAGGATCTTTGAGTCCTCGTTGTCCACGGGGATGGTGCCGGAGGATCGGAGGGTTGCGAATGTTGTCCCCTTATTCAAAAAAGGTAATAGGGATAGTCCAGGGAATTATAGACCGGTGAGTCTCACGTCTGTGGTGGGTAAGCTGTCAGAAAGGATTCTAAGGGATAGGATTTATGAACACCTAGAGAATCATGGACTGATTAGGGACAGCCAGCATGGCTTTGTGAAGGGAAGATCTTGCCTCACAAGCCTGATAGAGTTCTTTGAGGAGGTGACTAGGAAGATTGACGAGGGTAGTGCGGTGGATGTGGTCTACATGGATTTTAGTAAAGCGTTTGATAAGGTTCCTCATGGTAGGCTTCTTCAGAAGGTCTGACGCCAAGGGATCCAGGAAAGCTTGGCTGTGTGGATTAGGAATTGGCTTGCATGTCGAAAGCAGAGGGTTGTGGTGGAAGGAGTGCCCTCGGATTGGAGGGCAGTGACTAGTGGTGTCCCGCAGGGATCGGTTCTGGGACCTCTACTTTTTGTGATATTTATAGATGACTTAGATGAGGGGGTGGAAGGCTGGGTTAGTAAGTTTGCGGACGACACTATGACCGGTGGTGTTGTGGATAGCGTGGAGGGCTGGCGGAGCTTACAGAGGGATATTGATAGGATGCAGAGCTGGGCTGACAAGTGGCAGATGGAGTTCAATCCGGAAAAGTGTGAGGTGGTACACTTTGGAAGGACAAACTCCAGGGCAGAGTACTGGGTAAATGGCAAGGTATTTGGCAGTGTAGAGGAGCAGAGGGATCTGGGGGTTCACATTCACAGTTCATTGAAAGTTGCCTCACAGGTGGAAAGAGCAGTTAAGAAGGCCAATGGGATGTTGGCTTTCATAAATCGCGGGATTGAGTTTAAGAGCTGCAAAGTGATGATGCAGCTTTACAAAACTCTTGTTAGGCCACACTTGGACTACTGTGTTCAGTTCTGGTCGCCTCATTATAGGAAGGATGTGGAGGCATTGGAGAGGGTGCAGAGGAGATTTACCAGGATGCTGCCTGGATTAGAGCGTATTGAATATGAGGAGAGGCTTAAGGTGCTAGGGCTTTATTCACTGGAAAGGAGGAGGATGATAGGAGACATGATAGAGGAATACAAAATATTGAGAGGAATAGATAGAGTAGACAGTCAGCGCCTCCTTCCCAGGGCACCAATGCTCAAGATGAGAGGGCATGGCTTTAAGGTTATGGGTGGGAGGTTCAGGGGAGATGTCAGGGGGAGATTTTTCACCCAGAGAGTGGTTGGTGCATGGAATGCACTGCCTGGGGTGGTGGTGGAGGCAGATACATTAGACAGGTTCACGAGCTTGTTGGATAGGCATATGGAGGAGTGTGGGATAGAGGGATATGTGGGAGGAAAGGGTTAGGTAGTGTGAGGGTGGTTTGATGGACGGCACAACATGGTGGGCCAAAGGGCCTGTTTTGTGCTGTATGGTTCTATGGTTACCACAGTTGATGTCCTCCAGTTATCTGGCACGTCACCCCTGGCCAGCAAAGACTTAAAAATCTCTGTCAGGAACCCATAATATCCACCCTTGCTTACCACGGCAACCTTCAATACATCTCATCAAGCTCTGGGGATTTATCTATCATTAATCCTGCTAAGACATCTATTAACATAAAGCCATAAGATATAGGATCAGAATTAAGCCATTCAGCCCATCGAGTCTGCCCTGCCATTCAATCATAGCTAATTTTTTTTCAACTACATTCTCCTGCCTTCTCCCTGTCGCCCTTAACCCCCTTACCAATCAAGAACCTATCAATTTCTGCCTTTAAGTACACCCAATGACTTGGCCTCCACAGCCCTCTGTGGCAACAAATTCCAGAGATTCACCACCCTCTGGCTGAAGAAATTCCTCCTCATCTCAGTTTTAAAGGGACGTCCCTTTATTCTGAGGCTGTGCCTTGGATCCTAGATCCTCCTATTAATGGAAACACCCTCTCTGCATCCACTTTATCCAGGTCTTTCAGTATTCAGTAGGTTTCAATGAGATCCCCCCTCATCCTTCCAAACTCCATCGAGTACAGGTCCAGAGACATCAAGCACTCTTTAAAGGTTAAACCTTTCATTCCTGAGATCATTCTTGTGAACTTCCTCTGGACCCTCTCCAGGGCCAGCACATCCTTCCTTAGATACGGGGCCGAAAATTGCTGACAATATTACCTCCTCCAATTGATTGACAAATGTTATTGTCCCCTGAATTATATTGTCTCCCTAGTGAATACAGATCAGAAGTAATTATTTGCTCTTGAGAAGACGGTTGCAATCAGTCTTCTTGAACTGTTGCAGTCGTCCTGGTGAAAGATCTCCCATGGCGCTGTGGGGTGGGGAGTTCCAAGTGACACATCCCCAAAGCAGGACGGTCTCACTTGGAAGGAAACCTGAAGCTGGCGGAGGTCACAGATTTGGCAAGTGCTGTTGTATCACTGTCAGCAATTAACTGCAGTGCATCGTGTGATGGTACATACTGCAGCCAATGTGCATCAGTGTTGGAGGGAATGAATTGTTAGGATGGTGGATGATGTCAGGGAGAAACAGCTCTAATCAGGAGTTATATGGTAGTGGTCATTAATAGAAATGAGAACTAAACTATCCTCAAATGTTACAAGCAGTAATTGGGCTTGAAATTACAGACAGCTCCATGAACAAATACTGTCTGTGACACAGCGGGAGACCACTCATAGAAACATAGAAACATAGAAAAGCTACAGCACAATTCAGGCCCTTCGGCTCACAAAGTTGTGCCAAACATGTCCCTACCCTAGAAATTACTAGGCTTACCCACAGCCCTCTATTTTACTCAGCTCCATGTACCTATCTAACAGTCTCTTGAAAGACCCTATCATATCCGCCTCCACCACTGTCGCCGGCAGCCCATTCCACGCACTCACCACTCTCTGAGTAAAAAACTTACCCCTGACTTCTCCTCTATATCTACTCCCCAGCACCTTAAACCTATGTCCTCTTGTGGCCACAAATTCAGCCCTGGGGAAAAGCCTCTGACTATCTACCCTATCAATACCTCTCATCATCTTATACACCTCTATCAGGTCCCCTTGGAAACTGACAAGACAATATCTTCGTAGACACTTCTATAAAGATAATGTGACATGTGGCAATCACCGAGTCATGGCTTAAGGAAGGCTGTGAGTGGGAACTAAATGTCCGGGGTACACAGTGTATAGGAAAGATAGGCGGGTAGGCAGAGGGGGTGGTGTGGCCCTGATGGTTAGCAATGATATAAAATCAATAGAGAGAAGGGACATGGGGTCAGAAGAAGTGGAATCCTTAAGGGTGGAGCTAAGAAATGACAAGGGTAAAAGGACAATAATAGCAGTGATATATAGGCCCCTAACAGCAGCCGGGATGTGGACTATGAGTTACAGCTAGGAATAGAAAAAGCGTGTCAAAGAGACAACGTCAAGATAATTATGGGGGATTTTAACATGAAGGTGGATTGGGAAAGCCAGTAAGGCTGTCGATCTCAGGAGACCGAGTTTGTGGAATGTCTACGGGATGGCTTTTTGGAGCAACTTGTTGATGAGCCCACCAGGGGATCCGCTGTTTTGGATTGGGTGCTGTGGAACGAACCGGAGGTGATTAGGGAACTAAAAGTAAAGGAACCATTAGGAACCAGCGATCACAATATGACTGAGTTTAGTTTCAAATTTGAAAAGGAGAAGCTGATATCACATGTGTCAATATTTCAGTAGAACAAAGGAAATTACAGCGGCATGAGAGAGGAACTGGCCCAAATTGATTGGAAGAGTAAGCTAGTTGGAGAGATGGCAGAGCAGAAATGGATGAAATTTCTACAAAAAATAAGGAAAATGCAGGATAGATATATTCCAAGAAAAAAGGTTATGAATGGAAAAATGGCACAAATGTGGATAATGAGAGAGGTGAAGGCTAAAATAAAAGCAAAAGGGAGGGCATACAAGGAAGCAAAAATTAGTGGGAAAACAGAAGACTGGGAAACTTCTAAAAACTTACAGAAAGAAACTAAGAAGGTCATTAGGAAAGAAAAGATGAATTAGGAAAGGAAGTTGGCAGATAACATTCAAAAGGATGCTAAGAGTTTTTCTAAATATATGAAGAGTAAAAGAGAGACACGGGTTAATATAGGACCAATTGAAAACGGTGCGGGAGAGATTATAATGGATGATAAAGAGATGGCAGAGGAACTAAATGAGTATTTTGCATCGGTCTTAACTGTGGAGGACATCAGCAATATACCGGATAGTCAGGGGTCTCAGGGGACAGAAATGAATTCAGTTAGGACTACTAGAGAGAAGTTGCTCGGGAGGTGTAGTGGACAGTGAGGAAGGCTTTCAAAGCTTGCAGAGGGATCTGGACCAAATGGAAAAATGGTCCAGACAATGGCAGATGGAATTTAATGCAGACAAGTGTGAGGTGTTGCATTTTGGAAGGACAAATCAAGGGAGGACATACACAGTAAATGGTAGGGCACTGAGGAGCGCAGAGGAACAAAGGGATCTGGGAGTTCAGATACATAATTCCCTGAAAGTGGCGTCATGTAGACAGGGTTATAAAAAAGGCTTTTGGAATCCTGGCATTTATAAATCAAAGTATTGAGTATAGGAGTTGGGATGTTATGGTGAGGTTGTAGAAGACATTGGTGAGACCAAATTTAGAATATTGTGTGCAGTCCTGGTCGCTGAACTACAGGAAGGATGTCAGTAAGATTGAAAGAGTGCAGAGGAGATTTACTAGAATGTTGCTGGGTCTTCAGGATTTGAGTTATAAGGAAAGATTGAACATGTTAGGACTTTATTCCTTGGAGAGGAGAAGAATGAGGGGAGATATGATAGAGGTTTATAAAATGATGAGGGGCATAGACAGGGTTAATGCAAGGAGGCTCTTTCCACCTAGATTAGGAGAGGTAAGTACGAGAGGACATGGCTTTAGGGTGAAAGGGGAAAGGTTTAGGGGGGGATATTAGAGGGAACTTCTTCATTCAAAGAGTGGTGGGAGTGTGGAATGGGTTACCATCTGATGTGGTAAATGCGGGCTCGCTCTTAACTTTTAAGAGTAAATTGGATAGATACATGGACGAGAGAGGTCTGGAGGGGTATGGGCTATGGGCAGGTAAATGGGACTAGCCGAATAATGTTTCGACACAGACTAGAAGGGCCGAATGGCCTGTTTTCTGTGCTGTAGTTTTTCTATGGTTCTATGGTTCTATGGGAAGCTAAATGGACTAAAGACAGATAAGTCTCCTGGACCGGATGAGGAGCACCCCTGGGTTCTGAAGGAGGTGGCTTCAGAGATTGCGGAGGCATTGTTGATAATTTTCCAGGAATTGATGGACTCCGGCATGGTTCCAGAGGACTGGAAGGTCGCAAATGTAGTTCTGCTGTATGGAAAGGGTGGGAGGCAGCATAAAGGAAATTAAAGACCTATTAGTCTGACATCAGTGGTGGGAAAATTTATTGGAATTGATCCTCAAGGATGAGGTTATGGAATACCTAGAGGTGCAAGGCAAGATAGGCCCAAGTCAGCATGGTTTCATGAAGGGAAGATCCTGCCTGACCAACCTATTGGAGTTGCTTGAGGAAATCTCAGGTCGGGTGGATAAGGGAGAGGCTGTGGATGTTGTGTATTTGGACTTTCAAAAGGCCTTCGACAAGGTGCCACATAAGAGGCTGATTAATAAGATGAGACCTCATGGAATTACAGGTAGGATATTAGAATGGGTGGAGCATTGGCTGGTAAGCAGAAAGCAAAGGGTGGGAATAAAGAGATCCTGTTCTGTTTGGCTACCGGTTACCAGTGGTGTTCCGCAGGGGTCGGTGTTGGGGCTGCTTCTTTTTACTTTGTACATTAATGATTTGGATTATGGACTAAATGGTTTTGTGTCTAAGTTTGCAGACGACACCAAGATAGGTGGAGGAATAGGGAGTATTGAAGAAACAGGAAGGTTGCAGAGAGACTTAGATAGTTTAGGAGAATGGGCAAAGAAATGCCAGATGAGATTTAATGTTGAGAAATGTGCGGTTGTACACTTTGGAATAAGAAATAAACGAGCAGATTATTATCTAGAGGGGGAGAAAATTCAAAGTACAGAAGTACAAAGGGACTCGGAGGTACTCGTGCAGGATACCCTAAAGGTTAACCACCAGGTCGGATCGGCGGTAAAGAAAGCAAATGCTATGTTGGCATTCATTTCGAGAGGTATAACGTATAAAAGTAAGGAAGTGCTGGTGAGACTTTATGGGGCACTGATGAGGCCTCATTTGGAATACTGTGCGCAGTTTTGGGCCCCTTATCTTAGTAAGGATGTACTGATGTTGCAGAGGGTTCAGAAAAGATTTACGAGGACGACTCCCGGAATGAAAGGGCTTACTTATGATCTTATGATGAGCATTCATTGGCTCTTGGACTGTATTCATTGGAGTACAGAAGAATGAGAGCGGACCTCATAGAAACATTTAGAATGTTGAAAGGACTGGACAGAGTAGATGTGGTTAAGCTGTTTCCCTTGGTGGGTGAGTCCAGGACTAGAGGGCATAATCTTAGAATTAGAAGGTACTGGTTTAAAACAGAAATGAGGAGAAATTTCTTTAGCCAGAAGGTAGTGAAATTATGGAATTCTTTGCCACGTACAGCTGTGGAGGCCCGATCACTGGGGGCGTTTAAGGAGGAGATTGATAAGTATCTAATTAGTCAAGGTATCAAGGGATATGGGGATAAGGCTGGAAATTGCACCAGCTACAAAACAGATAGTAACAACTTGTTGAGACTCCCACAACACACACAGGAACAGCTCACCATGTGCCTCCTTGGATGAGGGAATCGATCACTGTGGTATCATTTGTGCTGGTACTTCCAAGCCACTCTACATCCTGACTTAACAATACAATCCTCTGTGCTCATCCTTCATTATGCTGGAGCAATCTTCCTCGCAGTGCCTTCACTACAAGCTCTGTAAGCAAGCCAGGAAGGCAGGCCTTCAATTAGAGATAATCAATACAATCTACCTTCAGCAATGCTCACTGAACGTTTGCAAGTTAAAGGAAATATACAAGTCCTCGTGGCGATACATTTCCCAGGTTACCTTCACTCCTTTTGCTGGATATCTGAACACAATTAATGCAAGTGTCAAAATGTCAATTGTGAGCCACCTTCCCCTGCAAGAGAGTGAGGACTATCAGTGAATGAATATATGGTCTGTGTAGGCACCAGCCATGGTGAGCCATGTGCAAGCCATGAGATGAGTAATTCTTAGAGAAATGGTAGATATATTTATGTTTGGCGAGGCTGCTCAATATGAAGTTGGAATGGACAGAAATTTTTGATGTGTAAAGCAATAATTGTGAAGGTGTTGGAGGATTAATTTGTTGTCTTCACTAACTTTGACCAGAGAAGCTCATTTTACATTTTATCACTGGGACCACATCCTGAGGGCACCGCCCTCCCTGGAAACTTCCTTCCAATGTACTTAACTGCTTCAATGGAACATGTTGGAAACCTGTATATGCAGGACCTGGTCTCCACCCCTGACTAAAGTCTCCAGCATCTGTGAATCTGAGTGCCCATGCTTGTCTCTGACTTCTCACTGTACCAGAGAACTTAGGCTTCTATCAATCACTGTGGCTTAGGTGATAGAGACATGGCTTCTGTTAGTGCCATTAGATTCAGATGGTGCATCGTACTCCTGAAATGTGCTAATGTACAAGACTGAATGATGCTGTTTAAAATACATCTTAATTTCGGATTTAACAGACAGGAATCAAACCACCAAACTTGTGTATTGCTATTTTAGTGAATTTTTCCCACTGTGATCAAATTTCTAGACCACTTTTCCACGACACCAAGAATTGATGCATTAGCCATCTCTTCTGCAACAGCAATGATGTATAGACTGTCATTGATACATGAATGTTCAAAAGTAAATGGGAATACTTAATTCCTTTCAGTTTGGATAATTTAGCACTGTTCTGGTTACTCCTTGTGATTGCACCTATGAAATTCAATTATCAAAGCAACTGACCTTGCAAATCCATAATTACTTGTATAAATTGCACACTGCAGTTTTAACCCATTTTATATAATCGGGTAGCAATGTAATGTTATTGTAGGATAATATTCTTTACTCATCAGGGCCCATTTCATTTCTTTGTTCTATTTTCATTGCTTTGCTCTACCGCTACACACAGTTCCCAGAATAAGGTTGTAATCTTACTCATCAGTTTAAGGTATGGTTTGGGGATAAATAGATCCTTCTGTGTTAGCAGTTGGGAATGAGAGTGAGGGTGGTCAGGGATGGTAAATGAGATTACCATCCTTGCCTTATGATGCTTCTCATATACACAGGAAAACAAGTTTTACAGCCAGTGTTATCAAAAGTCAAAAATACACAGCAAGCCCCTACAGGGTAGGGACATGTTCGGCACAGCTTTCGGCCTGAATTGTGCTGTAATTGTTGTATGTTCTATGTTCTATGTTCTAAACATCAAAGCAATGACCAGGTAATCTTTGTTTCCAATAATGTTGGTTAAGAGATTTGCCCTTGCCGGAACATTGGAGATAACTCCTCTATTCTTTTGAACATAGTGCTGTTGGATACAACGACCTGAGATGACATATTTTATGGCTCAGTCTAAGGTGATGTCCTCAAAATTGTGTCACATGACACAATGTTTTTTGTGTACTATATGATAGAGTTCTATCACAAACCCAACCAATTAACGTTGGTCTCAAAAATTGGCAAATTGCCTCTGGGTCCTCCATGTGTATGATTTGATATAGCATTAGAGGCGTGTTCTGATGTCCAATGCTATTCAAAGCACATATGTACAGCATTGGCTTACAATTGCTTCATGCTTGTGATACCTGTGAACAAATGGAGTCATTCACATGAAAGCACATGAGTCTTGCTTCAGTGAAACTCAGAGGCTCATTGCTGTCCAGGTCCAAGACTGTGGAGTCCAGTGCATGGATCATCTTACCCAGCGAAAATTTCTTTCCCTCCACAGATGCTGCTTGACCTGCTGAGTTCCTCCAGCAGTTTAGTTTTTTTGCTCCAGATTCCAACATCTGCAGTCTCTTCTGTCTCTAAAATTATACCAACCCTTGAAAGGACAACAAGATTTGCCAAATCTTTGCCATTAAAGCAGGATTTCAAAGTAATCACATTAGCAATGTTTAGGCAATATAATTCTCCTTCATCTTCATTATGCCATTTTTATTCATTGCAATTTTAAAAATTTAGCCAATGTGCATCAGATTCACTTATCCCCTTCTCCCAACGCCACTACCCTACTACCATAGTTCACCCCTACCCACGGGATCCCAACCAATCACAATCATAAACATTCTCCAGATTCTCCTTTCGTGACCAACCCCTCTCCATTCTGACTCCCTTCCACTTTGTAGCTCAAAGTCTAGAAACCAACACTTTTCTGAGTTTCCTGAAAACCCTTTGTGTGCAAGACCTTGAACAGTGCAGCAGGGCACCCAGGTACAAAACATACATACAATGTATGTCCCACCCAAATCTTGGTTCTGTTGACTTCAATGTAACCAGAGGAACGATGGTTGATAACATTGTTTCCATATTGTGCTGCAGACCAAGTATAATTTTCTAACCCTTGTGTCTGGGTTCTGTTCTTAATCTTTCTCTGGTGTTGATCTTTCCTTGGTTGTGTAGGATGCCTAGAACTTCCCATGGTCTGTGCCTGGTGATTGGCTATCTGAGCTGCCATTCAAATTATCTCCATCCTCCTTTAAGTAAGGGCTTTCCTTATGGTAAGTTCTTCTCCCAATTGGCTAAAGTCACAACAATGAATCCCACACCAGCACATTAGAATCAATTTCCTGTCTGGCATATCTGAACAAGTCTTAATTTGGCTGCCAGGAAGTATCATGCTGGACTGGTATTATTTTTCAAATCTAATCTTTCTTCCCAGAAGCTCTGTTTCATTAAATTAATTTCTTGTGTATTGAATTGAATTGAATTTATTAGCATTACCCCAAAATATATAGGTCCAAAAGCTTCTTGAGGGCCCTTTTATAAATCCTGAAGTGTTAGTTTGGTTACAGAAAATAAAAAAAATGATTGGATCAAATTAAGTGGCAAAAAGGGAGAATATTTAATTAGATGAGTCTACTATAATCAAAGTGGCCATGAACTTTACATTGTCAAGGAAAAGTAGATCATAAAAATACTTTTAACAAATATATATTTTTAGCTACAGAAGCATTTGGAACAGTAGAGCAAAGCAACAGGCCCTTCAGTTTACATTACGAGGCCCATTTCTGCACACAAGTGAAACATTTCTCAGTGGTAGCTGATTCGATCTCTTCATGTAGTTTTCCAAGTGCAGTTTCTATCTTCCTATTGCCTGTTATTGTCAGGAGATGGTGTTGGATTGAATCACCTTCCCACAGAAACCTATACCACAGAAGGAGTCTACTCAGTGTTCCACATCCGGACACACTTATTTTTGAAACAAGGCAAGCTTCAGTCCAGGGATTTGAACACAGAATTGAGACTGACCTGACTGAGGAAGTGTTGTATTGTTCAAGGAACTGACTTCAGTCAAGACTATAAACCAAGGCCATGTGCTGTCTCAAAAAAAAATCTCCTTATTGTCTTGAGGAATATGGGATTTCTTTATGGGATCTTGCTGTGTGTAAACTGAGTACCAAGTTTCTTGTACAAAAGTGATGAAGGTGTGAAGATAGGGTGTAAGTGCTATGTGAGTTGTCTGCACTTCTCGCTGCCTCGGAAAAGCAGCCAACATAATCAGAGGACCCACCCAGCCTGGACATTCTCTCTTCTCCCCCTCCCTGTCGGGCAGAAGATACAAAAGCCTGAAAGCACGTACCACCAGGCTCAAAGACAGGTTCTATCCCGCTGTTATAAGACTATTGAATGGACCTTTTGTACAATAAGATGGACTCTTGACCTCACAATTATCTTCATCATGGCCTTGCACTTTATTGTCTGCCTGCACTGCACTTTCTCTGTAACTGCAACACTATATTCTACATTTTGTTATTGCTTTTCCCTTATACTACCTCTATGTACTGATATAATGAAATGATTTGTGCGGTTGGCATGCAAAACAAAGTTTTTCACTGTACCTCAGTACGAGACAATAATAAACCAATTGCAATTGTACAATGTTATCTGTCTCTGTGAGAAATCACGATTTGAGTTTGTGTACTAAAGGAATAACTTTTGCATTACTAACATTCAGTTCACTAACTACAAATATAGAACTATTTGTGGTACAAATCCTTTTTTTGTTGTTACCTATTTGTTGCTTCCCCTCAGGAGCATCATCATTAAGAAACAGCTCCATTCTTTTAAGGTTGCATCATGCAGTCTAAGTAACAAGAGATCACTTGTTCTTTAAACTGGGGAGATAAGGATTTCATACAAACAGAGCAATTGCTAATTATTTATTGCTAATTATTTACAACATTATTTAAATGCTGTTGGCAAAGTGCTGGGCATTGAGAGGTGCCCTCAATAGCTCCAGCAGTAAATGAAGCTCTTCTTCGACAGGAGAGTGAAACTTCTTTACTGACAGCTCAATTCACACCATGCATTTTGTTGTCTGTTTGTTTGCATCAATGCTTAAGTTCCTCAGACTCTGTTCATCCCCATGCTTTTTTTATATTATCCTCCCCTCACAATAATGACCCAGTGGATTTATTAATTTCATTTCTCTCCTACTTATTCCAGATCAGTTCTCCCAGTATTCCCACATTTTCCCTTTGCCCATATATTTCTTCTTTATTGCCTTGCAGCCTTATTTATTCCACTCTTTCCAGCTAACCTAATTTATCATACTCCCAGGCTAACTGTACAAATAAAATATAAATGCATTCCATGTTTTACAATTTGTGATTATAATTTACAGATGCCAACCATTAGTTTCACCTCCACATCACCACAGATGTAGACTCAGTTCTGACCAAATCCCCAAACACTGCCATGGGAGGGCTGCTTTACAATGCACAGAATTGTTTCAGTACACACTGAATTCTGCCTCAGCAGAAACCATATCATAGGAGATGCTCTCATAAATAAGGTAACCCATATTTAAATGGACAAATACATTCAAAAAGCACAGCTGATTGAAAAATTGATGTCTACGAAATGCCGACGTAATTTAATTCCTATTCTTTCTCATCTAAAATGGCTGGTAAAATTCTCTGAAACTTGTGTAGTTTGTGTAAATGCAACAGAACTATTTATTCTCTCCTTGCGCTGAGGCCACAGAGCTTTGAGTGCTTTGGTAAAGAGACAGTACAAATTCTGTCAGCAGTGGCAGTTCTTGGTAGAATTAATTCCTCTGAGATGGTGTTCCATTCTGCCTGTCACCTGATGGTTCTACTGGTGCAGAATATTTGAATAAATGATGCTTTTTTGACAAATTTGAGCAAAATGATTGAATTATTAATGTTTCCATCCATGGCAATGGACATTTGTTCTGAGAAGGAACACAATGGGGTTTCTCTGGTGAGTAACCAAGCACAAGAGTTAGGCTGACATCCGTATGGAGTACCAAGTGTTGTCATAGGTGCTGCTCCTCTGCGAAACTTGAACCTCGGTACATGTGACAATAATAAACCAATTAATTAATTAAGTAAATATCAGGGATCAGACATTCGTTCCAAAGATTAGCTCCACTCCTTCAGGATGTTTGTTGGAGATAAGATGCATTATTACAGTAAGAAAGACTGAGAAAATTGTTGGAGCAATGATAAGGTCTTGTTTGTCATGATGGAGCAATCATAAGATGGATTAACTGATGGGCAGCTGAATGTGAGGGTTGATTGTTAGGGTGAAAGGCTTGGTGTGGATGCAAGAGGCCATGCATTGCTGCTCCCTGTGGGAGTTTTTGCACAGTGAAGATCATGATGATTGTGCCTCTGACTGAATAAAATTCACACTGTGACTTGGGGAGCAGCTCCTTGCCACTGGAAGGAGGGGGTGGTTGAGGAGGACCCTAGTAATCAGTTTCCCTCCATAGTTAACACAGTTGGACTTGGCTCCTTTCTTGACCATGGCTATGATGGTGGCATCACTGAGGTCCCCTGTTGCACCCTCCTCTTCCAGATGTCAGATAACTGGGTAACGGTCAGGAGAGGGAAGGTAAATGCCCAGATAGTGGAGAGCACACCTGTGGCCGTCCCCCTCAGCAACCAGTATATCGTTTTGAATGCTGTTGAGGGGGATGACCTGACAGAGGACGGCCACAGTGACCGGGCCTCTGGCCCTGAGCCTGGCTCTGTTGCGCAGAAGGGAAGGAGGGAGAAGAGGAATGCAGTAGTCATAGGGGATTCCATAGTGAGGGGAACGGACAGTAAATTCTGTGGGCCTGATAGAGACACCCGCATGGTGTGTTGCTTCCCAGGTTCCAGGGTACGGGATGTTTTGGATCGGGTCCGGAGTATTCTGAAGGGAGAGGGCGAGCAGCCTGTCCAAACAGCTGTCCAAACAGCTGCCGTGATGTGGACTACAAATTACAACAAGAAATAGAAAAGGCTTGTCATGTTGGTACCAATGAATATAGGGAGGAGGTCCTGAAGAGAGAATACAGGGAGTTAGGAAGGAAACTGAGAAGCAGGACCTCCAGGGTAGTAATCTCAGGAATGCTGCCTGTGCCACATGCTACCGAAGGCAAGAATAGCAGTATCAGGCAGATGAATGCGTGGCTGAGAGACTGGTGCAGGGGGCATGGCTTCAGATTCTTGGATCATTGGGATCTCTGCTGGGAGAAGTATGACCCGTACGAAAAGGACGGGTTACACCTGAACCCAAAGGGGACCAATATCTTAGTGGGCATGTTTAATAGAGCTGTTAGGGATGGTTTAAACTATGTGGCAGGGGGATGGGAACCGAGTGATAGGGCTGAGGAAGGGGAAAACAGTAATAAATCAAAGATAGCGCACAGTAAAGAGGATAGGAAGGACAGACAGGTGATGGGGCAAATTTGCAACCAGTGGGATGAGTTACAGTGCAATCAAAGCAAAAAGTACCAAACACTGGACTTAAAGTATTATACTTAAATGCAACCAGCATAAGAAGTCAGGTGGATGATCTTGAAATACAGCTACAGATTGGCAGGTGTGATGTTGTGGCCGTCACTGAGACATGGCTAAAGGATGGATGTCTTTGGGAACTGAACGGCCAAGGATACACGGTGTATCGGAAGGATAGGCAGGTAGACAGAGGGGGTGGCGTGGCTTTGCTGATAAGAAATAATATTAAATCATTAGAAAGAGGTGACAAAGGATCGGAAGGTGTGGAATCTTTATGGGTTGAGTTAAGAAATCACAAGGGTAAAAGGACCCTGATGGCAGTTATATACAGGCCTCCAAACAGCTGCCGTGATGTGGACTACAAATTACAACAAGAAATAGAAAAGGCTGGTCAGAAGGGCAATGTTATGATAATCGTGGGGGATTTTAACGTGCGAGTGGATTGGGAAAATTAGGTTGGTACTGGATCTCAGGAGAGAATTTGTAGAATGTCTACGAGATGGCTTTTTAGAACAGCTTGTTGTTGAGCCCACTAGGGGATCAGCTGTACTGGATTGGGTATTGTGTAATGAACCAGAGGTGATGAGAGAGCTTAAGGTTAAGGAACCCATAGGAGGCAATGATCACAACATGATTGAGTTCACTTTGAAATTTGAGAAGGAGAAGCCAAAATCCGATGTGTCAGTATTTCAGTGGAGTAAAGGAAATTAGTGGCATGAGAGAAGAACTGGCCAAAGTTGACTGGAAAGGGACACTAGCAGGAAGGACGGCAAAGCAGAAATGGCTAGAGTTTCTGCGAGAAGTGAGGAACATGCAAGACAGATATATTCCAAAAAAGAAGAAAATTTCAAATGGAAAAGGACACAACTGTGGCTGACAAGGGAAGTCAAAACCAAAGTAAAAGCAAAGGAGAGGGCATACAAGGAAGCAAAAATTGGTAGGAAGATAGAAGATTGGGAAGCTTTTAAAAACTTACAAAAGGCAACTAAGGTCAATAGGAAGGAAAAGATGAATTATGAAAGGAAGCTAGCAAATAATATCAAAGAGGACACTAAAAACTTTTTCAAGTATATAAAGAGTAAAAGACAGGCGAGAGTAGATATAGGGCCGATAGAAAACGACACTGGAGAAATTGTAATGGGAGGCAAGGAGATGGCAGAGGAACTGAATGAGTATTTTGCATCAGTCTTCACTGAGGAAGACATCAGCAGTATACCGGACACTCAAGGGTGTCAGGGGAGAGAAGTGTGTGCAGTCACAATTACACAGAGAAGGTACTCAGGAAGCTGAATGGTCTAAGGGTAGATAAATCTCCCGGACCAGATGGAACGCACCCTTGTGTTCTGAAGTAGCTGTAGAGATTCCAAAGGCTTTAATAATGATCTTTCAAGAATCAATAGATTATGGCATGGTTCCGGAGGACTGGAAAATTGCAAATGTCACTCCACTATTTAAGAAGGGTGCAAAGCAGCAGACCTGTCAGCCTGACATTGGTGGTTGGGAAGTTGTTGGAGTCGACTGTCAAGGATGAGGTTACGGAGTACCTGGAGGCACATGACAAGATAGGCTGAACTCAGCATGGTTTCCTTCAATGAAAATCCTGCCTGACAAACCTATTGCAATTTTTTGAGGGAATTACAAGCAGGGAGATGCAGTGGATGTTGTGTATTTGGATTTTCAGAAGGCCTTTGACAAGGTGCCTCACATAAGGCTGCTAAACAAGATAGGAGCCCAGAGAATTACAGGAAACTTACGAGCATGGATAGAGCATTGGCTGATTGGCAGGAAACAGAGAGTGGGAATAAAGGGATCCCATTCTGGTTGGCTGCCGGTTACCAGTGGTGTTCTGCAGGGGTCCGTGTTGGGGCCGCTTCTTTTTATGTTGTATATTAATGATTTGGATTATGGAATATATGGCTTTGTGGCTAAGTTTGCTGATGATACAAAGATAGGTGGAGGGGCGGGTAGTGTTGAGGAAACAGAGAGTCTGCAGAGGAGACTTGGATAGACTAGGAGAATGGGCAAAGAAGTGGCAAATGAAATACAATGTAGGAAAGTGTATGGTCATGCACTTTGGTAGAAGAAATAAACAGGCAGACTATTATTTAAATGGGGAGAAAATTCAAAATTCAGAGATGCAAAGGGACTTGGGAGTCCTTGTGCAGGATACCCTAAAAGTTAACTTCGAGGTTGAGTTGGTGGTGAAGAAGGTGAATGCAACGTTGGCATTCATTTCTAGAGGAATAGAATATAAGAGCAGGGATGTGATGTTGAGGCTCTATAAGGCATTGGTAAGACCTCACTTGGAGTACTGTGTGCAGTTTTGGGCTCCTTATTTAAGAAAGGGTGTGCTGACATTGGAGAGGGTTCAGAGAAGATTCACTAGAATGATTCCAGGAATGAGAGGGTTAACATATGAGGAACGTTTGACTTGGGCTGTACCCCTTGGAGTTCAGAAGAATGAGGGGGTACCTCAGAAACATTTCGAATGTTAAAAGGCATGGACAGAGTAGATGTGGCAAAGTTGTTTCCCATGGGAGGGGAGTCTAGCACAAGAGGGCATGACTTCAGGATTGAAGGTCACCCATTCAGAACAGAGATGCGGAGAAATTTCTTTAGCCAGAGAGTGGTGAATCTGTGGAATTTGTTGCCACAGGTGGCTCTGGAGGTAAAGTCATTGGGTGTATTTAAGGCAGAGATTGATATGTATCTGAGTAGCCAGGGCATCAAAGGTTATGGTGAGGAGTGGGGCTAAATGGGAGAATGGATCAGCTCATGATAGGATGGCGGAGCAGACTCGATGGGCCGAATGGTCGACTTCTACTCCTTTGTCTTATGGTCTTATGTGGGCCATGAGGCTGCGGACGTGACTGAAGCTCTTCCTTGCCAAGTTTTATGATTTACCACCTGCTCCCAAGGCCTTGTTACTTTTTGAGTTGGGATATGACCTCCTTGTCAGTCAGGATTGGTATCAAGTCTGGCCCGGATAGGCTTCTGAGGGATGAAGTGAAAGGCATTCACGTCAAGGACAGTGTCACGATGGAAGGGGGTCTTCAAAGTGTCCCTTCCATTGATGCCTTCTGTATCATTGATACATTCCCACTGTTCTTGTCCCTCAGGGGGACCAGCCCTTGGGCTTTGAGGCTTTGACAGTGCTAGAGAGCGTACGCATGTCATAGCTGTCAGTGAGTTGCTGAGCCTCCTGTACTCTCTCCATCAACAGCCGTTCTTTTGGTCCTGGGTGAGTTGTTGGACCTCAGCCTTCAGGGGCCTGCGGAGCTGTTTCTTTTCCCATGGTGTTTGCAGTAAATAGCTTCCTGTCAGTCTCATCAAATCAGCCTGAGTATTTCTTGTTAAAGAACCCTAGAGACACACCCTGACACCGAACCAGTGGTTAGCACTGCTGCCCAACAGCTCCAGAGACCTGGGTTCGATCCTGACCTCAGGTGCTGCCTGTGTGGAGTTTGTCTGGGTTTCTCCCAGGTCCTCCTCCCACATCCCAAAGACGTGTGGGTTGCTTGGTTAATTAGATCCTGTGAATTGCCCCTGGTGGAGCCCTGGGTGGAGAATTGGAGGCAGGGATTAGTTCCTGAGGGTAGGAAAGGAAAAATGGGATTGTTGTAGGTGGGTGTTTCATGGTCAGCACAGACACAGTGGGCTGAAGGGCCTGTTATCTGTTAAGACATATGTCAGGCTGCTGTTTATCAATTACAGCTCGGCATTCAACAACATCATCCTCCCAGTACTAATCAACAAGCTTCAAAACCTGGGTCTCTGTATCTCCCCCGAAACTGGATTCTTTATTAGTCACATGTACATCGAAACACACAGTGCAATGCATCTTTTGCATAGAGTGTTCTGGGGGCAGCCCGCAAGTGTCGCCACGCTTCCGGCACCAACATAGCACACCCACAAACTAACCTGTACATCTTTGGAAAGTGGGAGGAAACTGGAGCACCCAGAGGAAACCCACGCAGACACGGGGAGAATGTACAAACTCCTTACAGACAGCGGCCAGAATTGAACCTGGGTCACTGGTGCTGTAAAACATTATGCTAACCCTCAACTTCCTCATCAAAAGACTACAGTCAGTGGGGATCGGTGGTAACATCTCCTCCTCGCTAACAATCAACACAGGCGCACCTCAAGGATGTGCGTTTAGCCCACTGCTCTACTCTCTCTACACTCATGACTGTGTGACTCGGCACAGCTCAAACGCCATCTATAAATTCGCCGATGACACCACTGTTGTTGGCAGAATCTCGGATGTGACGAGGAGGCGTACAGGAGTGAGATAGATCGGCTGGTTGAGTGGTGTCGCATCAATAACCTCACACTCAACATCAGCAAGACCAAGGAATTAATTGTGGATTTCAGGAAGGGAAAGTTGCGAGGACACACACCAGTCTTCACTGTGGGGTCAGCAGTGGAAAGGGTGAGCAGCTTCAAGCTCCTGGGAGTCAACATCTCAGAGGATCTATCCTGGGCCCAACACACTGATGCAATCACGAAGAAAGCATGCCAATGGCTCTACTTCATTAGGAGTTTGAGGAGATTTGGTATGTCACCAAAGACTCTTGCAAATTTCTACAGATGTACGGTGGAGAGCATTCTGACTGGTTGCATCACCGCTTGGTATGAATGCTCCAATATGCAGGATTGAAAGAGGCTGCAGAGGGTTGTAGACTCAGCCAGCTCCGTCACAGGCACAACCCTTCTGGACATTGACATCTTCAAGAGGCGATGCCTCAAGAAGGCGGCATCCATCCTTAAGGACCCTCACCATCCGGGACATCCCCTCTTCGCGCTACTGCCATCGGGGAGAAGGTACAGGAGCCTGAAGACCCACACTCAATGTTTCAGGAACAGCTTCTTCCCCTCCACCATCAGATTTCTGGATGGTCCATGAACCCATGAACACTACCTCATTATTCCTCTTTTGCACCTCCTATTTCTTTTTGTAACTTATACTAATTTTTATGTCTTGCACTGTACTGCTGCCACAAAACAACAAATTTCACGATATATGTCAGTGATAATGAACTTAATTCTGATTCTGATCCCATGCTGTACGAGTCTATGATACAACAAGCTACAGTCACCAGTGCATATCCCCCAACCCTTGGAGTTTTATAAGAGGCCAAGAAGGACTTCCTTAAAAATCCTTAAAAAATCCTGGTCCACTGAGTGTGATCAGCAGGGAAGAAGTAAAGAAGGTGAACTCACCTGGCTCCTTCTCCTGACACATCATTTCCTCACCAACCACGCCATGACAGGTACCGGTGACTATTAGTCTGATCACTGCCTAATTCACTGTGTTGGCTCTATTAGCCTTGCCCCAAAGTATGAGCACTGCAGGAAATGTAGCAGCAAGAAGCTAAACATCAAAGCTCTCATAGGTCAAGGCTTAAGAGTTGGGACGTTGTTTTGCAACCTTACAAAACACTGGTTCAGCCACACTTGGTGTGCAGTTCTGGTTGCCATACAATAGAAAGTAGTTGCGCTGGAGAGAGTGCAGAGATTCCCATTGGCATACAGGAGAATGAGGGGCAATGTTATCGAGGAGTGTAAGATCATGATGGGCATAGATAGGGCGAATGCACTCAGTCATTTTTCCTGGGGTTGGGGAATCAAGAACTAGAGGGCATAGGTTTAGAGTAAGAGGGGAGAGTGTAACCTGAGGGGCAACTTTTTCACCCAGACAGTGGTCAGTATATGGAATGAGCTGCCAGAGGAAGTGGTTCAGGCAGATACATTACAGGTACATGGATAGGAAAGATTTAGCGGGATCTGGGCCAAACCCAGGCAAATGGGACTAGCTTAGATGGGAATCTTGGTCGGCATGGACCAGTTGGGTCGAAGGGCCTGTTTCCATGCTGTATGACTCTACGACTGTATGACCAGGATGTTGCCTTCATTGGAGTTCTTTACGTACTGGGAGAGATCGGATAGGTTGGGCTTGTTTTCCCTGGAGTGAAGGAGGCTGAGGGGTGACCTGATAGAAGTAAATAAAATTATAAGAGGTGCAGACAGGGGAGATAGTCAGAATCTTTTTCCCATGGTAGGGATATCAGAAACAAGAGGGATAGGTTTAAGGTGAGGGAAAGGAGTTTTAACGGGAATCTCTGAGGGATAAGATTTTTACAGATAGAGTGGTTGGTATCTGGAATGCGCTGCCGGAGTTACTGGTGGAATCAGATACAATCATTATGTTTAAGAGGTACTTAGACAAACACATGAATAGGCAAGGCCTGGATGGATCCTACTGTGGACAAATGGAATGTAGATGTGTAAAAAGGTCAGCATAGACACGATGGGCTGAAGAGTCTGTTTCTGTGCTGTCTCACTCTCTGACTCTATTGCCATCGCTTCTCAGCTAGGTTCTCAAAGACAACCTGTCAACAACTAGCCTTTGGGGGGCTGCAGTGTCCTCTGACCCAGATCATCTGCTCATTACCAATGTGTAGGAGTTTGCTGTGCAGAAATCGACAGCTGTGTACCCTAAACTGGGATCGGCATAGGTGGGTGCTTGTATTGAAAGCAATGTAGTTTGGGACATTGGGATATGCAAATGAAACTTTTGCAATATTTTCATTTATTTCTTCCTCACTAGATTGAATGCACTTGTAATTCCTGATTCTATTTTCATTGTGAAATAAGTCTGACTGTAAAGCTGTTATTTTAGAATTTTTTCCACATCAAAGCAGGAGTTTATGGATTGAATTTAATTGAAACAAATCACAATTCGTAAAGCTAACGTTTTTCCTGCTCTTGTAAAAATCTTCATGACACTCTCTCCCCACGATCTGTCCAACACAATCAGGCAGGGTGTCAGTGCTGGTTCTCTGCCTCGGATATGTTGCCCTTACAACTCCCAATAATGAGCAGATTCTGGATCACTGATTTCAGGCATCAGCCATTTTAATCTGACGATCCAATCAGCTTCAAACAGGAAAACAAATATTGGAAATCGACCCAAATTATAATTGCTTGGGATGAAAAAAACATGTAATGCCTGTATTGATCAAGCAAATCAAGTTTGCAATGATGCTGTCTGGTAAAGAAATTGCCAAGTAATTGGTTATGGTTAATTTGTGGCCAGTTTTTCTGGTGATTGGTCAAGGATTTTCTATCCTCCACAAATCAAACACACAAACATGAGACGATGTATCAAAATATGAAAACAGGTGATGAAAATCTGAAGCTAAGCACATGCATTTGGTGAAAGCGTTCAAATAACACTCACTTGATATGGTGCAATGGGCGTTAAAGATCCCATTAATCTCCAGCAGGGGTGAAGTGATTATAAACTTGTTATCATCTCATTAGGTCCAAGAGGGAAATGAGGAGATTGTTGTTCTTAACTAACTGTGTTCCAGTTACATTTGTGTGCTTTGAATACAAGTGTTGCATTCACCAGCTGTCAGGAACCAATTAACCCAGAATCCTGAGGAAGGTCAAGCACAGATTCAGGAATTTTTCTTTTCTTATTTCAGATTTTCCTTTTGCAGGGAATTTATTTTTAACTGGGAAACGAAACACACTTCTTGCATTTTCCAGTCAAAGGTGACTTGGTTGTTAAGGAGATGTTCATATTGGTTAAGAGTGTGCAAGTTGAGAGGAGGAGCAAACAGCAAGGGCAGGAGTCCCCTGGATCCCTCTCACTCATTGGGATGACAGTTCCCAACTGGGACAATAAGTCCTCCGGTCCGGGAGTGTGGCACCACAAGTGGCTCTGCTGCACAGGAGGAGAGAAAGGAGTGAAAGAGAGAAGAAAGGAACAGGGATTCGGTATTTAGAGCAACAGACGGCCATTCCTGTGGCCATAGTTGTGAGTCCACTAGGGTATGTTGCCTCCCTATTGCCATGGTCAAGAATGTCACTGCACAGTTGCAGAGCATCATAAAGGTGATGAACTGGAACCTGTGATCCACATCGGTACCAACAACTTGTAGAAAAGAAGGATGACCTCCTGCAGAGAGGCTTTAATGAGCTGGGGAAGAAATTAAACAGCAAGAGCTCAAAGGAAACAATCTCAGGATTGTCCCCTGTGCCACGTGCCAGCAAGTACAGAGGTAAGAGGAGAGTGTGGATGAATCCAAGGATGTAATGTTTCGAGTCAAAGAATGAGATGTTCTTTGAGATTTTCTTCAGCTTCATTGAAGGAGATCGAGAACAGAGGGACCAGTGTAGGAGTAAAATGGAGAACAGAAGTGGCAGACAAATGGAAAACATGGCTGAGTTCCTGGCATTCTGCAGGACAATCTCTTTACATACTGGTAGTTAATTTGAATTGATGTCCCTTTAAAATAAGTAACTTTCTGTCAGTTTTGTTTTTTGATTTTTTTCCCCTTCCATTTAATCTGTCTGCCATCAGATTCTTACTGGGAACTTCCAGTCACAAGAGACACAACTAAACCATGACGAGCTTAACGATGCCTCCTCCGAACTCTTGATTATCCAGGAACCTGCAGGAAGTTTTACATTCCTGCCATGTTCAGGAAAACCCATGCAGAGTTTATCACTTCATTCTGCTGCAACCCTTGAGTCCAAAGTAAGACTTCTAATTATATTCATTAAGTACATGTGAGTTTCTCATTTGCCTTACTGACTTTACATTGTGTCAAAGTAATAGATCTTAGAGCAAAGGGACAGCTGAACTAGCACAAAAAGTCCAATAATGCTTAAAGTAATGAGGGTAGAAGATGAGGGATATATTTTCTCACCATATTATGTACAAGTGAAGCACTGGAGGATTGAAAATTAGATAATATTCACAATTTTTAAAAAGGTCAGAAGTAACTTTCTGGGAATTATAAAGGCTTCTTTGTCTGAAATCCATCAGGGAAGAATTCAGGACCAACATGTATCTCTGAAAGGCAATTCATGTTGAACAATTTAACATTTTCAATAATTACATAGAAGAGATGTGAGTGAGGGTAATGTGCTGATGAATCTGTAATGTGTTGAAGGGCTACAGTACCAGCAGTGGAAATGGAGCAATCTGTGTGACAAGCAAAGCAGCTCACTCCCCTAGTCCTGTGGTTGCTTTCATTTCTTTCAGTGATGCCACCGAGTGTGGGGTATCATAATTAAAGAAGGACAGCACGGTGAATGGTATTGAGTTTCCAAAGGGGGTAGATATTGTGCTGGACATCAGATTTGTGATGAGAGAGTTCTTTGGAGGAAGAAGGAATCAGGAACTGATTACTATTCAACAATAACTTACATTTGCACAATGACTTTCATGACCTTGGGATATCTCAAAGTGTTTTACATCCAATTAAGTAATTCCAAAGTTCAATTATTCTCTTTATGCAAGAACCTCCAAACCAATTTGCATCCAGTGAGATTTCTCATTTGGAAACAGGGTGGTGTAAGTGATGTTGGTTGGGTTAATAGAGTCATACACAGGCCCTTCAGCCCACCGTGTCCATGCCAACCATCAAGTAACAATCTATTTTAATCCCATTTACTAGCACCTGGTCCATAGCCTTCTTTGCCTTGGTGCTTCAAGTGCTCATCCAAATACTGTTTAAATGTTGTGAGGTTCCCTGCCCCCACCACCTTCTCAGGATGGATGTTCCAGATTGCAACCACCCTCTGGATGAAAGAATTCTTCCTCAGATCTCCTGTCACCCTCTTACTCCTCATCTTAAACCCATGTCCTCTGGTTTTAGATATCTCCATTATGGGGAAATATTTGTCAGTGCATTGTGTCCTTCTTGTGGTGTGGCAACCAGAACTGCTTAGAGAGCTAACCAAACTTTTATAAATTTGTACCATCACCTCCATACACTTACAGTATACTCTGCACCCCAGCTAATGAACTGCAGCATTCTGTATGCCTTCTCCACCACCTTTAGGGATTTATGGACTTGTCCACCAAGATTCTTTTGTTTCTTAACACTCCCCAACCATTTATGGTGTATGTCCCACCCTTGTTAGACCTCCCAAAATGTATGACCTCACACTTATCAGGATTGAGTTCTATCTAGCATTACTCTGCTCAATTTACCAACTGATCAGCTTACTAGTTGTTCTGCAACCTAAAAGTAATCTCAGTATTGGTCAGTTAAGTGCTGGCCAACTCTTCTTCACAATTGTGTCGCCTGACCCACATCATTCAACATGTGTCTAGATTGTACACACAACCCTGTAAGTTGCAGGTGGTGCCCACAATATCCCAACAAAGTGATGACAACATTGGTTCTGAGTGGACAACACTGACCACAGAAACAATCTGGTGGTCAGTTATGGGCACATCACTATGTCAAGAAAAATTGACCACAACCCCCCCCAAAAAAATCTGTGCCATTCTTCTGGACTTTCAGGAAGAGTCATCTAGAATGGCCGCACTCTTGACTAAAGGTCATATCCCAGGTTTGTGGACAATCCTTCACAAATGGAGCTGAGCTTTACTGAAGTACTCAGATCCCAGTTCTCATGAGAGGCCACGGGGAAGAGGCAGCAGGCCGCATGTCCAATCCCATTTGAACAATGGAGTGTTTACTCCTTGTTTGATGGTGCAGAATAATATTTTGTCCTGAAGGTAGCATCTGTTGGGAGAAACACACACACACAAAGTGCTGGAGGAACTTAACAGGTCAGGCAGCATCTATGGAGGGAAATAAACATTCCTAACCCTTTCATCGGGATCGGAAAGGAAGAGGGCAGAAGCCAGAATAAGAAGGTTGGGGGAGGGGGAGGAGCACAGGCTGACAGGCGATAGGTGAGTCCAGGTGAGAGGGGGAAGGTATGTGGGTGGGGGATGGGGGAGATGTAAAAAGCTGAGAGGTGATAGGTAGAAGTAGAAGGTAGAGGAGATATGTTGAGAGAAGCAGTGTTTATGTTTCAGGTCAGTGGTCTGAGATAAAGTTCTGATGGAAGGTCAATGACCAGAAACGTTGACTGCTTGTATCTCCAGATGCTGTCGGGACAGATGAGTGTTTATAGCATTTCCTTGTTTCATTTTAGAACCTCACCATCTGGAGTATTTTATATCTAGATAATTGCTCGGCCCTTGTTTGTGGCCATCAAAACTTTCCAGTAATGGAGCAAAAAAAATGTTTTGCAATTAATTTTGGTGGGAGTCAACACATGAACCAGGAGCAGGGATAACAAAGAGTTGCAATCATCGAGACAGAAGATTTCAACTCATCTCTGTCTCAAACGAGTGGCCCCTTTTTTTTAAACAGTGATCCATAGTTCTAAATTCTCCCTCAGGAGGAAACATTCTCCCCACATCCATTCTGTCACTATCCCTCAGGATCTTCTGCGTTTCAGTCGTCATGGCCATCCACAGCTCCCAGTTGCAAGCCCCTCCCCATTCCCACATTGACCTGTCTGCCCTCTGCCTCCTCCACTGCCAAATGCAAACTAGGGGAACAGCACCTCTTATTCCGCCTAGTTCGTCTACAACCCAACAACATGAACACGGAATTCACCAATTTTAGGTAACCTGTTCCCTTTCTGTCCCTTTTCTCTCTCCTCCTGATTTACTCAGTTCTCCTACACTCACCCATCTCCCCTACCAGCCCCTGATCACCAGTTACTTCACCTACGCTATCTGTCCATCACCCACACACTCCTCCCACTGGGTCCCCTCCCCCCACTGCTCCCACCTGCCCTTCCCACCTCCCTTATTTGGTTCCATGGTCCACCTTCCTCTCCTTTCGAATTCCATCATCTGTTGCTGAAACCTTTTACCCTTCTGGTGTCAAAAGATACAAGCCTAGAGACACAAGAGATGCTGGAATAAGGAGCAAGAAACAAACTGCGAGAGGAACTCGATGGGTCAGGCAGCATCTGTGGAGGCAGAGGGATGCATCAGGACTGATAGAAGCAGTAGATAAAAGCCTGGCCTGTTCAATTATTTTTCATAAAATGCATTAAAGTATTAGTCAAGTAAGCCTATTAGTCCAAATCAAGGCTTTGATACTTTCCAAATGTAAACTGACCATCAATGCAGCACACACACTTTCATTGCGTACCAAGGGTAAAGATGAGGCTACAAACACACACAAAGTGCTGGAGGAACTAAGCAGGTCAGGCAGCAACTATGGAGGGAAATAAACATTCGACGTTTTGGGCCGAGATCCTTCATCAGGACTGGAAAGGAAGGCAGAAGCCAGAACGAGAAGGTGGGGGGACAGGGAGGAGCACACGCAGGCAGGGATAGGTGAGTTCAGGTGATAGGCAAGTCCAGGTGGGAAGGTAGGTGGGCGGGGGAGGGGGGAGTTGTAAGAAGCTGAGAGGTGATAGGTAGAAGAGGCCAAGGGCTGAAGAAGAACCCTCTGATGGTTCTGATAGAGATGGATAGAGGTGCTTGGGGAGGAATATTGGGATCCGCATTGTCTGGAACATCACCTGGAATGTTTATATGGCACCTTTACCGTGAAAGGCATCCTAGGTTAGCTTAAGGAAAGCAAGGACTGAACCAGGAAGGGACGGAAGTAATGAGACATGACCACCGTTGGACAGGTCAGTGACATCAGATGTTTTGCTGAATTCCAGAGCGCTCTAAGGTGCGGTTTGCGTAGTGAGGTTGAAAATAAGTCTGAACATACTTGACTCTTGATGCTAATTTTATATTAAATTAAAGTTAGTGTCCCTTTCAAGTCATAGAGCAATACAGCACGGATACAGGCCCTTTGGCCCAACCAGTCCATGCCGACCACAGTGCCTACCCAGTAAGTCTCAATTTCCTACGTCCAGCCCATATCCCTCTAAGACCTGCCCCTCCATGTACCTATCCAAGTGCTTCTTAAGTGATACTATTATACCTGCCTCAAACACTTCCTCTGGCAGCTCGTTCCATATACTCACCACCTCTGCATGAAAAGGTTGTCCCTCAGGTCTCTTTTAAATCTTTCCCCTCTCACCCTAAATCTATGCCCCCTAGTTTTGGACTTTCCTACCCTGGGAAAAAGACTGTTACCGTCGACCTTATCTATGCCTCTCATAATTTTAAACATTTCTATGAAGTCACCCCTCATTCTCCTACTTGGAGTAAAGACCTAGCCTGGCCAACCTCTCCCTATAACAGGCCCTGTAGTCCTGGCAACATCCTCGTAAATCTTTTCTGCACTCTTTCTAGTTCAATAACATCTTTCCTATAACAGGGTGACCAAAACTGTACACAGTACTCTAAGTGTGGCCTCACCAATGACTTATACAACTGCAACATAATGTCCCAACTCCTATACTCAGTGCCCTGACCGATGAAGGCCTTTTTCACCACCCTGTCTACCTGTGACACTGCTTTCAACGAACTAGCCATTTGTACTCCAAGGTCCCTCTGTTCCATTTGTAAAAATACTCAAGATTTGAAAGAGGAATCAATACATGATGGCAGCAAATAGAAGCAACTGGTTAAAGCAGCCATTGCTTTATTTTGGTGGCCTTCTCAGAGCATGATGTGCTGTTATTACAAGGTATCTGGTCATCACCAATGGCTCTGATATCAAATCCAACATCCACGACAGCTGATCACAGAGCAACAAATGGAAAGAGTCTAGGATGCTGTACTTAAATCCACTTGCTATAAATCAGAGACTGGAGAGAAATCCCCTCTCACTGGCAGGTTAGAAAAGGCTTGTCGGAAGATGCATTATACTCATGATGGGCTCCTAATACTTAGTTATGGTCCAACGTGCGAAATAACGGCTTAAAACTTGATCTTGAATACCTGAGAGAATCCAATATGACTGAAGAAAATAAATCTTACCATCAAATGGTAATATAATGGAGAGATTCCCAGCAGTGCTGGGATGGGGAGTATCTTGTATTATATTCAAAATACTAAAGCTCAGCAAACAGAGCTTACAATACAGAGACAGATCGTTTGGCTAGTCAGTGATCACACACCATAGGTCTAATCACACTGTTCCTCATCACATAATCTTTTTTTTCCCTTCTTGGGACAGGCAGCTTTAAACAGGTTTCCATGAACAGCAAAAGCGATGAAGGCTGATTCCCCACCTCTGTTCTATTTTCTGTTTGTATTTGTGTGTGACAATGGCTGCGGCATTGATTAATTGTCTCAGGACCTAGCTGCATTTTCTGCTTTCTGTTTGATCGCTGTGCCTGATACAGCAGACACATTATTGGTTTTGAGGCTACCATTGATATGTGCAACTAATTAATCTTGATTGGAGTTAACAAGCCAGTCCGTGAGGAGGGAGTAAGATATGACATGAAGAGCTTTAGCAAACATGGCCCAGCTTTGCAATTTGTAATGGCAATAAAAACCCATTTGAGGAACTGAGTTACTAACAATGATCCAAATGGCAGTTCCTTCAGATGATAAATTGACCATCATTTAGTCATCTAATGATGGAAATCTAGTCTCCAATGTTCTCTAGCTGAGTGTACATCCATTTTATATACAATCTCAATCTGACAATAGTGATACATTTTTTTTCAGGAGCAAAACACAAACTGCTGGCAGAGCTCAGTGGGTTGAGCACCGACTGTTGGGGGGGAAAGGAATTGTTGATGTTTCGGGTCAGGACCATGTGATGAAGCATTTTCACTCTCTTGTCCCTCCAATACATTTTGTTCTTTTCACACAGCAACAGAAACATATGGAGCATATTCACATTAATCATTAGTTCTTAGCAGACTTAGTAATCATCTGCTGGGATGCTATCCATGCATTTGCCTTTCCAACTGGTGGCATTTTTGAGATGCAAATCAAAGTAGAAAATCCAATTCTGTCCCTCACACAGTAAGGCAAATTTTGTGAAACCCTGGCAAAGCTCTAACTGCACTCTATGAACACCATTAGGACACTGAAGTGTGCCCTTATCTGGAAGGTTCAATCCTTTGGGAACACCGGTGCTTTAATCCGAAAAATCCATGAAAGAGAAATAGGGGGCTATGTGGTAAGGAAGGGTTAGATAGCTCTTAGAGCAGGATAAAATGTTGGCACAACATTGTGGGCCGATGGGCCTGTACTGTGCTGTAATGTTCTATGTTCTGTGTTCTAAAGCTAAGTAATTCTGTGGAGTCCAGGCAGTAGGGAACTGTTTCCTTATTCTGTTTTGGCTGAACACTTTCAGGGCTGCTTTAAAAATCTGGATCAAATAATACAACAAGAACAAAAAAAGACAATTGACTCTATAAAGCAGGTGAAGAAATAATGGTCCTTTTTAATGTTAAGCATTATGGTAAGGTTGATAACACTTTTAGCCACTGTTTGAATTCGACTTAATGCAGATATTCAGAAGTTCCTATGGGATCCCTGCTCACAAGGCCAAAAAGCAACAGTCTTCACCAGCTGCCCCAGCATTGCAACAATGGCCCCTGCTCCCGAGAACTGCCAGTGTTTCCCTGTGGATCTGTTGGAGTTTCTCCTGGTTTAGTGCCACTGAGTTCATTATTCCCACACAATTAGGGAAGTCCCCAACTTTCTTGTGGTGATCACTGAGAGTTTGCTGTCTGTTCCATTACTGAAGTCCTCATGGTGTCCAACAACAAGGTGCAAGGTCCTGTAACACCCCCACACTGACACCACTGTATCCGCACCAGGTTAGCTGGCTCAGGAATGACAATTCCACTCAATGCATTGGAGAGGAAGTGACCCAAGTTTTAGCTAATTCACAATTTCTTCCAAGTTAATTGTGTTTGCTTTAATTGCTTTAATTGTTTTTAATTGTTTTAGTTGTTTTTACATGTTTTTAACATAATTTAAAAAACTAATTATTTTTAATCGTTCAGTTTTATTTTTTTCTTGACTGTCAAACTGTCTGTTGGTGTGGCCTTGTTAGCTGCTGTCTGTTGGTGTGGGTGGAGCTTGTTCTGGCCCCACTGTGCAATGTGATTGACACAGAAGCTCCTGGGCTACACATGACTTCATCAATGAGGACAGCGCTGACTTCTGCAAGACCGCCCCCACTGGGGAATCCACTGAAGCTAAGTACGGATTTACCAGTGAATGCAGCCAGCTAACCACTGCCAGGAAATGCTGGGCCGATTGATAACACGAAGTTGTGTCATTTATGCATCAACTGCTGCTGAGCACATCAGGAGAAAGAGGAGAATGTCCTGAATTAAATCAACCTTAATGGAATGATCATTACTGGTAAATGGTCTCTCTATTGCTGAAAAGTGAGGTTGATTCCTTTAGAAATTAATTACAATTGAAGATTTAAAATAAAAATTGAAATATTTCCTTGGTCTCTGTCTTTACCTCTTGCCGTCTTGGTGAAGGAACCAGCATAATCAAAGACCCCTCCCACCCAGGTCATTCTCTCTTCTCTCCTCTTCCATCAGGTAGAAGATACACGAGCCTGAGGGCACAGACCATCAGACATAAGGACAGCTTCTATCCCACTGTGATAAGACTATTGAATGGTTCCGTTATATGATAAGATGGACTCTTGACCTCACGATCTACTTTGTTGTGACCTTGCACCTTATTGTCTACCTGCACTGCACTTTCTCTGTAGCTGTGACACTTTACTCTGTACTGTTAGTGTTTTTACCTGTACTACATCAATGCACTCTGTACTAACTCAATTTAACTGCACTGTATAATGAATTGACCTGTACGATCGGTATGCAAGACAAGTTTTTCACTGTAGCTCATTACAAGTGACAATAGTAAAACAATACCAATACCAAAAATTTTTCTTAATCTCTTTCTCTTCTAGTCCCATCTTTTTCCCAAGTTTATTTAATCAATTGTATATCATATTAAATCTTCTTGCTTTAAACACTGCATGGCTCAGTGAGCGTTCTTCAGCCTGATGTAGATTCGTAGAGTCATTGACTAGCCAACACAGAAACAGGCCCTTCGGCTCACCACATCCATGCTGACCTTCTTCCCTATCTACACCAATCCCATTTGCCTGCACCATTTGAGAAGAAGAACCAAGGAATTCTCCATATAAGTTTCCATGATCTTCCTGTGAATCTTTGGGTTTCCTTCGGGTGATGTGGTTTGTACCCAAATCCCAAATATTTGCGGATTCATCAGTTAATTGGCTGCTGTAAATTGCACATAGTTCTGGGTAAGAGGTAGAATCTGAGGAGTGTTAATGGGATTATGGGGAGAATAAAATGGGATCAGAGTAGGACTTGTGTTTGACAGTTGGCATGGACTCGATGGGCTGAAGGGACACATGATACCAAACGCAGCAAATAAAATGAGCGTACAAATAAACTACCACCAATTCTGGTAAATGTTGGCTCTAGGAAAAATTTTGACTCAAACGGAAGGAAGCTATCAGCTCTTCATGCACTGTTGCAGTATCTGTTAAATTGACCAATATTTACTGTATTGACCACAGCTCCACCTTCAATACCATAAGTCCAAGCAAATCCCTAGACCTGGAACTCAGCACCTTCCTTTGCAACTGGATCCTTGACTTCCTGGCCAACAGACTGTGATCAGTAAGGATAGGCAGCAACACCTCTGCCATGATCATTCTCATCACTGGTACCCCACAAGGTTGAATACTAGTCTACTCCTTATAGACCCATGACTGTGTGGCCAGGTTCTGCTCTAACTCCACCTATATGTTTGCAGATGATACCACCATAGTGAGCCAGATCTGAGATGATGACAAGTCAGAGTACAGGAGGGAAGTAGAGAGGCTAAAGGCATGTTGTCATGACAATAACCTTTCCCTCAATGTCAGCAAAACAAAAGAGCTAGTCGTTGACTTCAGGAAGCGGGGTGGTGCACACACTTCTGTTTACATCAATGCTGCTGAGGTGGAGATGGTTCAGAGCTTCTAGTTCCTAGGTGTAAACGTCACCAATAGCCTGTCCTGGTCCATCCACATAGAACCCATGGCCAAGAAAGTGCACTAGCACTTCTACTTCCTCAGGAGGCTAACGAAATTTCCATGTCCCTGTTGACCCTCACTAATTTTTATAGGTGCACCATAGAAAGCATTCTATCCAGGTGCACCATGGCTTGGTATGGCAACTGCTCTGCCCAAGACCGCAAGAAACTGCAAAGAGACGTGAACAAAGCTCAGCACATCACAAAAACCAGCCTTCCCACCATGCACCCTGCCTACACTTCTCGCTGCCTCAGTAAAGCAGCCAACATAATAAAAGACCCCTCCAACCCCGGACATTCTCTCTTCTCCCCTTTTTCATCAGACAGAAAATATAAAAGCCTGAAAGCACGTACCACCAGGCTCAAGGACAGCTTCTATCCCTCTGTTATAAGACTATTGAATGGACCTCTTGTACTATAAGATGGACTATTGACCTCACAATCTACCTCGTCATGGCCCTTGTGACTTAGTGTCTGCCTGAACTGCACTTTCTCTGAAACTGTAGCATTATATTCTGCATTCTGTTACTGTTTTTCCAATGTACTACCTCGATGAAATGATTTGGTGAAATGATCTGTATGCATGCCATACAAAATAAAGTTTTTCATTGTACCTTGGTACATGTGACAATATTGATATTGGTATTGGTATTGGTTTATTATTGTCACTTGTACTGAGGTACAGTGAAAAACTTGTCTTGCATACCGATCGTACAGGTCAATTCATTACAGAGTGCAGTTACATTGAGTTAGTACAGAGTGCATTGAGGTAGTACAGGTAAAAATAATAACAGTACAGAGTAAAGTGTCACAGCTATAGAGGAAGTGCAGTGCAATAAGGTGCAAGGTCACAACAAGTTAGATTGTGAGGTGAAGAATCCATCTCATCATATAAGGGAGCCATTCAATGGTCTTTTCACAGTGGGATAGAGGTGTCCTTGAGCCTGGTGGTATGTGCCCTCAGGCTCCTGCATCTTCTGCCTGACAGGAGAGGAGAGAAGTGAGAATGACCCAGGTGGGTGGGGTCTTTGATTATGCTGGCTACTGCACTAAGGTAGCGAGAGGTAAAGACAGAGTCCATGGAGGGGAGGCTGGTTTCTGTGACGCACTGGGCTGTGTCCACAACTCTCTGCAGTTTCTTGCAGTCTTTGGCAGAGCAGTTGCCATACCAAGCCGTGATGCATCCAGATAGGATGCTCTCTATGGTGTATTGATAAAAGTTGCATCAATAATAAACCAATTATCAATTACCTGAGCTGGAAGAGATGTCTTCTGTTTGATATGCAAAAGATGACACCTCCAACAACCAACGAGCACACAGCTACCACAAAGATCTCAGTGTATGGGCTTGTGCCCATAACCCTCTGACTCAGAGGCCAGGGTTCTAACACTCAGCCAAGCTGACACTTGACCTAACGCAGCTGCTTCAATGTTAGAACTAAATTAAGAAGTCATCTCACAGAAAATGTGAATATTTCCAAAGGTTCAAATAAAAGAAATGTGAGGAATGAATGATTTCTTCAGTTATCGAGGTACAATATATTAACAAAGAGACATCAGTTTCAAAGTAGTGGCAATTTTTTGTAAAGCACTATCTCCTTGTCAGTATTATTCCAGGTTTAAGGACTGTAAGTTTCCTGCACCCTGTAAAATGCTCTCAGCATCACAGATCTGTTTGGTGATAATCGCAGTGATTATGGGAACAGAGATGACTCGGTATCCTGTTGTGTGTTGTACTTAATGACAGCTTTGCCAACTCTTTCTCGAATTGAATCATCACAAAGGTTCCCACACAGTGTAATGTTCTTATTTCAAACCTTTTCAAGAATGAATGAAAAGAAGTAACTTCTATTCAATTCAGCTTTTCCTCCACAAACTTCATTTTCAGCCTCTCGTGGGCAAAACCTTGTACTTTGATCAAGATATTGAGGAACTACTCATGGAATGAAGGTTGGGGAAGCAAATCCTGCAGTTGGTTGTAGAGTTAGGCACACTGATCTACATTGTGAGACAAATGATAACTTCTTACACTTTCAAGGTACTTCGCACCCGCACACCGTAACCTATCTGTTTTGGAGGAACTGTGTGGGACCAGAATGCTCTTTGGAATAGTCCCTCATTGTCTAATTGGCAGTTGGCAGAGAACCAGCTATCAACTTGGATGCTGGAACATTGGGGTCTAAATAAGATAAGATAAGGTATCTTTATTGGTCACATGTACACCAAAACATACAGTGAAATACATCTTTTGTATAGAGTGTTCTGGGGGCAGCCCGCAAGTATCACCACACTTCCGGCGCCAGCATAGCATGCCCACAACTTCCTAACCCGTACATCTTTGGAATGTGGGAGGGAACTGGAGCACCCGGAGGAAACCCACGCAAACATGGGGAGAACGTACAAAATCCTTATAGACAGTGGCCGGAATTGAACCCAGGTCGCTGGCACTGTAATAGCATTATGCTAACCGCTACACTGCCATGCCTGCTATGATTGTTGTTTAGACTCTTATTTTAAGGAATACAGGAGGTCCTACTTGTTTCAAAAGCTAGCACCCAAATTCAAAGTACCTGCACTACCACCCTGAACATCTGTGTTCTGCTGGCATATGAATGTTAGTACAAATGAGACAGTAGTGACAAAACTAAACCCAACTTGTACAAGGCTCACTCAAAGCTGATATTCAATCCTAATTTGGAAAGAGGCCTATAATCTGGGTAGAAAGTGGTTCAATCACTATTTCCATTTCCACTGGAGGCATCAAAGAAGGGGAGTAGCAACATCTCCCAGATGATGTTTGCTTTCTCATGAAGATTGTCCTTTGCCTCTGGATCTCTCCTTGCTGGGACATCAGCCAACATTCTGGTCTGTTCACTCTCACCCAAGCCATATTGTTCTCCACAAACTGGGACAGCTGCTTGGGCAGGATCATGTTGAATGTTGCTGGTCTTCATCAGGAGCTCAGAGCAGGGAATGCCATGGCAGTATTTGACTTTCATCGTTGGGTGCGGATGGCTTCATGCCTCCAGTTTGATCTCTGGCCGCTTGACATCAACATTGCACATGTAATAAATTCCCACAGATAAGGGATCTTCTCTAAATTAACCACTGACAGAAAAAAATATGCTATCGACTGGTCAATCTTTTGGTAAGTACCAACAAGTTCAAGGACTGAAGCTGTTATAAGACGATTGAACGGACATCTTTTATCACAAGATGGACTCTTCATGTCACAATCTACCTTGTGCACTTTATTGTCTGCCTGCACTGCACTTTCTCTGTAACTGTAACACTATATATGGTATTCTGTTATTGCTTTTACCTTGTACTACCTTGATGTACTGATGTGGTGAAATGACCTGTATGGATGGCATGCAAAACAAAATTTTCACTGTAACCATAGGTACATGTGACAGTAATAAACCAATTAGCAATTAAACAATTACTAATTATCATGGCCGTTGATGGGAGTTTTTTTGGTGGCAAGTAAATCACAGCCCCTTATGTACCACAGCAGACTGATTGATTCCTTTGATCTCAACTGATATCTGTCATATAAGTCACCATACATTATCTGAGTAGGTTTAGTTTAAGTGCGAGGATGTTTGGCAGAAGGTGGGGGTTTAGAAAGGACTTTGCTGGCTTATTATGTTGACATTAGGCTGATTTATTTTCATCGATAACTATTCTGATCTGATGGGACATCTATAAATGCTCCCAGTATATTGTGGCAGAGTAGCTCCCTTGATTAATTGAATGTTATGTTTCAGTGACAAATGACAAACACATGAGGGAAACTTTAGTATAGATTGACATTGTAAACAGATTCCTTTGAAACTGCAGCAATCAGAGCAATGCCCTCCGCCGCTCCTCTTCCCCAGGGCACCAATATTTAGGATCTGTAGCCCTGAGGGCTGAGAATTCCAGTTGTAACCAGGCTGATATAAAGCCGACATGAACAGCAGCAGCTGATGTAACTGGTAATGACTTCATCTCCCGCTCATGATAATTCGCTACTTTACATTATCTAATACTTCCAAGCATTGCGCTCTGTGTTGCTGCCTCTATTTTTGGCTGGTATTAATCCAGTTCCCTCGCTGACATCCATTGTCCCTTTCACAATCTCCCAAATTTCTTCCTGAACTGTGACGATTGCCAGGACAGAAAATGTGCAGAGAAAGCTTCACAACAAAGCACGGCGAGTAACCACGTAATTGGTAATTGGTCTATTATTGTCACATGTACCAAGGCACAGTGGAAAAACTTTGTTTTGCACCGCCACCCATACGGATCTTTTCGTCACATCAGTACATCGAGGTAGTACAGGGGAAAAGCAATAACAGGGCGCAGAATATAGTGTTACAGTTGCAGAGAAAGTGCAGTGCAGGCAGACAATAAGGTGCAAGGCTATGATGAGGTGGATTTTGAGGTCAAGGAGTCCATTTATTGTACAAGGCATCTATCTGTTCAATTGTCTAATAACAGCAGGATGAGAAGCTGTCCTCGAGCCCGGTGGTGCTTTCAGGCTTTTGTACCTTCTGCCCGATGGGAGGGGGAAGAAGAGAGAATGTCTGGGGTGGGTGGGGTCTTTGATGATGCTGGCTACTTTACCGAGGCAGCGAGAAGTGTAGACAGAGTTCATGGAGGGGAGAGTCATGTTGGTGAAGTGCTGAGTTTGTGTCCACAACTCTCTAGTAGTTTCTTGCTGTCTCAGGTAGAGCAGTTGCCAATACCAAGTGGTGATTGCATCTGGATAGGATGCTTTCTGTGGTGCATCAATAAAATTGGTGAGGGTCGATGTCAAATTTTCTTAGCCTCCTGAGGAAGTAGAGGTACTGGTGAGTTTTCCTTTGGCCATAACGTCCATGTGGTTGGACCAGGACAGGCCATTGGTAATGTTTACACCTAGGAACTTGAATCTCTCAACCACCTCCACCTCAGTACCATTGATGTAAACAGAAGTGTGTGCTCTGCCTCACTTCCTGAAGTCAATGACCAGCTATTTTGTTTTGCTGACATTGAATAAATGTGACAATGACCAAACTGTATCTAGTTGTTTATTTAAGAAATAAGTATCAGAAAGGTATAAACATAAGGAAATAGATGGTGGCCTGAAATAATTTGAGGGTGAAAGGTGGAGAGGACGGAAGGTGTGTAAATAGAAGGTATGATTGGGTGAGCCGTGTTCTGTTCATGAACTGGGTTTTCTATGTAATTCTACGTAGACCAACTCATGGGAGTGAACTGCAACAATTGTGTCAAATTGCCTCAAAATCTGACCTGACCTATATAGGACCCTGGTCAGACCCCACTTGGAAGTACTGTGCTCAGTTCTGGTCACCTCACTACAGAAGGATGTGGAAGCCATAGACAGGGGTGCAGAGGAGATTTACGAGGATGCTGCCTGGAATGCGGAGCATGCATTATGAAAGCAGGTTGAGGGAATTCGGCCTTTTCTCCTTGGAGTGACAGAGGATGAGGGGGGAACCTGATAGAGGTATATAAGATGATGAGAGGCATTGATCGGTAGATAGGTCAGAGGCTTTTCCCCAGGGCTGAAATGGGGCCACAAGAGGGACATAGGTTTAAGGTGCTGGGGAGTAGGTATAGAGGGGATGTCAGGGGTAAGTTTTTCACTCAGAGAGTGGTGAGTGTGTGGAATGGGCTGCCGGAAATGGTGGTAGAGGCAGATACGATAGGGTCTTTTAAGAGACTTTTGGATAGGTACATGGAGCTGAGTAAAATAGAGGGCTATGGGTAAGCCTGGTAATTTCTAAGGTAGGGACATGTTGGGCACAGTTTTGTGGGCCGAAGGGCCTGAATTGTGCTGTAGGTTTTCTATGTTTCTATGTTTTGACCGAGAGCTTCCTGTTCACCGGAGTGACGGTCATTTGCCAGCTGCATGGCAGAGTGACAGACGGAGCTTCGGATGGGTTCTTGAGGCATGCAGGTAAAGGAATGCACCTGCCCAGGACTTGGGACCTTTTGGCTGAAAGTGGATTTCCCATCACAGCAGAGTGCAGTGAAGCTGCTAGCCAATACAAATGACCATGACTGCCAAACAACATGAACTCTGCAGAGCTGGAAAGAGTACAGAGGAGGTTTACGAGGATGTTGCCAGAACTTGAGGGACTGAGTTATGGAGAAAGGTTGAGCAGGTTGGGACTTTTCCATTGGAGCATGGGAGAATGAGAGTGATCCTACAGAGGTGTATTGAATCATGAGGGGTATAGATAAGGTGAGGTGCATTTAGTCTGTTGGGGAATCAAGAACTAAAGGGCATAGATTTAAGGTGAGAGGGCAAAGATTTAATAGGAACCTGAGGGGCAACTTTTTCATCCAGAGAGTGCACAGTATATGGAATGAGACCGCCAGAAGAAGAGCTTGATGCAGGTACAATAAACAATGTTTAGAAGGTACTTGGACATGTACATGGATAGGAGAGATTTAGAGGGATATGAGCCGAACAAGGACAAATGGGACTAATTTCAATGGGAGTCTTGGTTGGCATGGACCAAAGGGTCTGTTTCTGTTCTGAAAGACTCAGTGACACTATGAGAGAATAGAATCCCAGTGTATGTCAGCAGCAAGTAGAGAAACTGCAACATGTGTACGAATTTCACATGTTTCATTGCTTTCATCTTTTTCTAACTGGTGATAGCCCTGTTATCTCATTAACCCAAATTGCTTCTTTGCAAGACCGAGAGAAGGCCAGTAATGAAGAGAACAGGGCAGTTCATGCCAGAGGTTGTTGCTGTTGCCAAGTTGCTTCTTCACTTGATTACGATTGCAGATGAAACCGCTACCATTCTCAGAATGAAGTATTCAGTCAGAAAAGAGAGGGAGTCTTGTTTTAACCTTTGCTGAGATAAATGATGAATAAGATGACATACTTTCTAAATCTAAAACTGAAATTGAGCCAATCTCGAGACTCAATAATAGGGGTCTATGTGGAATGGAAGGGTTAGATAGAATTTAGAGCAGGATAAAATGTCGGCACAACATTGTGGGCCGAAGGGCCTGTACTGTACTGTAGTGTTCTATGTTCTATATTGTTCACGTTCCAAGATATGTTTCAGAGTCTCATACAGCATGGAAACAAGGCCCTTCAGCCCATCAATCCAAACCATTATCAAGCACTCAGTGGAGCACACGAAGTCACAGGGAGAACATGCAAACTTCACACAGACAGCAGCAGAGGTCAGGATTGAACCCAGATCACTGGAACTGTGAGGCAGTGGTTTTACCAGAGAAATTGCAGAAACAAAGGACTGCAGATGCTGGAATCCAGATGAAAAACACCATGATGCTGGATGAACTCAGCAGGCCAGGCAGCATCCATGGAGAAAAGCAGGCAGTCAACGTTCCAGATCAGGACCCTTCCTCAGGACTGAAGATGGGAAAAGGGGGGAAGCCCAATATATAATGTAGGAGGGAAAGCAGAGCAGTGATAGGTGGACAAAATAGGGGAGGTGGGGTGGGCACAGGGAGGTGATAGGTAGATGCAGGTAAGAGATAGTGACAGGCAAGTGAGGGGGACGAGGGGAGAGCAGATCCACCGGGGGATGGGTCAAAGGTAAGATGAGAGAGAAAAAAAGAAGGAAAAAAAGGGCTAGAAGAGGAGGAAGAGAAGAAGCATGGTGGGAGGGGGGTGGGTTTGTGGGGAAGAGGGGTAGAGATTACCTAAAGTGGGAGAATTCAATATTTGTGCCGTTTGGCTGCAAGGTTCCAAGACAGAAAATGAGGTGCTGTTCCTCCAGTTTGCGCTTGGAATTCTCCTGGCAGTGGAGGAGGGCCGAGGACTGACATATCAGTGATAGTGTGGGGAGGGGGAGATGAAGTGACTGGCAACGGGGAGATGCAGATCGCAGTTACGGACAGAGCGCAGGTGTTCTACAGCTGTGCTGATGTGTTGCCCTCAGGTTTGGTGAAGAAAGGAAAGTTCGATTATATCTAACTCAAAAATGAACTGAGGTACAAAAGTGTTTGAAATGGGCATTAAACCTAAGTTTTCTTTGTAATGGAAGATGGTGTTGAATTCAACTCCCAGGATTATTGTCCACACATATCCTTCAAACATTGGAGGGTCCTGTCCAGAAATAACCCCAAACAGCATGGGAATCAAGTTCAACATCACTTCATGGGCAGTAATCTGACAAAGCACATCTTTAAAAAAAGTTCATAGAATATTTTCTCCTTTATTCTTCACACTCTGACCTGCGTCAGAGTCTGAATTAGCATCATGTTAACAACATTAGCTGAATTCCTCTTAAGCTTTGTTCAGTCATCAAAATTGTGGAACACTGTTGTTCCATTCAGGCTTCTATTGCTTCTCCATCTGCAGGCTTTTGAAAGCCTAGCATTTTATCTTGTATTCTCTTGCAAATATAATATCAGCCTGCACTGTGGTCCCTGGCAATCTCTCCAGGATTCTTTATCAGGAGGGTTGTACAGTCTGTTTCAACTAGTGCAAGATAAGCTAGTTCTCCAGTGCTCATTATGAGTTTAATTCCATGAACTTTGTTGCTTGCACGAGCAGATGGTACTGTAATCTAATGGCTTCAGTACTGGACCTGTACCCCTGAGCTCCTTTGAGGCAGGGTGTGAAATGGAAGGTCTTGAATTGCATCATTTGTGGATGGTGGAACTTCCAGCAAGAGAAGTTAAACTCATGATGACCAAGAACTGTCCAAAAGATGCAGAGAATGGAGGGAATATGGACATTGTGTGGCAGAAGGGATTAGTTTAGTTAGGTGTTTAATTAGTCACTAGTTTAATTAGTTTCGGCACAACATTGTGGGCTGAAGGGCCTGTTCATGTGCTGTACTGTTCTACATTCTATGTTTTATGTTTAAAACTCCATCCCAGCATGGCAGACGTAACCCAAGGAGACAGCATTGGATTTTCAAACAGGCAAAGGGAAGTATGCATGTGCAGATGTCATAAGCTCCACATCAGAGTTAAAGTTATTGTAAGGTACAGATATACAATACTTCATAATATTTATACGATGTCATTGGTAATTTCATTTAATATCTCTGTCATTCCAAGATGTAAACATCACCCACAGGTTGTCCTGATCCAACCATGTAACATCATGGCCAAGAAAGCTCACCAGTGCCTCTATTTCCCCAGGAGGCTAAGGAAATTTGGCATGCACCATTAACCCTCACCAATTTTTATCGATGCACCATAGAAAGTATCCTGTTCGGATGTGTCATGGCTTGGTATGACGACTGCTCTGCCCAAGACCACAAGAAACTGCGGAGAGTTGTGGACACAGCTCAGCACATAACTAAAACCAGCCTCCCCTCCATGGACTCTGTCTACACTTCACGCTGCCTTGGTGAAGCATAATCAAAAACCCAACCCACCCGGGTCATTCTCTCTTCTCTTCTCTCCCATCAGGAAGAAGATACAGGAGCCTGAAAGTACATACCACCAGCTCAAGAACTGCTTTCAATCCCCTTATATAAGACTACTGAATGGACCTCTTGTACGACAAGATGGACTCTTGACCTCACAATCTACCTCATTATGGCCTTGCACCTATTGTCTGCCTGCACTGTACTTTCTCTGTAACTGTAACACTATATTCTACATTCTGTTATTGCTTTTCCCTTTTACTACCTTGATGTACTGATGTGATGAAGTGACCTGTATGGATAGCAGTAAACAATCTGCTGGAGGAACCGAGCGGGTCGGGTAGCATCTGTGAGAAGGAAGGAATTGTTGATATTTCCAGTTGAAACCCTGCATCAGGACTGAGAGTGGAGACGGGTGATTTGGAGGCGAGTTTTTCACCGACAATAATAAACTAGTGTTTGTACTTCTATTATTTGTGTCATTTTCTCTGTTTTAATAAACTCTTTAAAGACTTCTGTGTTGTACTGCTCTGTGACCCTTGACTAGGAGTTCCCCACCCAGACAGGGTCAGGCTGACTCCAGTGGAGACATGTACGAGACAACTACCGACAATGGCAATGGAAATATGGCCAGAAGATTCTTGGAAACTTGCTGGTCCCAGGCAGCAGTCTGATCTGAATAAGCCTGCTTGTAGCTCCACTCCTGCACCAGGTGGTTGTTTGGAAGTGTGTTCATGGCAAGAACGCAATAAGTACCACCATTGATGATGGTGTGCATACCTCAAGAACTCTGGCAATTTACGGGCCACTAAATGACAACCTTACAATTTGAACCACAAATGGGTTTAATAGTGAATTAACACATTTGTAGCAGCTACAAAGATACCCTGAGGTGAAATACATTAGACAGATAACACAAGAAACTTGGCCATGCATTATTCACACTGCATCTAGTTAGTGGCTCGTATGAACTGTCCTGTCTCCAAAACCCCTCATCTCCTGAAGGCAAATGTAAAGGACTGATTTTCTTCCAGTTTTGATCTCTATCATCAAGGCAGGATGCAGCGTTGCAAATCAACACCAGCTTCAGGAGAGACACAGAGTGCAGGGACAATAAAGGACATGCACAGTGCATCAAACGTTGCACGGAACAGGATGCTAGTCAACCTGTTGGCACTGGCTTGTGAGTGTCTGTACCCAGGAAAGGAACTGATCAAAAGTGTAGAATAAGCAGCTTATATAAGCAATCTAGATTTTGCTCCAGGGAAAGCAAGAAGCTTTGCAGCAACTTTCCTCAGAGTTGAAATTAATTGGATGGAATCGCTACAGAACAGATCGTCCGTTGCTCCATGGAAGGAGCGAACAACACAGTTACATGAAGCAGAAATTGGAAGCAAAGACAGTATATGCTGGAAACAAAAAATCAAAAAGACTGCAAGTGCTGGAAACCACTCAGCAGGTCAGCCAGCATCTGTGGGGACAGAAATAAAGTCAGTGTCTCAGGACTAGGGCCCTTTGTCAGAACTGGAAAGTGAGAAGACAGGTGTGTTTTAAAAGGTAGGTGAAGGAGGAGTGAAGAGAACAGAGGAAATGTCTGTGCTGGAGTGCAGACCAAAGTTGTCAAGGTAACCGTTATTTTAAAAATTGGCAGTTGCAGACAGAAAAAGAAACACATTGAAACAGAAAAAAATAGAGCTGGATCTGACACGACACGAGAGAGAAAAAAATGACTGGTTATTTGAAATTGTTAAATTCAGTGTAGAGTCTCAGGGCTGCAGAGTACCCAGGTGTCAAACATCAAAGTCAAAGTTGAGCTTATTGTCATATGCACAAGCTTACTTGCAGCAAGCTTCACAGGCACATAGCAACAGATAAGCAGCATTCCAAGAACAAACATGAATTAAACATAATTGTGCAAAATTTTAACAAGAAAGAAACACAATTATGAAAAAAACAAAGTCATTGTCATGCAAAATGATCAAAGTGGTCATAATGTTGCCATACTGAGGTAGTGATTAGGGTTGTGCATGGTTGGTTCAAGAACCGAATGTTGAAATGAAGTAGCTGTTCTTGAACCAAGTGGTGTGGGACTTCAGGCTTCTGTACCTATTGCCCAATTGCAAGAAGATGGCATAGCCCAGATGGTGGGGATCTTTGATGATAGATGCTGCTTTCTTGACGGCAGCACCTCGTGTCGATACTACTGATAGTGGGGAGGAATGTGCCTGTGATGTATTGGGCTGAGTCTACTAGTTTTCTGCAGCTTCTTATGTTCCTGTGCATTCGAATTGCTATACCTGTAGGACAGGCATGGTAGTGTAGCAGTCAGCATAACACTATTACAGTGCCAGTGACCTGGGTTCAAATTCCAGCTACTGTCTTTAAAGGAGTCTGTACATTCTCTCCGTGTCTGCATGGGTTTTCCTCAGGTGCTTCCGGTTCCTCCTCTACATTCCAAAAGGCGTACAGGCTAGGAAGTTGTGGGCATGCTCTGTTGGCACTGGAAGCATGGCGACACTTGCGGGCTGCCCCCGGGACACTACGCAAAGATGCATTTCACTGTGTGTTTCAATGTACATGTGACTATAAAAATTATCTTATCTTATCTTATCTGAATGAGATGAATCAGATGCTGTTCCTTGAGTTTACAGTGGGCATCATTGGAACTGTGTAGAAGATCAAAGGCAGAGCTCTGGGAGTGAGATGGAGAATAAGTGCAAGTGATTGGAAGTTCATTGGGCAGACACGGTAGTGTAGCAGTTAGTGTAACGCTTTTACAACGCCAGTGGACCCGGGTTCAATTTCAGGCCGCTGTCCGTAAGGAGTTTGTACGTTCTCCTCCCAGTGTCTGCGTGGGTTTCCCTCCGGGTGCTCCGGTTTTCCTCCCACATTCCAAAGAACGTACGGGTTAGGAAGTTGTGGGCATGCTATGTTGGGCGCCGGAAGCGTGGCGACACTTGCGGGCTGCCCCCAGAAACCCTCAACACAAAAGGTGCATTTCACTGTGTGTTTCGATGTACATGTGACTAATCTTATCTTATCATTGCCACTATTTGCATACTGAAAGGGAAGTGTTTGCATAGTGGTTACCCAACCTGGACTTGGTTTCCATGATGAAGTGAGGACCACACTGAGAGCAATGAATGCAATATATTAAATTGGAAGAAGTGTAAGTGAGTCACTGCTCCCCTTGGAAGGAGTGTTTGAGTCCCTGGCTGGTGGGAAAGGAGGAGGTAAAATGGCAGGAGTTGCATATCTCACGATTGCCTATTGAAGAGCTGTTAAAAAGAATGTGGTTGGCAGGGACAAACAATAGAACAAGGTCTCAAAAAAGAATTAGAAGTTGCTAGACCAGCTTAGTTTTCCAAAATTTCCTGTTTTAGAACATAGAACAGAACAGAACAGGCCCTTCGGCCCATAACTAACCAAACTAGTAATTAAATGCCTAACCAAACTAATCCCTTCCACCTACATAATGTCCATATCCCACCATTCTCTGTACATTCATGTGCTGATCTAAGAACCTCTTAAACACCTGTATCGTATCTGCCTCCATCACCTCCCCTTGCAGCACATTCCAGGCACCCACCCCTCTCTGTGTTAAAAACTTGCCCCACACATCCCCTCTGAACTTTCCCCCTTTCACATTTAAATGCATGCCTTTAGTATAAGATATTTCGACCCTGGGGAAAAGATATCGGCTGCCTACTCTATCTATGCCTCTTATAAACTTCCAGCAGATCTCCCCTTAGCCTCAGCTGCTCCAGACAAGTTTTTGTTTGGCATCGTCAGGAACTCGACAGTTCATGTTCAGCTCTCGGACAAAGGATAAGGTAACCAATAAACAATCACTCCCACGAACGATTCCCCAGAAGATTTATGTAATGTTTACCCATTTGATGTTTTATTGCACTCTATTTAGGTTTATCGTGTCTAGAGAATCTGGACTTACTATGACATAAGCTTATATTGCCTTTTGCCTATTTCTTTGTGGGGAAGCAAAGACTGAGGCACACGGGGATCTTCTGCAGAAATTTATGTGGCAATTTTATAATCCACTGCTGGACTCCAGAACTGTACATCCATTTAAATGCATCCAATATTTTCCATTCAGATTTAACAGAAGTATTTGAAGTGAGTGACTGTAGAATTGATAGGGGATGATATCGAGTAGTAGTGGCTAACATGCTGGTGTGAAGGAGAGAACCGGACCATGGCCCTACTACTGAATTGTATTACCATGCAATTCAAGGGGCTGAATGCCTTTGTCCCACTCCTACTGTTACCATCTGGTTTGCCACAGATGTTGTCTTCAGTCTTCTAGAGATCGTTGTGTTACTTGTCTCAGTAAACATCACCAGTCACCTGTCCTTGTTCCAACCACGTAGATGTCTTGGTCAAGAAAGCGCACCGGTGCCTCTACTTCCTCAGGAGGCGAAAGAAATTTGGCATGTCCCTGTTGACCTTCACCAATTTTTATAGACGCACAATAGAAAGCCTCCTACCAGATGCTCGGCCCGCGGCCTACAAGAAACTGCAGAGAGTTGTGGGCACAGCTCAGCACATCATGAAAACCAGCTTTCCCTCCATGGACTCCATCTACACTTCTCGCTGCCTCGGTATAGCAGCCAACATAATCAAAGACCCCTCCCACCCCAGAACATTCTCTCTTCTTCCCCCCCTCCCATCAGGCAGAAGATACAAAAGCTTGGAAGCACATACCAACCCAGGCTCAAGGGACAGCTTCTATCCCGCTGTTATAAGACTATTGAAAGGACCTCTTGTACGATAAGATGGACTCTTGAACCCCACATCTACCTCATCATGGCCTTGCACCTTATTGTCTGCTGCACTGCAACTTTCTCTGTATCTGTAACGCTATATTCTGCATTCTGTTATTGCTTTTCCCTTGTACTACTTGTAATGGATGGCATGCAAAAACAAAGCTTTTCACTGTACCTCGGTACAATGTGATAACAATAAACCATTTTCCCCCAATTTAAGTTTACCAATTCAACCTGTATCTGCCTCCGGTGCAGTTCAATACCTTCATTCACTGGAATGACCACGTCTGGGTGAGAATGCTACCCAGCTGTAGATGATATCCAGAGGACAATGTTGTATTAACATTGAAAATTAACTGTTCAATCAAAAGACAACTTCATTGCCAATCTGAAGGCTGGCTCTAAGGAATTTCTCAGTGTGTGTATGCATAAAACACAATATTCAGGAAAAAGGTTTGAAAACTGAGTCATCACTGAGGGAGTTAACTGACCACTAAGGGCTCACTGGTGAGCTGTGACACCTTCTCAAGGGATATCAGCTAGTACAGTGGAATTCTTAGATAAAGGGCATCCTGTAAGATGTACAAGTGGAAGGCTGGTTGCTATAATGGTATGACAGTGTGCAGAGGCTTATTTTAAATCTGCTTATTTCTTTCATGAGACATTTTGTTTATTAAAAAAATAAATCATCTTACTGGTATTATTGATGGTAGAATGGTGATATAACAGCGTTGCCACAGCAATTTCTAAGCACACGCAGTCATGTATTCAGAGTAGTTGTTCACACTGTTAATGAAAGCATTCTGGCCATTCAAACATCAAGGGCTCTATTGCAATGTTAAAACCATTCTTCTTGGCATGTGAAAGTCTACACAGTTCGTGGCATTGCATACCTTATTGCAGAAACCACATTTTTAACCTAGTAGGTTAGCCTAGAGTACAAAGTAGACCTGAGGGTGAGATCAGGATTTGATGCTTACTAAATAATGAGGAATGTCACGCAGCCAGAGGTACAATCAAGGTGATTCAATGGCAGTACACTCAAATTCCAGGCTGACACTCAGCTGAGGTGGTATTGCTCCTTCACAGATACCAACAGACCACCTCTGCCATTTCTGGTGGACCTCAAAGATCCCAAGGTAATGCTTCAATGTGACACTTCTCTCTGGTCAACATCTGTCTCTCAACTTATCCCCAAAAGCACTCTGTCTCTCATTATCCCATTGCTGCTTGTGCGAACTTGCTGCATGCAAAACAGTTGTTACGTTTACATCATGAAGATGCTTTCTACATTCCTGCACTGCAGAATTACCTCACTGGCTGTGAAGCCTTTTGAGAGACCCTGACATTATGAAATATTTGACATAAATGCAACTTTGCTTGTTTCAATTATATTAATCAAGAAAATATGTTTATCCATGAGGCTTCATTTCTGAATTCAATTACTACATGGAACATCATGTTTGTGGAACATTTATTGAATGGTTAACAAATAGCTATTGTTTTAATCTGTTCAAGACTTGCATATAACAGTAAAACTAGCAATGCTTCAAACTGGCCCCTCACCTGAATGGTCATTTCAGAGATCAGTTAAGAGTCAAACCTAAGGATGGGTCTGGAGCCATAAGTAGGCCTAGCCAGGTAAGGTCAGCAGATTTCCTACCTGTAGGTTAATTAAGGTGAGAGGAGAAAGATTTAAAAGGGACCTGAGGGACAACTTCTTCACTCAAAGGGTCGCAGTATGTGGAATGAACTGCCAGAGGAAGTGGTTGAGATGGGTACAATAACATTTAAAAGACATTTGGACAGGTACATGGATAGGAAAGGTTTGGAGGGATATGGGCCAAATGCGGACAAATGGTACTAGTTTAGATGGGCATCCTGGTTGGCATGGACAAGTTGGGCTGAAGGGTCTGTATCTGTGCTGTATGACTCTATGACACTATGGTAATAGTAACCCATACGGCTTTTAGTTCATTGTCGCCACTACTGAGACAAGTATTCAATTCCAGACTTATTTAAGTACTTGAAATAAAATTCCACAGCTACCTTGGTTGGACTTGAATTCATGTCTCTGGATTCCAATTTAATAACTGAAACACTGCACAGTTCAGTGATTCTCAACTAGCTTCTAATTTCTGACAACAACAGTGAACCTGCATAAGGATCATTGTGAAAACCATTCTAAAATTTTTTTAAAAAGTAAAATGCTGGAAACACTCAACAGGTCAGTGAGCTACTGTGGAAAGAGTAAGGGCGAACATTTCAGGTCGAAGACCTAGCAAAGGGTCATCAACAATGAGACAGATGCTGGCTAGTTTGCTGTGTATTTTGAGCATATTCTGGTTTTATTTCAGATTATCAGTAATCACACTTTTATTTTATTTTCACATAGATGCAATCACAGGGAAGGCGCACCAGCATTTTATTGCCTTAGAAGGTTAAAGTGATTTGGCATGACACCGAACACTTACAAACTTCTACCGATGTACGGTTGAAAGTATCCTGACTGGTTGCATCATGGTCTGGTACGGCAATTCGAATGTGCAGGAATGTAAGAAGCTGCAGGGAGTACTGGACTCAGGCCGATACATCACGGGCACATCCCTCTCCACCATCAAAGGCAACATCTATCAGCAAAGATCCCCACCGTCTGGGCTGTGCCATCTTCTTGCAGCTACCACCGGGCAGGAGATACAAAAGGTTCAAGAACATCTACCCACACCATCAGGTTTAAGAACAGCCACTTCCCTTCAACCATGCGGTTCTTGAAACAACTGGCACAACCCTGATCACCATCTCAGTATAGCAACAACTTTGACCACTTTGCATCTAATTGTGCTCTTTCTTGTAAAAACTTTGCATAATTTATGCTTAATTTATGTTTTTCTTGTGAATGCTGCTTATCTGATGCTATGTGCCTGTGATGCTGCTGCAAGTAAGTTTTACGTTGCACCTGTGCATACATGTACTTGTGCATCTGACAATAAACTCAACTGTGACTTTGACTTTATTTGTGTTCACTTTGCACAATGTTACAGAACTGTAGAATGATGCGGCAAATCCTCAAGTACATCTTCAGAACTGTTCACAATCTGGAATACCTTTATTAAACCCCCATTGTTCACTGTTCTAGTAAAGAACCCTAATTCCTCTCATCTTTGTACTGGCAAAGGTCTTTTATTCCTTGTACTATTCCAGTCAATTTCCTTTGCTTCTTCTCCAAGGCCAGAACAACCTCTCCAAAGTTAGATGCTGAGCTTAGACAAAAAAACAGCAACTGGAGCCTAACCAGTGTGATTTTTCCAGTTTTGTATGACTACCTTTGTAATCAATCTCTGTACAAACCCACAGATCATACGTATGGTTTTACAGCATTCTGAACTTGTCCTGCCACAATCAAAGCCTCCTGTACAAACCCTATGGCTCCTGCGCCATCATTAACATTGTACTATGTGGTTAATATTGCTTCTCTACACTCGTCTTACCGAGCTTCAGACTTTACTGCATCAAAGTTCTTCTACTAAATGTGTGCCCACTTTTTCTGAGCTGCATTACTGTCATCATTGACTACTTTCAAGCTTTGGACCATCAATAATTCTGAAATTGCACCCACAGCAGTAATTCATTAAAATACTGAAGAAAGGGCAATGATACACATACTAAGCACTTCCCTCCAATCACAACACAAGTGCTCACCGCAATTCTCTCCTTTCCAACCTTTAATGAGTTAACAATGACAGAAAAATATGATCCCCTTTCTTCCCCAACCCCAGCCATTCAACTCCACCATGTGTATTGGGTTCAGTTTTGACCACCAACACATAGCAGAGACATTCAACCTTCAGAGGCAACACAGAGGAGACTGTTTCCAATATCAGGTGATGGAGACACTCTGTCTACCTGTGTCTTCACTTTCAGGGAACTACGTCCTCCCCTTAGGCCTCTCTGTTCTACGACACTCTCCAGGGCCTTACCATTTACTGTGCAAGTTACAGAAAAAAGTGTGGGGAGGTGAATGGATCATTCTGGAGGGTACAAGAATCCTATGGCTCGGTCAGTTTATTCGTATTTGATCTGGTGAAGTTTCCACACACGCCACAAAACAAAGCTTCCTTTACCCCTAGCCCCTCTCCACTTCTCAGAACTGACACAAATTCACAGAAACTACATCAGAGAAACATCCTTCTCTTGCACAAGGGGACAATGCCAGAAAGGCAGCGGTTGGGAACATCTGCAGTGCCTCAATTCCCTGGAGGAGATTTTGCAGAATCCACAGTCACCTGCCATACTAAGGCCACAGAACATTGTGCCTTGCTCTAAATTTTCTTCTCACACTTAACTGCCCCTCAAACACATACAGTATCTCCTGAATTACAAGATGATGAGCTCCTGCACCTTTCACTCACCTCCCCACACTTTTTTCTATAACTTGCAAAGTAAATGGTAGGGCCCTGGAGAGTGTTGTAGAACAGAGAGGCCTAGAGGTGGAGGTACGTAATTCCCTGAAAGTGAAGACACAGGTAGACAGAGTGGTAAAGAAGGCATTTGCCTACATTGGTCAGGGTATTGAGTACTGGAGTTGGGACACCATGTTAAATTCGGCAGGGACATGTTGGGCCGAAGGGCCTGTTTCCATGCTATATCACTTTATCACTCTATCGTTCTTTCACTATACAGTTCGTTGGTGAGACTGAACTTGGAGTACTGAGTGCAGTTCTGGTCACCCAGCTATAGAAAGGATGTGGCTGTGCTGGAGAGAGTACAGAGGAGATTCACCAGGATGTTGCCTGGATTGAATTTTAATTATGAGGAGAGATTGGATAGGCTGGGACTGTTTTCTCTGGAGTGAAGGAGACTGAAGGATGGCCTTATAGAGGCATATAAACTTATGAGGGGCACAGATAGGGCGAATGATCAGAGTCTTTTCCCAGAGCAGGGGAGTCTAAAATTAGAAGGCATAGGCTTAAGATGAGAGGGGAAAGATTTAGAGGGGGCCTGAGGGGCAACTTTTTCCACACAGAGGGTAGTGGGTATATGGAATGAGCCTCCAGAGGAAGTGATAGAGGCGAGTACAATTATCATGTTTAAAAGCCATTCGGACAGGTACATGGATAGGAAAGGTTTAGTGATATGGGCCAAATGGGAGGAGCTCAGGTGGACAAATTGATCAGCATAGACAAGTTGGGCCTTGCTGTATAACTCTGTGACTCGATGACTCCAAGACGTCCCCCACCACTCCACCCAACCCACCCCATTGCAGACCCCCATTCGGGCCAGAGCAGGCAGCAAACAGCAATGTAATGAGCGCGAAGAAGCACCCGACATATTCTCTCCTCCTGTCTCTTACAGCAGTTAGCCACATTGCGAGTACCCTTCTGTACATGTCATCAATCCCCCCACATCTGTCCCCCAGTGTGTATCCAAGGGGCCTCCTGCACTATTATTATTAACTACACCTGACATTTACCCCTCTTGACAAGCAGCTGAAATCCTAATCGATCCCCATCTTGTAACCGTTTCTTCCGGTATGTTACTGACTCTGTGACTGTGTATTCCTGAAAATGGTGCAGGGTGACAGAAGCTTCATGATGTGAATCCTCTGGCTTTCCAAGCACGTTTGACCTAACACACTAGCAGGATGGAAGCAACCAAACCTAAAAGTAATTGACATCAAGTGAGCCTTCTACAAGATCTGACGTTACCAACATCCTACTCTTCATAATTCTGGGTTGCCAACATGAAATAGGGGCTCTCTCATTATCTGATTTGTCGCTTGATGCAAAGGTGACATTTGATAAAAGGCTGAGAAGATGAGCGTATGCACAGGTCTAACGGAAGGCCTCTGATAGCTTCCATCCCAGAGGTGACTGACGGACTAGCAAGTGGAAAGTCATTGACAGACTACATCCAAAACATGACAGATCATTGACAGGGGATGTGATAAAAAACAGACAACAACCTAACACTGGGATAAGTGCTGTGTAAAGAGAAGCATCTGAATCCATTGGTTTGCTGTGAAGATTCCCAGGGATTTATATTTAAATCTGAATATCCACTGATAATACTCTGAACCTGAATTTTAGGAGGAACTTTAAACGAATAGATTGGGGGTTAACACGCTAACACCTGTGTCAAGAGGAAGAGGATAAAGCAACGATATACTGATGAATAACACAGGTAGTGTGTAAGCATATAATTCAGCATATAATGCACGGACCATTGCTAATTTACCGTGGCCAGTCTGCAATATTAACCAAAATGGCTCACAGCTTCTGGGTGTGACTGACTGCTGATCAGCATGTCCTGAGGTGGTGGACTAAAACATGGGAGTAAAAAGATTGTAACCAACAAGCAGCCCGACCCACTGCAGCCAAAGGGAAACATTTATGAATGGACAGGGAATAGAGGGATACAGACTATGTGCAGGAAGATTGGATTAGTTTAGATTGGCAACATGGTCAGCACAGAAATGGTGGGCTGAAGGAGCTGTTCCCATGCTGTTCTATGTTCTATAATTGAAGTTATCAAAGTTAAATTCTTTATTGAGCAATATAATTTCCCTCTTATAACACAATGTATATAAATGCTTGTAATATTTGTAGGAAGTTCTTTCTGACTCTAAACTTTCAGAGGGATGTTATACCAGCTTTGGCTATTCTGACTTGACATGCCTCCCAGGCCGCGAGTGTTCCATGTACGAAAGCCATCTGCAGCACACGAGCATGGAGCGAAAAATAAACTGCTGGAAGAACTCAGTGCGTCAGGCAGCATCTGTGGAGGCAAAGGGATGTTCAACATTTTGAGTTGAGACCCTGTATCAGGACTGAGAGTGTAGAAGGATGGTTCAAATGCGATGGGACACTTCTCAATTCCGACCGTTTGTCCGTTTCTGAGCAGTTCCACAAACTAGGCTTCCATCTACTTGTATACATGCCGTAGTGACACATCTCGTACAGTCAGTTCCTGATTTCTCCACACATTTCCATCAGCTGTCACAGCTCAGTTAATCTCTTTTGGTGTTAAACCCTACTCTTCCTTGCAATGACATGATATTTCTTCAGGTTAACCCCAATCCTCGTACCTATTTCACATAACATTGACTGGACTGATCTTCTTTTCCATTTGGCTTTAGTGTCAGCCTTCCTTGGACTGTCCTTTCATCTTCCTCTCACCTTTGACATTGCTGTAGCTAATGCTCATTCTCCTGTAGCCAATGGATCAGTCACCATGATGTCAGGTGTAATGTGCTGGTGAGTAGTTCAACCATGATTCTACCTGAATAAAAGATTCAGGAAGACCATGACTTCCTGAATAAAAGACCTGTTGCTACCATGGTTCCAGACCATGACTTCCTGAATCTTTTATTGGTTACTTCACATCTCCATTGGAAGCATTTGGCTCCATGGCAGGGAGAGTTTGTAATTCCAGTTGCCAAGGTATTCCAGCTGCTAAAGTGTTTGCTGCAGAACATTCCCATGGACTGTGGAAGGGCCCTCATTGTCATGGGTATTTCTCCACTGATAAATCCACAAAGATTGCAAGCACAAGCAAGTCCTCCCAGCAATCCATGACAATGATTGCTTTAGTTACTGAAACAGAATGACGTATCTGCGTGGAACTTCAGTGATTGATTGTAGTTTATTGTGCGATGAACATTCAAATCAACTATTGTAAATAATAGAGACCCAAGAAAGACTGCAGAAGCTGTAAATTTGGAGCAACACACAAAACATGGGAGGAACTCAATGGGTCAGGCAGCATCTATGGAGGGAAATGTCCTTATGAAGGGTCTCGACCCGAAATGTCGATTATCCATTTCCCTCCATAGATGCTGCCTGTCCTGCTGAGTTCCTCCAACATCTTATAGTCTTGATAGGACAAGAGAAGGCAGTGCAACAACAGCTTGTTATAACATGCACAAGCGATCTAAATGTTGGCACAGTATATGATAGAGATTTTCATATGGGCACTGCCAACAGCTGTATGCAGGAGCAACATATAATTTTAGCACAAATTCAGAATCAGAATCAGGTTTCTTATCACTGACCTATATGTTGTGAATTTTGTTGTTTTGTGGTAGCAGTACAGTGCAAAGACATAAAATTACAATAAATTACAAAATAAGTAAATAGTGCAAAACAAAAGGAATAATGTAGAGTTCATGGGTTCATGAACCATTCAGAAATCTGATGGCGGAGGGGAAGAAGTTGTTCCTAAATCATTGAGTGTGGGTCTACAGGCTCCTGTACCTCCTCCCTGATGGTAGTAACGAGAAGAGGGCGTGTCCCAGATGGTGAAGGTCAGTAGTGATGGATGCCACCTTCTTGAGGCACCACCTCTTGAAGTTGTCTTTGATGGCGGAGAGGGTTGTGCCCTTGATGGAGCTGGCTGAGTCTACAACCCTCTGCAGCCTCTTGTGATCCTGTGCACTGGAGCCTCCATACCAGGCTGTGACGTAACCAGTCAGAATGCTCTCCACCGTACATCTATAGAAATTTGCAAGAGTCTTTGGTGACATGACTAATCTCAAACCCAAAAAAATGTTTCTCCACATCTCAGAACTAAGCAGTCACAAGGAAGGTTCACCTGTGTCTTTACTTTCTTAGGAGGTTAAGGAGGTTCGACTTGTCACTGAACACTCTAACAAACTTCTACAGATGTATTGTTGAAAGTATCCTGACTGGTTGCATCATGGTCTGGTACAGCAATTCAAATGTGCAGGAACTTAAGAAGCTTCAGAGAGTAGTAGACTCAGCCCGATACATCACATCCCTCCCCACTACTGATAGTATCTACATGAAGCATTGCCTCAAGAAGGCATCATCTATCATCAGAGATCCCCACCATCCGGGCCATGCCATCTTCTCACAGCTACCACTGGGCAGGAGGTACAGAAGCCTGAAGTCCCACACCACCAGGTTCAAGAACAGTTGCTTCCCTTCAACCGTTTGTTTCATGAACCAACCTGCACAGTCCTAATCACTGCAGTTTAGCAACACTATGACCACTTTGATCACTTTGCACTAAAATGAACTTTGATTTTTTTTGTTCCAGTTGTGTTCTTTCTTGAAAAGATTGTGTAAATTTATGTTTAATTTGTTTTTCTTGAGAATGCTGCTTATATGATGCTATCTGCCTGTGATGCTGCTGCAAGTAAGCTTTTCATTTGACAATAAACTCAACTTTGACTTTGACTTTGAAGCTTGCCCCTTATTCTCAATCGATGGCCCTGGTTCTAGCCTCCTTGCATCTAGCCTGTCACGCCCTTTAAGAATCTTGTACTTCAATGAGATCTGCTCTCATTCCACTAAATTCTGAAGAATACTTTCCCGGTCTACAAATCTCTTTTGAAACCTGCCATCCCCAGAATAAACCCAGCAAATCTTTTTCTGTGGCAAGTATGTTCTTTTGTAAGTAAGGAAGCTAAAACTGTACACAGTAGTCCCAGCACTGTCTCACCAAAGACCTGTGCAATTGTAACATGACTTTGTTACTCCTCTTGTAATAAAAGCCAACCTACTGTTTGCTCTTTGAATATCTTGCTGCAACTTCAGCAAAGACCTAAGTCCCCCTTGAACATCAACAATACCCAATGTCTCACCGGGTAACAAATGCTCAGCCTTTCTGCTTCATGCATCAATGTGGATGACCTCACGTTTCACTGCTTTTGATTCCGTCTGCCGTGTTGTTGCCCACTCACTCCGCTTTTCCATATCCCCCTTTGCAACCTCCACATCCTTCTCCCTGCTCACAATCCTACCTCCTCTCGTGTCATCAGCAAGCACAGAAATATGACATTTGCTCCCCTCAGCCAACCCATTGATGTAGATCGTGAATGGCTCAGGCCCAAGTGTTGATCCCTGTGGTACAATACTAGTCACAGCCTGGCAACCAGAGAAAGACCTGTTTATTCATCACCATCTGTCTGTTAAACAATTCTCGATCCTTATCAGTATATTACTCCCTCTTCTATGTGCTCTAACCTTGTTTACCAACCACCTGTGTAGGACCTGATTGAAAAACTTCTGGAAATCCAATGGATCACACCCACAGGTTCCTCCTTACCTATTCTATTCATTACATCCTCAAAAAACTCCACGAGTTTAATGAAATATGATTTTCTTTTCATAAATCCTTGTTAGCTCTGCTCAATCCTATTATTCCACTATTTCATCCTTCACTAGGGACTCCAGTATCTTCCTTACCATAGAGTGCATAGAGTCATAGAGTTATACTTCATGGAAACAGGCCCTTCAGCCCAAATCATCCATATCGATCAAGTTGCCTAACTGAGCTATTCCCATTTGCTTGTGTTTGGCCCATATTCTCTCTTCTCTCCTCTTCCATCAGGTAGAAGATACAGGAGCCTGAGGGCACATACCACCTGACTTAAGGTCAGCTTCTATCCCACTGTGATAAGACTATTGAACGGTTCCCTGATACAATGAGATGGACTCTGACCTCAGAATCTACTTTGTTGTGACGTTTCACCTTATTGCATTGCACTTTCTCTGGAGCTGTGAAACTTTACTCTGTACTGTTACTGTTTTTACCTGTACTACCTCAATGCACTCTGTACTAACTCAATGTATCTGCCCTGTGTAATGAATTGACCCGTACAAACTGTATGCAAGACAAGTTTTTCACTGTACCTCAGCACAAGTGACAATAATAACCGATACCAATACCAACACCAACCAGCCAGTGTTTATTGAAGGGAGGTACCTTGTAGCTTTGAATAGTACTGGAAGACTTTCCACAGCTGAGGGTGTTCCAGCAGAGGAGGGCAGATATCACACCAGCAAGCAAGGACCCTGCTACTCAAATTTCACTCACTTGATGTGGCAGGGCAAATAGAACTGGGCCAAGGCAGTTACTCATGGTGTTGTGATGGTGTTGAAATGGTAGCTGAGTCTGTAATCCCCTGGCAAGTTGCATAAGCTAACAGGTATGAGTCTGTTGCCCAAGGAAATTGTGTACTTTTAAAAACTTCTTTAGAACTTTATTTCTACAGCACAATAACAGACCCTTCCGGCTCAACGAGCCCACACCGCCCAATTACACCCATGTTAACCTACTAACCTGTACATCTTTGTAATGTGGGAGGAAACTGGAGCACCCGGAGGAAGCCCACACAGTCACGGGGAAGAACATACAAACTCCTTACAGACAGTGGCAGGAATTGTAGGAGAGAATAATTACTGGAATGCAACATTTCTCTGTGGGTTCGGTCAGCTTTTGATCTCATTTTCCACTAGAATACTTCAGAAACAATTAATTGTCTCCCCAACAACTTCCTCATTTGTAACACGTCTTCACATTTTCAACAGGTCCAAAAATTATTTATATCATGAATTATCTCCGAAATGTCATCACCTTTGTTATGTAGGAAAATCTGGCCACACAAACAACAAACAGGTTGAACGACTTTTTCTTTATGTTAAAGATCATCCTCCCTGTGTCAGATACAGTGGGTAATCTCCCCAGCATTAATGCTCAGGAATTGACTTAATTTCCTGACCTGCCACTGACTCCTCAGGGAATTCAACATCAAACTCAGCAGAGAAAGGGATGACAAGTCACTGGAGAAGGAGGTTTCATGAGTATCCCCATTCTCAACAATGGGGGAGCCCAGCACATCAGTGCAAAAGAGAAAACGGAAACATTGGCAAGAATCTTCAGAAGGAAGTTGGAATGGATGATCCATCTTGGCCTCCTCCAGTGGTCCCCAAATGCCAAACTTCAGCCAATTCAACTAACTGCATGCGATATCAAGAAATGGTTGAAAGCTAGGGGCCTTGACAACATTCTGGCAATAGTACTGAGGGCTTGTGCTCTAGAACTTGCCACGACATTGGCCAAGCTCTTCTAGTACAGCTACGACACTGGCATCTACCAGACAATGTGGAAAATTGCCCAGGTTTGTCCTGTCCACAAGAGGCAGGACAAATCCAACCCAGCCAATTGCCGCCCCATTAATCCGCTCTCGATCATCAGCAGAGTGATGGGGGGGGGGAGCAATTGATAGCGCTATCAAACGGCACTTGCTCAGCAACAACCTGCTCACAGAAGCTCAGTTTGGGTTCCACCAAAATCACTCAGCTCCTGACCTCATTTAAGCCTCAGTCCAAACATGGACAGAAGAGCTTAACTCTGGAGGTGAAGTGACAGTTACTGCCCTTGACATCAAGGCAGCATTTGATCGAGTGTGGCATCAAGGAGCCCTGGCTAATCAGGGGGAAAACCTTCTGCAGGACGGAATCATACCTAGCACAAGGGAAGATGGTTGTTGGTGGTTGGAGGTCAATTATCTCAGCCACAGGACATCTCTGCAGGAGTTCTTTAGGGTAGTGTCCTAGGCCCAACCATCTTCAGCTGCTTCATCAATAACCTTCCTTCAATAAGTAGTGATGTTTGCTGATGATTGCACAATGTTCAGCATCATTCATGACTCCTCAGATAACGAACCAGTCCACATCCAAATGCAACAAGACCTGGACAGTATCCAGGCCTGGGCTGATTGTGGCAGGTAACATTCACGCCACACGAGTGCCAGGCATTGACGATATCCAACAAGAGAAACTCCAGCTACCACCCCCTGATATTTAGTGGCATTCGCACCATGAATTCCCCACTACCGATATCCTGGGGGTTATCATTGACCAGAAACTGAACTGGAGTAGCCACATACATAATGTGGCTACGAGAGTGGTCAGGGGCTAGGGATCCTGTGGTGAGTAACTTACCTCCTAATTCCCCAAAGCCTGTCCACCATCTACAAGGCTTGTCAGGAATGTGCTGGAACACTCTCCACTTGCCTGGAAAAGCTCAACACCTTACGGGACATAGCAGCCCGCTTGATAGGCATCCCATCCACAACCATTCACTCATTCCAACACCGACACACAGTAGCAGCAGCTGGTACCATCTACAGGATGTACTCACCAGGATTCCTTAGACAGCACCTTCCAAAACCCACAACATCTACCAGCTAGAAGGACAAAGGCAGCAAAAGTATGGAGAATGTCATCTCCTATGTTTTGCCCTCCAAGCTACACCCCATCCTGACTCGGAAATATATTGCCGTTCCTTCACCGTCACTGGGTCAAAATCCCGGAACTCCCTCCCAAATAGCATTGTGGTTATACCTACACCACAAAGACTGCAGTGGTTCAAGAAGGCAGCTCACCACCACCTTCTAAGGGCAACTAGGGATGGGCAGTTAAACACTGGCTCAGTCTGCAAAGTACACATCCCTTGATCGAATATAAAAAAAAGAGCTTGTGACTTCCAGATTTCAATGCACATATTCAGGAATCATGTGCTGGGACTCACAAGTGATAATCCTGATGGTTCGATGTGAAGCTTCCAGCAATGGCCAGAAGAACTCACTGTTTTTGTAAGAATAGTGCTGGGGAATCTTTAACATTCATTTGAATTCCATAGAAAATGGCATGATGTCTTCATTTTATGATTTATCTTAAAGAGAGCACTCTGAAGAATGGAACTTGCACTCAGAAATTCACTGGAGATACTGTTCAAGACTGGTGTGGAGGTTCAACCCACAACTGAAGCCAAGATGTGAACTGTATGGCCTCATACAATGTTTGTGTTTGGTGTACGAGGGTCAGACTGGTTTAAAAGTAAAACCAATATTTTATTAACTAACATTGTGCCTGAACTGAGAATTGAGGATTAAAATTTAGAAGACCTTGGGTATTTATGAGGTATTCCTGTGTTGTCAGTCTGGTGAAAACTTCAGAAAGAATTACCGTAGCAACCTGGAAATTATGAAATGGAGGCCCAGCCACAGCAAGAGATGGGAAGTACAAATTTCCATTACTTTTTGTACAAATGGGGCAATCCATCAAAGCGCCCACAGCACAGCCTGGTGAGAGAAAGCAATAAGAACCAGGGGGAGGCACAATCACTGCTGAAATTAAATACAAGTTAAAAATGAACATTGTAATAAAATGTATCAGAGGTGCATAAACTGAGAAGCAAACAGTGTGGGCAAGGTTTCCCTTATTTTGTTATAAATAATGAACCCATAAAAGGATTTCTAAAGAACAGGTTTATTATTGCATTCTCCATTGCACAGGACAGAAGAATAGATAAATAGCAACTTGATGACCAAGAAAGGAAAGGACATAAAGCTCAGCAATGTTACCATAAAATACAGGAGCAGAGTTAGGCCATTCAGCCCATTGGATCTGCTCCGCCATTCAATCATGGCTGATTTTGTTTTCAACTTCATTCTCCCACCTTCTCCCCGTAACCCTTACCCCCCCCCCCTTACCAATCAAGAACCTACCAATCTCTGCCTTAAATACATCCAATGACTTGACCTCCACAGCCCTCTGTGGCAATGAATTCCACAGATTCCCCACCCTCTGGCTGAAGAAATTCCTCCTCAGCTCAGTTTCAAAGGGACATCCCTTTATTCTGAGGCTGTGCCCTCAGATCCTTGGCTCTCCAAGACTACCAAATATATAGAGGTACGGTTAACTAAGAATAAGGATGGGGAAGTGGGAATACTAGGGGGAAGAGATGGGAATTCTGCTGTCAGCAGCAGCTAAATAGTGGCTACCACCTTCACCTTGTTAGATTGAGGAATCAGGAAGAAGGTTAGGTACTGACAAAATCCAATGGCTTGTGTGCTCCCACAATAAGGTAGATCATCTTGGGATGGAGGAAGCCGAAGGAGGCAGTGGTCCAAAGGACCTGCTACCCTACCTGATGCTGGAGGTTGGATGTGTTGAGAAGTTATGGTTAAGAACAGCGTGACAATGCCAGGGGAACGATCCAACCGCCTGACAAGTAAACCGATCCGTATTTTAGAATTATTCAATGCCGATGGCCAGCATATGTCTGTAAATCGCATTTTATTTTCAGATGAGTGGCACTTGACAAAGAGTTAATGGATGTCACTTGGATTAGCTCTGTGAAGTAACGGTGCATCACGTGCACTGATCTCTTTGCTATATTTTACAAAATGCTCTTTCTCCACAGCCTGCAATGTGTAACTGTCTCTTTGTGATTCATGACCAGAGGCATGAATACAAATTGTAACTACCTTGGAGTTATGTTGTGGGTTGGAACAGACCCAATCAGGCTTTGATTTAACAGGACTGACTACAGTATCACTAACTTTGGTTGGACTAGGTAATAAATTATCCATATCAGGAAGCAGCTAGGGCTTTTTCTGCATTATGTGCTTTTGATTAGAGATAATTTAGCATTAGTCAGCAAGCTCATCTTGCCATTATTTTGCATTAGCATTCAGGAAGTCATTACGGTGGAGACAGTTACAGAGAAAGAAAAGTAATGGAACTGAAAAAACTTAGATGTTTTTCCTTCAGCTTTCTGAATCATGCAGGTCATATCATTCTTGTGAGAAATGGTACTTCAGGGTAAGCAAGGATCTTTATGGTTCCAAAAGATTAATAGAGCAGGAAACAATTGCACATCTGAATGAAAAGCAATACAAGAGAATCAGACTTGGATTTATACTTTCCCCTTTCAGGTCATCAGAAAACATTTTATATCCAATGAATTACTTCTGAAGCATGGGATAATTCTGTATGTTGGAAAACAGAGCAGCCTGTGTGTACACAGCAAGATCCCATAAACATTGATGTGATAATGACCTAATGAAATCTATTTTTAAATGACTATATTTGATCAAGATTTAATAGCCCTGAAATGCTTTGTCCTGTTTGTTCCCTGAGACATGTAAAAAAGAAACAGGTTAGTAAACTGGCTCCTTTTTGTCTTGCCCAGAATCCTTTGTTTACTTTTCTCCCTTGGGTTTGCAGAACAGCATTTTCACATCGTAACTCCTGGACTGCTGCCAGTACATTGTAGAAATTCAATTAATCTTTCATTCAAATATCCTGATGAGATTACATAATTCCAAGAAGCGATTCAGCCCCGAGTGAGGGGTTACTGGGCTGTTCGGTCTGCAATGGAATTAGATACATAGCTTTTACAAAGGGCTGGTACAGGTGCAATGGGCTGAACAGCCTCCTTCTATGTTTACACTGGATTGAGTGCTGTTCTCACAGCACTGGGTCTTCAGCCCTGAATAAAGCTGCACAAATGAAAGGCCTGAGAATCACCACAGGCACTTGCTGGAGTGTCGGGACCATTGAGAAGTAAGGCCTGGAGTTGTTTGTGGGACCAGCAGCTCCTGTGAGGTCATGAGCAGCAAGATATAAAAGGAGCACGAGCAAGAACAGGAGCAGCCAACATGGGAGCGCCCATTTGGTGAAGGGCTGTGAGGTCAAAGTGCAGGCCTTGGTGAGCATCGGGCATTAGTGATTCGGGTTAGTAACCAGGTGAGGATTTTCTATTTCTGTCTTTTTGTTCTTAGTAGGAGGGACTGGGATTAAAGACATGAGGTTAGGGCAGTGGGATGCTCCTTCTGCAGGAAGTGGGAGATCGGGGATATTTCCAATGTCCCTGGTGACTACACCTGCAGAAAGTGTGCCCAGCTCTTCTCAGAGCACACCGAGCAGTTGGAGCTGCAGTTGGACTCCCTGTGGAGTATCCAGGATGTAGAAAATGTGGTCGAAGGTACGTTTAGTGTATTGGTCACTCCAGTGGTACAGAAGGAGTGGAGATGGGTGACTCCCAGGCAGGGCAGTAAGTGTAGCCAAGTAGTGCAAGGGTCCTCTGCGGTCATTCCCCTTGCAAACAGGTACACAGTGTTGGATACGGTTGAGGGAATGGGCTTCCAGGGGAAAACAGCAGCAAAAGCCCAGTTCGTGGCACCTTGGTGGACATTGTTGTACAGAAGTTGGGGGAGCAGAACTGCGAGAGCGATAGTGTTAAGAGATTCCATCAAAAGGGGGTCAGACTGGTGTTTCTATGGCAGCAAAAGAGATTCCAGGTTGACATGTTGCCTCCCTGGTACTTGGGAATGTCTTGGATTGGCTGCAGGACATTCTGAAGAGGGAGGGTGAACAGCCAACAGTTATGGTGCACATTGGTACAAACAACATAGGTAAGGGATGAGGTCCTGAAACAAGGGTTTAGGGAGCTAGGCAGTGATTTAAAGAGCAGGACTTCAAAGGCTGTAGGTTGCTTCTGATGCCATCAGCTAGTGAGCACAGGAAAAGAAGGATAGGTCAGATGAACATGTGGCTGGAGGGATGGTGCAGGGGGATGGGCTTTAGGTTGCTGGATCACTGGAACCATTTCTGAGGAAAGTGGGACCTATACAAGAGGGACGGGTTGCACATGAACCAAAACAGGACCAACATCCTTACGGGCAGTTTAGTGGTGCTGTTAGGGAAGGTTTAAACTGAGTTGGCAGAGGAATGGGTCTCAGAGTAGATGTGTGGATGGGAGGTAGAGTCACCTTGAGTAGAAATAATTAGAACGTCCAGTAAGCAGAACAAGTTGGTAAGTAAACATTGGGGGAATTCAAAGCTATGTTGTATCTATTTTAATGCAAGGAGTTTAACTAAAGTAGATGAACCTAAAGCTGCAATTTACACAGGGAAGTATGAGATTGTTGCTGTCACTGAGACTTGGTTGAAGGATGGATGGGACTTTGTACTCAATATCCCGGGGTATAAAATATTCATTTGAGACGGAGGGAGATGTAAAGGAGGAGGTATTGCACTGTTAGGTTAGTCAGTGTCTGCATTATTGAGGGAGGATAGTCCAGAACGCTCTTCAAACGAGGGCATGTGTGCAGAGATTAGAAACAAAGGGGATGTTGTCACTTTGCTGAAAGTGTATTACAGATCTTCCAACAGTCAACAAGAGCAGAGGAACGGATATGTAGGCAAATGCAGAGATGTAATAAAAATGGGATTATCATACTGGCGGATTTTAATTTCCTGAATATTTACTGGGATTGCCTAAATGTAAAAGGCTTGGGAGCAGAATTTTTGAGATGTGTTCAAGAGAGCTTTCTGATGCAGTGTGTTGATAGAGCAACAAGGGAAGGAGCACGACTGGACCTTAGCTTGGGGAATGTAAGTGGTCAAATGGAGTGAGTGTCAGTGGCGGACCAATTTGGAGATGGTTACCATAACTCTGTATTCTCCAAAGCAGTTATGGAAAAAGATTGGGATGGACCAGGCATAAAGGTCTTAAATTGGGGAAAACCAATTTCATTACCATAGCGTCATAGAGCCATAGAGTCATACAGCTCAGAAACATGCTCTTTGGCTTAACTGCTCCATGCCAACCAAAGTGCCCATCTAAGCTAGTCCCATGTGCCCGCGTTTGTCTTATATCCCTCTAAACCTTTTATTTCATCTCTGCTGCCTGGTCTGCTGAGTTCGTCCAGCATCAGAGTGTTTTTCATCAGCGATCTGCATCTCCCCTTTGCCAGTCACTTCAACTCCCCCTCCCACACTATCACTGATATGTCAGTCCTCGGCCTCCTCCACTACCAGGAGAATTCCAAGTGCAAACTGGAGGAACAGCACCTCATTTTCCGTCTTGGAACCTTGCAGCCTAATGGCATGAACATTGAATTCTCCCACTTTAAGTAATCCCCACCCCCCTTCCCCACAAACGCCCCCCTCCCCCCTCCATGCTTCTTCTCTCCTTCCCTTTCCTCACCTGTCTCTCTTTTTCCTATCCCCTTTTTTTCTCTCCTTACCTTTGACCCATCCCCCAGTGGATCTGCTCTCCCCTCCTCCCTCGCACCTGCCTATCGCTATCTCTTACCTGCACCTACCTATCACCGCCTTGTGCCCACCCCGCCTCCCCTCTTGTGTCCACCTATCACTGCTCTGCTTTTCCCTCCTATATATTGGGCTTCCACTTTTCCTATCTTCAGTCCTGAAGAAGGGTCCTGACCCGAAACGTTGACTGCCTGCTTTTCTCCACGGATGCTGCCTGGCCTGCTGAGTTCCTCCAGCATCATCGTGATTTTCATCTAGATTCCAGCATCTGTAGTCCTTTGTTTCCCTCTAAATCTTTCCTATCCTCATACCTTTCCAAGTGTCCAAGAATAAAATAGGGTCTGGCTAAGGTCAAATTTTCATCGGTATTCACGAGGGAATCAGACTTTGTAGATGGAGGATTCAGTGAAGGGGAAGGTTAAACTCCAGCGTAAATCTCCATAAATAAAGAAGATGCCTTAGCAGGCTTAAAGGTGGATAAATCCCCAGGGCCAGTGGGGATCTATTTCAGGCTGCTGTGGAAGGCAAGGGAAGAGATTGCTGGGGCTTATCTGATATTTTAAACTCCTCACCGACCAGAAGTGAGGTTCCTATTGACTGGAGGACAGCAAATGTGGTCCCTGTTTTCAATAAGGGCAGCAGGGAAAAGCTTGGCCATTACAGACCTGTGAGCCTAACCTGAATCGCAGTTATTGGAGAAAATTCTGAGCAACAGAATTAATGATCACTTGAAAAGGCAGGCACTGATCAGAGGTGGCTAGGCATGGCTGTGTCAAGGGCAGATCCTGTCTGACCAATCTGATTGAATTTTTTGAAGAGGTAACAACAAAAGGCATTGATGAGGGCAGTGCAGTAGATGTGTTAGAGAGACCCCAGTAAAGCCTTCGACCAGGGAGACTAGTCCAAAAAATTAGGGACAGTGGGATCCAGGCCAAATTGGCAAAATGGATCCAAAACTGGCTTGGCAACAGGAGGCAGGGAGTGATGGTAGATGGTTGTTTTTGAGATTGGATGCCTGTGACCAGTGATGTCAGGGATCAGTGCTGAGACCTTTGCCGTTTGTAATATATGTGAACGTGGATGTAGGAGGATTGATCAGTAAGTTGGCAGGTAGTGAAGATTGGTGGAGTCATGGATAGTGTGAAGGCTAACCTTAGGCTTGGAGTGTTCGTGAAATGGGGTGAGGAACGGCAGGTGAAGTTTATCCTGAGAACTAGTGCATCCTGTGCAGACCATTCACTTGAATAGGATCATCGAGCTTCACTTACTGAAACAGCAGTGAAGGTGGCTGGATTACTTTCCTCATATTTTATTTTAATTAATATCAAGGTTTTGACCTATTTATAGGAGTTGAAGCCACGGAGTTATTTGCAAAGTGGATCCAACAATGTACAGGACCCTGGAGCCAATATGTTTGATGTGGGGTGATGGACACATGTGCACACATTCACTCCATAATGTCAAGGAAACAAATCAATGCCTCTCCAAAAGCTGGTAAACTTCAATTCCTCTGCATGACTCTCACTTGCCAAGGAGCAGAGTGTCAGTGCAGAAACAGGCTCCCAGACCATTTTACGTGGTTTTCTAAAGCTGCAGGAGAAGGTGGAATATTGATGGACGCATTCTGTCCCTTGTTTGAACACACTGATCACCTAATATTTAGCTCCATGCCCGAAGCTCTGACCACTAGTTTTGGCAACAAATCCCACCTTTCCCATGTTAAATTCAGTTTTCAAAACCAATGAGGATACATTGGAGTCTAATTTAAAAAAGAAACACTCAGCAGATCAGGCAGCATCTGTGAAAAGTGAAACAGTTAATCTTTTAGATCTGGGACCCTTCATCAGAACTGGATTTTAAGTCTTGAGTTCCAGGACCATGATTAACTGTTTATCTATTCCTTGTTGCTCTTGAGAAGGTGACGGTGCGCTATCTTCTGGGAGACCTATGGAAGGTGTGATTTAGTGGAGAGTGTAAAAAGTATTTGAATGGATGTTCTTAAGGCAGATACAAGTTAAGCTTCAGATTTTTGCTCCACATTCCAGCATCTGCAGACTCTTGTGTCTCCAGTTGTCTGGGACATATCATTCACAATCAAAATGGTTCCTATTTTCATGAATACAAGAAAATTATCACAAGAGACTAAATTTTGCAGCTTTGATAATTGAAATATATTGCAACTTAAAGGGCTATTTTGATACTTGGGATATACAGTACTTGACACTTAAATATTTCACTCAGTGTTTTATTAACTTAAATTGCAATAAAGTCTAAAGATTTCCCCTCCTATTTAATGAAAGGAATGTAAATGCACATTTAAAAAATGAATTTATGTACTTGCTAGAAAATAGATTTTTCCCCATCCACCCATGGCCTTGTGAATCAACAAATGACTCCCACAGGGAATACTGGAAAACTGCTGACAAAACTGGTCATAAACTTTTTAGTTTGGAGCTTTACCTGAATTCTGCAGCAAATCTTTTCCCAGCCATATCCCACTGTATTTTTGTTGCACTGTATTGCAGAGTTTTTTATTATCATGCTGTCAAATGTCAGTAGGTAGTGAGCAGTAGTCAGTGAGGCACTTCGATGCAGTGGCCTTAAGAGTGAAATGCTACCAGGCAACTTCCATTCTGTATGTTTCTGATTAGGCAGTTTGCCATATTCATTGGATGCAAAGATCTTTGTGTTGTTGATCTATGTGGCAAGTACCCTTTCTCATCTTTTCCTTTGCTCATTAATTTTGTTGTCTCACCGCAAAGGAATTCAAACCCTGTTTAATAGATTGGTGATTTGTCTATTTTAGTATAATCAGATGCAGGAGGAAGAGGAAAATGCAGGTACCTAATCATTAGAGAGGAAAGAAAGACCTTGCATTTACTTGACATGATTTTCCAGAATTCAGTGCAGTCAACAAATTAATTCTGATTTGTGGAACATCTGTAGCATCGGCAAACTAATTCCTCCACAGAAAGAATGCACCTCTGTATGGTAATGAATGGGAATATAATCTAATTTTGATCAACCGGAACAAAGGGCTATGTTCTTCTTGCAATGGGGCCAGGCTGTATTTCATACCCACTTGAACATGCGTTCTCAGCCACAATCCAGCATCTCATCCAAAATATGAGAGAGAGCCTTAGGATAATCCACCCTCCCTCAGCATTTCACTGAAGTGTCAATTCACTCTGGAGTAGGTCTTGATATTTAACCTTCTGTCTCAGGATATTACTAAAGTTGTCATAAAATGCACTGAGTCCACTGCACGTGCAAGGTTGCTTAAACTGGGGAGTTCCTCCCTTAAATCCCCAGCTCCTGTGACTCAATCAATGATTGTGGCACACTCAACAAATTAACACCAGACTTGTTTCCTTTATGCACTTCATTCTTTCCCAACTAGAAAGAAGCTGAACAATATATTACCATTGTTTTATGTGCCTTATAAACTGGTGTGGGTGTGACTGAGAAGGCCAGCATTTATTGCCCATCCTTAACTGATCTTGTAAATTATCTTCTTGAATCACTACAGATAATGTGATGAATGCAAGATAAGATTTCTTTATTAGTCACATGTACATTGGAACACACAGTGAAATGCACCTTTTGCATAGAGTGTTCTGGGGGCAGCCCGCAAGTGTCACCACACTTCTGGCGCCAACACGGCATGTCCACAACTTCCTAACCCGTACGTCTTTGGAACGTGGGAGGAAACTGGAGCACCCGGAGGAAACCCACGCAGACACGGGGAGAACGTACAAATTCCTTACAGACAGCGGCCGGAATTGAACCCGGGTCGCTGGTGCTTTAATAACGTTACGCTAACCGCTGCACTACTCACAGCCTATTGGGAAGTGGGTGAAGAAACAGTTATTTGATTCCAAGTCTGAATGCTGTATAAAACATAGAACAGTACAGCACAGGAACAAGCCCTACAGCCCACGATGTTGAGCTGAACTAATTAAACGCCTAACTAAGCTAATCCCTTCTGCCTGCACAATGTCCATATCCCTCCATTTTCTGCACATTCATATGCCTATCTAAGAGCTCTTTAGACACCCCTGACAGGCACCCACCACTCTGTGTAAAAAAACTTGTCCCACACATCCCTTTTGAACTTACCCCTTCTCGCCTTAAATGCATGAATTAGACATTTTGACTCTGGGAAAAATATACCGGCTCTCTACCCTCTCTGTGCCTCTCATAATCTTATAAACTTCTATCAGGTCAATGATTTGGAGATGCACCTACAGATGGTGGTGTGCTTGTCCCAGATATAGGGTTCAGTCTGGGAGGTGTTATTAGTGAGACTTGGCAAGTTGATGCAGCGCACTCTGTAGATGATGCATTCTGCAGCTGTGGTCCACTGATGGCACAAGGAGTGAATGCTTAGCATGATGGGTGAGGTGTCAATCAAGCAGGCTGCATTCTCCTGAATTGTGTTTGACTGGTAGAATTTGAACTTTACATTGGCACATCTACCACATATTCTTCTGTGGAGTGGGTGCATGTCCAAGATATTTATTTTGATTGTGCAAAGAAGTAACGCTGTAAACTTCCCTTGGGAGTTATGCCTCATCCCATGTGATTCTCATGGGATAAGCATTATCTTTTTTTTGTGAGAATGAGATGGCACAACCTTCAGGAAAGCTGAGTAATGGAAATTCGGTCTTTGAATCATGAAGGAGGCATGCCAGCGGCTCTACTTCGTTTGAGGAGATTTGAGGAGATTTGGTATGTCACCAAAGACTGTTGCAAGTTTCTATAGATGTACGGTGGAGAGCATTCTGACTGGTTGCATCACCGCCTGGTAGGGAGACTCCAATGCACAGGATCGCAAGAGGCTGCAGAGGGTTGTAGACTCAACCAGCTCCATCACAGGTACAACCCTCCCCACCATCGAGGACATCTTCAACAGGCGGCATCCATCACTAAGGACCTGAACCCATGAACACTACTTCATTATTCCTTTTTTTTTGCACTATTTATTTATTTTGTAATTTATCATCATTTTATGTCTTTGCACTGCACTGCTACCACAAAACAACAAATTTCACGACATATACGTCAGTGATAATAAATCTGATACTGATCCAGACTCACTCTTCAATGCACAACCAAGCAGTGATCGGAGGAGCTTTGCCAAAATACTTACTTTAAGGTGTTTACACTCACTCTCAAGGACACGGCAGTCCACAACCTTTCGTTTTCATTCATGTAACATGTTTCAAAAGACAAAGCAGCAGCTACTGAGTGCAGCCGATGAAAGGGCTTGGTGGGGAAGGACTACAGTTTAGGGTTCTTCTGTCACTGGAGAGGGAGGGGCGGGGTCAGGCAAGGAAGCCCCTTAAATATTGTAAATATTAGATTGGGGTTGCATCCCAGGGAGCCACATGAGTGGCATCGGTGCTGTGTTTTTTTTCTCTCTCTCTCTCTCTCTCTCTCTCTCTCTCTCTCTCTCTCTCTCTCTCTCTCTCTCTCTCTCTCTCTCTCTCTCTCTCTCTCTCTCTCTATATATATACATATATATAAAAAGGTAACACTAATGATTGATCCATACACGAATGTAAAGGTTTGCATTGTTTTATTGTTATATATAGTTTGTTTTTTTATGACGAATAAAGTTTATTATGGAATAATAAAAAAAAAGCTGCTACTCCAAGGCTCTGTGGGGAATAATAAAAGGCTCTGCCAGGACCTTGGATTGCTGAGAGTTTGGGTCCTGTTGTAACAGCCCCACAAACACTTGAAGTTCATTGTTCAAAGAGACCACATGAGTGGTGTTGCTGCTTTGAACATAAAATGTATGAACTTGATGGCACTACAAATGTGTAGACCAGACGACACTATGAATGTAAATAAAGCCATGCACTGTTTTTGTATTTCTTGTATGTACTTTTTCTGAATAAAGTTTAGTTTTGAAATCAGAAAAAGAGCATCATTTTGTTTCCAGAAGTAACACAAACCCAGGTTAATTCATTCCATGTCTTGGATCTGCTGTCAAGATACAAGGTGAGTAAGCAACGATGGGAATCTGGTTGGACTGGTGACAGTTGTTTATTTTCAATACACTTGCCCCGCAAGCCCATGCCCTCTACCAGCTAAAGGAACAGGGCAACAGGGGCACTGGATTGACATATCTCCCAGTCACACACCATCCTCACTTGGGATTATATCACCACACTTCCCACATTGCGGGGTCACAATCCAGAGATCCAGGGTTGTGTGACTAACTGCACCACGTGGCTTCAAGAAGCCACCACCTCCAACACAGCATCACCATGACAGCCGGGACAGGCAATTAAAGTCAACCTTTTCAGCAATGCCAACACCCCGAGACTGAATTAAAAGTTCAGAGTTAGTTATTATTCACAGCACCTGAGTGGAATATTTTATTTTTATTCATTTTTGTGATATGCTCTGGGCAATAAATATAATCTATACCCTTCACCGTTCCGAAAGATCCTCCAGGAACTTCACCACCTTTTAATATGGGATCATTTCTGTGGACCTGAGCCAATTTAAATGCTGAAATAATGTTGTTTTAAAACCAGGCTTTATTCCCCCTCCTACTTTTGGAATTGAGATGTGGAGATAGTCCTATTCCAAGTTTAAAACCCCTTGGCAAAATAATCAGGTATTTACCAAGATGCAAGTGTGTTCTACATTACTGCTTTTACATTGGTTTGTATTGCTCCAATTTCCCTCCACGTTCATGGCATTAGCTTCCCACCAGAATGGTGAAGGACGTAGAGACAGCGTGAAATTACCATCTATTACGTACTGACAATGACCCATAGCTAATCAGAACTCCTACCTTCGCCACACTGAAGCATTGCTATTGAAATGGCTCAAAATGAACTTCAGACAGAATTGGGATATTCTCCCAGCAGTGCAAGAGTTACAGTGCTTTGAAATCTTCTGAATTTCACATCCTTCTGAGCGTTTGGATACAGATGTGTGAACAAAGCTCTTGCAGCCACATCATCTATTGTGGTGTCATATTAACAACAAAGGATCTCTATAAAATTCAGAAAGGGGTGAGAATTGAGAAACGCCAGCAAATATATACGTTTCTCCATTTATAACATGTTGGCAATTCAGTTCAATTTATCCTCAAGAAACTCAATTTCTCTTCAAAATTTTCCTTTTAAACTCTGATTTCTGTGGGCAGGTGGTACTTAACTCCCAACCTTAGATTCAGTATAAACCCATCAGACCAGAACTATAAAGACCTACAGTGCAGACTTCCATTAATTTGGAGTCAGTTCCTGTCCACACATCACATTGGGTATTTTTGTTCAGTAACATGTGGTTCACAGGACAAAACGTGGGAATGTCTAACCGATAAATGTCCTGGTTAGATATAGGAGCGGAATTAGGCCATTTGGCCCATCGAGTCTGCTTCACCATTCAATCATGGCTGATTTCATTTTTCAATCCTATTTTTCCACCTTCTTCCCATAACATTTAACCCTATTACCAATCAAGAACCTATCAATCTCTGCCTTAAATACTCCCAATGAGTTGGCCTCCACAGCCCTCTGTGGCAACGAATTCCAAAGATTCACTACCCCCTGGCTGAAGAAATTCCTCCTCATTTCAATTTTAAAGGGACATCCCTTTATTCTGAGGCTGTCCCCTCGGATCCTAGACTCCTCTACTAATGGAAACATCCTCTCCACGTCCACTCTATCCAGGCCTTTCAGTATCTGGTAGGTTTCAATGAGATCCCCCCTCATCCTTCTGAACTCCATCGAGTACAGGCCCAGAGACATCAAACTCCCCTCATGCATTAAGCATTTCATTCCTGGGATCATAGTTGTGAACCTCCTCTGGATCCTCTCCAGGGCCAGCACATCCTTCCTCAGATACGAGGCCCAAGTTGCTCACAATATTCTAAATGCGATCCGACCAATGCTTTATAAAGCCTCACCAATACATCCTTGCTTCTATGTTCTAATCCTTCAGATATGGTGGACATTTCACACAGTAGGTTCACACTTATGGCTCTGATCGTCCACACTTATAGAAGAAATCAATTGTTGAAGTGCAGAAAGCCAAACAAGATGAGCTACAGTTAACATCAAGAGCCCATGTTCAGAAACCTGGTCTCTGTTCAGCTGGTAAACTTATCCCAGGCAGTAACTAGCTTGTTACAGCAGTCTGCCCAGTGATTCCTGCTGGGCATCGCACAATGTTAATTCTACAGAATCATCGAGCCATCCAGCATGGAAACAGGCCCTTCAGCCCACTGTCCATGTAGGTCATCAAGCCCATGTTAACCAATCCCACTTTATTCCCATCAGCTCCCCACAGATTCTACCACTCACCCACACACTGGGGGCAACTTACAGTCGCCAATTAACCCACCAACCTGCATATCTTTGGGATGTGGGAAGAAACCACTGCACCCATGAGAAAACCACGTGGTCAGAAGGAGAATGTGCAAACTCCACATGGACAGCACCCAAGGTCAGGAATGAGCCCCGATCACTGGAGCTGTGAGGCAGCGGTTCTACTAGCTCTGTCAATGGGTGATTTTCAGTTGTGATATATCCATTTCTCTACTGTTCTAATTTCTTGCTTTCTGTGTTTCTTCATTCTTTTCTACTGACTCACAAATCTACCAACATTTCACACTTCTGCAAATGGATACCCAGCGACTGCTCTACAAGCCACAAACATTGAAGAGGGCTCCATCGAGTCCAACAGAAGCAGTGACCTACTGGGGGATAAACTCACACTGGGCCTCTGAACAGCAGCGTGGTCCACCAATGTGCTCTGCTGAAGGTTACATCTCACCATCCATATCTGTATGGGCAACAAAGCTAAAAATAGATCAGGGCTCAATGGCAAAGGATTCACATGGAAGCTGCAAACTCCTGCACATGAACATCTGGTGAGAACAGAATTAGGTTCATCAGGAGCATAGGGGACTGAGAGATGATCTTATAGAGGTGTATAAAATCAAGAGGGGCAGAGATAGGGTGAATGCACACAGTCTTTTTTCCAGTGTTGGGGAATCAAGAACTAGAGGGCATAGGTTTAAGGTGAGAGGGGAGGAACTTGAGGGGCAACTACACAGAGGGTGGTCAGTATATGGAACGAGCTACCAGAGGAAGTGGTTGAGGCAGGTACAATAACAACTTTTAAAAGACAGTTGGACAGGTACATGGATTGGAAAGGTTTAGAGGGATATGGATCAAACACAGGCAAATGGGACTAGCTTAGATGGGAATCTTGGTTTTGGTATGGACCAGTTAGGCCGAAAGGTCTGTTTCCATGCTGTATGACTCTTTGACTATGACTCTAGATGTGGAAAAGTTCTGTTCACTTTTTTTTAAATTTTCTCATGAATGAAGAATTACCAGTGAGGTGTTGGCATTGTTGTAACTCTGTCCAAATCGGGGAGGCAGGGAAAGTCCTAATAAGTTAATCGACAGGAGCCTTCTTGTATGTGTGTGTATTTATTTTCCATTGTCTTGAGATGAGAAGAAATCTTTCATTATTTGTATTAGATGTTCTTAATTTGTGCATGGAATGGGCTGCCAGAAACGGTGGTGGAGGCTGATACCATAGGGTCTTTCAAGAGACTGTTAGATAGGTACATGGAGCTGAGTGAAATAGAGGGCTATAGGTAAGCCTAGTAATTTCTAGGGTAGGGACATGTTCGGCACAGCTTTGTGGGCCGAAGGGCCTGAATTGTGCTGTAATTGTTCTATGTTCTATGTTAATTACAGCGAGAGAGATAAATCACCTTCAGTAGTTATTATGATTCATAAACATCTTTCCGGGCATTATCTGATAAATACATCTTCCATTGTTACACAGCATCTCTGCTTACCTTCAGATCTGCTTGGCGATCACTGCCATTCACTCTCCTGCATGTTCAGTTCAGGGTGATATTTAATGCCTCCATTTTTACCCTTCTAATATCTGATACTGACATAAGTCGAGAAGTTTCTTCTCACAACACTGAAAGAAAACAGTGCTGTATGGCTGAAAATCACTTTAATGTAGATTGAAGCAAGCTTGTGCTGATTGCTAGGTGCCTTAGGTGACAGGCACTGCAATATATGCTCACTTTAGGTACAATTTGCATGCTCACTACTGTTGTTTCTCACTGACAGACTTACCAAACGATGTCAGCAGTGATGCAGCTCCAAAATATGTCATTTTGAAACTCTTTAGTCTGAAAAATAAGTCACTGTTCACTCAGAAGATCCAACTTTCACCAACACTCAGTGATCAAAAACAATGTCAATCACAAATGATAGGCTTTCATAGGTAGACTGCCATACAGCACACCCTCAGCAGGGCAGTGGCACACTATGCCTAGCTAAGAGTCTCTTAAATGTCCCTAATGTATCTGTCTTTACTAGCACCCCTGGCAGTGTGTTCCACTGTGTAAAGAACTTATCTCTGATATCCCCCTTGTGCTTTCCTCTAATCACCTTAAAATTATGCCCCCTCATGTCAGCCATTTCCACCCTGGGAAAAGGTCTCTGACTGTCCACTCGATCTATGCCTCTTATCTTGTACACCTCTATCAAGTCACCTCTCATCTTCCTTCTCTCCAAAGAGAAAAGCCCTAGCTCACTCAACCTATCCTCGTAAAACATGCTGTGGAATAATGTTTGATGCAGGAGAGCCCCGTACATCACCCCACCCTGCACTCATTCCCAAATCACATCCACGGTTGGAGGAACATTTCAGTCACAACAGCATCTTCACTCATTGTAATGCAATCAATCACTGGCTCCTTTTCCTGCAGCCACACTGCAAGGGCAGATGATTCCCATTAAATAACTCATTTTAGGGTGGACTGTGAATTCCTCTTCCCATACACAGCGGACTGAAGCTGGCAGTTCGCTTCTCAGTCTTAGCCAAACATTACAAACTTACACAGAACCACAGACGCCATTGAATCGGTCTGTGTATCCTCACTGTCCCGCCTTGCAATAGTGCACATGTGATTCCTCACTGCCATAAATTTTCTATCCAGCTCCTCCTTCCTGAATAAATCCAAGGTGTAATGACAAGAAGTTCTTCCATTTATGCACTCTACAAGAGTTCATCGAATGATGGACTAAAGAACATTTGGCATTGGAGACACAAGAAATTCTGCAGATGCTGGAATCTGGAGTAATACACAAAAAGTGCTGGAGGAACTCAGCAAGTCAGGAAGCATCCATGGAGGGAAATAAACAGTTGACATTTCGGGCCGAGACCCTTCATCAGGACTGGAAAGGAAGAGGGCAGAAGCCAGAATATGAAGGTGGGGGTATGGGAGGGGGAGGAGTATACGCAGGCAGGGGATAGGTGAGTTCAGGTGAGAGGTGAGTCCAGGTGAGAGGGGGATGGTAGGTGAGGGGGGATGCTCGGTGGGTGGGGGATGGTAGGTGGGTAGGAGAGGGGGAGAAGCGGTAATAAGCTGAGAGGCCAAGGGCTGAAGAAGAAGGAATTCGGTAGGAGAGGGCAGTGGACCATGGAATAAAGGATAAAGGAGGGGAGGAGAGGAGATGGGCAGGTCATCAAGGCAGGGGAGGGGAGCCATAGGAATAAGAGAAGACAAAGGAGTTTGGGGGGAGGGGGAAAATTGTCTGGATCAGAATAATGCAAAGTATTTGGGCTGATCTTCGTCGTGGCTATCCCTCGAGGTTGAGGATGATGGTCTTTGTTCCGTTGATCTACTTATGGGCTCTCAAGTGGCTTATGAGTCCAATCTTGGCTCAGAAGGTTCTTCCGCATTCAGGACAGGTGGTTCCAGATGGCAGATCGGGCTTTGGTTGTTGCTGCCTCTCTTTCCATTTTCTTCTCCTTTCCTCTAATTCTGCACATCTGTCGGCTTCGAAGGTTGCTGTTCCTTCATGGATGACGGTTTGCCAGAGGTTCCTGTCCTTGGCATTGGTTTCCCAATTGTTGATGTCGATGTTACATTTCTTCATGTTGGCTTTTAAGACGTCTTTGAACCTCTTCTGTTGTCCACCTCTTTTACGTTTGCCTACTTTAAGCTGGGAGTAGAAGATTTATTTCAGCAGACGTTTATCTTTCATCCGAACAACATGACCGCTCCATCTTAGTTGGTTCTTGATAACGTAGGCTTCAATGCTTGTTGTTTTTGCTTCATTTAGCACGCTGACGTTGGTTCTTCTATCTTGCCAGCTGGTAGTTAAGATATTTTGAAGACAGCATTGATGGAACTTTTCAAGTGCCTTCAGATGTCATCTGTATGTTGTCCAAGTTTCTGATGCATACAGGAGTGTTGGGATCACCACTGCTTTGTACACTAACATTTTAGTGTCTGTTCAGATGTCATGATCATGAAAGACTCTTGTTCGGAGACGTCCAAAAGCTGTTCCAGCGCATTTAAGACAATGTTGGATCCTGTCATTAAGGTCGACATTGGAGGAGAGGTGATTTCCAAGATATGGAAAGCGGTCCACATTTTCCAGGGTTGTTTCGCCAAGTTGAATTGATGGTTCTGTCCGATTTGTCTCAGCTGGTGATGGTCGGTAGATGATCTGAGTCTTCTTGGAATTGATGATAAGTCCAAGTTTCGTGTACGCAAGGTTGAAAGCAGTCAGAATCTGTTGTAGGTGGTTTCCTGAAAGAGCTGCAACACAGTTGTAGTCTGCGTATTGGAATTCTATGAGGGAACTCGTGGATGTCTTGTTCCACAGTCATGGTCAGCAACAGTAACTGTGAGCCTTTTCAAGTCAACTCAGGAGTAAAACAGGGATGCATGATTGTCCCAACTTTGTTCACCATCTTCACTGCGACAGTCATCCACATCATCAAGGACGATCTACCCCCAGGAATCGAAATTGTCTACAGAACAGATGGCAGAATTTTCAATCTTGCCTGTCTCAAGTCCAAAAACAAGACATCCACGAGTTCCCTCATCGAATTCCAACTGGGCTGATAATGAGGTAATAAAGACACCTAATAATGTCCCCTTGTTTCAGTGCAGTCCACAGGCAGCAGCTGCAATGGTCACCACTTCACCTGAACAAGACATGCACTCAAGGCGCCTCTTGGTTTCATTTGAATTCACAGCCAAATCTCCAAAACTGCAGCCTTTTTGGCCACATCAACATTTCAATTACAGAGCTAAGCTTTCATGGTTTGACAGCCACTCTGCTAGAGAAACCTTCTCGGTGGATTGTCACCTTGTCGTGGTGGAGAAGCTTGTGTGGCCCTGAGATCCCGAGAGCAATGCCGTCTGGAGCTATGCTTCTGGTAGGGTCACCTATGGCGGTAAGGTCGATGGTGAGGTCCCTGACAAAGAACAATCCAACCAAGACCTCAATGGTAGAACAGGTGGATGAAGTTACTTGAACTCAACAGTTGTGAAGGCAGATGAAGGCTGCAACAAATCCATCAGCTCCAATCGTTGTAGTTTCCATGCCATTGGAATCAGTTGGTTGATTTGTGAAGTACCGTGTGCTTTTTGTAGTGCAACATCAAGTACACATTAAACAAATACATGCACAGGCATCTTCGCTCTGTAGCCCATAAATAGATCAACGGACCAAAGACCATCACCCTTGACCTCGAGGGATAGCCATGACGATGACGATGGCTAAAGAAACACAAGACTCTGTAACAATGTACTTCAAACACCACCCCTCTGTGATTCTACTTACAACAATGATGTGGCAGGCACGGTAGCGTAATACTATTACAGCACCAGTGATCCGGGTTCAATTCCGGCTGTTGTCTGTAAGGAGTTTGTACGTTCTCCCTGTGTCTGCGTGGGCTTCCTCCGGGTGCTCCGGTTTCCTCCCACATTCCAAAGATGCACGGGTTAGGAAGTTGTGGGCATGCTATGTTGGCGCCGGAAGCGTGGCAACACTTGCAAGCTGCCCCCAGAACACTCTACGCAAAAGATGTATTTCACTATGTGTTTTGATGTGCATGTGACTAATAAAGAGATCTTTTCTTATCAATGATAGACATTTCTCAAACAGAGAGACACAGGAAACAGCTTGAGCTGATGTTGGCATCCATCAGTGTAACCTCTAAGTTGAGACAATCCTCAAACTTCCAAATGCATCTCAACTCACTGGTCACTGCATCTACCCATAGCAACACACTGAACACAGCATCACCCTTTACTTCCATGCAGTTTGTGGGGGAGCCTGCCTCTGTGGAAAGTCACCGTTAAGCCTTTGAACAATCTGCCTCAGTCCACCACTACTCCCAACATTCAAGTATCATGGTATAGGGGAATGTGACAAGAGCAGATGGACATTGACTGGTCTCTGAGGTCAGACTCCATAGATTGGCATGGTAACTTCATGTGGTCTCATGACATGGCACCCTTCTTTGGAATGATCATGTTGAGGGCCCTTAAAGTCTCACTGCACATGGCAAAAGAGATCACCTTGTACTTCGTAGCAACAGCTACATAAACACTCCAACGCCCATGTTCTGAGGAAGAGTCCTGATCGGAAAGGTTGACTGCCTGCTTTTCTCCACGGATGCTGCCTGGCCTGCTGAGCTCCTCCAGCATCACTGTGTTTTTCATCTAGGTTCCAGCATCTGCAGTCCTTTGTTTCTCACACCCAAGTAAAAGAGATGTGAATGGCTTCCATTCCCATCTCTTTTACTTATCAGAGTACAGCACTGATAGCCCTTTGTGTCAAAGGCAAAGACAAACTTGAGTTTATTGTCATCTGCACAAGTCCATGTACGTACAGGTGCTATAATAAACTTACTTGCAGCAGCATCACAGGCACATAGCATCAGATAGGCAGCATTCACAAGAAGTTCCTGCTTATCTCCCTCCAGCAGCTGTTGTCAATGTTCACACTCCCCTCCTCCTACCTTGCTCCATCTATCTCTCCATATGTATTGTTTTCACTGTCTCTCTTTGTCTGGCTCCACCTATCACCCACCTGCCACTTCATCCCAACTCCATCCCTGCTCCCCACCCCTACTTGGCACCACCTGCCTGTCATCTTACACCCCTCCTCAGTCGACTTGGACACTTGTCTCACCACTGCCCTTCCCCTCTTTAAACAAGCCACCTCCCCTCTCCACTCCCAGTCCTGATGCAGGGTTTTGACCTGCTATATGTCGACAATTCCTTGCCCCCCACAGATGCTGCTCAACCCGCTGAGCTCCTCCAGCAGATTGTTTGCTGCTCCAAATTCCAGCATCTGCAGTCTCTTGTGTCTCCAATACCTTCAGTTGACTTGCTGTGTTAAGGAAATGAGGGATGAAAAGTATGAGCAGAATCTGCTTCACTCAGTGTGAGCTGCACAAAGGAACAATGTACATGGAACAAAATATTGGTTGCAAAGGAAAGTTAGTGAAGCGCTGGATAAAAATTTGCTCACTACCAATGTCTCCTAGCTTTTGTGCTTGTCTGCGTAGGAGTGGAGTTTCCAAACCAACACCGCAGTGTCTCCCCCTGTGTCCACTGCATGGCCAATGGAAGGCCGGCTCTCTTGATGATTCTGAGAAACTTGTCTGGTCAGGAGGCCAGTGTTGAGCTTGATGAGCTGTCACCATACCACTTGAACTGGTGTATCAGTGAAGAATCCTTGGGTAAACTGGTGAGAACAGTGCCTGAATACCAACAACTGTAAAATTGACCCTGGCAGTGCCAACTGCATGCTCATGTACGAAGAGCTTATCTGGAAATCTGAAATAAAAAATGCTGGAGATACTCAGCAGGTCAGGCAGCATCTGTGGGAGGAGAAACAGAGTTAATGTCTCAGGTTCACGGCCTTTTATCATAACATGAAATGTGAGAGAAAAAAAGTATATTATATTTCAGAGAAGGGGAGGGGTGAACAGAGAAAGAGTGAAGTAATGATACAGGTAGATGACTCAACATTAGAGAAACAAAAGACTGTGTATGCTGGAATCTAGATGGAAAACATGATGATGCTGGAGGAACTCAGCAGGCCAGACAGCATCCATGGAGAAAAGCAGGCAGTCAAGCATCTGAGGAGAAAATCCGTTGACTGTCTGCTTTCCTCCACGGATGCTGCCTGGCCTGCTGAGTTCCTGACTGAATATTAGACCTGAAGAGAGGAAAGTCTGGTTATCTGAAATGGTTGAATTGAACTCAAGGGCTGCAACATGTCCCAACAGAAGGGGAGGTGCTGTTCCTCAATGTACACTGGGCTTAAAAGGGAAGTTAACAGTCTCCATTGGGTGACTGGTGGTGGAGAGAGTCAGCAGCTTTAAATTCCTGGACATTAATATATCAGATGTCCTATCCTGGGCCCAGCACAATCATAAGGAAGGCCTGCCAGCATTTCTACTTCATTAGGAAGTTATGGAGGTTCGGGATGTCACTGAACACTCTAACAAACTTCTACAGATGTACTGTTGAAAGTACCCTGACTAGTTGCATCAAGAAGGCAACATCTATCATCAAAGATCCCCACCATCCGGGCCATGCCATCTTCTCACAGCTACCATCGGGCAGGAGGTACAGAAGCCTGAAGTCCCACACCACCAGGTTCAAGAACAGCTACTTCCCTTCAACTATTCTGTTCTTGAACCAACCTGCACAACCCTAATCACTACAGTTTAGCAACACTTTGATCACGTTGCACTGAAATGGACTTTTTCTTTTGTTCCAATTGTGTTCTTTCTTGTAAAAATTGTGTATGATTTATGTTTAATTGATGTTTTTGTGAATGTTGCTCACCTGATGCTATGTGCCTGTGATAAGATAAGATTTCTTTATTAGTCACATGTACATCGAAACACACAGTGAAATGCATCTTTTGCATAGAGTGTTATGGGACATCCCGCAAGTGTCGCCACGCTTCTGGTGCCAACATCGCATGCCCACAACTTCCTAACCCGTATGTCTTTGGAATGTGGGAGGAAACCAGAGCACCCGGAGGAAACACACGCAGACACGGGGAGAAAGTACAAACTCCTTACAGACGGCGGCTGGAATTGAATTGAAAAGAGCTGGTCATTGACATCAGGAAAGGGGGCGGTGTACATGCACCTGTCTACATCAATGGTGCTGACGTCAAAAGGGTTGAGAGCTTCAAGTTCCTTGGAGTGAACATCACCAATAGCCTGTCCTGATCAAACCATGTCGACGCCATAGCCAAGAAAGCTCACCAGCGAAGCTAAAGAAATTTGGCATGTCCCCTTTGACACTCACCAACTTTTATCGATGCACCATAGAAAGCATCCTATCCGGATGTATCATGGCTTGGTATGGCAACTGCTCTGCCCAGGACCGCAAGAAACTGAAGAGAGTTGTGGACACACCAAGCCCGTCATGGAAACCAGCCTCCCCTCCTTGGACTCTGTCTTTATCTCTCGCTGCCTTGGTGAAGCAGCCAGCATAATCAAAGACCCCACCCACCCAGGTCATTCTCTCTTCTCTCCTCTCCCATCAGGCAGAAGATACAGGAGCCTGAGGGCACATACCACCAGGCTCAAAGACAGCTTCTATCCCACTGTGATAAGACTATTGAATGGTTCCCTTATATGATGAGATGGACTCTTGGTCTCACAATCTACCTTGTTATGACCTTGCACCTCATCGTCTACCTTATTCTGTATTTTGTTATTGTTTTTACCTGTACTATCTCAATGCACTCTGTACTAACTCAATGTATCTGCACTGTGTAATGAAATGATCTGGACAAACGGTATGCAAGACAAGTTTTTCACTGTACCTCGGTACAAGTGACAATAATAAACCAATACCAATACTTCAGATTTACAGTTTCTGCTGTGCTCTGCACTTACATCATTATTCTCATTCTCTCTCTCTCCCCCTGCACCAGACCCCCTCTCCACTGTCCTCATTTGTCTCTCTCCATTCTCACCTCCTGCAGACAGATCAGCTGTGATTAGCAAGCATTCTTCACCCTCTCTTAGATTGAACCAACACCATTTACATTCACCTGGACAACTTTGGGTCCATCTTATCAGGGCACTCACCTTGTTTTCCCCATCATTCTCTCTCTCTCTCTCTCTCTCTCTCTCTCTCTCTCTTTCTCTCTCTCAGTAGTTTAAAACATAATGGTTTTCTCACTCTTCCAATTCTGACGACAGGTTATCCACCTACACATTAGCTCTGTTTCTCTCTCCACAGATGCTGCCTGTCTTGCTGCGTATCTGCTGCATTCTCCATTGTTGTTGAAGTGTTAGGGTACCAGGCAGACAACAATGTGCACCCACCAGTGATTTCCAGACTGCAAATGCTCCAGAAAGCCTGCAGAAGTTGGCAAATGTACCCAGACACAGCTGCCTGCTCCCTGACAGCAAGCTGTCCCTGGGATTCAGGCTGGCACTGGTTCAGGGTTGGTGGAGCTTGTTGGGGGGGGAGGGGTGGGGGGGAGATTGGGCAGAGGCAAAAACCTATCCCCTCCATCAACATATTTCCTCAGCAATGCCATTACCCAGCAGAGCAGAGAAAATCCCAGCTAAGCCATTGGCCTGAGTGAACAATCCAGAGATCCAAATTCAAATCCCACTGCAGATTTAAGTTCAGTGAATAATTTGGTACTTAAAAGAAAATTAGTAACCATGATGACCATAAACTGCTGTACAGCCATAAAAACCCATCTGGTTCACCGTCTGGGCCCTTGTCTCCAACCAGCCGTTGGAGGCGCGAGCACAGACGATGAACCAGATGGGTTTTTGACGTGAATCATGCCTTTGATGAGGCTCACACTTCACTGAAGGCAGACAGATGTTTGCTTAGCACTTGGAAGCCACAGCTCAGTGACTGGGATGGAATCCTGATCTGTCAGCAGTCCATCAGCAGGACCACTGAAGGAGATGCCATCGGGCAAGTCAAAGCTTCCTTCTCTTGGAGCTTCTCGTGGGATAGGGCTATCAGTTGGCTCTTCCCAGGCCCTACAAGGATTCTTTTTGGCCTTCTCAGCCTCTCCCCCTAACTGAAGACCAGAAGGAACAGGAACAGGAGTTTCCATTTCCATCCCCCTCCCAAAAGCCTGCTCTTCCATTCAATAAGATCATGGGCAATCCGATTCTCTCAAGTCCACTTTCCAACTATTTCCCCCTAATCCTTCATTCCCTTGAATAAAATCTTCAGCTATGTTCAAGGATTCAGCTTCCACAACTTTCTCGGATAATGAACTCCAAAACTCTTTGAATGTAGAACAAACACCCAGGAACAGTGCAACCAGGAACAGGCCCTTCAGCCCACAATGTTGTGCCAAACTAATTAAGCTAATGACACCTAACCCTTTCTGCTTGTACATGGCCGATACCCCTCTATCCTCTGCATATTCACATGCCTATCTAAAAGCCTCTTAAACACCTCCATCATATCTGCCTCCACCACCACCCCTGGCAGTGCATTCTAGGCACCCACCACTCTGTGTAAAAAAACTTGCCCCGCACATCTCCTTTGAACTTACCCCCCTCACCTTAAATGCATGCCCTCTTGTATTAGACATTTTAAACCTGGGAAAAAGATACCAGCCATCCACTCTATTTTTTTCCCTTCATAATTTTTCCTTTCAGCCTCCACTGCTCCAGAGAAAACAACCCCAGTCTGATCGAGTGAACAGTCAGATTTTTTTTCCCAGGGCAAAAATGGCTAACATGAGGGGGCATAATTTTAAGGTGATTGAAGGAAGATATAAGGGGGATGTCAGAGGTAAGTTTTTCACACAGAGAGTGGTGGGTGCGTGGAACGCACTGCCGGCAGAGGTTGTGGGGGCAGATACATTAGGGACATTTAAGAGTCTCTTAGATAGACACATGAATGATAAGTAAATGGAGGGCCATGTGGGAGGGAAGGGTTAGATAGATCTTAGAGCAGGATAAAATGTCAGCACAATTTTTGGGCCGAGGGGCCTGTACTGTGCTGTAAAATTCTGTGTTCTATGCCCAACCTCTCCATATAGCACATGCCCTCTAATCCAGGCAGCATCCTGGTAAACCCCTTCTGCACCCTCTCCAAAGCCTTCACATCCTTCCTATAGTGGGGCAACCAGAAATGGATAGAGAGGCCACTCATACCCCAAATTCCCAACAGGACTGTCAACAACTTTCAGTTGTTCTGAAGAAACTCCTTTCACTTGTTCTGAAGAAACTCCTTTCACTGACTGCATATCAGCCGTCCCCAGCGATAACATTTGGTTGTCAATAGGTAGTGGATCAGAGTGGGACTCCAGGAACTTTTATTTAAATTAGATTGGCCATTCCAAAGCTTCCTGATACCCCTCCTAGCATCACCTTGGGAAAGAAAAGTTTTCTCGATATAACTTTTTATACAACCCTTTCTTTTGCGTGCACTGATCGATTAGAATTCCATCGGGCTTGTGTTCAAGGTGGACAATCAATAATGCCATCGAACTAATACAGGTAACCTGATACCAGAGTGTGGACTGAATTTTGTCAAAGAATAAGAAGAGAAACTTGAAAATAGAAAATGTTTGAAAAACTTAGCAGGACAGGCCGAGAAACTTCGGATGAAGTGTCGCTGATCTGAAAAGTTGACTGTTTTTCTCTCCACAGATGCTGCCTGACTTCTGAGCTTTCTCAGACTTTTCTGTTTTTGTTTCAGGCTCCCAGTGTCTGTAGTTTTTTTTTATTTTCAAGAAAGACTTTCTCTTCAAGGTTAAGAATAAAGTGGCAGAACTAGAATGAGAAATAGATATTCTGGTTGGAAGAAGTCAAATATGACAGATATAGACACAGGAGTGAATAATAATGCTGTTCTCTGCATATGTAACAATTGCAGCTTCACAACAAGCATGAGGAAGATCGCACCCTTCACAGAGAGAAATGCATCACAAATGCATTGGAGAGGTAAAATCTAGAGAGATGCAGAGATGAGATTCATAGACCCAGAGCATCATTTACTGATGTAGATTGAATAATTGGATTGAATTGAACAGAAACAAGCTCCTTGCCAGGATTGTACAACTTGTGATGCAGATATGTGAGCAGGGCTTTTTTTTTAAAGAAAAAAAGGTCAGAAACACAGTGATCATGAAGAGAAACCCAATCCTTACAATGTGTTGAGCAAATGAACCAAGCTGCAATGTTTTGGATATCATACTCTATATTTCATCTTTGCTGGTGCGAAAATATTGATTGAAATTTCTGTCATCATGCCCTGCATGTTGGATGTGTTCCTACAGGTGACACCACGTGCTCTTTGCCCTCCAGCCACCCTGCCCCAATACTCTGACCATTGCTTGCCCAGTCCATCCATCTCAGCAGTGGGCATCTTCCTGTTGGGAACCGAGGAGGAGGTTCTTCAATGTTGGCCATCAGTCAAGCTGCCCTTTCACAAGTCCCACCACCATCCTGGTTCAGTTCTTTTTATATAACTAGTTTTTTTTTAGCTACTTTTTTTTTACTGTCTCTGTAAGTTATTCCAAGTTTACTTGCAGCAGTAGCCTGGAGAATTATTCTGAATTCCAGGAAACACCAGAGACTTAAGCCCTAAATTGGGAGAGAGTCAGATTCCAACAGAATTCTTACTGGGCTCCACAGGGTGGATGCTGGGAGAATGCTTCGTTAGAGAGAGTGCAGAGGAGGTTTACCTGCCTGGATTAGAGAGCATGAGCTATAAGGAGAGGTTGGACAAACTTGGATTGTTCTCTCTGGAACATCAGAGGCTGAGGACTGGCCTAATAGAGGTTTATAAAATTATGATGGTTTTGATGGAGTATTTTTCCCAAAGTTGAAATGTCAAATACAAGAGAGCATAGCTTTAAGGTAAGAGGGGGAAGGTTTAAAGGAGATATGTGGGGCAAGATTTTTTACACAGAGAGTGGTGGGTGCCTGGAATGCACTGCCAAGGGTAGTGTGGAAGCAGATATGATAGCAACGTTTAAGAGGCATTTAGACCGGCACATGAATAGGCTGGGAATTGAGGGATATAGACCATGTGTAGGCAGATGGGATTAGCTTAGACTGGCAACATGATCAGTGTAGACATTGTGGGTCAAAGGGCCCTTTCCTGCGATGTATTGTTCTGTATTATATATTTCTCCAGTCAAAGAGTCTTGAACAGGAGTCACTGTCTCGGAATAAAAGGCTGGTCATTTAAATAAGGAGGAATTTCTTCACCCGGGTTGGTGAGTCCTTGGAGTTCCTTCTCCAGTCTGGAGAATCAGTCATTGAATTCATTCAAAGCAGATGGATGGATATCTGGATATTAAGGAAACTAGAAGTTGGATGTTCAGAGAATGAAGGGATGTGGAGATAGGGAGGGAGAAAGGTATTGAGGTAAATCAGTCATGATCTTGACGAATGATGGGGCAGACTGGAAGGTTCGAATGACCGACTCCTACACCTAATCCTACATCCTTATATGGAGTCAGGTGGAAGTTGAGACAGTCGTGTAAATCACAATGGGCACATCTAGCTATCTGCATGCCAGGTATGTAGGTAGATTAAAACAACTTTTACATCTGCCCCAGAGGGAACTATCCCAGCTCTCCACTCCCTCCACATAACAGTCATCTCACTTTCCTGATACCTTTCTAGTTAATCTCCTCCTACACCCTCTGGGCTACGATTCCACCTGATACACCCCAGTTTGGTCAGCACTGAGGTTACTGTGAGATCGGGAGAGGGACAATCCTACTGTGCACTTCCATATGTTTATGGCAACGAAAAGCACCCCAGGGATCAATTCCTGTGGTAATTGACCCGACAGGAAACATTTGCAGTGCGATACTAAGGAGGAAAGCCAGCTCTGCTGTGCTCAGTCCATTTTCTACCCTCGGTGGACTTCCAGCCCAGACTCTTCCCCTCTGCATGCCTGTGGACAACTCCTTGGAATTGCAGCCAGAATCCAATCTGGGTATTTAATTATTGGAACAGAGGTGGAAAGTTTTGCACTTGCATAACATCCTCTGGTTCTTCTAAAGCACTTTACAACTAACAAAACACTTTGCAGACCATGGTCAATGATGTGATAGCTGGTGAGGCCAGATCCCGCATTCATTGTCCTCTCCTCTTAAAAGTACAAGCATTCTTGGCCAGCAACCTCAGTGAAATTAATCTGGTTTTAACTTCCACATTTGCAGCACAGCTTCGTCACTTCCACCTATCACCTCCCAGCTTCTGACATCATTCCCACTCTCCCCCCTCCCTCATCTGCCTAACACCCCCTTCACCTGGACCCACCTACCACCTGCCAGCTCTTGCTCCACCCCTTCCCTCCACCTTTTTATATGGGCTATCTCCCCTCTTCCTTTCTGTCCAGATGAAGGGTCTCAACCCGAAATGTTGACTGTCCATTTCCCTCCGTAGATGCTGCCTGACAGGCTGAGTTACTCCAGCACTTTGTGTGTTGTCCCACATTTGCAGATTCATCTTGAGCATTCCGTCCAGGTTTGTTACTCTGAGAAATGCAGATAACTTTGGCAAATCCTTGCTTACATCCACAGAAAGAAATTATCCTGTTCATCCACCACTGATTTGAATTGTGAATGTTCTCTTCATTTTTTAATCATGAGGAAAAGATTAATCATGAGAAAATGCACTGATGCAATGCAAAAGTTCTCACGGTAGTTTTGTAAAGAACAAGGTAGTTGTCACAGTGTCCTGGACTACACTCATCCTATCAACACCCTGAAGGAAACATTTCCCTCGGAATCTGGGTGACATTTCTGTTACCTATTCCTTGCTGCTCTGGAGGCATTCGGAATAAGCCACATAGTGCAGGAATGGAGATGTGTAGTCCAGTCTAAGGTTACCTTCTCTGAAAAGTATTTGGTCTGTTTAAAATAATCAAGTTTATGTTCTGGTATTAGCCCTCAAGTTAACAAGTCTATTAACAGGTCATTTATCTTCCTTCCCTTTGATGCAAAACTTTGCACTGTATTTGTTTTCTTACTGCAGTAGCTACACCTCTGCAGATACTTTCTGCAAGCACAGTATTTTGATATTTGATGGTGTTATGCATCTTGTTCCTTATGTTCCAATCTATCAGAATCAGAATCAGATCTATTACCACTGACTTAGATTACATGAAGTTTGTTGTTTTGAGGCAACAGTACAGAGCAAAGACATAAAATTACACTAAATTACAAAAATAGTGCAAAAAAAAGGAATAATGAAGTAATGTTCATGGGTTCATGGACTGTTCAGAAATGTGATGGTGGATGGGAAGATGTTCCTGAATCATTGAGTGTGGGTCTTCAGGCTCCTGTACCTCCTCCCTGATGGTAGTAACAAGAAGAGGGCTTGTTCTGGATGGTGAGGGCCCTTAGTGATGGATGCTGCCTTCTTGAGGCACCGCCTCTTGAAGATGTCCTTGATGGTGGGGAGGGTTGTGCCCATGATGGAACTGGCTGAGTCTACAACCCTCTGCAGCCTCTTGTGATCCTGTGCATTGGAGCCTCCATACCAGGCGGTGATGCAACCAGTCAGAATGCTCGCCACCGTACATCTATAGAAATATGTAAGAGCCTTTGGTAACATATCGAATCTCCTCAAACTCCAAATGAAGTAGAGCCGCTGGCGTGCCTTCCTCACGATTGCATCAATGTGTTGGGCCCTGGATAGATCCTCCGAGATGTTGACGCCCAGGAACTTGAAGCTGCTCACCTTTTCCGCCACTGATCTCTCAATGAGGAATACATCACTGTTAATGCCACCTTTTAGTAGGTTGAGGTAATGAAGAAGATGACTCTGTTAGTAATTTGTGGGTCACTTAATCTGGTTGAGACCACAGGACTGATAGCATGATGTTTAGAGGTTATTATCATCTCCTTAGACACACTGTTGGTATGGAGGGTAACTTGCTTCTGCTCTGGGCTTGTAGGTTCTGATGAGGCCAATGTGGAAGCACAGACTCTTTCACAGATGGGGCAGGAGGTCCCTGACAGTATGAGTGGGTAGTTGTGGGGTGGTACACTCCTTTTGCTGCTTATGCAGGGTTTCTGTGTGCTACTGGTGTTGGGCCTCTGGGTTCTCGTTGCCATCCTGAATGATCCTTCTCTGCTTTGAGTGGTTTTGGTCCAGAGGTCCCCAGGAGTCAGTGCAGGTGTTGCTCTTCTTCAAGGAGGCTTTGAGCACCTCCTTGAACCTTTTTATCTGTCCCACGGCAGAGCTCAGAGTGAAGCAACTGTTTCGGGAGTCTGGTGTCAGGCCTGTGAATGACATGATCTGACCAACGGAACCAAATGAAAACAACTGGGGCCTCAGTGCTGGGAATATTGGTCTGGGAGAAGACACTGATGTTAATTTGCTTGTCCTTCCAGTGAACTTGGAGGATTTTTCAGAGACAGCACTGAGGACATCTTTCCAGTGCCTGCTATAGGTAGTCCAGGTCTCAGAAACATACAGGAGGGGAAGGAACACTATCGCCTGGCAGATCATGAGCTTTGCACCAGGTCTGAGTTCTTGATCTTCAAATACCCCTTTCCTCAATCCACCAAAATGATAAAGGCTGTAGCGAATGTTACAATTGATATCTGTCTTTACCGACAGGTGCTGCCCCAGATATGGAAGTGGTCCATGTCTCCTAGTCATTCTGTCTTCTCTCCTCTTCCATCAGGTAGAAGATACAGAAGCATGAGGGCATGTACCACCAGACTTAAGGACAGCTTCTACCTCACTGTGATAAGGCAATTGAACAGTTCCCTTATACAATGAGAAGGACTACGACCTCACGATCTACCTTGTTGTGACCTTGCACCTTATTGCACTGCACTTACTCCGTAGCTGTGACATTTATTCTGTATTGTTATTGTTTTTACCTGTACTACATCAATGCACTCTATACTAAGCCAACGTAACTGCACTGTGTAATAAATTGACCTGTACGATTGGTATGCAAGACAAATTTTTCACTACCTCAGTGACAATAATAAACCAATACCAATAGGATCTCGCTGTGAACCCTTATTGTCAGAGGCCACAGTGGTGTGGGACGCGCTAGTTGGTAGAGGACTTTGGCCGTGCAGATTTTCCTCCCTAATGCTTTGGTGAATGGTGACTTGGAGCTTGTCCTCTGAGTATCCTCTGCTTAATGAAGCTCAACTACCAATGCTTGGTAATGAGTGCAGTTGCAGTAGGTCAAGTTAGTTCCAGTGATTAACCGCCTCCAGGGAAGTTTGTTGGAGGTGAATTGAAACATTAAGGTTAGAAAGATTTAGCAAAGTGTTTGGGGCAATGACGCAGCCCTGTTGATACCTGTCTTCAGTAAGAATGATACTGTTGGAGACCCATTGGTTAATACCACAGCTTGCATACTATCATGAAGCAAATGTAGATTGTGAGCAAATTTTTATGGGCAGCCAAAGTTGAGGAGGGTAATCTACAGTCCCTCCCAAATGATGGAGGCAAAGGCTCTGGTGAGGTTCAAGAAGACCATGTATGGCATTTTCTTGGGGTTGTCACACAGTGAAGGCCTCGTCCACTGTGTTTCTTAATTAAATAAGATCTCTTTATTAGTCACATGTACATCGAAACACACAGTGAAATGCATCTTTTGCGTAGAGTGTTCTGGGGGCAGCCTGCAAGTGTCGCCACGCTTCTGGCACCAACATAGCATGCCCACAACTTCCTAACCCGTACGTCTTTTGGAAAGTGAGACGAAACCGGAGCACCCGGAGGAAACCCACGTAGTCACGGGGAGCAGGGAAATGCTTCAATTTATGGCTTTGCATTGAATTTATTTGAATACTGACCAATCAAAATAATAGTTAAGAAGGGAAATAAATAAATAGCTGAAAGGAAAATAAAACTCGGGGAATGGGACCAGGACCAGGTGGATTTTTCCTGCAATGAAGAAACAAAGATTCAATGGGGTGAATTGTCTCCTTCCGCGCTGTACCCCAGCCTATGATTTGATTAATCACCTGGTGGTGAAATTCTATATTGGTTTCATCAACTGGCCTGTTTATAACAATCAAAGAAAATATTGGACGTAGCCAGCAGGTTATGTAGTACCTGTGGGAAGAACATCCAGCAGTTTACAGAGATGGATGGATTTCGGTACCAACTCTTCAGCCACTGGGACCAGGCAGCTGAGCAGGACTCTAATGATAACTTGCCCTGAGGCAGACAGCAAGGAGAACCCTCTGTAGTGACCACAGGTGAATTTGGCTCTTTTCCTGACAATAGTCATAATTATGGCATCAATTAGGCCTCTGGAATACAGACGACACCCATGTTATGGGGTCACATTCCCAGAAAACCATCCGTATTATGATTTTCCACAACACAAAGCCACAGTGTCTGCACATGCTCAAGAAATGCTGGTTGTAAATAAAATAAATATTGACACAGATTCCATAAGTGTGAACTTTTTTCCATATCTCAGATTTTTGTGCAGTGATTTGTGAATTGCACAAGGGTGAACTTCCATTACCCAAACGGCTGGAATGCAGGGATCTTCTGTATTCTCTTCTTCCCAGATATGGGCAGTGAGATTATGGACTTGGGGCTGAAACACTTCACTGCTGAGTTTTAAAACTACATTGGGGATGCCATCTGCTCCAGAGGCCAGGTTATTTTATGAGCTGGGATATGGCTCTTCAACTTCTTGTCAGTCAGGAGGGAGGTTGGACTGAAGAAGCTGCTATGGGATGGAGCTAAGGGCACTGACATCAAGGACTGGGTTGCAGTTGAGGAGGTCTTCAAAGTCTTCCTTCCAATGAGCATTGTCTGGCTCACTATCCCTGATGAATTCACTGTCATTCTTGGCAATCAGTGGGATGGGGCTTTAGGTGTTTGGCCATACGTGTCTTTTAAGTGCGGGAGAACCTGTGCACGTCATGGCTGTCAGTGAGTTGCTGAGTCTCCTACACTATGTCTACTGATGCACCAAGATGGCGCTGGAGAGTGGCGACTTGTTGCAAGCTGCTCTCCACAGATCTACTCATTACCCTTACTATAATCATTCTATTGTTTTTACCTGTACTACCTCAATGCACTCTGTACTAACTCAATGTAACTGCACTGTGTAATGAATTGATCTGTACGAACGGTATGCAAGACAAGTTTTTCACTGTACCTCGGTACAAGTGACAATAATAAACCAATACCAATACCAATCCTATCTAGCTGCATCATGGCTTGGTATGGCAACTGCTCTGCTCAAGACCGCAAGAAACAGCAGAGAGTTGTGGACACAGCCCAGCACATCATGGAAAACAGCCTCCCCTCCATGGACTCTGTCTACACTTCTCACTGCCTCTGTAAAGCAGCCGACATAATCAAAGACATCTCCCACCTGGACAATCTCTCTTCTCCCCCCCTCCCATCGGGCAGAAGACACAAAAAGCCTGAAAGCACATACCACAAACCTCAAGGACAGTTTCTATCCCGCTGCTATAAGACTATTGAACAGACCTCTTGTACAATAGGATGGACTCTTTACCTCACAATCTACCTCATCATGGCCTTGCACCTTATTGTCTGCCTGCACTGCACTTCCTCTGTAACTGTAACACCACATTTTGCATTCTGATATTGCTTTTCCCTTGTACTACATTGATGAACTGATGTGCTGAAATAATCTCTATGGATGGCAGGCAAAACAAAGTTTTTCACTGTACCTCCGTACATGTGACAATAATAAACCAATTTACCATTTACCAATTTTAAGTCCCTGAGTTTTCTGCTGAACCAATAAGGGTGGAGCTTTCGATCAGGGGACACCATATGTCTGTGGTTGATTAGCTCCTTGGTCTCTTGATCATTCTCATCAAACTAGAGCTGTTACTTCTTGGTAGAGAAGCCCAGAGTTTCCTCACTATGGTGTCAACTATGTTCGACTTCAGGGCTGACCATAACCATTGCGATTATTATGGAGACAATGTGATTAGCAAATGGAGTTACTGCTGGCTTTTGCTGAAGGTGTGATCTGTGTTCTTGTGTAAGTGGTTGTGGGAGGGATTGCATCAACTCTTAAGATTAACTTTTGATCAATGGATGAAGAATAAAGAACATATAGCTGGTAAATATGATCATTACCAATGCTTGTATGGAGAGCCAACTGATAAGTTAGCTGTTGGCTGTACCCAGCTTCAGTGCGTCCCTCAGCATGTACTCCCGCAGCCTGGAATGTGCCAGTGCTGGGAGACCAATAAGTTTCCATAACCACCAGGTGCTTTTAACAATTCATCTCCATATCTCCAGGATCTTTTGCATATTCATCTGAGCTTATTTGCAAAAAGCAGTGTCAGGAATCAGCAGTACATTGGTTTCAGTTCACTTACATTGCAGTGAGCACCGAGGTCACTCTCCAGTGATAGACCAAGCAGATATGGCTTGCTGCTAAAGACTTAGTTTCACAAGGAGCAGTCAAAAGTCAGTTAACTTTCTCTCAAAAGGAAGCCAACGCTGGGACAACTGGAGAATTCAAGACCAAGACTGGAAGATTCGTGTCAAAAAAAGGTATCAAAGGATATACTGAATGTCAGTGCAAAGTAGGCCATTCTTTTTTTATATTCCAAAATAAACTTTATTCATCATAAAAAACAAACTATATACAACAATAAAACAGTGCAAACCTTTACATTCATGTACGGATCAATCATTAGTGTTACCTTTTTATAAAAAAAACACAGCATCGATGCCACACGTGTGGCTCCCTGGGGCGCTACCCAATCCCATATTTACAATACTTAAGGGGCTTCCTCGCCAGACCCCGTCCCTCCCTCTCCAGTGGCAGAAGAACCTTAAACTGTAGTCCTTCCCCACTGAGTCCTTGTGTTGGCTGCACCCAGCTTCGTGCGTCCCTCAGTACGTTCTCCTGCAGCCTGGAATGTGCCAGTCGGCAGCTTTCCCCTACGGACATCTCGCAGGGCCGGGAGACCAATAAGTTTCGGGCAGATCAAAGGACGTCTTTCACCGAATTGATGACCTTCCAGCAGCAGTTATGTCTGTCTCAGTGTGTGTCCCCGGGAACAGCCTGTAGATCAGAGAATCCTCTGTTACACAGCTGCTGGGGATGAACCATGTCAAGGACCCTTGCGTCTTTCTCTACACCCTCCTTGCAAACCCACAGCCCGCAAAGAGGTGGGCGACCATCTCATCCCCAGCGCAGTAGTCCCGGAGGCAGCGCACGCTGGTACTGAAGTATCGACCATGCAGGAAGGATCTGACTGGGAGGGCCTCTCTCACTGCCAGCCAAGCGAGGTCTTGGTGCTTGTTGGTGAGTTCTGGTGATGAGGTATTCTGCCAGATGGTCTGGACAGTCTGCTCAGGGAACCACCCCACAATATCCATCGAGTCCTTCTCCTGCAGTCAGTGCAAAGCAGGCCATTCAAGTCAGGACACTTAATGCCACTCTCCAGTTTAGCAGGATCTCCTCTCCCTCAGCTGGGAGCTTCCACTCTTCCCCTCCCTCGGTAGGTGTAGGTGATCAGTTTCCCTCTTCCCCCACCCCCGGGGAAGGGTCTCTCTCCCATGGTGGTGGGGGTGGGGAGGGGAGGGGGCTGGAGGCTCCCCTCCTCCCACCCCTTGGCAGCAGAGGACTCCCCTCCTTCAGCGTACTCCTGAATTGCCTCTTTTTCTCAGCTGCATGTTCCTTTTGTTCAATGATTTTCTGCATTTTAGATGATCCTTCAGCAATTAGTAATTATTTCAGAGTTTTATTGTAAATGATTTCACTGACCAATTACTGATGCCACTTTAGGCTTTTAAATAACAAAGAAAAAAATGCAAATTAAATTGCTTTGCTTTTTCTCTTGCAAGGACATTTTGACTGCTCCAAATCCCTGACTGTGAAGATACTTGCAGATGGGCTTTTTCTTCTCCTGTAAATATGCAATTTTTTTTTTCTGCAGCTTCTTTCTCCACAGACACGGTTTCTGATCTAAGTGCTGAGTCCAAGCATATTGTGGATAAGGAACATTGCCTTTTTTCACACTGGCTGGGGTGAATAAAACAGTTTGGCTATTACTTCACCTTCATTTCCACACACCAGTGCTTAAGGCAATCTTCCTTAGCTGTGAAATGCCAGGGTTTGGCATATAAAAGGGATATAGTATGTCATCAGAAGGAAATGTATAGTTCAAAATAAACAAATGGAACAGAACATCTGACTCTCGTCCAACCAGATTACAGTCATCTTCTGACTCATACCACACTGTGCAATCAGTAGAAGCCATGAACATTAGGTTTCCGTGATAGTGAGGGAAATAAGATTCAGCCTCTGAAGCGTGGCCAATGTATTCTTTTCAACGTGAAGGGAATGTACCTTTCCACAAATGATAAAACCAACTCCCCCTTTATAAACGCCAATTGAAATTTGACTGAAGAAATGTCCAGAACATTTTTGCAAACCAAACCAGATTCTTGGGCCTGAAAATCTCCTTTCTCTCCCTCTGCAGTGTAATGAGTTCAGAACGTGAGGTGTCACATTTGTTTCAGTTCAGTTCCCGCTGGGAGTTGCCTCTGGAAGTTGAGTATTTGCAGGGAAAAATGCAGTGACTCAAAATCAAATGCCTTTGCTTTCTGATCCATTGGGTCTTACTTGCTACTCACCACCCCCACCATACTTAGCTTACCACTCCGCCGGAACTGGGCAGCAAACTAGCAGAGCAAACCATGGACCTTCCTCTTGTTATAAACTACACTCGGTTTTGTAAGGTCCATCAGGAGGCTACACAGGTGTGCAATCTTCTCCCCCATTTTATTTACCAGGTAATGAAATTAAAAATTAACCCAACAGATTGTTCAGGTACCAAGAACTTCTCATTTGGCTTCAGAAAGAAATATTTAAGTAATATTAAATAACTGCTGTACCTGATACTTTATAACCGACCTCTTCCAGTCATAATCCCAGCTCATATCCTGACTCCAAAAACATCTTACCTCATGAAATGAAAGAAAATTTTAAAAAGTCATTATTCATTTATTTGTTTCATTCAATTTGATACCACCTTCCTCAACAAAACCTCATAAGGAAGTCAGAGACAGAATCTAAGTAAGCCAGCATTAATGAATAAAATCCGGTGCACCTCATTCAGTGTTAATAAATTCCCAGGGGATGTGCCACCATTATTGGCACCTCCAGTCATTTAATCACGGCTTAGTGGGCTTGAACTTGATTAATTGGGCTGCTGCTCTGTTTAATCGGCAAGCCGATCACTTCTCTCCATTGTTGCTTGTCTATCAGCGTGACAGAACGAAAGGGACAAAGTACACAAGGGCTGAATGTACAAATATAATTGGTGCTGATAGACAGAATGTCACTTCTTCACTGCACACAGCCCCAGAATTAATGAGAATTTTTTTGAAATGAAGAGCTTGTTTCTTTTTCTATAAAACCTATTCAACTTATTTTTGCTTTATGGTCATCATTCATTAACCATCTGAATACCAAAGTGACAACAATAGTTTTTATTGTTTAATTGTTCAATTCAATACTTTCTGGCACATTTGAGTTATCTTATGACTGCATATTTGGATGTAAGTGAGCAGAAAACTTATGTTTTTAAATAGGTTCTTCATATTCTTAAAATAAAATGTTTTCCTGAGTTTCTTCCCATAGTCTCTTGATGGGATTGGTTGTTTTTTTTTTGAAAGCACAGAACATAGCTGGGGTATTTATTGAGTAATTGGGTGGGACTTTCCGTGAAGACATTTGGTTGGGTGCTTGGTGAAGTAATTGACTGGGTTTTAGGCATAAATGATTGGCTGGAATTTTCACTGAAGGCATTAGGTGGGGTTTTCACTCAAGACAATTCCCAGGGTGTTTACTTAGGCACTTGATGGGATTTTCCCACTTCTGGATTCCACAGCTGTTCCTCCATGGTGTTATATTGGACCAGATTTCTGCCATTTAGCATTCAGTGTAAAAATGTTGGGAGCATTGAATTGATAGGACAAGTGATCTTTATAGCCCACTATTTATAGGTTTAAATGGATGAGGGGAATTGTATCAAAGCTCCTGTTCTCACTCACGGAGTCCCCCTTGGTTTCTAAAACAGGTCAGAAAGATTTGGTGCTTCCATCAATTCCGTCAAGGAATGTATGCTTAATACTTGCACATGCTGTATTAGTAACTGTTCTTGTACATCTTCCTTAGCTTTCAAATCCGAGCAAGAAAATCCTAGATCCTGAAATTGATAGAAAAGAAACTGCAGTTCACCAGTGCCAATATTTTTAAAGCCCTTTGTTATCTTATTCCTTCCATCTCTATAATATCCGCCAGACCTCTGAAATATTTCTGTTCCTGCAGTAACATGGTAAAACACATCCTTGTGTTTAATCATTCCATCATTAGTGTGCTTGTATTTACTCCATGGAAACACAAGCAGGCACCTGCAAAGTTAGAAAAGGAAAATTGGACAGGGCTGTTTAGCAGTCAGCCAATATTGACAGTTGCCAGATTTTTGCCCCTATGCTTCTCTGGAGAGGTCACTGGATGGATGAAGTTCAACTTACCCAAAGCCATCACATTAATAACATCTGCAGTTTTTCCTGTCACCAGCGTCCCCTAAAATCCGCAAGCTCCACACAGATAGACAATGAGACCCAGAGTCTTCATGGGATAAGAATAAAAATTTGCTGAAGATCTTATTTTCCAATGGTTACAGGAACAATATCCCTGGTCTTAATCTTCCAGGTCAAAATAAAAGAGACATTGTGGTGTTTGAATGTTTCTCTAATTGAACAGACCTGCAGGTGAATCATTGTACTAAATGCCAGAGGTAGCTCACAATTAAGTCTTACAGTAGAAGTAAGTTGCTATTTTATCTATAATCTTGGGCAGCATTGTGTGGTAGAGAAAATAAAAGGAACATTCATTTCATAGAAGTATTTTACTGAGATTTACTATACTTCCCAATCTCAGTTTCTTCCTTGTGCCAGCAATGATATTACGAAGAATTATATATAAAATGGTTCTGATCAATGCTGTGGAACGTTTTAGATTCAATGCATTTTTTTCCTTGACAGGCTTTGGTCCCTTTTGGGAGGAAACATACAAAGGGTTTTCCCAGGGACAATGTAGATTTGGGGCATAGTATTGGAGAAAGAGGGAGTAGGGATGAGGAATGTTGTGATCCAGTTGAGAGGACTGATCATGGGTAGAGGAAACAAGAGGTACTGAAAAACATTTAGCTCTTCCACAGAGCAGTCCTAACAGCCCTTTAACTGCCAAGTTTCCCACAACTCCAGAACCTCGGCTGGCTAATGGTGAAACTGGAGAGAGAAAATCTCAGGCACCTTAATTGTCCTGTGCCTACGAGTCTGTTGGCTGCTTGACCATCCTTTTAGACCCGGTAGTGGGTGGATGCTCCCCCATGGTAGGCTGGCCCGGAAGGTTACACCACATGGAATCCAGGGTGCACTGGCCAATTGGAGACAAAATTGGCTTGGTGATAGGAGTCAGAGGGTGGTAGAGGAGGGTTGCTTTTCAGATTGGAGGCCTGTGACCAGTTGTGTGCAGTAGGGATCGGTGCTGGGTCCACTGTTGTTTGACATCTATATTAATCATTTGAATGAGAATGCAGGTGGCATTGAGTAGTAAGGTTGTGGATGACACCAGAGTTGGTGTTACAGTGAAGAGTGAAAAAGGTTGTCTAAGGGCACAACACAGTACTAATCAGCTGGGAATGTGGGCCAAGGAATGGCAGTGGAATTTAAATCAGACAAGTGTGAAGTGATGCATTTTGGGAAGTTAAACCAGGCCCAGACACACACCGTGAAAGGCAGGGCTCTGGGGAGTGTTATTAAGCAGAGAAACCTTGGGGTACAAGTACATAGTTCCCTGAGAGTGGCAACACTCTCAGCAATGAGGTGGTGAAGAAGGCATATGACCTCAGGACTGTTGATGTACAAAGGGACCTTGGGGTGCAAGTTCATAGCTCCCTGAAAATGATGACACAAGTGGATAGGCGGCATTCAGCATGCTTGCCTTCATTGGTCATGGCATTGATATAGGTATTGGGATGTCACGCTACAAACATTGGTATTGGTATTGGTTTATTATTGTCACTTGTACTGAGGTACAGTGAAAAACTTGTCTTGCATACCGATCATACAGGTCAATTCATTACACAGTGCAGTTACATTGAGTTAGTACAGAGTGCATTGAGGTAGTACAAGTAAAAACAATATCAAAATACAGAATAAAGTGTCACAGCTACAGGGAAGTGTATTTCAGGTAGACAATAAGGTGCAATGTCATGACAAGGTAGATTGTGAGACCAAGAGTCCATCTCATCATATAAGGGAACCATTCAATAGTCTTATCACAGTGGGATAGAAGCTGTCCTTGAGCCTGGTGGTACATGCCCTCAGGCTCCTGTATCTTCTACCTGATAGGAGAGGAGAGAAGAGAGAATGACCCGGGTGGGTGGGGTCTTTGATTATGCTGGCTGCTTCACCAAGGCAGCGAAAGGTAAAGACAGAGTCCAAGGAGGGGAGGCTGCTTTCTGTGATGCTGGTCAGAATGCACCTGGAATATTGTGTGCAGTCCTGATCACCATATTATCTGAATGATGTGATTAAGCTAGGGAAGGTGCAGAAAAGATTCACAAGGATGTTGCTGGGACTGCAGGGAACTGATAAGGAGAGACGGGATAGGCTGAGACTGTTTTCCCCTGGAGTGAAGGAGGCTGCGGATGACTTTACAGGAGTTATATAAAATCATGGGTGGCACAAGTAGCAGAGGTAGTCACCAGCTTTATCCCAGGGTAGGGGTGTCTAAAACTAGGGAGCATAAGTTTAAGGTGGGAAGGAAAAGATTTAAAGGGGACCTGAGGGGCAAGTACTTCCACACAGAGTGTGGAAACAAGCTGCCATACAAAGTGGTTGTGGTGGGTACAACTACAATGTTTAAACAACATTTTGACAGGTACTTGGATTTAGGGAGATATGGGCCAAACTAGGAGAGTGGGACTAGATTAGACAGGCATCTCAGTAGGCATGGATGAGTTGGGCTGAAGGGCCTGTTTCCATGCTGTGTGCCTCTGTATGTGTCTCTCCCTCTCCCCCTTTCTGGATTGAGGTGTGTTGCATTCATGATTGAAATCTGATATATTTTAACATTACCCTGACCTAAAACCACCCTATTTGCAGTTGTACATTTCCTCCAATATTTCTGAAATGTGCTCCAGCTCACTCTATACAAACTGTGTCGAAATGACTCAGACACTTTTCATTGCATGAGTGGATGATCCATTTGTAGGAAAGATACAAAAGCAAGACACGTATTAAAGTTTGTGTGGAGGTGGAAATCTGAGAAATTGCCCCTGACCACTTAGTGCTGCAAACATTCAGGACTGAAGGAGCCTATAGTGAAATGGCACCAGATGAGTGTTGCATATTAATCTATTGCCCAAGGCATGTCATTTTCACAAGGAAAGAATTACATTAGTGATTAATTCATCTTACTGCATGGCTTGTAGGTGTCACCACGAGCCACATCACAACAAAGGCAGACACCATTTCCTTCAGTGCCCCAGCACAGCCTTTGACCATCTGGGACAAAGAAAGTTTGAGGATCAAGACCCCAAACCTGACACAACTGTCATGGATGACCTAAGCAGCAGTGATCCCTGCACTCCTGCACACCTGTAAAACCTAGACTACCTGAAGCAGGTGCTGAAGTGTAACCGCCAATGTCATCTCCACAAAATCCTCCAAATCCACGGGCAGGATAATCAACTCAGCATCCCAGATCATCACCCCAGCATTGAAGCCCACAATACATGGGACACCTTCTTCATATTCCCGACACCATACTCCTGAAGCAGATACTCTGTGTTGAGTTTCATTATGGCAAGAGGTTAGCAGGTGAACTGAGAAAGTGATTCAAGGATGTTCTCAAAGCCGCAGGTCAGAAAGGCAATATCCCTACAAACTCCTGGGAATCCCTGGCCCCTGACCACACTGTTCACCCGTCAGTTCCTCCACACAACTGATCCAGAAATCTATCTTGTCTATGTCCCCTGGATATTAATTTGATTTCCCCAGCTCAATTGTGGTTCAAGTCCTCCATGATTACTGCATCGCCTCAGTTACATGCAACTCTAATTTCCTGAGTTACACCATGCCCTGTATCATTACTACTGCAGTGTACCCCCGCATTACAGCCATTCAGGTAACACAAATTCGCCCTTACAGAATTCACAAACCATAACCAAAAATTTTCAGATATGGACTAAGAACTCATTCTTAAGGATTTATGTGAAGAATATAAATGAACAAATACAAAATGTATAAAGAGAACAGAACTAGTTTGCCAAGGTCAATGATCGCAGGCAGCCAGTTCACAGCAGGAGGCCGCTTAAGAGATTTGCTTTGGAAACTGACGAGGCAATCTCTTCCATTGATACTTGTACAATGGTATATAATCAAACAATTCAACACCCATTTCTAGTTAATTAAAACAACAACCGGTACTCCTCTGCCTACAATATGATCCAAATTCCCTTGCCTATAGACTGCATACCCATGGGTGCATTACTGTTGACAGAAAAGCTTCCAGTAGGAATGTGTCTCCACTTGTAATATGGGATTCAATGGGGGAAATGGGCTTATGTTACAGAAACTTGTGATATGGATGGTTTTAGGAATGAAGTGCCTCTGTAACGTGAGGACACACTGTCTTCAGAGCCCTGTAAACAGAATCGCTAATGGTTTTTGCCCACTACTACTTCTTAACTCTGCAGGTTGTGGTATAAGGTTAGAATCCATCTGAGTGAAGCTAAGATCCAAGCTAACTTCTTCACTGATACCATTCCTTACTGACAGCCTCTTTCCCTTTCTGCCCATCCTTCCCTCACATCAAATGCCCAGCCGTGGACACTCTGCAGCCATACTTCTGAAACGGTGATTAGATCTGACCCATTTACCTCTATTTTGTGTCATTAATTCATCCACCTTCTTACAGACATAGCCCCCATTTACATATAGCGCCTTAAAATTTGGCCTTTTAACATTTCTCTATACTCCGACCCTTTCACCAGAGCCTCATGAATTCTGATATGTGTACCCTACACTGATTAGATGTTTGTTTCCTTCATGGCAGCCTCCCCGGCTACTGACTGTGTACCATCTCTGCTGATAGACCTCTTATGCTGTGAGATTGGGTATGGAAGCCACCAGTACTTGTAAGGGACAGGCACTCTCTCACGTAGAGAACACAGCACAGCTGTGCATGTGCTGTGAATATTTCTCAAAGGGTTTGTCATTCTGACAGCCATTAATCTCCTTCTGTTTAACCACCCAACTTGAGAAATTTCACACCAAAATTCAAAAAGTTGTTTAACAAAGGGAGCAAAGGCAGCCATTTCAAGTTATTCCAGAGCTTAAGAGAAAAATTTAAATTGAAGCTATTATTGAGCACCAATTAATCTCTCCTTATATTTACTTACCATAATCAAACTTCATGTTCCTGAAGAGGCAGGCTGTCTTAAATAATTCAACAACAAGCAACACATTCTATATTATGCAGTACTATCATTACAGAGAAAGCACAAATGTGAGAGTAGTCATTACAAAACAATGCATGAAGTATATAATACTGCCAGTTTTATAGAACCGTATAACAGCTGTTATTACAGGACAATGTAAAGAGTGTAATATTACTGTCATCAGAGAACAAAGCAGGGGATGTAGCAATTATCGGTTCAGAACAAATCAAAAAGTGCAATGGCAATGTTATTGCAGAAAAGTGCACGCAGTGATAAATTGCTGTTGTTACACCACAATGCACACCACGTTACAACGCTGTCTTTCAGGAACATGCTGCAATGTTCTCATCACGAAATAGTGCATTGTTCCATAAACAACATCACCCTGCATCTAAGGATGTCTTATAATAAGATAATTCAACAACATGATTGTGCTGCTCTCTATGTTTATTTAAATCTCACATGCACTCCCTCAGCTACAAATCCCCAGAAGGTTTCAGTGATTCTTTACTTATACAAGTTGATGTCAAGCAGCTTAACTGTGAGTTCACTCCAAACAGCCCACAGTAAATTGGCCAGAGTTCAATGTGACTGCTATCCAATGGAAATATTTGTGTGTGGATTTTCCATGAGGGATAAAGATAAATTCTAAAGGCTCCCGTCTAGCATAATATGATAAGGAAGAATGCCCTTATAGACAATATAATGGAGATCTTCAGGTCAAGATGTACAATATAAAGCAGTACTTTCAGAAGTATTAGACTGTAGAGATGGAATTGGGAGGGAGGGGTGTGGAATAGTGTGAAAAGCTGAATGAGGGTAAAATTACTCAACTCTTCAGACTTATCTCATTCCACAGGTAAAAATACTTTTATTTCATTATCCTGCTGATTTCAATCAGAGCACTGTCAGCTCTACAATCTGAGTATTATTATGGGACATGGACCAGAAATTGACAAGTTGGTAATTCAAAGAGAAAGGTGACAGCTTTAACGAGGAAGGCTGGAAGAAATTGGTACACTGCATTAAAGATCTTGACAATTACTTCAAAAATGTTAGCTTAAATTTTGATTTTCCTTCAATTGCTTGAAAATGTCTGTTTGCTGTGTTAAAAAACTGAATCACCCGAGTTTTGTGATATGTGAATAAGATAAGATCACATGTACATCAAAACACACAGTGAAATACATCTTTTGCGTAGAGTGTTCTGGGGGCAGCCTGCAAACGTCGCCACACTTCTGGCGCCAACATAGCATGTCCACAACTTCCTGACCTGTACGTCTTTGGAATGAGGGAGGAAACAGGAGCACCCGGAGGAAACCCACACAGACACGGGAAGAACGTACAAACTCCTCACAGACAGTGGTGGGAATTGAACCCGGGTCGCTGGTGCTTAATGCAAGGGAAGGATGGGCAGGCACGGTAGTGTAGTGGTTAGCATTACGCTAACCACTACACTACCGTGCCTGCCCATCCTTCCCTTGCATTAATTTTATTACTTCATGTCTGTTATTAGTCAGTCCAGGATTGATCAGAAATCTCTTCAGTTATTGTTAATGTAAGATTGTTCCCTATAACAGAACAGATAGCCTTGTAGATGACAGCTTCTGATTTGATATCCAATGGACACTGCTGGTTTGGGGTATAGCTGCTGTGAGATCTAGATACCATTTTCATGATCACAATACAAGGGCTTCTTTATTCAAATTCTGCATTTCCCTGATAATTTCTCAGTTTCAGCAGATACATGATCATCACTAACAGGGATCTGAGCTGATTAAAGGGTCAAGCACAGGATGTGCCCTCCTAGTCCATCAAACCTTGGCACTCCTTTGAAAGGGCTGTTAGTTCCCCCTTGCTTCCACCTTCACAGAGTCATGAAAATCTTTGTCATCAACTATACATCCAGTTCTCACTAAGTCTACCCCCACCATCCTCTCCCAGTGTGCAATTCACTCCAAACTGTTTTTGTTGTGTCAGTTATCTTAAATCCTTTGGTTACTGGCCCTCCTGTCAGTGGAAGTAGTTTTCTGTAATCCACTCTGTTAAAGAAGTTCAATATTTTGAACAAGTCTGTCAAATCCCCTTAAACCTTCTCTGCTGGAAAGAAAGACAAGGGCGCTCTAACTACCATCTCCACAACTGAAAACAAAGGTGCTCTTGGCCCCAGCAGTTACCCCTGCTGGTGAAAAGCAGTTGTTCTGGTATACACCAACAAACATTACTATTGCTAGCCTTTCAACCATAGGAGGACTGGAAAATGCTTCCTCATCTCTCTGGCCCAAGACCAGAATGAAACCCATTGAGTCAGGTTCCTGCCCACACTCAGTGTTAACCACAGAAGGTGGTTCAATCATTAAAGCCTCAGATAACCAGAGCAGGAAGAACATGGAGAGGAATTTTATCTGTTCATATATACTTTTCATTGGAGATTAAAAAATCCTTTCTCATGTTGGCACATTTTGAAAACCAATCATAGTGCCCTGAAGAAGATAATGTTTTGATTCTAATATATTAGGAAACTGAAGGGTTCTTGTATATTTAAGAGGAACCTGAGGGGCAACTTTTTCACCCAGAGAGTGGTCAGTAACTGGAATGAGCTGTCAGGGGAAGTGGTTGGGGCAGGTATATTAACAACATTTAAAAGGTACTTGGACAGGAAGGGTTTAGAGGGATATAGGCCAAACACGGGCAAATGTGACTAGCTGAGATGGGAATCTTGGTCAGCATGGACCAGTTGGGCTGAAGGGCCTGTTTCCATGCTGTACGACTCTATGACTGTTTGAAAATCAAACATTGCTGGTCCTCACTGATGGCATTTAAACCCACTGTGGGCTTCAGGGAATAGTTTAAGGATCACCAGTTATTTTCCCCAGTTGCTCTTGTCATCTCCTGACATCTGGTGTGTGTGGATACAAGACAGATTAGAGTTTTTAGATGCGGAACATTTGCTTTCCTAGTTATCTTTTATTTCCCCCCCTCATCCCCCCAAGACTGAAGGTAGTTAGCTGGCCCATGGCATTTCCCAAGGTTGCTGAGGACATAAGAACTTTAAGGTAAGAGGGGGAAAGTTTAAAGCAGGTGTACAGCGAGGGTGGTAGGTGCCTGGAATGTGCTGCCAGAGTAAGTGGTGGAAGCAGATAAGATAGTGCAATTGAAGAGCCTTTTAGACACACGAATATGCAGGGAATGGAGGGATATGATTCACGTGCAGGCAGATGGGATGAGTTTACTTTGGCATCATGTTTGGTGTGTGGTTTGAGCAGTGGGTTGTGTTCAGGGAAGTCACCAGCTTGGCTGAAGGAATGACCTCCAGGATGATTTGCTCAGCTTATTTGGAGTGATGGAGATACTTGGGATCCGGACTGGATTACTGTTGCCTTTGGACACACTGCTGTAAGCCCATTTCTCTCTCGGGTTCCCGCATTCTTATCTCACACACAATTCACATGTTCCGTAAATATCTTTAATTTCTTGCCTCTGAGACATGATAATGTCATGTTCGCCAGTTCCTTGTCTCCGTGTTTTCCTCCCACCTTCCACCATCATGTCCCCACCATCTCACTACAGTCCTGGCAACCTGAAAAGTGTGCTCCCTCCTCCACACCACCTACACCTCCCCACCCAACACACAGTGCCTACACCACCTACACCTCCCCACCCAACACACAGTGCCCACACCACCGATACCTCACCACCCAACACACAGTGCCCACACCACCGACACCTCCCCACTCAAACCAAGGTGCCCACACCACCGACACCTCCCCACCCAACATACAGTGCCCACACCACCGACACCTCCCCACCCAAAGCACAGTGCCCACACCGACGACACCTCTCCATTCGCTACCAGTTCGCATTAACATCTGCCCACTGCCAGTTTATCCCTGTTAAATGGGAAGCCTGCTGGATCACGGGTTCAAGTCCATCACAGGTTCTCTGGAAAGCACACTCTGCCCCTCCAAGCTGTACCTGTCAATCAAGCATTCCCAGTGTCCCTGTGCACAGCTTCATATAAACAAAATTTAAAAAAAATATAACCAATGCAGCTTGATATTTAGATATGAATTGGTTCATGTGCTGCAAGTTATTTTTCTTTTTAAACTCCCCCGGTGATGGTCTGGCTGATGCAGGGGTTCTCCAGGAACATTGCTGACTCGTGGCACTGTGTTAACATGCTCTGACCACTCAACACAAACAGGACCCAACATCTCCGCCTCTGAGATGTGGTGACCACATTGTTTTTAATAATTAACCTTTCATTATTTTCTGATCAGTTGTGAAAATTACCTGTAAAATGAAGAGTTGCAAATGTTTCTCTTGCTCTTCAAGAATATTATAGTGAAGATAATGAGCTTGAAGAAGATGATCAGATCTTCTGATCACTCCTCGACTGGTAGAAGGGGTTTTGTTGTGGGAGAGGGAGGTGTGTGCCTCTCGCTCCTACATCAGTGCTGGTCATGTGAGCTCCCTGGTTGTGGAGGAGAGCAGTTTTTGGGAATCCCAGATCATCCAATGGTGTGGCTGGAACTGCTCACGAGAAGTTGTTGCCTAAAACTCATGGCCAAACATTGAGCAGCCTTGTTTACACATGAAAATGTTCAGTTGTAGATTTGACCCACTATTATGTTTGGGTGTTTTAAGCTGTCAGTTTTAATTCTTTCTTTAGCCATATGTTTCAGTACTACTTTCACTTCCATCTTTTTCATCTGGCATTCAGTGTTAGCCAAGCACCTACATAAACTGTATGAGGATCTGTTTGCCCACCATAATACTGTGCATTATATATGTTGGCAGCACTGCCTATGCACAATGTCATGGGCTACAAAACAAATAGCAATATACTAAATATTTCATCGTATTGTGCTGAATGTATTGATGGAAGTCCACTACAGAGTTATCCCTATTGTACCCATTGTAGATTGTACAAAATATTCCATACAATGTTAAAATTCCATAACTGAATGAATGATTCAAAACCTGTATTTTTGCTATTGTTGTTTCAGAGACAAATATTGGAGACCCTGAGAAACTAATAACTGTTGTCTAGTAAGTCAACCCTCTCATTAGTGCCAAATGCACTCTACAGTTGCATCAGCACATTGTATTTTGCTTCAGAAGTCAATGGAATGAATACCGGAGGCAGATTACTACATGATGCTATGGCACTTTGGCTCTGTTTTACCTGAGCAGCCGATTTCTCTTACTTTTATTGTTTTCCTCAGAACCACTTGGCATTGGAACTTCTGAAACAATCAAAACAAAAATATACTTTCAGACCTTAAGCATTAATGGCCTGTCACCTGGATGTGCACTGTTTTATTTTCTGTGTACCTGATATGGATCTTAAAGTGTTGACAACACTAATTATCCCTTTACGTTTTACAAACTGCAGCCTCCTCATTATAATTGTTATATGGAGGTTTAAATTGAATAAAATTAGATTGAATAATTACATCAATTGCAATGTTTTTTGTCTGACAAGTGTGACTATTCTAAAATAATTTTCCCATGAGATGTTGCAGTTTACCTTTATTAAAGGCTGCATTAAATTAGGTGTCAAGTGTACCAAGTATCCAGGTTGACTCGTCTCATTTACTTCTCCCTTCCTGGAATGCCCACATTAACTTACAGCTTCAGTACAAGTGGGCCAATTCTCACTTCCAGCTCCATGTGCACGACAAAGCCTTCTCCTTCCCCTAACAGACCTGAGACTGGAACCAGTGGATAAAGGTGCAGAGCTGGTGTGAGAGTCAGCCTGTCTCCTGTGCTCCTGCTGATTGCAGTGGTGAAGATACCCTCTCACACCAGTGGTACACCAGTGGGTGACCAATCCAAAGCAGCTTCTCCAGCTGCCATCAGTCTTCACCTCCCGCTTTTAGCCTGAGCTGATGTTTCTCCTTCCCTTTCACAGTGGCAGAGCTGGATTGTCAATGTGTGGGTCAGGAGGACTGGGCGTGAGTTAGAAACCAGCTAGCAGCTGGGCCTCAGCAACGGTGAAGTCCTGAGACAATCAGAACTCAACTTCTTGACAGAGGACAAATTTCAGAGTAAATATTACAAAGATACACTGTAATATTTTCATATATATAAAAAATTCACCCAAAGCAAATGTTTAGTACATGGACCCACATCTCTGAAATGAAGCCGTGCATACTGTTACTGAACGTCATTTGGAACTTGCATATTTGTTAACTGATCTATCTCAAAGAACATCGAAACAAAACATATTAGCTGATTGCACCATAGTTTTGGGAGATGGCTTACAAATCTCTGCCCGTGTTGCGAACCTTCCCTGATGTCAGCACCACTCAACCTCCCTAACAACAGCAACCCCTCTGATTCATCTTTAGCAATGCCGTGGGAGATGTGCCATTAAAGCCACAAAGCTGCTTTTACATCCCATCCATTTGTGAACAGTCAAGTGATGCTGATAGGAAATCTGTAGAATTCCTTCGAATGGAACCCTACACTATTTTAGCCTCCGATCTTTAAACATGGACGGAATATTCCTCAAAACGCTTTGTTGTACATTTGAAAATAGGGGCAATCCAGACTGGAGCAACCTGGCTTCATTTCCACTGTCTTAGCAACTGCAGGAGAATTTAACTCTTTACTTTCTTTTGCTACCTTAGCACCTCTTTCCTCCCCCCAATGTAAAGCTTCCCAAAATGATTATGAATCATTCAATGATTCATATCAAAGTGTAAACGTGATTATGTTCTATATTTTAACAAAGTACTTGATCAAGTGTAATTGGTAATCTAGAACAAATGCACCCAGAATAGTTATAGAGTCATACAGCACAGAAGCATCTAAGCTCTTTTCGAGTCAAGACCCTTCATCTGATGAAGGGTCTCGACCTCAAATGTCGACTGTTTATTTCCCTCCATGGATGCTGCCTGACCTGCTGAGTTCCTCCAGCATTTTTTGTGTGTTGCTCCAGGTTCCAGTATCTGCAAAATCTCTTTGTCTCCATCTAAGCTCATCCCATTTGCCTGCATTTGGCCCATATCCCTCCAAACCTTTCCTAACCATGTACCTGTCCAAGAGTCAATTAAATGTTGTTAATGTATCTGCCTCAACCACTTCCTCTGCAGCCCATTCCATATATGGACCACCCTCTGGATGAAAAAGCTGCCCTTCAGGTTCGTATTAAATCTCTCCCCTCTCACCTTAAACTTATGCCCTCTAATGCTTGATTCCCTAGCTCTGGGAAAAAGACTGTACACATTCACCCTATCTATGCCCCTCATGATACACCTGTATCAGGTCACTCCTTATTGTCCTATGCTCACATGAATAAAGTCCTAGCTTGCTCAACCTCTCTCCATAACTCAGTGTCTCAAGTCTTGGCAACATCCTCATAAATCTTTTCTGCACTCTTTCCAGCTTAATGGCATCTTTCCCTTAGCAGGGTGACCAAATCTGAAAACAATATTCCAAATGCAGCCTCACTAATGTCCTGTCCAACTGTAACAATAACAGCTACTTCTAACAAATTAATTTTTCCCAATTCTGCTTAAACCTACTCATATACTATGAGCTAGAACAATCAGATGGCATTATAGAAGGTAATGTTTTTAAACAATTGCATTAAAATTTCCTGCCGATTTAAGGATTATAAAAGGCAGCTAAAATGGGTTTTGTTGCAAAATGCAAAAACACAAGTGACTAATCCAATTTTAAATAATTGAGAACTACTTTAAAAGTACACTTGTTAATTACATTGGTATAATGCAGTCAGTTTCTTAAATAATATATAAAAGCTTTTAAGCATATACCGAAAAAAAATCAGCTTAATTTTTCAAAGCCTCCTTAAAGGCTCACTAATCGCAGAAGCTGAACTCCCGATGGTGATTAATTTAATCTCAGGGCATGGCCAGTTTTGTGGGCAAGACTACCTCCTGGCATAATTGTTTTTAAATTAGCATTAAAGATAATGGAAATTCAATTTGCACTTAAAATTCTTCAATCTTTTACATTTTGGCCGATTTTGATCAAATTGTATTGCGGGAATATTACAGCCTATTTGAAAACTCTTGCTCTTTATTTGTATCATACATTAAAATGAGTTTGCTTCTCATTTCCTGCAGAAGATTTCTGGTGTAAGATTTCATGACAAATTTTTAGTTACTGATCAACAAAATTTGGTAATGATTTCCATCGCAATGGTCATACCGAAGGCCTAATTAAAATACTAGACAGGTGAATGCAGAGCGACCAGATAGAATTTCCAAATGCCTAAATAAAAAATCTGCATGAAAGTTAGCAATGAAATGTCAAGATGAAACAAGCAATAAACAAACTGATCGAATGACTTGAAATAACTTTTTAAATGCCAATTTCGACTTTACCGAAAGTACAAGTATGATAGATACCATATATGATGTAACAAGTAAGAGACTATTATTATATAAGATTTCTTTATTAGTCACATGTACATCGAAACACACAGTGAAATGCATCTTTTGCAATAGTGTTCCGGGGACAGCCCGCAAGTGTCACCACGCTTCTGGAGCCAGCATAGCGTGCCCACAACTTCCTAACCCGTACGTCTTTGGAAACTGGAGCACCTGGAGGAAACCCATGCAGACACAGGGAGAACGTACAAACCCCTTACAGACAGTGGCCAGAATTGAACTGGGGTTGCTGGCACTGTCATAGTGTTACGCTAACCACTACACTACCGTGCTGCATGGAACACCTGGTTGAGTGTTCAACAACACTCAAGCAATAAGAATAAGTTGAGAAATAACTTTTCACTTACATTAGTAAAACTAAAGAACTGATTGTTGACTTCAGGAAGGTGAAAGAGCACAAACATATGTCAGTCTTCATTAGTGGATTGGCAGTGGAAAGGGTCAGCAGCTTTAAATTCCTGGACGTTAACATATCAGATGACCTGTCCTGGGCCCAGCACATAGATGAAATCCCAAGGAAGGCACCCCAGCGTCTTTATTCTCTTATAAGGTTAAGGCGATTCGGCTTATCACCGAACATTCTAACAAACTTCTACAGATGTACTGTTGAAAGTATCCTGACTGGTTGCATCACAGTCTGGTACAGTAGTTTGAATGCACAGGAACATAAGAAGCTGCAGAGAGCAGTGGACCTAGTCCAATACATGATAGGCACATCCCATCCCACCATTGACAGTATCTACAAGAGACGTTACCTCAAGAATGCAACATCCACCAAAGATCCCCACCATCTGGGCCATGTCATCTTCTCGCAACTAGCATTGAGCAGGAGGTACAGAAGCCTGAAGTCCCACACTACTGGGTTCAAGAACAGCTACTTCCCTTCAACCATTCGGTTCTTGAACCAACCTGAACAACCCTAATCACTACCTCAGTAGTAGCAGCAAGGTGACCACTTTGCACTACAATGGACTTTGTTTTTTTATCGTTCTAATTGTGTACTTTCTTGTAAAATCTGTGTATAATTTATGTTTAATTTATTTTTTTCTTGTGAATGCTGTGTCTCTAATGTTATGTGCCTGTGATGCTGCTGCAAGTAAGTTTTTTATTGCACTTGTACATACATGTACTTGTGCACATGAAAATAAACTTGACTTTCGACTTCAGCTAACACCCATCCTGAGTCCTGGGTCATCCCAATAAGGCTCTGGACCCAACTAAATTTTCAGATTGATTTCCAGCTGCCACTGGTTTCAACCTTGGCCGAAACCAAAAGTTTGCATCCTTCCCAGCAGATCCTTAAGGCTCTGAGCTGCTGCTGGTTTAAGCACGAATCCATCATTTGCCCATTCCTGGTCCAAAGACCTCAGGTAGCCTTTACATTAACTCACCATCTCTCCTTGGAACATTGAACCTGCTCTCATCTCTTCCTAGCCAGCTCCACACTGTGCAGAGTGGATGCCACGAAGAATATGGGGAGTCATATCAATAGTATCATCAGCAAATGTTTTACGTTGACCTGTTGGAATAAAATTCTGTCCAAATGGCCAGCTTCCCTCTCTGCCTCCCAAAATAGTCTTTCTCTGGGGCCTGAGTAATGTTGTTTATTTGACTTTAGGCACATCACTAATTGAGAGTTTATGTGCAAGGAAAATGAAATGTCCCACCTTCCATTTATGTTCTACATCAGTGTCTCTAGTGTTAGAGCCCTGCATCCTTTTCTTATTGGTGACGTTACATAGCATTGGATATGTGAGAGCTCAGGTTACTTTATGAATATGATGTTCCCACTCAAGCCTTGGTATTCTGCTCCCAGCCTCCTCATCCCACCACCACCTCTGCTCCCTTCCACCCTGCAGTAATCAATCTCTCCCCACCTCAACACTCCTATGTTTGAAGAGTCAGCAGGCACCCTGTGCTCTATTTTATGGCTGTCAGGATGCTGGAGGCTCCAATCTGGAGCCTGATCTCCAAAGAGAATGGAGAAGGAGGTGGAAACAGAAAAGAACATCAGATCGAGATTCAGAGTTGAAATTAAGCATATTGGAGTCAAGTTGAGGTAGAGAAAATGGAAACAAGAATAAAACAAAAACTAATGAATGAAACAAAGGCAAGAAGTCAGTAATTAGTGTGAGAGACTGCTGAAGAGACAGCAGTAGAAAGAAGAACAAATTTGTTTTTATTATGTGCCTTCTCACAGAAGATAATGGTAACATAGTGAGAATTCAGATGTGCATATTGTTAGGCTGTTAAAGAGATCAGTATCAGTGGGAAGGCAGGCTAGAAAATAAATCCTCAGTAATCAGTGTTCCTCTTCAGAAATCTGAGAACAAGGAGTAACACACAAAAGGTAGAAATTAGAAATAATATTTGATGATTAATGATACCTGAAGGTAATAAAATTAGAACATCCACATTGGGCAGTTTAGAAATTCCTTTGTAGTCATGAGTTTGAACTTTAAAAAAAATGCTAGTTAAGCCTCTGCAGGTGAATTTGTTGTACAATTCAATAGCATTTGACTGAACAGAGCCACGAAAGACTGTCTATGAGCCTCTTAAAGAGGATGATGCAGTGACCTGATACTGGAGCCCTGGCCCAGAGCCCCTGGAGGTTGAGAGCACTGCCTCCAAGACTGGTGCTTTAACCAGCTACGCCATCTAGTGCTCCTTCAGCAGTAACTGGAGCTTTTCTTGAAGACGTCAGGATTAGTTGATGAGATCAAACAGATCTGATTTACGGTTTTAGAACTGTTCATTTCTTAAAGTGTTCAATTATGCATCTGAATAAATTGAAATTTAGTACCCAGAATGAACTATCTTTTACAAACATGAACCTATCAGGGTTCACTCTAAAATTAAATGGTGATCAAAGTCTTCTATTTGTTACTACTTTGTTTCATCCATGTACTGTGTCTTTATATTTTTGCTTTGACTGCTCTTTATCTTCCGTTTTGTGCTCTTATCCAGCTGACTGATGTAATGAAATGGCGAAGAACATTGATAAGGTCCTGTGGGAGATGGGTGGTGGGGGAATGAAGCAAAAGATCTATATTTTGGTAGAAAAGAACTAACTAATATCTATGACAATGCAGCCATTTCAAGGAAGAATGACAGATACATTGTCATAGAACTCCCATGGAATTAGGCGCTGCTTTATTTGGGGTTATTCAGCTTGTGATGACTCTTATTCAATTTAAATGATGCTGTACAGTGGAGACTATTGCTTGGTGCTTTTTTTTCCATTTATCCAATTTAGGTATGAAGGAGTGTATCAATCTTGAAGAGTAATGCAATACATCTCCCTCAGTGTGACTTGTCACAACGTTCAGATAGACACTGGAAGAGCTGCCCACTTCCCTGTTATTATCGTAGTGCAGCCCTCCTGTAATGATGCTGCAGATCTTCACATTCTCTCTTCAGATGATGCGCAGTGTGACCGTTATCTCAGTGTGTTGTGAAAGTTGGATCTCAGATAGCTAATGGCAACCCCCACTGCTTCAGTAATGGAGATCAGCAGGAGACGCCAGAACAAAATCAGTGACTCGATTAGTGGATGCACTCCTGGACATAACACTGAAGTTCTTGATTTGATCCCTAGTCTGTGGCAAATTAGCTGGACCATTGGGAGAGATTGGTTTGGGCTTAACAATCTTTTGTTGCACAGGAGCTCTTACTCCTGATCACAATGTCAAACTGAGGAAGTATTTAGGTGAGCACTTGAAATACCATGGCTTGGAAGGCTACAGGCCAAATGCCAGAAAATCATAGGCAATTAATGTCATAGAGTCAAACAACACAAAAACATGCCCTTTGACCCATCGTGTCCATACCATCCATTGCCCTTCATCTATGACAATGCCATTTACCTGCATTTGATCTGTAGCTCCCTATGCATTGGCAATTCAAGTGCTTGTCTAGATGTTTCTTAAATGTTGTGAGGGTATCTACCTTCACCACCTTCTTATGCAGTGCATTCCAGATTCTACTCTCTCTGTGAAAGAATTTCCCCCTCAGATCCTCTATACACCTCCTGCCGTCGCCTTATACCTATGCCTTCTTGTTTTAGACACCCCCATCCTGGGACAAAAGGATGTCTATGCCTCTCATAATTTTGTACATCTCTATTAGCTCACACTTCAGCTTCCTCCACTACAGTGAGAACAAACCTGCCCATCCAATCTCTCCTTGTAACTCAAATGCTTCAATCCAGGCAACATCCTGATGAATTTCCAATGCACATCCTTTCTGCAGCATGGTGACCAGAACCGCACACAATGCTCCAGGTGTAGCCTAACCATGTTTTGTACTGTTATAATATGACAATAATGGCCAGCACAGAAGCAATGGGCTGAAGGGCATGTTTCCATGCCATATGACTCCACGGCAAACCACTGGTACAAAGTTCAGGTATGTGTGGTATGTAGATCTGCTCATATCAACCATATCCATTCTCTACTCTATTGGCTCTAAACTGCTGATCTTTCAACTTCCTTTTCTGGCCTATTTCCCTCTTCTCTGGGAATGTCCTTCCTGTCAAATCCATCATCGTTCACCATCACCCTCCACCTCCCCACTCCCACTCCATTCTCCAACCACATACGCTCAAGTCCTTCAGTCTTACAAGACATTGCCCCATATTCTAATCTGCTTTATACTCCAACCTTCATGAACCGAATGTTACCTCCCAAGTTCAAGCCCATCTCAACTGCCAATCCTTCTTTGAAGCTCCTCTACCAGCCTTCTGTTAACCTTGTCCTCATCCAGGACAGTCTTTACTGGATATAAGGAAAATCATGTGATCAGCTCTTACACCAATGGAAACTCAAGCAAAGTCATATTGCAACTATAGCAGCACAAGTCAAACAGTGAAACTTATTGCCGTAACTGGGCTCCATTTCTTGAACAAGTTGCTACGCTACCATACTGCAAAAGGAATACTTAGCACACCACAGAAGAAGTCCCTAAAATAACTGACATCATTTGCCTTTGTCCTTGGTTAACTACCCCACCTTGGCTTTCAACCTTAGAAAGGTTCAACCAGACCATCCTCCTCTTCCATTGCCCAGTTGGGCAGGAGAACCAGAGGTGTAAGCCAGTAAGGGCCAGTACTGTGTTCCGGTGAGAAAGTGGCCAACAAAATCAGTGCAAATGGATTAAATCAGCAATATTAGTGATGTAAAGTCAATAGAGGCCCTTTGGCCCAACTATTCCATGCCAAATGTGTTGCCCCAGCGAGCTGGTCCCACCTGACCATGATTGGCCCATAACCTTCTCTTATCCAATGTACTAATCAAGTTGGTTTTTAAATGTTGCTAATGTGCCCGCCTCAACCACTATTTCTGGCAGCTCATTCCAAATACTCACCACCCTTTGTGTGAAGCAGCTGCCCCTAATGTCCCTTTTAATTCTCTCACCTCTGATCTTAGACCTATGCTCTCTTGTTTTTCACACTCTCACCCAGGGAAAAAGACTGTACTTTCACCCTGTCAATGTCCCTCATGATCTTATATACCTCTATCAGGTCACTGCTCAATCTCCCACATTCCAGGGGATAAAATCCTAGGCTACGCAACCTCTCCTTGTAACTCAGGCCCCCAAGTCCAGGCAACATCCTGGTAAATCTCTTCTGCACTTTTTATGATTTAATAACATCTTTCCTATATCAGGGTGACCTAAACTGTACATAATACAAGATATTGGTGAGGTGCGGCCTCACCAATGTCTTGTACAACTGCAATGTAACTTCCTAATTCCTACACTCAAGGGCAGCATGCCAAATGCCTTCTTCACCACCCTATGACTGTATCAGTAAGAAATGCAGCTTTCTTTCACCCAAGGACTAAGGTCATTCTTATCTACTCCTTCATGGCAGAGAAGGTCCAGGTTTGACTTCCTTTCCTGCTCCTGTATCATGATGCTCCCCAGGGATCGATTCTTGGACCTCTCCTGTTTCTCATTCACATTTACTTGGTAACAATAGAAACACGATATAAATCCAAAATGTTTCAGACAATACACAAAGCTAATGTCAGAATTTGGGATGAAAAGTTTTGTTTTATTTCAACACAAAAGAGGCTGATACCCCTCGAGTTGAAGAACTTGCCGTTTGTCCAGGCTTAAAGTAGACCCAATCTTGGTAATGCAACCAGAGTCCAGAGTCTTTTGAAAAAGGAAAAGGATAAGCTGAACTCTGTCACTGTTAGAAGTAGCAGGAATATAAGTGTGCATTGTAAGTGATAAGATAAAGGGAAGTGATTTAATGTCTAAAATGTAAGCATTAAGATTTCTGCTGACTTGAGTGAAGAGTGCTGAGCTGCACTGTCACATTTACAATGACTGGTGAATCCCACATCCCAGTTACAGCCTTGAAATCATTGCTCACCCAGTACTGCCAGCTTTATCCTTAGAAATGAATGTGAGAGAGCAGCATCAACACTCTGAGCACACCGCGCTCTGCAAAAATGGGAAATTCTATTTTCCTATTCGCACCCTCCCACATTCAGCACTTTACTGATGAATATAATAACAAGAAATAAATGGAACACAGTGTATTGCCATATCAGAAACTGGATGTTCAAAGAGCTCTGGGTTTTTTCATTTTCACAGTTGATTGTTTGCCTGGCTCCACTTAACAAAAACTCAAATTCTTATGCTACTAGTGCAAGGAGCTATGTTTGTGTCAGCAGGGCATTTTGGAAATGGTATCCAGAGCATTAACAAACTACATAGAACAGCACTGAATTTGACAGCACGGAGATAGTCCCTTCAAGCTAAATGCTAAAAACCCATATTTATTCTCCACATGAGCTTCCTTGCACCTTCAGGTCATCATCATGAGCAATATCCTCTATCCCTTTCCCCTGATGTCTTTATATAAGGTGCTAGTGAGATCGCACTTGGTGTATTGTGTACCGTTTTGGTCCCCCTGTTATGGGAAAGGTGTTATTAAAATGGAATGAGTGCAGAAAAGATTTACCAGAATGTTGTCTGGACTTGAGAGTCTGAGTTACAAGGACATGTTGCATAGACTGAGACTTTATTCCCTAGAACGTAGGAGATTGAGGGGTGACCTGATAAAGGTCTATAAGATCATGAGGGGCATAGACAGTGTGAAGGCACATAGTCTTTTTCCCAGGGAGGGGGTGCAAAAAACAAGAGGGCATAGGTTGAAGATCAGAGACGAGAGATTTAAAAGGGACATCGGGGGCAGCTTCTTCACGCAAAGGGTGGTGCGTATTTGGAATGAGCTGCCAGAAATAGTGGTTGAGGAGGGCACATTAGCAACATTTAAAAGCCATCTGGATAGGAGGGGTTTAGAGAGCTCTGGGTCAAACATGGGCAGATGGGACTAGCTCGTTGGGCAACACAGTTGGCAAGGACATGTTGGGTCAAATGGTTTGTTTGCTTCTATGACTCTAACTTCTTCTTCAATGCATCAATGCTATTCATCTCAACGTGCCATTGCAAGGAAAGCTGTTTCTCCTGAATCCTTCATTGCTTTACTCATATTTGTGACCCCAGATTTGGATTGCCAACAAATTCTAACATTGTTTTAAGGTGAAGGTGTGCAACCAGTTAACTGGTTCCAGAAAGACTAGCGGGCTGAAGATCCACATTATCCCTTGATGGGATGTGGACATCACAAGCATTTCCAGCACTTATTGTCCATCCCAAATTGTCCCTGAACCGTGGCAGTCATCAGAGAACCACAACGGGTCCAGAACCACAGAAAGGCCAGACATAATATGACTGGCAGATTTTCCTTCCTGAAGAACGTTAATGACCCAGACACACTTTTCCAGCAATCCATTGGTTTCATGGTTACCGATATAGAGACTTTACTTATTTAATTATCTGGATGTAATATCCCAGCTGTGGCAAGATCAATAGTCCTAAACCCAGGCTGCTGGTCCAGTCACATAACCATCATGCTATCATTACACGTTTTAAGTGAGAGATTCAAAGCATCCAAGCGTCCTAGTGTTAACCTGATGAAAAATAAACTGCAGATGCTGGAAATCTGCCATAAAAAAAACAGAAAATGCTGGAAACACTCAGCAGGTCAGCCAGCCTCTGTGGAAAGGGAAACAGTTAATCCTTTAGGTCCGAGACCCTTTGTAAAGTTGGTGTTTTGGTTTTTGTTCCTGGTGTTAGTTACTGGCTGGCTTTCTACATCCAAGAGTAATCCTCAAGGATGGGATCAGACTTGTCTGTACATTCTCCACAACTGAACAGCTTCCCCTCACTGTAAGATCACACCTGGCAGAAACCCTGGCTCAATGCCTTGCATATGAGCTGTACGCTTGGTGAAGGTCAGAACAAAGGTCATGAGGAAGGGAGGAAATCTTCAGGGGGCATGGGGAAATCTAAAACAACTGCCTCAATCTTATTTCACTCTGGTCACCAATACCTTGGGCAGACTGATGACTTTCTAATACATTGTGAGTCAGACACAATGTGTCACTGACAGTAATCACATACAACCCCTTCTCCTTTTAACATATCCTCTCACACCCACAACATCTCAGTTTGCTTCATGTAGAACTCCTGGGTTAAAAGTCATCATCTACATTCATTCGTTGCCCAGAAATATCAGTATTAATTTTAAAGAGGATGGTACGTATTCACACAGGGGGTGGTATGTATATGGAATGAGCTATCAAAGAAAGTGGTTGAGGTGGGTACAATAACAACATTTTAAACACATTTGGACAGGCACATGGGTAGGAAATGGTTAGACGCATATGGGCCAAACAGAGGCAAATGGGACAGGCTTGGATGAGCGTCTTGGTTGACATGGATGAATTGGGCCAAAGGGCCTGTTTCTGTCCCACATGACTCTATATACTCCTTTCAGTAGAGACAAATATAAACAGAGTTGGGAACTTGTTCCTGATGAACATCCATTAATGCTGGAGTTATTGAAATACATCCCATTGTCTTCCTATCCCTAGAGGATTTAACCATCATGTTCTGGCCAAAAGCATGTAGGAGGATATTGATGGACTATCAGGCCTTTGCCTTTCTCTCAATCCCAATGTCAGGTTGTCCAGGTACCCAGAATAATTGGCACTGGAAATTATTTTTAAAGATGCACCATAGAAAGCATCCTACCTGGATGCATCATGGTTTGGTGAGGCAACTGCATCGTCTGAGACCACAACAAAGAGCAGAGAGTTGTGAACACAGCTCAGCACATCACAAAAACCAACCTCCCCTCCGTTGACTCTGTCTATACTTCTCGCTGCCTCGGTAAAGCAGCCAACATAATCAAAGACCCCTGCCACCCCAGATATTCCCTCTTCTCCCCCTCCCATCGGGCAGAAGATACAAAAGCCTGAAAGCACGTACCACCAGGCTCAAGGACAGCTTCTATCCCATTGTTATGACTATTGAACAAACCTCTTGTTTGATAAAATGAACTCTTGACCTCACAATCTACCTCGTCATGCCCTTGCACCTTATTGTCTGCCTGCACTGCACTTTCTCTGTAACTGCAATACTTTATTCCGCATTCTGTTATTGCTTTTCCCTAACACTATCTCAATGTACTGATGTGGTGAAATGATCCGTGTGGATGGCATGCAAAACAAAAGAAAAACAAAGGACTGCAGATGCTGGAATCTAGATGAAAAACACTATAATGTTGGAGGAACTCAGCTGATATGACAGTTCTTGGCCTCCTCCACACCAGGAGAATTCCAAGCGCAAACTGGAGGAACAGCACCTCATTTTCCACCTTGGAACCTTGCAGCCTAACGGCATGAATATAGAATTCTCCCTCTTTAGGTAATCCCCACCCCCCTTCCCCACAATCCCCCCCCCCCCCCATGCTTCTTCTCTTCTTCCCTTTCCTAGCCATTTCTTGCCTCACTCTTCTTACCTTTGACTCATCCCCCAGTGGATCTGCTCTCCCCTCCTCCACTGCTCCTGCCTATCGTTATCTCTTAACTGCATCTACCTATCACCACCCTGTGCCCACCCTGCCTCCCCTCTTTTGTCCACCTATCACTGCTCTGCTTTTCCCTCCTATACATTGGGCTTCCCCTTTTCCTATCTTCAGTCCTGATGAAGGGTCCTGACCCGAAACGTTGACCACCTGTTTTTCTCCACAGATGCTGCCTGGCCTGCTGAGTTCCTCCAGCATCTCATGCATGCAAAACAAAGTTTTTCACTGTACATGTGACAATTATAAACCAATTACCAATTTACTATATGCTGGTGATGTAGAAAACATCAACTCACTATACAGAAAGAATATTTGCCTGGAGGTGGGGAACTAACGAACCCAGCTTTACACTTAATCGGGAAACCAACAGAGATCAAGACAATCTGTAGCTTTAAAAACAACCCAGGTTTTAACTTCAATGTACGACTAATTTCACATAATATGAGGATTAGCAAAGTCTCCTGTATTAACCCTCAATAAGCTGACATATGTCAAAGCCAACATCATGTGCCATTTTATTAACCAAAAAGACAAAATTACCTTTACTATTGTGAGAAATCTGTCTTTTATTTCAAACCTCTGGTAAACTGTACCTTTAGTACTTACAGAAACAATTGGAAGTGGAGTGTGACGATCTGTAACAGAATGAATCTCTAAAACAAGGGCCACTTCAATAGTCACCGTGAAGCACCAACTTACTGTGAGTGTTGATACAGTTCAATATATCGAAGCAAAAAATATGAAGGAAAGTGAACAACATAGATTTGTAAAATGTTTCTGTGATCTTTAGAAATGGTTTCAACAAAAACTATGCTCTAGACACCAGCCAGTCCACTAAACACTACAACCCTGATGGTGAGCTTCGGTGAACTGTGTCTCCTTGTGGATCAAACTGTCTTACCTGGTCACCAATGCCTGTTTGCGCATCACCAGCATCACTCCCCTCCACATTCACAGCTTTAATCCCAAAAGGGACCATACATTCCAGAGGTGAGGTGAGAGCCACTGATCTTGACCTCAAGGTAGCACTTGACTGAGCACGATGTCAAGAAGCCCCAGTAAAATACATAGGCAGAGGAACACAATCCATTGGTTGGAGTCTTACTGCATACAAAAGGTGGGTCTGTTCATTGGAGGTCAATCAGCCCAGCCCTACGACATCACTGCAGGAGTTCGTCAGGGTTGTCCCTTAGGCCCGAACACCTTTCCTTGACATTCAAAGCCATTACCATCATGAAGTCCATCACCACAACAGCACTGACCAGGAACTCAGCTGGTCCAGCCAACATAAGGATACTGGCAACAAAAGCAGGTCAGAGGCTGGGTAACCTGCAGCACATGACTCACCTCCTGCCATCTCAGAGCCTTTCCACCATCTACAAGGCACAACTCAGGAGTGCGACGGGATACTCTTCACTTGCCTGGATGCGTCCACCCCCAATAACTCCCATGAGGCTTGCTGCCATCCAGGAAAGGCTGCTCACTTGATTTGTAAACCATCCATCACCCTACACATTCATTCCTTCCATCACCAGGGTACAGTGGCTGCAGTGTGTATCATCTACAAAATACATTGTAATTACTCACTCAGGCTACTCTGACAACACCCCCAACTTCCACCACAATGAAGACATGGGCAGTGTGTACATGGAAACACACCACTTGCAGGTTCCCCTCCAAGCTGCATACACTAAGTCTTAAAAACATATCAATCGTTTGTCATTGCTGGGTCTAAATCCTGGAACTCCCTGCTGAGAGCACAGCGGAAGCACCTTCACCCGAAGGACTGCAGCGGTTCAGGAAGATTGGTCAGCACCAGCTATTCGAGGGCAATTGGGGATGGGCAATAAATACCAACAAAACCCAGTTCCTAGAAATGAATTTTACAATAACTTCTTTTGGAGTTCTGATGGCAGTAAACACATTTTAAAGGCTTTTGAACAACTCTAGTTTACGTAGAAATCGTTCTTATCCATTGATGTCACAAACAAATGGTCTCCACAATTATTAAAAGTCATTTTTTAATTATTTGAAATCAGGTAATTTGCAATCCAAGAAAAAAATTAGTCCTTTTTTTTGGGATTCCAATTTCAGCTGTGTTAATCAAACTGAGATAACTTACCACTCTTACATATCACATTGGACATTGTAAATTACTGACTAATTGTATTGGCTTGCTGCAGATTTTACATGCAGTGACATACAAATGATTTGAGAATTAACCTGAATAAACACTTCTAAAACCGTGTGTGATTGAGTCCAGTTTGTGCTTGGAAGCCAAATGAACTCAAAGCATAAAGTGAACAGCACTTCTGCAACAAGGAGATCAATGCTCATTCATAGTAAAAATTCGAACGCTTTTTTTTAAAGGGAATTAATCTCATAAATTAAAGAAATGCTGTGTCTCAAGTTAAGGAGCATCTACCCACTGCTGTGGTTAATGGTGAGTTCAACGCTGGTGAGTTTGGACAAAGCTAAGTATAACTCCAAATTCGCCTGTGGGCACTTGGAAAGCAGAGAAACAAACACGTTTTTCGAAGGCAGCCTTACAGGGTTGGAGTTTTGATGGTCAATTAGATTGTTAAAAATGAGATGTAAAAATAATGAAATACAAAGTGAGTGGGGAAGGGGAGAGAATGAGGAGGGGGGTCCTTATGCAGGGAAAGTAGAACTGAAGTAGACATAATGTATTATTTTCAGACAAAAATATGTGCCTTTAGTTCACTGTGATAGATGGATATGATGGCTTAAAGCTGCGTCTGGCATTTGTGGAAGTATTATTATATGTATTATAGGCTGCCTCAGTGTCACCATGTGCATACTAAAACGCCAATAGGCCTAACGAGACCATCACTTTTCCTGACGTGTGCAGACCAACAAGTAAAATCTCGCATTCCGGTTATTGGAAACAGGCAACGCACTGCCATTGCCATTATTTTTGCAAAACTGAGCACTCACTTCCAAGTTAAACGCGTAACCCCGGGAGGGAAATGTCACTCCGCTTCTTTTTGTGAGAATCAATAACAGTGCAAACATTTCCCGCTTTTTAGCTTGCGCTCAGCCTAATTTTCCCTTGCATGCTAACACATTGCTGGCACCGTTCTTAAAGTCAATTTCTGGCCTCAAGGGCATTTAGTTGTTCCAGGGAAGTAGGTCCGATTGTCTTCGACAGGGGAAATGGCAGCATCTTCCTTCCCATTCATCCTATATTCCTCCAGTGTCCGTGACCCTGCATCAGCCCCCGCTTTTTCCACACATCCAAAGGGTGTCTCAACAATTCCAACTCCTCTGACATATCCGGCGATGCACAGAGCATCACAAGCCCCGTTTTAACCCCCATCACAAAACAAATGCAAGGCAGTTGGAGTTACTCCTTCTGTTCGTTGCCCCAGATTCCAGCATCTGTAGTCTCTTGAGACTCCTGCCTACCCCCTTCTAAAGCTGCCCCACTTCCCCTGAGATCGCAGTGAAGATTTAACCTTGACGCTCAGTTGGGAGCTAAATCTAACGGCGCAAACGACACAGACAAACGTGGTACCCTTTCTTCGCGTGGGAGGCGAAGTATCTCCTCTTCCTCGGAGTGCTGAGATATCTCTGATCGCTGAGCCGAGTTCCCCACGGGCCATTGAGCTGAGCTATCCCATTCCCTCAGGAGTCCAGGGACCCTCTCTGTGCAGTCGGCAACTTTTCATTCTTAGAAGGCGCCTTCTCCGGTAAGGAGATAGGACTTCCACTGCTAGCACAGCACCAAAGACCACCCAATTACCGAATTAAATGTGGAATACTATGACACGGCAGAAGCAGAGTTTAAAACAAAAGCACAAAGACCCCCGTTAACAATATTTTCTCAAAACAACTATTATTAAAACAGTTTATTTTGACATACGTTATGCCAAGGAACCAATTTACAAACAACGGCACTACTCAGCTATAATTCCTTATGAAAAAGACATTACGACAGGGAATCATGTCTCATGGTGCTTGATGAGAAAGCATTTGAGCCAGATTTTCTGTCGATGCACGCCGGTCGGTTTCGGAAGGATACTCCTTGTCTAACTCGACTACACACCATTCCTGCAGTTCCTGTGTCTCTCGCAGTTATTAAACAAAAATCAGGTAACCCAAGTTTTGTGTGCGTGGCTTGGGTACATCGAACGGGCAGTAGGAAACAGCGCGCAGCGAATGCACAGCAAAATCTCGCTGCATTTAACGTAAAAACAAAACAGAATTCAAAGCTCAAAAACTAATTAAAACGTAGAGGATTAAAATTCCAGTTAGTTTTGTGACAGTTATCAGTTGGAAACTTACATCGGTATTCAAGCCATTTTCTTATTTTATTTGCAAGATGCGATGTGGGGAATTAAACATTTCTCATCAATTTGTTGATTATAGGCGAGGAATTGGCAATTCTAATTCTTGCTGCAGTCCAGGATAGCACACTGCAATCACATAACTAACAGCTCGTTTCCCAGCCACATACAGCCTCAATTTAAAAGCTATACATCTTTCTGCCTGACACTTGCATGCATACTAAACGGAATTTGTCAGGACAGCTAACCAGTGGAATTACATGCGACACTCTTCTGATCGGACCCTTCCAACCTGAAGTCCTGTCAAGACTGGAGTTACGCGCTAACTTTCCTTCAGCTGAGCCTCAGAAAATAGATTCAAAATTGACTTGCCTGCCTGCCTATGTTCAGAGTCGGATGACCACGGTTAAAGTGTTGGGATTGTTGAAGGAACTAGAACGAATGGCGCAAAGTACAAGAAATATTTCACTGGCAGCAAAACAACAGTTTGTCAAGTCTGTTGCTGCAATAACATCCCTTTAACTACAAGTCAATAACGAGAACCCAGTCTCTACTGAACACCAGCCTATTTGGAGTTCTCAGATACATGGTTCCTAATGTTAGTGTCACGGTCAGACATCAGATGATTAGCCTCAGTTACAGAACCAGTGAGTTACGAGGTTTCCGTCACAACAACACTCAGACCTTCTCCACGTTATTCAGATTTTGCGGGGGGAAGGGTGGGGACTGGTTTAAAACTGTTTCTGGAGGTATAAGGTTTACACTTAATCTTTGTTGTTTAACGTCAGGCGCAGCGAGAGCTGCAGAACCCTTGTTCAACCTTTCCCGGATAACACCCGTTTTGCAGCTTTGTAACTTACCCCTCTGTTCCAGCCGAGAGAGAGAGAGACAGTCCACGCTTATTGTTTCCCCAATGGCAGGTGGTCTTGCTGATATAATCCCGCTAAAAGGACCCCCTGTAAATCAAGGCAGCAGATGATGGGGTTGTGGACAACGCGCAGACCGCAGCCCGGCATTCCTGTGTGCAGCTGGTCAGAACTGGGTCCACCCGAAGTCTGGCACCAGCTGCTTTTCTACCGAGATCTTCCACTCCTTTCATTCCATCCCCTGGTGGCCATTCAAGGAATGAAAGAAGTAGGAATCTCCTTTTAATGAAATGTTTAAGGAATACAGGGAATGAACCAGTCGCTGTTCAGGCGGGGCGCCAGTTAGCATCAGTCTGCGGTTAACCCTTCCTCGCCCGGCTTCGCTTCCCCCTTGGAGATCAGGACACTGCCGACGACTTAACTTGGAAGCGGACTGAAGCTTATTTTACCCGTGGCTTCAAGCAGGGGTCTGATTCCGGCAGCATGTTGTCACATTGGGCAGTTCATTGGAGTCGGGGAGCAATGAAACTTTACACCCGCAAGGGAGAGCGTTTCCTCCTCTGTGGCACGGATCTGGATCACCGCCGTTGAAAGACAACAAGGCTTCGCAGAAAACACCCTCAGCGATTTTGAGGCAAAGTGCAGATAAAATCGGAGGTTTGGTTCCACAATGAGAGCTGGCGTGTTGGTGTGCACTCGGAGCAGAGGTTGGAACAGAGAAGCTCAGTTACGAACGTTATAGATGGCAGCCTACTCTTTAGTAAAAGCCAGTCATTGGATTCTGACCCAGTTGTGGACACTAACCCCGACCGCTTATTGAACGAGTTTGGGTTATTCACGTGGCTGCTGCGACCAGGGAGGGTTCCAGGACTCTGACCGGGCAGTTCAAACACCTCTCCTCCTCCCTCCCTCCAGTGGACTGGACTTGCCTCTCCACCTTAAACAGGTCAAGAGCAGTTCCGATTTGCCGACAGTACGCCACCGTGAGAAGGAACTGTTCTTGCACTGAGAATGTAACAGATGCACGGCGCCATGGGCTCCCCCTAATGGGAACATATTCTCCCTCCAGCGTGCCCTCCCTCCCCGCCTCTACAAGTGGCCCCTGCAATGCCCCGGGTTGCTGTGCCTGGTTCCCACCGTGCTATTGGGCTGGGTAGCAAATGTGTCCTGTTGTGATCTCACTGTGGGGACCATTCTGTGTCTCATTCCCACCACAAGTTGGTGTCCTTTTAAATTCTTGTTTTTTTTGTCAGGTGTGTAGGTCAACACTCACTCCCGGTCCCTCACTGCTCTTGAGAAAGTTGGGGGGGGGGGGGTGGTGAACCACATTATGAACCTCTGCCGTCCTTCTGATGAAGGTGCTCCCCCAGTGCTGTTGGTGGTGAAGTTCCAGGATTTGGACCCAACCACAATAAAGGAGCAGTGATTTATTTTGAAGTCAGGATGGTGTGTGACTTGGAGGGGAACCTGCAGGGCGGTGGTGTTGCCACACACCTGCTGCTCTGGTCCTTCTTGCTGGTAGAAGTCATGGGTTTGGGAGGTGGTGTTGGAGTAGCCTGGGTAAGTAAGTGCAGTGCATTTTGTAGATGGTACACAGTGGCTGCAGTGTGGAAGGTCGTGGAGGTGCCAGCTGTGATACTGGTTGATTCACCCTCCAGCATGCCTTCCCTCCTTGTCTCTACAAGTGGCACCTGCAATGCCCCAGGTTGCTGTGTCTGGATCTGACTGTGCCAGTGGGATGGATAGAAAATGTGGCCTGTTGTCCAACTGAGATACTGGATGATGTCACAGTTGTTGGGAATATTGGTACTAGTGCTGGTATTGGTTTATTATTGTCACTTGTACTGAGGTACAGTGAAAAACTTGTCTTGCATACCGATCGTACAGATCAATTCATTAGAGAGTGCAGTTATGTTGAGTTAGTACAGAGTGCATTGAGGTAGTACAGGTAAAAATGATAACAGTACAGAGTAAAGTGTCACAGCTACAGAGAAAGTACAGTGCAGGTAGACAATAAAGTGCAAGGTCACAAGGTAGATTGTGAGGTCAGAGTCCATCTGACTATGAGATGTTGGAGAAGCACACATGCAGGCAAGTGGAGATCACACTCTTGTGCTTTATAGGTGGTGGAAAGCCCTTGGAGTATCAGGAGGATGATCATTCACCAGAGTAGATTTCTAGCTTCTGACCTACTTTTGTAATCGTGTTATCTGTGTGGCTGGTCCAGTTGAGTTTCTGGTCAAGGTCGACCCTGAGGATATTGATGATGGGGGACATGCCATTGACTGTCATTGAAGTCCCAACCTAGAGCACATCCTGTATCCTTGCTGCTTCTCCCAAGTGTTGCTCAAGATGGAGGAGCACTGATTCACCAGCTGAGGGAGGACAGTAGGTGGGATCAGGAGGGAGCATTGGATCTGGAATCAATGTTGAGCACTCTCAGAACTGCTCCAACCCACCTGGGTAACTCTGTACCACCCTGCCTTGTGGGTCTGTCTTCTGATGGACCAGGACATCTGCAGGGTTGAGATGTAGGAGGCTGCTACTTGCCTGTAAGGTTTGATTCTGTGAGTATTGCTGTGGGATAGCTCTTCCTGGATCATGTAGGTTGACCGTGTAGTCCATCAATGGGTGAGTCTTCAGGCTCATACAGAGGGTTCTGCTTCCTTTTAGATGCCTTATTAAATCAAGACACAGTCTGCTCTCCGGATGAGTGTAAAACAGCCACTGGTAATTCCTTATAGAAGAGTTATTCCTGTACTCTGAGTAATAGCTATCTCTCAATCAACGTTACTAAAATTACAAATTAATTGTTCATTACTGAATTGCCGTTTGTTGGACCTTGTTACGCCCAAGTCGTATGCCGGAGGTTTTTTATTGTGATCTGGGCTTCACTGGCAAGGCAGCATTTATTGCTCATCCCTAATTACCCTTGAAAAATAGGTGGTGAATCATCTATTTGAACTGCTGCCATTCTCCGTGTGGATGTGCTCCTACACTGCTGTTGGAGAGGGTGTTCAGAATTTAGACCTAGCGACAAAGGTGATACATTTCCAGATCAGGATGGTGGGTGACTATGGTAGGAACCTGCAGGTAGTGGTGTTCCCATTTCCTGCTACTCTTGCCCTCCTTGGTGGTGGATGATGGGGATTTGAGAGGTTCTGTCGTAGGGAGGTAGGACAGTAACTGTAGATGGTGCACACTGCGGCCACTGTGCATGACTGGATACTTTGTCCTGAATGTTGTTAAGCATCTTGAGGGTTGTTGGAACTGCACTCATCCAGACAAGTGGTAAGTATTTTGTCACCCTCCTGACTTGTACATTGTAGATGGTAGGATGTTGTCATTTACCACAGTTTACCCAACCTCTGTCCTGATGGGGAAGCCTGATTATTTATGTGGCTGGTTTAACTGAGGTTCTAGTCAATGGTCATCTCCCTTCCTTCAAGTTGTCGATGGTAGTGTATTCAGGCATGCCATTGAAGGCCATGGGTAGTGAGTTAAGACAACATTTTGTTGGAGAACATCATCGCCTGGCACTTCTGTAGCATTAATGTAACTCACTGTGTTTTAAAAGGAATGAGTGTAATGAGTGCAGAGGGGATTTACCAGGATGTTGCCTGGATTGGAGACCATGTCTTATGAGGATAGGTTGAGTGAGCTAGGGCTTTTCTCTTTGGAGAGAAGGAGGATGAGAGGGGATTTGATAGAGATGTACAAGATGATAAGAGGCATAGATTGAGTGGACAGTCAGAGACTTTTTCCCAGGGCAACAATGGCTAACACGAGGGGACATAATTTCAAGGTGATTGGAGGAAGGTATAAGGGGGATGTCAGGGGTGAGTTTTTTTACACAGAGTGGTGGGTGCATGGAATGCACTGCCTGCAGAGGTTGTGGGGGCAGATACATTAGGGATATTTAAGACACTCTAAGGTAGACATATGAATGATAGAGAAATGGGGGGCGATGTGGGAGGGAAGGGTTAGATTGATCTTAGAGCAGGATAAAATGTAGGCACAACATTGTGGGCCGAAGGGCCTGTACTGTGCTGTAGTGTTCTATGTGCTATGTTCTATGAACATTAAGATCTCAGGTAGGCATTGGTAGAGCTTCCTTCAGTTGGAGACTCTAGAAATGGGAAGAATGCTTTCAGGATAAGTGATCAGTCAGTTAACAAGGAGGTGAGGATCCCAATGCAGAGGCTTGAATTTTTGGAATTCTCCACACCCTGGAGCTCTGGATGCTTGGTTGCCAAGAACTTTCAAGGGGGAGAAGGCTGAAATAGATTGATGTTCAGACATTAAAAGTAAGTGGAGATTAGGCAGGAAAGTTAACAAGTTACAGGGTCAGCCGTGATCTTATTCAATAGCAGAGCATGCTTGAGGGGCCCTGTGTCCTTGTCCTGCCTGTAGGTGTACCAGAGCAGTGCAAGGTGAAGAGGGAAAGTGAATGGTGAAGGAGTGGTGAGAACTGAGGGAAGGGAGGGAGAAGGGAAAGGGAGAGTGAACGAGAACAGGGAGGAAGGTGAAGGAGGGGATTGGGCAGTGAATGGTGAATCAGGATGAGAACTCAAGTGAGTGGAAGGTGGGGTAAAAACGCAGGAAGAAAATTAAGCAGCAAGTGGACAAAGGAGAGATGAAGTCGAAAATGAAGGAGATGACAGAAGCTGGGGAACTGCCTGGACTGGAGCAGCGCAGCTATAAAGGGAGACTAGATTGGCTGGGGCTGATTTCTTTGCAACAGAGGAGGTTGAGGGAAGTTTAGGGCTGAGGTACATAAAATTAGAAGGGCCCAGATGGAGCCAATACAGAGGACCATTTCCTTACCAATGGGATCAAAACCAGGAAGCAGAGATGCAAAGTAACTACAGGGCGGAATGGGAATGGGAATGAGGAGGGGATCATGGTGGGAGTGTGGAACTGATTGACGGAATGGCTGAAAGAGCCGGAAACTGCCCTTGCTTTTAAACAGGGCCTGAGCCGGGAGTGGCAGGGCTATAGACCCTGTGCTGGAAGGTGGGATTAGGCTGGGGAACTGTTTTACAATGGGTACAGATACCGTGGCCTGAATGACATAAATTTTCTGTATTTTAAAGAATGATAGAGCAGAATGACCAAGAAGGGGAGAATTGGATGCTAGAGCAAGAATGAAGAGTGGGAGAGTGCACAGGACTGGTGGTGATGAGTGGGAGTGTTGGTTCGGTGTTGTTGAAGGGTGGGAGGGAGAAGAGCAGAGCAGGAGCACAAGAAGGAAAGAAAGGAAAGGAGAAGGAAGAAAGTGAGGTGAAACAGGAAAGCCAGCAGGAGATGGAGAGTAGGAACGAGGATGGAAGAAGGACTAAGCAAGAACCAAAGAGTGGCTGAGACGTGCAGGTTGAGAGGTGAAGATGGAGAGCCAAAGGTGAAGGAACGACAGAGGAAGTGAAGGAGGAGGAAGAATTAAAACAGTGGGAGTGGTAGGAAAAAAGTAAACAAAGTAAAGGAGCGGCAAGAGAGGAAGGAGAAACGAGAGTGAGAAGAGGAGCAGAGTGAGAGGTGGAGACACAATAAACTGCCGATGCTGAAATCTGGAGCAACACATAAAACGCTGCAGGAGCTCAGCGGGTCAGGCAGCATCTATGGAGGGAAATGGACAGTCGATGTTTCGGGTTGAGACCCTTCATCCCAGATGTAGGGGCTTGACCCGAAATGTCAACTGTCCATTTCCCTCCATAGATGCTGTGGGTCTTGACCTCCTTGACCACTCCTCTCTCCTGAACTATCACGTCCAAGCCTCCGTTTATTGCTGCTTTCCTGAGGGTCATCTTTTTTTTCGCAGAATGAAAAGCAGTTCTCCCTGTGAACCTCAAGATTGATGGCAGGATACTCAGCCGTGGGTACACACAGACAATCACAAAACTAAAATCACCCTATGTCAGGACATGGCCACTTCACTGTGGGTGTCAGTACATAGCACATTGGAACAGGAACACTGACTAATCTCCCTGTCCTAGCCCAGGGCTCTGAATCTGCTTGGATTACCTATTCAAGATCATTTCATTCTACGCAGGTGAGATTGAAACTCTGAAGTACCAAGGCTTTTGACAGTCAATCAATTATTTTTGGAGGGTTATTGGTGTTTTTTCTTGAACAGTAAGCTGTGCTGTGAAAAATACTTAAGTAATCTGTTTTTGTTTGTTGAAAAATAGGCTCCAATAAACAACAAATTTCATGACATGTAAGTCAGTAATCATAAACCTGATTCTGATTTTGATAACAATCTTCTACAAACTTCTACAGATGTACTGTTAAAAGTACCCTGACTGGTTGCATCATGGTCTGGTATGGCAATTCAAATGTGCAAGAACGTAAGAAGCTGCAGAGAGTAGTGGACTCAGCCTAATATGTCATGGGCACACCCCTTCCCACTATTGGAAGTATCTACATGAGGCGCTGCCTCAAGAAGGCAACATCTGTGGTCAAAGATCCCTACCATTCGGGCCATGCCATCTTCTCACAGCTACCATCGGGCAGGAGGTGCAGAAGCCTGAAGTCCCACACCACCAGGTTCAAGAACAGCTACTTCCCTTCAACCATTTGGTTCTTGAACCAACCAGCACAACCCTAATCACTACCTCAGTATAGCAACACTATGACCAGTTTGATCACCTTGCACGACAATGGACTTTGTTTTTGTTTGTTGTAATTGTGGTTTTTCTTGTAAAAATTGCATATAATTTATGTTTAGTTTGTTTTTCTTGTGAATGTACCTAATGCTACGTGCCTGTGATGCTGCTGCAAGTAAGTTTTTCATTGCACCCGTGCGTACATGTACTTGTGTATGTGACAATAAACTTTTTTTTTACTTTTTCCAATCCTTTTCTTTGTTTGGTTTTGTCAGAAGTTCTTCCATCTGAATGACCAGACAACAGGATCTCCTATCTCAGGGCTCTTGGGTCTGCAGATTGTTGTTAGCCTCACCTCTCCGGAGCAAGGCTTGAACTGACAACCCTGTAGCTCAGGAGTGAGCTCTGAGCCAAAGATGAGAGTTAAAGGTGAGGCGGGTGTTAGCAAAATAATGAGGGAAAGTTAGAGCTCTCCCTGGCTTCCATGCTGGGAGCAGCAAGACCGTAATGCCAGTAAGTAAATGTATGTCAGAAGAAACTAGGAGATAATGTCAAACCTCCAAAGGGAATACAACAAATTACAATGCAAAAAGTTTTGGTGATCAAGTTATTGAATAACGTGTTACTTATTCTAAACCTACAAATAGTTATAATCTCAGAGAAATCGCAGGGTCTTCTTCCTTCCTTATCCGATATTGAGCTTGAGCAGCTGGGAGAAATAATAAACATGAACAAAAACAGAACAGAAACTACTGCAAAAACTTGGCAGCATCTGTGAAAAGAGAAACAGTTAATGTTTCAGCTCTGAGACCCATCATCAGAACTGGCTTTGATTTTCTAAAATTAATAAACATCTTCGTTTATAATTTTAATATCATGTTCCATATTCAGAATAAATCTCAGTTAGATTTATTTTAGCCCATTGTCTGATGTGGGAATAAAGCCAACTGTTCGCAGAGTATCTTTAGATAATATATGCTCTGGTGCAGGATTCAATAAAGTTTTTAATAAACTCGGTTAAATGCAAACACCACCAGCAAGGGGAGCTTGTGCTTTAGGGGAATTGATGAGAGGTAGGTTAGAGAGAGAGAGAGAGAGAGAGAGAGAGACGGGGAGACAGGAAGAGAGAGGGGGCAGGGAGAGAAAAATGGGGGAGGGGGAGAGAGGAGACGAGAGGAGAGGGAGAGATGGAGATGGCTGAGGAAGAGGGAGAGAGATGGAGCATAGGGAGAGGGAGAGAGAAAAGGAAGGGGAGGGGCAGAGAGAGAGGGGTGGAGAAAGAAGGAAAGAGAGATGGGAGATGGAGGGAGAGGCAGAGAAAGAGAAAGAAAAGGGGGAGGGAGAGAAAGGGGTGGAGACAGAGGGAGAGAAAGATGGAGAGAGGGGAGAGAGGAAGAGGGAGAGAAAATTAGTTGTACGACTAAATTCCCATCGGTCAGGTCATAAGCAATGATGAATCAACTCCACTTGTCAGTTCCTAACCAAGTTGTCCACATAAAGATTCTTTTCAGTGACAAGTTTTTCAATATTTTCATAGCAACTCTGCCTATCTGCAAATTCTCCCACTGAGTCTTAGACTTTCAGCGGATACTGTCTGCTCCCTCGGCCTCACTGTTTTTAGTTGGCCTTTCTAACACCTTGTTGGTCAATGTGACAGTGGGACTGGATCAGAATGTTTGCTGTGAGCTGTCATGGGCTCTCACATTAAGGACAGAGTAATGATCAGGATCTTTCAGTCAGCACTGACTGCCTCTCTGTCCTTGGTACACTTGTCTCTGTACTTGGCTCTCACTGGGGTGGGGTCTTGGGTGTTGGGGCCATTGAAGGCTCTGAGAGTGCTGAAGAACCCACACTTGTCATCGAGCCATACAGCACAGAAACAGGCCCTTTGGCCCACCATGTCCATGCCGACCATAAAGGACCCATCTATGCTAATGCCATTTGCCAGCAATTAGTCTTCTATGTTTTGTCGATTCAAGTGCTCATCCAGGTAATTCTAAAATGTAGCGAGAATCTCTATCTCCTATACTTAAGCAGTGCATACCAGATTCCAATGACCCTATGTGTGAAAAAATTCCTCCTCAAGTCCTCCCTAAACCTCTTACCCATTACCTTAAACCTATGACCTCCAGTTTTAGATACCTTGGTATAAGTGACTATAATAAACCAATTCTATTTCCAAAATTTTCCTATTATCCATCCATTGTAATTTTGTATTCCTCTATCAGGTCTCCCCTCAACCTCCTCTGCTCCAGGGAAAACAAACCCAGCCTATCCAGTCTCTCCTCACAACCAAAATGCTCCATCCCAGGCAATGTCCTGGGGTATCTCCTCTGCAATGCGATCATGTCCTTCCTATAGTGAGGAGACCAGAATTGTACACAGCATCCCAGCTGTGGCCAAATCAATGTTTTATAAAGTTGTACCATAACTTCCGTGCTCTTATATTCTGTGCATTGGCTAATGAAATCAAGTACCTCATATGCCTTCTTCACCACCTTACCGGTCAGTACTGTCAACCTCAGTCATCCTTGGACTCATTCAGCAAGGTCCCTCTGCTCCTTAATACTGCATAAGGCTCTACTATTTATTGTGTATGTCCCAGCTTTATAAGTCCTCCCAAACTGCCTCACCTCATACTTATCAGGATTAAATTTCAGGATCAATTTCATATAGTCATAGAGTAATGGAAACAGGCCCTTCAGCCCAACTGATCCAAAGATGCCCATCTAAAGACCCATTTGCTGTGTTCGGCCTTATCCCTCTGAACTTTTCCTACCCATGTACTTATCCAATGTCTTTTAATTTATTGTGTAGGTAAGACTACACTCCTCGTTATCAACAATGCCACCGTGTTATGACTGTCAGTGAGCTGTTGGACCTCCTGTGCTCTTCCCAACACCCCCCCACCCGCTCCCCGCCACCTCCTCCCTCCCTCCCCCCAAATCATTTCCTTAGATCATGGGTTTTCTGCTGGATCTCAGTCTTCAGGTGTCCCTGGAGCTGTTTTGTTGGTGCAGTTTCCAATCCAGGAACTTTTATTGGCAATTAATTATCTATCTCCTGGATCTCTTGGTCATTCTCATCCAACAAGTCCTGGTTCTTTCTGGTCGAGGAGCCAAGAGTCTCTTCTCAGATGCTAGTTGTGGTGGACATCAGGGCAATGCAGAAGCTGTGGACACTCTGTGGCTCCTGTTGGACATTAGATTATCAGATAATTTTTCCTTCTTTCCCTCCTGATACTTGCATCAACCCTGTCAGCTAACTCTTCTCTGAAATTTGCCCAACGACAGTCCTCATGTTCCAGCACTCAGATCTATGCAGTACTCTTTGGATGACAATGACAACATGCATTGTTATGTTTATTTTAAATTTTTTTAAATTTTATTTACAGCATGGTAACAGGCCCTTCTGGCCACCCATTTTAAACCCAAATTAACCTACCCGTATGTCTTTGCAATGTGGGAGGAAACCGGAGCACCCGGAGGAAACCCACGCAGACATGGGAGAACATACAAACTCCTTACAGACAGCGACGGGAATCGAACCCCGATCGCTGGCGCTGTAATAGCGTCGCGCTAGCCGCTACGTTACCGTGCCGCTCACCATCTTATCTTCCATAACTGCTTAATCTTCCATATGTAGCAGGAGCACATCCGAACTTATACAGGCAAATGAAATATCACTTGCATACCTACAGTTCAAGTTACATGCATGTTCTTTTTTTAAAAAATATGTTTTTCTAATACAGTCTTGGTTTCTTCTTCCCAGGTACATTTCTCTCCCCACTCACTCCCTGTTACATCGGTGAGCTTACAACCAACAACAAGTGCCCACCTTATCTTGACACCAGGGATGGATCCAGGGCAACTGCTCACATCGGCTTGCCCACGCTAAAATGTTCGGATTTGGAATTCCCCCAGAGCAGTCAGGTCGAGTTAGAGGAGGAGGAGAAACAGGAGAGACTGCAGATGTTGGAATCTGGAGCAATACACAAAGCGCTGGAGGAACTCAGAGTCATGCAGCATCTGTGGAGGGAAATGGATGGTCGACGTTTCAGATCAAAAGCCTTCACCTGCACTGAAAGAAAGAGGTGAGATAGCCAGTATTAAGCATTGAGGAGATTGGGTAGAGCAAGAGCTGGCAGGTAATAGGTGGATCCAGATGAGAGGAGGGGCAGTGATAGGCAGATGAGGGAGGGGGCGGAGAGCGGGAATGATGTCAGAAGCTGGGAGGTGATCGGTGGAAGTGGCAAAGGGCTGAAGATGATGGAATCTGATAGGAGAGGAAGGTGGAGCGTGGAATGAAGGGAGGGAGGGTGGGAAGAGGAACCAGTGGGAGGAGTGTGTGAGTGATGGGCAGATGGGGAAGGTGGTGGAGGGGAAAGGGATAGGCTGATGGGAGGGGTAGGTAGATCAGGAGGAGAGAGAAGAGAAGCAAGGGGAGAAAGGGGAGATAGGGGGAGCAGTTACTGGAAGTTTGAGAATTCAATGTTCATGCCCAGGTAGAATATGAGGTGCTGTTCCTCTAATTAGAAGAGGAGGAGTTTTCATGAATTAAACTTTGTCAGGCTCTTGTTGTCTGAGACAGCAGAAGTTATGGTGAACTGCTTTGCTGCACCATTCTTCACTGGAGATGTATTTAATTATAGGGGTGAAAGAGTTGCTTTACTGCAGAATTCTGGCTTCCTTTGTTTTACTGAGAACTGGAGCACAGGACATCCCATCAAACATGGAATGCTGTGGACTGTTTTAACACAATTGACATTTTTTTTACTTTATTTCAGGAACATTAATATTTGCGGTGGAAGCAATGGGTAATGGGTAGGGACATGTTTGGCACAGCTGAATTATGCTGTAGTTTTTCTCCGTTCTATGTTCTAATACAGGTTGCTCTTATCAGTCCAAATGGAAACAATTAAAAGAATCAGAATCAGGTTTATTATTACTGATGTATGACATGGAACTTGTTGTTTTGTGGCAGCAGGACAGTACAAAGCCATGAAAATCTATAAATTACAAAAATAAATAAATAGTGTAAAAAAAAAGGAATAGTGTTCACAGATACCTGGATTGTTTGAGAAATCTGATGGCGGAGGGGAAGAAGCTGTTCCTGGATCATTGAGTTTGGGTCTCCAGGCTCGTGTACCTCCTCCCTGACAGTAGTAATGAGAAGACGGCATGTCCCAGATGGTGAGTGTGAGGGTAAGTAAAAGCACATAAAAGAGGCGGGTTGGGGTGGCATGAGAGGGTGGGCAGAACAAATGAGGTCTTAATTGAGTCAAGCTGAACACTTTGACTTTGGTTTCATGCCAGTGGGGTATAATGTCACAAGGATGCAAGCTCACAAGTCTGAACAAAACTGTTAGTTCATCTATTCCAATTGGTAGTTGGCACACACCCTGTTGTAGGGTGAAATGGTGTCCAGAAAATTAGATTTTGAGGCATGAAAAATAATTGGTGAATCTACTAGTTGAATGGAAAAGGGAGTCATGATCCTGATTTTCATAATTTTTTTGTTTTAATTGTTTTGTGTTACGCCAATGGAGCCATGTTTTTACATTTCTAGTCATGCAGGTTCCCTTGATGGAAATTTACTAGTGTTGGGTCATCAGGATTCAACAGGAGACACAAAAAATAATTCTGCAGATGCTGGAATCTGGAGCAGTACACAAAAAGTGCTGGAGGAACGCAGCAGGTCAGGCTGTACCCATGGAGGGAAATAAGCAGTCGATGTTTCGGGCCGAGACCCTTCATCAGGACTGGAAAGGAAGAGGGCAGAAGCCAGAATAAGAAGGTGGGGGGAGGGGGAGGAGCACATGCAAGCAGGGGACAGGTGAGTTCAGGTGAGAGGCAAGTCCAGGTGAGAAGGGGGAGGTAGGTGGGTGGGGGAGGAGGAGAAGATGTAATAAGCTGGGAGGTGATAAGTAGAAGAAGCAAAGGGCTGAAGAAGAAGGAATCTGGTTGGAGAGGGCCATGGACCACGGAATAAAGGATGGAAGAGGGGAGGAGAGGAGATGGGCAGGTCATCAAGGCAGGGGAAGGGAGCCACAGGAATAAAGGAAGACAAAGGAGTGGTGGGGGGGGGGGGAGGGAGGAAGAAAAAGAAGGAGTGGGGTTACCAGATTAAACAAGGTCAAGTTGTGTGCATCAAGGCCTTGGTGCTGAGGAATTGGTATCTATTAAACTTCAGTGTTCATATGAGGTTTTGAGTTATCATATTCATAAAACAGCAGGGGTTGAGAAAACAGGGCCTGATATGCCCTCTGGGTGACTCTGATTGGAGCGAAGATAGAACTGTTTCAAACTGCCATTTAATTCCACAAGGAGGGATACTGTGTCAAAGAGTGAGAAGTGATCTCACTTAAGTGCACAAAATTATCATCATAGAGTCATACAGCATGGAAACAGGTCCTTCGGCCCAACTGGTCCATGCCAACCAAACTGTCCATCCAAGCTGGCCCCATTTGTCTGCATTTGGCCCACATGCCTCTAAACCTTTCCTATCCATGTACCTGCTCAAGTACCTTTTAACTGTTGTTTATATACCTGCCTCAAAAACTTCCTCTGGCAGCTTACTCCATGTACTGACCACCCTCTGGGAGAAAAGTTGACCCTCAGGTTCTTATTAAATCTTTCCCCTTTCACCTTAAAATTATGCCTTTTTGTCTTTATTCCCCAATCCTAATTCTTCTAGGCATTGACAGGGTAGATGTAGGGATGAAGTTTCTCCTGGATGAGGTGTCTAGAACCAGGGCTCACAGTCTCAAAATGAGGAGTCAGCCATTTAGGATTGATAAAAGGGGAAACGCTTTGCTGTAGAGGGTGGTGAATGTTTGGAGCTCTCCACCAGCTGTGGAGGCTGAGTCACTGAGTATATTCAAGACACAGATTAATATGTTTTTGGACACCAAGGGAATCAGGGGAATTCAGGGTTTGTGTAGGAAAGTGGAGCTAAAATAAAAGTGTGATCTTAATGAATGGCAGAACAGGCAGGATGGGGAGAGGGGTGCTTCAGTTTCTTATGTCCCTGAACAAACACTTTAGCATTGTAAAAGGATTAATGAACTGAACAGCTCAAAGCAAAGCAAGAAGATGAGGTAAACTGCTTGGAACCCTCCTGTCAGCTGGCTTGCCTGTTAGGAACATTCAACTGGTGAGCTGTGCAGGCAACAGAAAGATTTCCTTTTCAGTCCCTGTCCTGGGATGGTAGCTGATGGAAGCCAGAGGGCAATAAGGTAACCTGGAATGGGGATGACACCATTTCCAGCTCACCCTTGACATCCTGTAGACCCTTATGGAGGTGGACATGTGTGAGCACCTTATGGGATGTTTCCTGACACCTTTTTGAGGCTCACAATTAGTGCTGGATATGAGAGCATGCAGAATGTTCATTAAATCTGTGGCACCAATTCATGGGAAGTGGGGTGAAGAGGAAAGAAAGTCGAGAAAATGAGATAGAAGTGGCAATTAAGAAGAGGCAATTTTTCTGAAAGAAATAATAGTCTGTTTTATTCACTTTTATTATACATGCAAGATGAAGTGAAGCATGTGACATAATTTATATTTGATGTACTTTACCTACAAATGGAAGCTATTCTGAAAACAGAAGGCAATCTAAAACTGAATGAACTTCTGACAAGGGAATGTTGTGGTTGATGGAACATTTTCTTAAAACAATCTAAATTATGTTCATTTATTGGTAGTGCATTAATAAATTATTCACAGATGAGATATTTAAAGTGTCTTGATCAGAAAAACACAATTATTTAACTCACCAAAGGGTTTGGACAATGCAACACATTTAGATTGGTATTCAGCCTTCGAGAATTCAACAGTATGTCTTTTCACCCACACAACTTTGCTATGACATTTGCAGAGACTGTTTTGCTTCTCTAACTCATGACATCAAGATCCACTGTTGGGTTCACACCACACCTTGCAATACTCTGTTGTGATTCCATGAACACCAAGCCACTATCTGTAACAAAGCTGTGACCTTTCATAGTACAGCGCAAGAACAGGCCTTTCGGCCCACAATGTTGTGCCAAACTTGTTAAACTAGTAATTAAACCCCAAACCAAACTAATCCCTTGTGTTTATACAATGTCCATATCCCTCCGTTTCCTGCACATTAAGAGCCTCTTAAACATCTCTATCGTATTTGCCTCCACGACCATCCCTGGCAGCACATCCCAGGCACCCACCACTCTCTGTGTAAAAAAACTTACCCCGCACATCTCCTTTGAACTTACCCCCTCTCACCTTAAATGCATGACCTCTAGTATTAGACATTTTGACACTGGGAAAAAAACACCAGATATCTACTCTATCTATGTCTCATAATTTTATCAACTTCGATCAGGTCTCCCTCCCTTCAGCCTCTGAAACTCCGGAGTAAACAGCCCAAGTTTGTCCATCCTCTTGTTATAGCACATGCCCACTAATCCAGGCAGCATCCTGGTAAACTTCTTCTGCACCCTCTGCAAAGCCTCCACATTCTTCCTACAATGGGGCAACCAGAATTGACTGCAATACTCCAGATGTGGCCTAACCGGAGTTTTATAAAGCTGCAACATAACTTTTTGTCTCTTGAAATCAATGCCTAGACAAGTATGCCATACGCCTTTTTTACTACCTAATCAACTTGTGCAGCCACTTTCAGGGAGCTATGAACATAGAACAGTACAGGCCCATCGGCCCATAATGTTGAGCTGACACTTTATCCTGCTCTAAGATCTATCTAACCCTTCCCTCCAACATAGCCCCCTATTTTTCTATCATTCATGTGCCTATCCAAGAGTTTCTTAGATGTCCCCAATGTACCTGCCCCCACAGCCTCTGCAGGCAGTGCGTTCCATGCACCCACCACTCTCTGTGTAAAAAACCTACCCCTGACATCCCCCTTATATCTTCCACCAATCAGCTTAAAATTATGTCCCCTCATGTTAGCCATTGTTGCACTGGGAAAAAGTCTCTGACTGTCCACTCGATCTATGCCTCTTATCATCTTGTACACCTCTATCAAGTCACCTCTCATCCTCCTTCTCTCCAAAGAGAAAAGCCCTAGCTCACTCAGCCTATCCTCATAAGACATGCTCTCCAATCCAGGCAGCATCCTGGTAAATCTCCTCTGCACCCTCTCTGAAGCTTCCACATCCTTCCTATAACGAGGCGGCCAGAACTGAGCACAATACTCCAAGTGTGGTCTAACCAGAGTTCTATAGAGCTGCAACATCACCTTGTGGCTCTTGAACTCAATACCCCGACTAATGAAGGCCAACACTCCATATGCCTTCTTAACAACCCAAGAACTTGGAACCCAAGATCCCTCTATATGTCAATGCTATTAAGGGTCCTCCTATTAATCATATACTGTCCCTTTACATTTGATCTCCAAAAGGGCAACACCTCAAACTTGGCTAAATCAAACTCCATCTACCATTTCTCTACCCATATCTGCAACTAACCTTTATCTTACTGCATCCTTTGGCAATCTTCTACACTATCCACAATGCCACCAATCTTCGTGGATCTTTGTGTCAAGCCAGTTGAGATAGTGGTGCAGTTTTCTGAGTGTTGCTCAGGTTTAACTGTGAAGTAAGGCCACTTCTATTCAGTTCTCATGTGGCTGCAAACTGCAATCCCAAATGACTCAGTCTTGGCACTAACAAGTAGAAATTTGCTCATCTTTATGAGGATAAAGTCAAGTGAAGAGAAAATGTCAATCGTACTGAACTGAGGAATATTTTCCCAAAGTTTTATATGCGTCGATGTATAATATGCACAATAAGCCTACAAGTGTATTGTATTTTGTGGCAGTGTGCACATAAATGTGTGTGTGTGTGTGCGTGCATGCATGTGTGCATGTGTGTGTGTGTGTGTGCATGTGTTTGTGTGTGTGTGCATGCGTGTGTGTGCATGCGTGTGTGTGTGTGCATGCGTTCGAGTCTGTGTGTGTGCGTGCATGCATGGGTTTACATGTGTGTGTGTGCGTGCATGCGTGCGTGTGTGCGTGCGTGCGTGCGTGTGTGTGTGTGTGTGTAATGGCTCTACCCTACTTCGGAAGTTCAGAAATCAATTCTTTGTATCTATTCATATGTGCTGAATTTTTGCTGTTGTTCAGGCTGGCTATATCTGAAGATATAGTTCTCTGTCTGTACTGAAGCTGTTGCTTAGACAGGCTGTTGATAGCAACCAGTGTGCAGACTGTCAACCCTTGGCCTTGACAGTACCGCACACTACTCAACGCTGATTTAGATGTTTCTATTCTTCCTGTGGTTGTATTCTGGCAGTTTCATGACAATATGAGGAGCTGGTAAAATTCTAGCCCCCTCCCCTCCCACAACAACCCAGCAAGAGTTCTCCATTCAGTGCACTGCTTAATAATAATAAGTTGACCCAGTGCCTGCCAGTCATTAATTGCTGTTCCTTTGCTGGTTTTGTGGCAGTAGTTTAGAGTGAGCTTACAGTTTACCTGTGGATGACACCTGTTTGCTGGATCGCTTTGCCAAGTTCCAGGTGGATGTACTTCAGTTGGTCTTGTCACCTGGACACCTGCTTCAGGCTTCCACCACTGATTTATTGACACATCCATCCTCGTCACACACCACCAACTGAAATGTTAACTGACTCTTTGTTAGCTAATTAGATCATCCTTGGTGATCAATAAACCTTTGTTTTTAATCCCTCATCGATATTTTTCTTAATTGATATTTCCCCTGGGTTGTGCACAACAGCATGCAGGAGATTCAGGACAATCCTGCATATCTGGATTTGCCTGGGAGCCATTGGAGCAGCAGGTCCCTCTCAGGAACTGTGAGAGGATTTAAAAAGCTTAATGTGGAGGGCAACTGAAGGGTTAAACAGAGTGTTGAGTGGTCGACTAGAGGGAGTGAGTACTTGAGATAATTGGCAGGGACAAATATAAGGAGGGGTAACTGAAGAGGAGTGGCCAGTGAGGAGTGGCTCAGGGTAGGAGTGGAGCTTTGAGGATTTGACTCGAGAGGCTTTGGTGAGCAGAGGCTGAAGATGAGCTTGCTCCCAGAGAGATAAGGCTGGGTAAGTTCCTTTAATTTATTTAATTAATGTAGGAGTAGGAAATGAAGGCAACAGTTAGGGCAGTCGAGTGCTCCGTATGCAGGATGTGGGAAGTCAGGGACGGTACACTTGTCCCTGATGACTACACCTGTAAAAGGTGCATCCAGCTGCAGCTCCTGACAAACTGAGTTAGGGAACTGGAGCTGGAGCTGGATGAACTTCGGAGCATTCGTGAGGCAGAGGCAGAAATAGACGGGAGTTTCAGGGAGATCGTCACACCAAAAGTCATGAGGCAGGTAGCTGGGTGAATGTCAGGATGTCATCTCAGAATTAAGTTCTCACTTCTGTCTGCTGTAAAGTAACATAGTGCCGCAAGGTCGATTTGATAAAACGCATTTATTAGCAGTGCACCGCTAAGGAGAGGTCTCTTCAGCACTCGTTAAGAGTCACTTCCCAAGGTCTCTCCGTACAAAGGAGCAGACAGAAATTTATACAGATATTGTCACGCACACTTAATGAACGCGACGCCGTGAGTTTTGGTCAAGCCACAGAGATTCCGAGACAGACATCGCACCTATTGTCCAGCATTACTGAGTTATAATCAAAAAATTCAAAGACAGGTATCACCCGTCATTGTTTAGGACAAGCTTTCCACTTGTTGTTTATTGCACCCAGTGCTCCTTTGTCTAGCACAACGGGACTGAAACCAAGGTTCCGGACAAAGTAATTAACACCTTATGCATTGAGTCAGCAGCTTGCGTGCTCTTGCTTGCGAGGTGTTTTTTCTATCAGCTGTAGGTATGGTGACAGTTTTTAACCCTTTACTTCCTCATTCCCTCCTTTTTATCATTACATGATAACCTAGAGTGGCACTGAGAACGGGGCCGAGAGTTTATTAATAAGGACCTTGCAACAAGTATTTAGACAGGCCAGCACCACACAGCATAATATTATAATAACGATTAGCCCCACTGCTCCATGCAGCAGGTATGATGCCCACGATCCTCTTAGTAGCCACCCCAACCAACCCATCCCTCCTGTAAGTCCCTGCCTAAAGCTATCTACTTGCTTCTGAATGTCTTGAATAGCATGGGAAATGTTGTAGGACTCATTTCTCACATTGGTGACACAGTTGTCCCCTACTATGGCACATACTCCTCCTTGCTGAGCCAACTAGTAGTCCACAGCATACTGGGTCTGCTGGGCATAAAGTCGAAGCTCCGCCAGTTCCCAGCACGGCCAGTCCACAAGTAAGGTAGTTCCATATTTTTGTGGCTATAGTTCCTGCCGAACCCCCCAGAGAGAGGGTACTCAGAAACCCATAGCCTAACGACGATAAGGGAGATCCCAACGTAATAGGATCCCTCCAGTCCTCACAGAACTCCTCATTAACTGACCGCACCACAAGTCTTCGTCGGATATGAGCCTTCTGGGGGCAGGGGACCGTGACCGGCCCGGTCGTTCCCATTGCAAACCAGGCTGGCAGAGTGGGGGGTGGTGGTAGTGTAAGTACCATTAAAGAGGAACACATACCCTTCCTTAGCCCGATAACAGGTTACATTACCCGATTGCTGTGGACTGGGCATCTGAGAATACCAAGAGATTCCAACAACATTCCTCCCATGCTGTCTTAGGTAATTATCCCTGGTTAGATATTCTAAAGAGACATTGAACAATTTCACGTGGGTCCCGTTCCCTTCCCCATAAACCCATTGCTCCCCTGTAAGTAACATAACACATCTAGTGGCAGCCCACTCACACCTAAACCATCCCCCTTAATTCCACATTTTCTCTCTGTACAAGTAGTGGTGGAACATGATAACGTATGCTGTACAATCGCTATCCCACAACCCCCTCCTTTACCAGTGAAGCAGCGGGAGAAGGACTGCTGGTTGGTTGTTCTACTAGGACCTGTTACTGTTCTTAGCAAGCATTTACCCGGCAGCAGCCTCCCGTAAATTCTCGTCTGCCCAATACACTTTGTTTTTGGGTGTTCGTACTTTAAGAGGGCCCTGGGGCTCCAGCATGGTGTGGCTACAAAAAGGCCTTCCACTGATTCTGCCAAGGGGTAGCAAACGGTGCGATTCCCATGTAGCTGCATGTGTACTTTGTAAAACAAATTATCCTCTAATGCCCATGCAAGAGTACTAGTAATGGTAAGGAGTCCGAATCTAAGAAATATCATCTTTCTTCCGGCGGCCATCGTTTACAGTCACTCAGATGAATCCAGCGTTCCTGGCCCTGTACTTTCATGGCTGTAGGAGTTTGGGGTAGTATCTGAAAGGGGCTCTTCCACTGAGGTCCAAGCTTAGGGCGCTCCCAATCTCGTATCAGTACCGAATCTCCAATTACCAGGTCAGGCAGTTCTGCATTCTGTCCTTCCAGTGGTTTAAAGGCACTCTCCACCTGCGAATGAAGAAACTTTAGAGAGGACATAAGTTGTCTGAAATACCTTTGTAGTTCATCCTCCATGATATTAAGGTCAACCTGGGTGGGGGGCTGGGTGTCAGCATCCCATGGGGTTCTTCCCGGACGTCCATAGACTATTTTAGCAGCCGACACCCCGGTGCCCAAGTGGGGGGTAATTCTCATGTGGTATAATGCTAAGGGGAGAATCTTCAGCCAATTTAGACCTGTCTCTGATACTAATTTAGTTAGTTTATTCTTCAGGGTGCCGTTAACTCATTCTACTATACCCGCTGTCTGAGGGTAGTAGGTGCAGTGGAACTGCTGTTCGATATGCAGTGCCTCACACAACTCCTTATTTATTTTCCCTATGAAGTGGGGACCATTGTCTGAACTTATCTGTCAGGGTACCCCAAACCTCGGTATAACCTCTGTAAGCAATAACTTCTCCACCGTTGAGGATTTAATATTGGTGGTTGGAAAAGCTTCAATCCATCTACTAAATACATCAACGATAACGAGACAGTACTTATAACAATGTACACGTGGTAATTCAATAAAGTCAAGTTGTATACATTCAAAAGGACCACCCGGCAAGGGGGTTTTGCCTAGGGTGCAACTCACCCCTTTCCCAGCATTGGTTTGTTGGCATATTAAACACGATCGTATTTTGCCTTGTGCTGCTTCCTCCAATCTGGAGTGCCATCAGGTACGTAGTAAAATGTTACTCATTCCTTCCTTGCCAAGGTGGGTGTCAGAATGTAGGCAGTCAATAAGCATTGGTAACAAAGAATCAGGTATTCATACTTGACCGACTGGAGTAATCCAGAGGCCGTGTGGCACAGAGTGCATACACCCGTGCACCTTCCACATTTGTTTTTCTGAGTCAGGGGCGTCCCCCTGTAAGTGCTGCACAGTGACCACGCCTGGGGTGCCCTGCGTTGTTACCTTTGGCTTACAAGCAACTGCCTGTTTTTCCGCAGTCGAAAAGATTTTAGACCCCTGGTGTGCTGCCAATTTAGCCTCTGCGTCTGCCCTGTTATTGCCCTGTGTTACTAGGGAGGCATCTGAAAGGTGAGTCGAGCATTTAATGATGGCCAATTTGTTAGGGAGGAGGATGGCCTGGAGGAGGTTCTTTACATAAGCCGCATTCTGTATGACGCTACCTGTAGAGGTCAAAAATCCCCTGTGCGCCCAGAGTTGGCCAAGATCATTGGTGACTCCAGAAGCATAGCGGGAATCAGTGAAGATGTTAGCTACTTTGTCCTTGGCTAAAATACAAGCTCTGGTCAGGGAAAAGAGTTCTGCTTTTTGGGCAGAGACTGGGGGCTGCAAAGATGCAGACTCCACAACATGGGAGTCGTTTACTATGGCATAGCCGCGAAGGCGGTTTCCCTGTTCGGAAACGGAGGAACTCCCGTCGACGTACAGGTTTAAGTCTGCTGACATACAGGTTTAAGTCTGTCTATCCGAAAGGTACGGATGGGGTGTAGTCAAAAAGTGGTTATGCATTAAACAGTCATGTGGTGGATCTGCAAGATCCTCTGATGGAGCCTCTAGAAAGGTGGCAGGGTTACTGGTGGTGCAGTAGGCAAAAGTGAGGAGTGGGTTATTCAGGAGCGCTACCTCATATCTGTTTAAGCGGGCCTGGGTAAGGTGTTGCATCTGATGAGAGGTTAGGACTGCTATTCCAGTATGGGAGGAATAAACAACTACTGACTGTTGCAGGGTTATATTGGAGGCTGCTGTTACTAGGGAATAGATGGCTGGAAGCATCTGTGAGCATCGCTGGAGCCCCCTGGCAACTGGGTCCAACCGAGTAGAGTAATATGCCACCGGTCTTTTCCTATCCCCATGGGTTTGAGTAAGGACGACTGTAACGCAGTCCTCCAGAACGTTCACAAAAAGCTGAAATGGGCGGTCACATAGAGGGTGTCCCAGGGCCGGGGCGCTGGCAAGAGCCTGTTTGAGCTTATCAAAGGCCTCTTTTTGTTCCTCTGTAAGTTCAAAAGGTCCCACAGACTGGATTGAAGCCAGGGGTGTGAGGTGCTTAGTAAGGAGGCCCACGTTAGGTAGCCATTGCCTACAGAAATTTACTAAACCTAAGAAGGCGCGCATACCCTTTGGGGTAGCGGGCAGTGGGGTAGCAATGATGGGTGCAATACGTTCAGTAGCACTTAAGAGGGTGCCCAGAAATTTCACCTGACACTGGGTTTGTTTTACTTTCTGTGGAGGTATTACATATCCCCAAGAGTGGAGTGTGTTAAGTAGTCTATTGGTGTCTGCGATGTTGGTGGTCTCCGAGGGGTTTGCCAATAAAAGGTCATCGACATACTGGACAACGGTGGATTTGTCAGAAAGTTGCAACCCTCGGAGTTGTTTATGCAAAACTTGGGAGAAAATAGTTGGAGACTGTATAAAACCTTGCGAGAGACGTGTCCAGGTGTATTGCTGACCTTGGAAGGTGAAAGCAAACAGGTTCTGCAAGTCGGGAGATAGAGGAATCGCAAAAAATGCATGCTGGAGGTCCACAATAGTAAAAATACAAGAGTTGGCAGGGATGCTGCTGAGAATGGTGGCTGGGTTCGGGACCACGGAATGTAGTGGCTCCACTATCTCATTGACCTTGCGCAGGTCTTGTACAAGGTGTCATTCCGTCCGTCCGGGTTTGGGGACGGGTAAAATGGGGGTGTTGCAAGGTGACTGGCAAGGAATCAGAATGTTTTGTTTTCAGAATGAATCTATTAAATGGGTTATTCCATCAACTGCCTCTCTCCAAAGGGGGTACTGTGGGACGGAAGGCAGTTGTGTTCCCGGTCTTACACGGATTTGGACTGGGCTCACTGCAGTGAATCCTACCTCAGCTTTCGACGCGGCCCATAAATTGGGGGTTGGCTCGTCCGAAGGGAGTCGGTGAGGCTGATGGTGGCGTAAACAGCCTGTCATCGAGAAAGGGGTGAGGTAATAAGTCAGGGTCCCTTCTGGCAGTATCTGGGGAATCCCGTAAAGGCCTGTGTCTGCCTGTGCCTCAAGCCGGTGGGCTAGGAATCCCAGCTCCTTTGGTTTATGACCCTCATTAACTGACAGGGTAATGTGAGGGGACATCAAGCCTGACTGATTCCACAATTCATTAGGCACTTGAACTAAAAGTGCTGCCCCCTACTTACCCACTACTTCCCCTAAAATAGTGACAGTCACCATGCTACCCAGGAAGGGAGCATACAACCCTTTTAGCTCTCTTGAGACCCCTGTGGGGGTCATAAGCTAGCGACACATGCGGGTCAGGGGTTTTCAAGGGTGGGTCAAAATCTCCGTTTGTAAAGTCCACCGTCCACCACTGGGGAGGCTGGTGAATCCAGGGGGTCCTATGGGGTTTAGGGCCAGTAATGGAAATTCCTTCATCCAGGCATTGTATTTTGAGTTGGAGGGAGCAGAGCAGGTCCCTCCCGGCCAAGTTAACCCCTAGGTCTGGGGTTACTGTGAATTGGATCAGACATTCCCGATCTCCAAATTTCACTTGTAAAGGTTCAGTTAAGGGGTGGGATCTTTCCTGTCCCTCCAGCCCGCTCAATGGAACTGAGGCAGTGGACAGTTTAAAATCACGCTGGGCGATACAAGGAGCTTCGAGGGTCAAGGTATTTGCCCCCGTGTCTATCAACTAAGAAACTGACGATGGGTTCATTCACCGGGTTATCGGTGAGGGTAGGGTACATGGAATGGCTACTCCCCACAGCTAGTCAGGCAGAAAACAGGTTGTTAGTTGAAAAAGGTTGTTGTCTACCGGGGGGTCTAGTCTATCGATGGTGGTAGTGGGGGCAGTCCCGCCGCCAATGGTCAGGTGCCCCACATAGGTAGCATCCTGTCAACCTGACGCTCACCGGTGCAGGTTGTTGGGGTCCCCTGGGTCCTGGATAATTACGAGGGGGTGGTGGTGGCTCACAAGGGGGCCTGTATGCTGGGGTTCTTGCATCGTTGGCATACAATGGATATCCTTTACCAGGTCGGTCAACCCCTCCTGGAACGCAAAACTGCCATTCCATTTGATTTCCCGTACTATCGGAGTAGGGAGGTCGGGGCCGAGGGGGTCTCTGGACCAGTTCCTGTTTTACGCTTGTGGCTTTTGAATCGCGCCCGTTACTCCAGAAGTGGACCAGGGCCCTCCTCATGGCTTGTCGTGTATGGTCAGGCCAGTTCATGTTATTAGTGCGGATAGCTGATGCCACTCCCTCAGGAATACATTGTAATAGGAGGGCGTTAAGCTGCGAGGAGGCATTGCCTCTGTTGTAGGCATCGTCCCCCGCATAGGTATCATAAAGTGAACAGAAACGGTCCCAAAAGTCTGGGTCGTCCTCACCCTGTTTCAGTCGGCATTCTAAAACCTTAGTTATGTCAATAGGCTGTTGGAGGGTTTTGCAAAGGGCAGTTCTAATGCTGGTTACCTGGTCCTGAGGCCGGACAGCCACCTGAAAGGCTGTCCGGTCCGCATAGTTTCCCAGGTGTTCTTTCCACCTTTCTGCCTCATTAGTTGTAAGGACCGTGCAACAAAGACTGAAAAGGTCTTGGGGGAGGGGGGGGGGGGGTGGCCTGGTACATCTGAATTGTTCCACTCACATAATCTATGAAACCTTCCGGGTTGGTTTTACAGTTGGACACCTGACTCATGATTAGGTACATCTCCTGAGGCTTCCAAGAGGTGTAGATTTGGATCGTAAGATTAGCGCTCGCTTGGGTTGGATCGGGATTGGGAATACTCCTGTTGGGGAATTGTTTTTTAACCTTGGCTCTCTTTACCTTATTCAACATAGGTGGTGGGCTGGGATCTTTAGGGTCATCATAATCAGGGGTAGTATCGGAGTCATAATCGGTGTCTGTCTGAGAATCTACTAAAGGTCTTTCCCCTACCAAAAAGTTCCGTCGTTTGTCTGTGGCCTTAGAGCCGTTCATATGCGGGCTTTCTCTCCATCTAAGCTGATTCCTGGTTCAGGACACAATAGGGCCATGGAATTGTCCTTGGGGCGGGACTTGGCTAGCAGTCATTGGTGGTGAGAGTGGAACACTTTGCGGACTAGTGGCATTATATGGGGGCGGCAGTGAAACGGGGTGGTAGATAGAGGCTGTGGGTCGGACCATCCAATCCTCCTCATTTTCATCCGTATCATTACTTTGGAACAACAGGGGCACGCCAGACATGTCGGGAGGTACCTCCACTTTATCCTCATTTCTTTTATTTTTATTCCTACGTTTTTCCTTACTCTCCTGATCTACCCCTCCTCTCTCCCTTCTGTTCCTCTCAACGTCATGGTCTCCACACTGAGACTTCAGGACTTCCCAACTCTTAGGATTTCCCTTTAAGTCACACACACTAATTCCCCTTCTGCGCGCATTATGTTCCCAACTATTCTGTTTAGATTTATTTGTTAGGTCTTTGGCCATTTTTCTCCAAGTAGACATTAATATTTTCCATTTTTCCCTTGTATTGCGCTCCCAAATCGCCCTTTCTGCTTTTAGGCACTTATCCACATCCCAAGTTCCCCCCAATGGCCATATTTCATTTCCCAATTTTTTATTGATGCATGCCAATAATTTACGGAAGTTACTCTCATTCTTCGGATCGTCTTTACATAACTTAGATAGTTTGGTATTGGACCCAGACTTATCGACAGTTTGTCCTATTTTGTTTTCTTCCCGATCGTACGGTACAAATCGCTGTGATTATCTATAAGATCGGTCTCTTTCCTTCACCCACTTCAGGTTCCTGACCTTTCCGTGGGGGATTTCCCCTCTTAAGAACCGGTCTAAGGCAATGTGGTAGTACCGGAGATAATATCATGGGGGATGAACTACAAAGGTATTTTTTCTATCAGCTATAGGTATGGTGACAGTTTTTAACCCTTTACTTCCTCAAGGAGAGGGAAGGGGTATAGACAGAAGGAGCAGAGCACCCCTCAACAACCCATCAACAATAAGTATACCGTTTTGGATACTGCTGATGGGGAGGACCTACCAGGGACATGTTGTAGTGGTCGCGTCTCTGGCACCGAGACAGGACCCTCAGCTCAGAAAGGAAAGAGGGAAAAGAGGAGAGCAGTAGTGATAAGGGATTCAATAGTTAGGGGGACAGACAGGAGGTTCTGTGGGAGAGATCAAGAATCCCGGATGGTCTGTTGCCTCCCTGGTGCCAGGGTCCGCGATATCTCGGATCGAGTTCTTGATATTCTCAGGAGGGAGAGTGAGCAGCCAGATGTCGTGGTCCATGTAGGGTCCATTGACATGGATAGAAGAGAGGAGGAGGTCTTGCAAGGCGAGTTTAGAGAACTAGGTGCAAAGTTGAAGGACAAGACCTCCAAGGTTGCAATCTCAGGATTGCTACATGTGCCACATGCTAGTGAGGCTAGAAATAGGAGGATCATGCAGCTAAATATGTGGCTAAGGAATTGGTGCAGGAGGGAGGACTTCATGTTTCTGGACAATTGGGCTTTGTTCCAGGGAGGGGCAGGACTGGCAGCTTAATGTTCCGGGGTTCCGTTGTTTCAGAGGGGGAGAGATGAAAGGGGGAGGAGTGGCATTACTAGTCAGGGAAAATATCACAGCTGTGTGTAGACAGAATAGCCCAAAGGGCTCATCTACAGAGGCCAGATGGGTGGAGCTGAGGAACGGGAAAAGTGTGACCACACTAATAGGGTTGTATTATAGAACACACAATAGTCAGAGAGAATTGAAGGAGCAAATCTGTAGTGAGATAGCAAGCCGATGTAAGAAACAGAAAGTTGTAATTGTAGGGGATTTTAACTTTCCACATTTTGACTGGGACTCCCACATTGTGAAAGGGCTGGATGGCTTGGAGTTTGTCAAATGTGTTCAGGTAAGTTTTCTAAATCAATATATAGAGGTATTGACGAGAGAGAATGCAATACTTGATCTCCTATAAGGGAACCAGACAGGTCAGGTGGCAGAAGTATGTGTAGGTGAACATTTTGGATCTAGCGACCATAATGTCATTAGTTTCAAGTTAATTCTGGATAAGGACAGGTCTGGTCCTTGAGTTGAGGTTCTAAGTTGGAGAAAGGCCAACTTTGTGGCAATGAGAAAGGATCTAGGAAGAGTGGATTGAGAAGTTGTTTTCTGGCAAGGATGTGTTCCGTAAGTGGAAGGCCTTCAAAGGCAAAATTTTGAGAGTGCAGAGTTTGCATGTTCCTGCCAGGATTAAAGACAAAGTTAACAAGGGATATTGGCGATCTGGTCAAGAAAAAGAGAGAGGTGTATAGCAGGTATAGGCAACTGGGAACAAATAAGGTACTTGAAGAGTAAAGAAAATGTAAGAAAATACTAGAGAAGGAAATTAGGAAGGCAAAAAGAAGACATGAGGTTGCTTCGGCAGATAATGTGAAGGTAAACCCAAAGGGTTTCTACAAGTATATGAAGAATAAAAGGATAGTAAGGGACAAAATCGGTCCCCTAGAAGGTCAGAGTGGTGGGCTATGTGTGGAGCCTCAGGAGATGGGGAGATCTTAAACAGTTTATTTGCATCAGTATTTACTCAGGAAACTGGCATAGTGGATATGGAAGGAAGGGAAACAAGCAGTAGTGTCATGGAACATATAGAGATTAAAGAGGAGGAGGTACTTGCTGCCTTACAGTGAATAAAGGGAGATAAATCCCCCGGGCCTGACAGGATATTTCCTCTGACCTTGAGAGAGACCAGTGTAGAAATTGCAGGGGCTCTGGCAGATACTTAAAATGTCCTTAGCCACGAGTGTGGTGCCGGAGGACTGGAGGGTAGCTCATGTTGTTTCATTGTTTAAAAAGGGCTCTAGAAGTAAACCAGGTAATTACAGGCCAGTGAGCCTGACATCAGTAGCAGGTAAGCTATTGGAAGGTATTCTGAGGGATCGGATATACAAGTATTTTGGACAGCCACGGGCTGACTAAGGATAGTCAGCATGGCTTTGTGCGTGGTAGATCGTGTTTAACGAATCTTGTAGAGTTTTTCAAGGAGGTTACCAAGAAAGTAGATGAAGGAAAGGCTGTGGATGTTGTCTACATGGACTTCAGTAAAGCCTTTGAGAAGGTCCCACATTGGAGGTTAGTTCAGAAGGTTCAGACACTAGGTATCCATGGAAAGGTTGTAAACTGGATTCGAAATTGGCTGTGTGGGAGAAGGCAGAGAGTGGTAGTGGATGATTGTTTCTCAGACTGGAGGCCTGTGACTAGTGGTGTGCCTCAGGGATCTGTGCTGGGGCCATTGTTGTTTGTTGTCTATATCAATGATCTAGATGATAATGTGGTAAATTGGATCAGCAAGTTTGTTGATGACACTGAGATTGGAGGCGTTGTGGACAGCGAGGAAGGCTTTCAAAGCTTGCAGAGGGATCTGGACCATCTGGAAAAAATGGGCCAGAAAATGGCAGATGGAATTTGATGCAGACAAGTGTGAGGTGTTGCATTTTGGAAGGACAAATCAAGGTAGGACATACACAGAAAATGGTAGGAGACTGAGGAGTGCGGAGGAACAAAGGGATCTGGGAGTTCAGATACATAATTCCCTGAAAGTGGTGTCACAGGTAGACAGGGTTGTAAAGAAAGCTTTTGGCATCCTGGCATTTATAAATCAAAGTACTGAGTCTAGGAGTTGGGATGTTATGGTGAGGTTGTAGAAGACATTGGTGAGGCCAAATTTGGAATATTGTGTGCAGTTCTGGTCACCTAACTATAGGAAGGATATCAGTAAGATTGAAAGAGTGCAGAGGAGATTTACTAGAATGTTGCCGGGTCTCCAGGAGTTGAGTTACGGGGAAAGAGTGAACAGGTTAGGACTTTATTCCTTGGAGGCTAGAATGAGGGGAGATTTGATAGAGGTCCTCAAAATTATGAGGGGTATAGACAGAGTAAATGCCAGTAGACTCTTTCTACCTAGATTAGGAGAGATGAGTACGACAAGACATGGTGTTAAGGTGAAAGGGGAAAGGTTTAGGGGGAACATTAGGGGGAACTTCTTCACTCAGAGAGTGGTGGGAGTGTGGAAGGAGCTGCTGTCTGCTGTGGTAAATGTGGGCTCACTCTTGATTTTTAAGAATAAATTGGATAGATACATGGATGGGAGAGGTCTGGAGGGCTATGGACTGGTTGCAGGTCAATGGGACTAGCAGAATAAAATTTTGGCACAGACTAGAAGGACCAAATGGCCTTCTATGCGTTCTATGGTTCTATGGTCTGGCAACCCTATTGCAGGAATAAGTTGAGGCTCAGTGTGGGTTTTAACTTCCAGCACCTGCAGACAGCTTGTGGCTCCCCTCCCACAGCCCAACCATATTCAAAGTAACTGTTCTGAACCAACACTCCAGTTGTAATTGCAGCAATCTGAGGATTTTTTACATCTGGCCTTTTCCTCTTTCAGACTAAACACTTCCAGTAATGGCAGTATTCCCAGGAGTTTCTTCATAGGATCTGTTACCTCCAATCCCCTCATCAAATTAAACAGCTTTCTTTCCTATCTTTCCTATCTGGTTAATAAATAAAGTTTTTTTTATTTATAACAGATATTTTTGAGTTTTTATCTGGTTTGGTCTCAGCAATGCCTGGAGATTAATTACCAAATTTCTGGGGAACTTCTGTAGATTTCTAATTCTAGTACACAGATGATTGCATCGGAATTTGAGGAGTAGAGCAGGAGAAGACCATTTGGCCCTTCTTCTCTGCTTGCCATTCAATATCATGGTTGATTTTATAATCCACTATCTCAGTGCAACTTTTCCCACATTAACCCTGCATCTCTTGATTCCTTTAACATCCAAGAATATACTGATCTCTGTCTTGTGAACATTGCAAAGATTCACCGTGCTCAGGATTAAGAAATTTCTTCTTATCTCTGTTGTGAATGGACAATCTCTTATGTCTTAGATACCGCAGTCAGGGGAAACCTTAACCATGATTTACTCTTTTTTTTTGCGTTTCAATGAGAGCACCTTTCATTTTACTAAACTTTAGATCTGTAGGTCCAGTTTGCTTAGACTCCTTTTTTCACCAGTATAACCTTCCTTGGGCAGGAGATCAGATCAGTATTCTGGGTGTGGTCTCACCAGGGGCTGATATAATTGTGGTAAGATATCAGTACTTTTGTACTCAAACCCTCTTGCAATAAAGCCAATGTACCATTTGCCTTTCTAATTGCTTGTTTTGCCTGCATTGATTCATGTCCAAGAACACCCAGGTTCCTCTGAACACCAGCGCCTTCCAACCTCTCACTATTTCAGCAATACTCTATGTTTCTGCTTTCCTGTCTATGTATGACCTCACATTTTCCCACCTTATATTCCAGCTGTCATCTTCTTGCCCAGGTAAGGTGGATAAGGGAGAGGCGGTAGATGTTGTGTATTTAGATTTTCAAAAGGCCTTTGATAAGGTGCCTCACAAAAGACTGATTAATAAGATGAAAGGTCATGGAATTACAGGTAGGATAACAGAATGGGTGGAGCATTGGCTGGTTGACAGGAAGCAAAGAGTGGAAATAAAAGGATCTCGTTCTGGTTGGTTACCGGTTACTAGTGGTGTGCCGCAGGGGTCGGTGTTGGGACTGCTCCTTTTTACCTTGTACATTAACGATTTGGATGATGGAATAAATGGTTTTGTGGCTAAATTTGCGGATGACACCAAGATAGGGGGAGGAGTAGGGAGTATTGAAGAGATAGGAAGGTTGCAGAGGGACCTAGACAGTTTAGGAGAATGGGCAAGGAAATGGCAGATGAGATTCAATGTAGGGAAATGTGCAGTTGTACACTTTGGAAGCAGAAATAAGCGGGCAGATTATTATCTAGGAGGAGAGAAAATCCAAAGCACGTAAGTACAAAGGGACTTGGGGGTACTCGTGCAGGATACCTTAAAGGTTAACCACCAGGTCGGATCGGTGGTAAAGAAAGCGAATGCTATGTTGGCATTCATTTCGAGAGGTATAGTGTATAAAAGTAAGGAAGCGTTGATGAGGCTCTACGGGGCACTAGTGAGGCCTCATTTGGAATATTGTGCACCGTTTTGGGCCCCACATCTTAGGAAGGATGTGTTGATGTTGGAGAGGGTTCAGAGGAGATTTACGAGGATGATTCCAGGAATGAAAGGGCTTACGTATGAGGAGCGTTTGTTGGCTCTTGGACTGTACTCGTTGGAGTACAGAAGAATGAGAGGGGACCTCATAGCGACATTTAAAATATTGATAGGAAAGGACAGAGTAAATGTGGCTAGGCTGTTTCCCTTGGTAGGTGAGTCCAGGACCAGAGGGCACAATCTTAGAATTAGAGGGTACAGTTTCAAAACAGAGATGAGGAAAAATTTCTTTAGCCAGAGGGTGGTGAATTTGTGGAACTCCTTGCCACGTACAGCAGTGGAAGCCAGATCAGTGGGGGCGTTCAAGGAGGAGATAGATAGATATCTAAATAGTCAGGATATCAAGGGATATGGGGATAAGGCTGGTAATTGGGATTAGAATAGTTTTTTTTTCTTCTTCTTCCCCCATTCCCCATTTCTCATTTCTATTTCCCCTTCCTTGGAGCAGACTCGATGGGCCGAATGGCCTGCTTCTGCTCCCTTGTCTTGTGATCTTGTGATCCACTTCACCTCTCTATACCCCCTCCCCCCTGCTAATATATCCTCAGTTCTGATGAAGGGTTTTTGATCCAAAACGTTGACTAGTTTCACTTTCCACAGATGCAGCCTGACTGGATGAGTTCTTCCAGCATTTTCTGTTTTTGTTTTGCATCCCTCTGGTCTCTTTGCATCCCCTCCATAACCTGTGTTGCTACCCAGCTTTGTATCATTAGCGAAAACTTAGACCTACTACACTTGGTCATCTCATCCAAATCACAGAGATAGTGAATGCTAATGCTGACACTTCCCACCCCATTGGCAACCCACAAGCCAGCCTCCCCACACTGAAAAGACCCACACGTTCCTACCCTCTGTTTTCATACTGTTAACCATTCCTTAATCCACACTAGGAAATTGCTCCCAATTCATTGTGCTCTCGTTCTGTTTCATACACTTTTGCACCTTATTGGAGGACTTCTGAGAGTCTAAATATGTCACAACCTCTGGTTCCCCATCCCTGGTTTGCTAATTATAACCTCAAAAATCTCTAGCAGATTTGTCAAACATGATTTTCCTTTGATAATTCCATGTTAACTCTGCTTATTATTATATTCCAAATGCCCTGTAACTATTTTCTGAATGATAGCTTCTACAACTGACGTCAGGCTAACAGGTCTGTGGTTCTGTTTTCTCTCTCTCTCCTTTCTTTCTTATGTAGTGGAATTACATTTGCTCTCTTCCAAAATGTGGGAACTGTTCTAGAATCTTGGAAGTTTGGAGGATGACAGCTAGTGTGGCGCAGGAGTATGGCGTCTCATTGCAAACTGCTCTCTGTAGAGCTACTATTTCCCCTTTTACACTCACCAACTTTTATCAATGATACAGAAAGCATCCTATCTGGATGCATCACGGCTTGGTATGGCAACTGTTCTGCCCAAGACGCAAGAAACTGTAGAGAGTTGTGGACACAGCCCAGCAGGTCACGGACGTCAGCCTCCCCTCCTTGGACTCTGTCTTTACCTCTCGCTGCCTTGACGAAGCAGCCAGTATAATGAAAAACCCCACCCACCCGGGTCATTTTCTCTTCTCTCCTCTTCCATCAGGCAGAAGATACAGGAGCACATACCACCAGGCTTAAGGACAGCTTCTGTCCCACAGTGATAAGACCATTGAAAACTTATATGATGAGATGGACTCTGACCTCACGATCTACCTTGTTGTGACCTTGCACCTTATTGCACTGCACTTTCTCTGTAGCTGTGACACTTTACTCTGTAGTGTTATTGTTTTTACCTGTGCTATCTCAATGCACTTTGTACTAACTCAATGTAACTGCACTGTGTAATGAATTGACCTGTACGATCTGTATGCAAGACAAGCTTTTCACTGTACCTCGGGTGGGTGGAATTAAGGAACAAGAAAGGAGCAGTTACTCTACTAGGAGTATTCTATAGGCCCCCCGGTAGCAGTAGAGATATAGAGGAGCAGATTGGCAGGCAGTGTTTGGAGAGAAGCAAAAATAACAGGGTTGTTATAATGGGAGACTTCAACTTCCCAAATATAGACTGGAACCAGCTTAGTGCCAAAGGTTTAGATGGGACGGAATTTGTTAAATGTGTCCAGGAGGGATTCCTGACGCAGTATGTTGACAGGCCGACTAGAGGGAATGCCATGTTAGATCTAGTTTTAGGAAATGAACTGGGACAGGTGAAGGATCTATTGGTGGGTGAGCATTTGGGGGACAGTGATCATTGCTCCATAACCTTTAAAATTGTCATGGACAGGGACAGATGCAGAGAGGACAAGAGGATTTTTAATTGGGGAAGGGCGAACTATGAGGCTATAAGGAGAGAACTTGGGAGTGTAAATTGGGATGTCCTTTTTGAAGGAAAATGTACTATGGAGATGTGGTCGATGTTCAGGGATCTTATGCAGGATGTTAGGGATAAATATGTCCCGGTGAGGCAGAGAAGGAATGGCAGGGTGAAGGAACCGTGGGTGATGAGAGAGGTGGAACGACTTGTTAGGGAGAAGAAGGTAACATACGTGAGGTATAGGCAGCAAGGTTCAGACAGGGCCCATGAGGAATATAGGGTAGCGAGGAAGGAACTTAAGAAAAGGCTGAGGAGAGCTAGAAGGGGACATGAAAAGGCATTGGCTAGTAGGATTAAGGAAAATCCCAAGGCCTTTTTCAAGTACATGAAGGGTAGGAGGATGGCTAGGGTAAAGGTAGGTCCGATTAAGGACAAAGGTGGGAGAATTTGCCTGGAGGCGGCAGAAGTGGGAGGAGTTCTCAATGAGTACTTCTCCGGTATTCACCGAGGAGAGGGGTCTTGATGATGCGGAAGGGAGTGTGGGTAAGGGTAATGTTCTCGAGGTTGTAGATATCAAGAGAGAGGATGTGTTGAAGTTGTTAAATAATATTAAGACAGATAAATCTCCGGGGCCTGACGGGATTTTCCCCAGGCTGCTTCAAGAGGCTAGGGAGGAGATTGTTGAACCGCTGGTAAGGATCTTTGAGTCCTCGTTGTCCACGGGGATGGTGCCGGAGGATTGGAGGGTGGCGAATGTTGTCCCCTTGTTCAAAAAAGGTAATAGGGATAGTCCAGGGAATTATAGACCGGTGAGTCTCACGTCTGTGGTGGGTAAGCTGTTAGAAAGGATTCTAAGGGATAGGATTTATGAACACCTAGAGAATCATGGACTGATTAGGGACAGCCAACATGGCTTTGTGAAGGGAAGATCTTGCCTCACAAGCCTGATAGAGTTCTTTGAGGAGGTGACCAGGAAGATTGATGAGGGCAGTGTGGTGGATGTGGTTTACATGGATTTTAGTAAGGCATTTGATAAGGTTCCTCATGGTAGGCTTCTTCAGAAGGTCAGAGGCCAAGGGATCCAGGGAAGCTTGGCTGTGTGGATTAGGAATTGGCTTGCATGTAGAAAGCAGAGGGTTGTGGTGGAAGGAGTGCCCTCGGATTGGAGGGCAGTGACTAGTGGTGTCCCGCAGGGATCGGTTCTGGGATCTCTACTTTTTGTGATATTTATAGATGACTTAGATGAGGGGGTGGAGGGCTGGGTTAGTAAGTTTGCAGATGACACTAAGATCAGCGGTGTTGTGGATAGTGTGGAGGGCTGTCAGAGCTTACAGAGGGATATTGATAGGATGCAGAGCTGGGCTGACAAGTGGCAGATAGAGTTCATCTGGAGAAGTGTGAGGTGGTAGACTTTGGAAGGACAAACTCCAGGGCAGAGTACTGGGTAAATGGCAAGGTACTTGGCAGTGTGGAGGAACAGAGGGATCTGGGGGTTCATATTCACAGTTCATTGAAAGTTGCCTCACAGGTGGAAAGAGCAGTTAAGAAGGCCAATGGGATGTTGGCTTTCATAAATCGCGGGATTGAGTTTAAGAGCCGCGAGGTGATGATGCAGCTTTACAAAACTCTAGTTTGGCCACACTTAGAGTACTGTGTTTAGTTCTGGTCGCCTCATTATAGGAAGGATGTGGAGGCGTTGGAGAGGGTGCAGAGGAGATTTACCAGGATGCTGCCTGGATTAGAGAGTATTGAATATGAGGAGAGGCTTAAGGTGCTAGGGCTTTATTCACTGGAAAGGAGGAGGATGAGAGGAGACATGATAGAGGTATATAAAATATTGAGAGGAATAGATAGAGTAGACAGTCAGCGCCTCCTTCTCAGGGCACCAATGCTCAAGACGAGAGGGCATGGCTTTAAGGTTATGGGTGGGAGGTTCAGGGGAGATGTCAGGGGGAGGTTTTTAACCCAGAGAGTGGCTGGTGCATGGAATGCACTGCCTGGGGTGGTGGTGGAGGCAGATACATTGGACAGGTTCGAGAGCTTGTTGGATAGGCATATGGAGGAATGTGAGATGGAGGGATATGCGGGAGGAAGGGGTTAGGTAGTGTGAGGGTGGTTTGATGGATGGCACAACGTGGTGGGCCGAAGGGCCTGTTTTGTGCTGTATGGTTCTATGGTTCTATGGTAAGAAACCAATAGCAATACCAATAGTGATCTTCTATCTCTGTCGGCACTCCTTCAAAGCTTTGGGATGGAAGTCATCAGGCTCTGGAGATGTCTTGCCCATTTTATTTGTGTTTTATCATTTACTATGATTATTGCATTGCATTTGTTACATCTTCCTCTAATTTCCAGATATTAAATTACACCCGACCTTGTCACCACTCTTTGGGGATCCATCAACGACTCCCACCATTGTTTTCTGCCCTTTCCTTGACATCTGCTCCACCCAAATTGAATCTACATTGTGACATGTATTATTGGCTTTGCAAGAAATCTGCTGAATGTCAATCTAAATATATCTTTCCTGGTAATTACTGGCTGATGTATTCTGTCAGTAAGATACTTCCACTCCCAGTTTTGCCTGTCATCTTGGCAGATTGTGGATTGTGTCCTATAAATGCAGGATGGCAATTTTTAAACCAGACACATCAAATGATCTTGGAAACTTTTGTTTTTAATCCTTGTATTGCTCTGGTTGATGGCTAGTGAACTTTGGTTGCAATGTGCAAAATGCTGTCATCACAGTGCAGAGAAGGGGCTCTGTATGTGATGATTTGGGAAGTATGCACTTTACAAATAAACGCCCAATCTTGTTACAGAAGGAGACCAGGGACACTTTACTCTTGTGGCCTTTGGCATAGATAAGATTATTTTAACAGTGAATGTTGTGCTTTAGCTGGATTATTATTTAATTATTTCTGGGTAGAAACAATACTTTCTGATCGATGGGTTCCAAAATATCACCTCTACTGTGAAAACACAGTCTAATTTGGAATTGATGTGTGTGGTTCTGGAGAGCAATGGATAGTACCTCAAGGTTTACCAGCTTTATTCAGTGGTTGGTAGTTTGATTCTTCTGCAGTCTAGTTATATACCATCTGACATAGGTTCGGGTAATTTTTTTTTTACACAGAGTGTGGTGGTTGCCTGGAATGCATTGCCAGTGGTGGAAGTGAAGGCAAATACCATGGAGGCGTTCAAGAGGCTCTGAAGATAGGCTCATGAACATGCAGAGATGGAGGGATAGCGACTTTGTGTAGGTAGAAGGGACTAGTTTAGTAGGCTTATAATTACCAGTTTAATTAGTTTGGCACAACATTGTGGGCCGAAGGGCCTGTTACTGTTCTATGTTCTATGTTCCAATGCATGATGCACTATAAGACATTGTTGAACTTCATGCATGCTTATGACTCCACCAGATCAGAAGTGGAACAAAGAGTCAAAGAATCCTTCTCTGTCACAAGAATGAAAAGTTTATACTGATACTGAGCATTGATCTGGGATACCAGTAATACTGATCAGAAGACTGAGTTTGTTAAATGGGATTTATTTACTCATGCTGGAACAGATTGAAGTATTATTGTTAGTCATATTGATCTCATCTCTAAGCAGGAAGATTGAAGTATCTAGCACTATTTCAGAGATGGGAGTATGATCAGTTCAGACCTTTTGAACAATAATCAGACCGAGGTTCAGAAACCCTTTGTGATTTCTCACTTGCATTGGTACACACCATTCCAAGAGGACCAGGGCATTGTCACAGTGCCCAGGGCAACATTCCTCCCTCATACAACATCACAAGAAACACACATTCAGTGAGCAATTCTTACTGGCATTTTTGAAGTTATTTCCATGCTTAATAAGCACAACTTTGATCTCCATGTGATGTCATTGCACTTAGAAGCATGTGAAAAGCTTTGGTGTGGTTTTGAGGGAAGCATAAAGATATTTTATTCATTATAAGATTCAACTAGTATTTAATTTGTATCGATCAATTTTACAGCAACAATGCACTCACTGCACTGTTGGCAGTTTTGAATCAGCTGACGCCTCAGTCTCTTCTATCACTTTTGTAGACAAGCAGATCTTTACGTTGTTCACATTGCTCTTCTTGGTCTTCTTCAACTACCTGTGCAATGTACCCTGTGTGTAGGGTTATGCAAAGTGCTCCTGTTGTTTAAATGTTTGAACCAGCACATTTCCTGCATCTTCTCCATGGATATTGTATGTTCACTGAGATCATGTTCCAAAAGCATTCCTGATTCTACAGTATCTCCTCCAATTCCCGCACATCTCCCCCAACATAACAGGGATGGAGTTCCCCTTGTCTTCACCTACCACCCCACCAGCCTCTGTATCCAACACATCATTCTCCGCAACTTCCGCCATCTCCAACGGGATACCACCACTAGAAACATTTTCCCCTCCCTTTCCACAGAGATCGCTCTCTCCGCGACTCCTTTGTCCGCTCATCTCTCCCCACTGATCCCCCTGCAGGCACTTATCCCTGCAACCGTGTTAAGTGTTACAACTGCCCCTACACCTCCTCCCTCACCGTCATTTAGGGCCCTAAACAGTCGTTCCAGCTGAAGCAGTGTTTCACCTGTGAAACTATTGGTGTCATTTATTACAACCAGTGCAGCCTCCTCTACATCAGTGAGACCCAACGCAGATTGGAGGATCGTTTCATTGAGCACCTTCACTCCGTCTGCCAGAAAAGCCAGAATCTCCCAGTGGCCAGCCATTTTAATTCCATTTCCCATTCCCACACTGAAATGTCTGTCCACAGCCTCCTCTAACTGCCAAGTTGAGGCTAAACACAGACGAGAGGAACAGCACCTCATATTCCGACCTGAAGGCATCAGCATCGATTTCTCTAACTTCCAGTAACCACTCCCCGTTTGATTCCCTCCCCCCTCCTTTGGTTTCCCTTATCCCTCTGGCCCCTTTACCCCCTCCCCTTCCCCTCCATCACCCACACCTTCATCCTTCTGGTTCCCTACCTCCTACCCTTTATTCCATGGTCTATTGTCCTCTCCTATCAGATTCCATCTTGTTCAGCCCTTTTCCTCTTCTACCTATCACCTCCGAGCTTCTCACATCATTCCCACTTCCCCCTCCCGCACCCACCTACCTCCCCCCTTCACCTGGATTCACCTGTCACCCACCAACCTGTGCATCTCCCCCTCGTCCCCACCCTTTTATTCTGGCTTCTGCCCTTTTTCTTTCCAGTCCTGATGAAGGGTCTCAGCCCGAAACATTGACTGTTTATTTCCCTCCATAGACGCTGCCTGACCTGCTGAGTTCCTTCAGCATTTTGTGTGTGTTATTCCAGGTTTCCAGCATTTACAGTCTCTCTTGTGTCTCCTGATTCTATCTATTCTGGATATTCCTGATATTCATCTCAGACCATTCATCTCTGCCCTTTGTAACTTCCTCAACAGTTTTGCTTGTGTTTCAAGACTCAGATCTGTGTATAAAAGCACAGGGATAACCATTAAATACATTTTGATTATAAATCATTTTATCTTTCCTTTAGGGTGGTATCCTAACATTGTGATGAAAAATATAATGAGATGAATTACATCAAATTCCTTACTCAGGAATACCAACAATAAAAATACACACACCACACAGTTGGGGAAAGTGAGCCTTAATCACAAGAGTACCACTCGTTGGGAAGGTCAAATTTCAAATGTTTACATTCATAGAGCAAATGAAAATACTGATATATTTTACCTCTGCAATAACTCACTAAATATACTCCATATACATGCAGAAGACAACATTCTAGCCCTTCACAGAGTCATAAAGTCTTAGAGTCAAACAGTATAGAAACTTCGGCCCTACTGGCTCATGGCGTGCAAGATGCCCCATCCAAGCTAGTCCTATTTGTCAGTGTTTGGCCCATACCCCTCTAAATCTTTCCTATCCATGTACCTGTCTAAGTACCTTTTAAATGTTGTCATTATACCTGCCTCAACCACTTTCTCTGGCAGCTCATTCCACATACATGCCATCCTTTGTGTAAAAGAAGTTTCCCCTCAAGTTCCTATTAAAACTCTTCCCTCTCACCTTGAACCTATGCACTCTAGTTCTCGGTTCCCCAAGCCAGAGTACATTCACCCTATCTATGCCCCTCATGATTTTATACAGCTCTCAGGTGATGTCTCAGTCTCCTACACTCCAAAGAATAAAGTCCTAGCCTGTCAAACCTCTCCTTGTAACTCAGTCCCTCAAGTCCTGGTAACATCCTTGTAAATCTTTTGTGCTTTCTCTTTTCAGTTAATAACATCTTTCTTATAGCAGGGTGACCAATACCAAACACAATACTCCAAGTGTGGCCTCACCAGTATCTTGTACAACTGCACAATGACCTCCCAGCTTTTATACTCAATGCCCTGACTGATGAAGGCCAGCGTGCCAAAAACTTCTTCAGCACCTTGTCTACCTGTGACTCCACTTTCAGTGGACCATGTCCTTGAATTCCAAGGTCCCTCTCTTCTACAACTCTCCCAGGGCCCTGCCGTTCACTGTGAAAGTCTGACCTGGATTTAACTTTCCAAATGCAACACTTAGCACATATCTGAATTAAACTCCATTTGGCATTCCTTGGCCCATTTACTCAGCTGATCAACGTCCCCCTGTAAGTTTTTGATAACCTTCTTCATTGTCCACTATACCACCTATTTTAGTGTCATCTGAAAACTTACGAACCATGCCCTGTACATTCCTATCCAAATCATTGATATAGATGACAAACAGCAATGGGCCCAGCACCAACTCCTGAGGCACACCACTATTCACGGGCCTCCAGTCTGAGAAACAATCTTCCACCATCAAACCATGGTGTATCCAGTTAGTCAGCTCTCCCTGGATTCCTAATGCGATTTAACCTTCCAGAGCAGCCTATCACATGAACCTTATCAAGGGCCATACTGAAGTCCTTGTGAGTCAATTGTGTGTAGATACTTTCTGTTCCAGGGTGAGAAAGCCTTTGTTCAGAGGTCCTGGCACCTCCATGTCGCCGACCTTCCAAGGGTTGTCCCTGAGTTTCTGCAGAGATTAAAAGATCTCTTGTACACTGTTGCATGCAACTACAAACACAGTGGACTAGAAACTCAAACTCAGGTTCTCTGTTGTGTACACTGCTTCCAAAAAATTGGTTTCCGTTGCAGTCCCCAGAAACATCCCACAAGGAGTGGTGTGATAATGATTGGATGACATTAATGCTGGTGTTGACAGAGAAGTATTGACCTGACCATTCGGGGAAGAAACGTCCTGTTCTTCAAACAGGTGTCACCTAAGAAGGAAAATAGAATAATGGCAATTGTAAACGCTGGGAAAATGCAGCAGGTCAGGTCTGTGGAAAGAGAAACATGTTTTCTGTCAGAGAAATTGCCTTTGTTCACCCATTGTCTTTCCCTAGCTTCTTTGCTACCTCGACTAATTTGTTTCTCTCTTTCCTAGTTTTGAGAAGAGTCCTGGACCTGAAACATTAACTGTTTCTCTCTCCACAGACGCTGCCTGACCTGCTGAGTGTTTCCAGCATTTTCGTTTTTTATCTCAGATTTGTAGTATCTGCAGTTCTTTTTTTTGCTTTCAGGACAGAGAGAATCTTCAGAGACACAAAAGACTGCAGGATCTGGAAATCTGGAGCAACATACAAAGTGCTGGAGGAACTCAGCGGGTCAGGCAGAATTTATGGAGGGAAATGGATGGTCGACATTATGGGTCAAGACCCTTCATCTGAACTATTTACATTAATCCCATTTTTTATTCTCTCCACATTCCCATGAACTCTGCCCAGATTCTACCACTTACCTGCACAATAGGGGCAATGTACAGTGGCCAATTGAGCTGCCAACCCGCATATCTTTGGGAAGTGGGAGGATACTGAAATCCTCAGAGGAAACCCATGCGGTCACAGGGGGAAATGTGCAAACTCCACACAGAGAGCACTTCATCAGAGATGAATGTCAGTGCTCAGAGAGCCCAGATGAAGGGTCTTCTGTCCATTTCCCTCCATAGATGCTGCCTGACCTGCTGAGTTCCTCCACCACCTCTGTGTGTTGCTCCAGATAGAATCTTAATTTTGATGTCAGAAGTTAGGACATCACCAGAGTGTAACATTTCTCCAGCTCAGGCATCAAAGCTGTGGTCTGAGAAATGTGGTCAACCTCCAGAGGGCAATTGGCATCCTCATCCATCAGACCTGGGCAAAGGAGGCACAGCAGGGGTGGAAACACAACTGGAGTTCTGTCCGAGTATCAGCGACAGATCGCTGGTCTTGCTGCAGGAGGGATATGCTCGCTCTGGTCCTCAGTGCTTGCCTGCACTCTCTGCCGGCCTCCTATAGGGAATGTTTCCTGCCTTTTGAAAAGACACTAGCATGCCAGAATGTATCACTTGCCTTGGGGAGTATTGCAAGAGCCAAAACTATTAAAAAATTGTAACTGATCAAACAGCGTTACGCTGATCAAGAGCTGCAAGGGAGTCCACTGGGACATTTGTCTCTCTGTATGTTTAAAAGTTGAATATATTTGTTTGGCATAAATGTAACAATGTGCAAACTAAGGTTCCAACACTATTAAAGAAATGAATTTCAATACTCACACAATGGAAATTCTGTTTGTCAAATGCATGGTACTTAAGATTGTTACTGTATTCTGGATCATGTACAATAAAAGGATTACCACTATTTTCAAAATGAAATGTGCAGTTACGACGTCTCAGATGTGTGCCAGATTCTTTCACGGCCTCTGTTCTTCCAATTAGCCCAGTCTGTCTTATCCAGCACTTGCTCCTAGTGATTTTCCGCTGCTGTTTTCAACCTTGGTTGTGTTTGTCACTGAGATTTTCCAGTGGGGAAAGTGGGGCTTTAGTTGGAAGACCGCTGTCTGTACCCAGCATCTATTGAAGAAACTGCCTGGCGAACCGACAGGGTTTGGGTGCCCAAGGAGTGCTGATGTTGAGTTTCATCACACGAGAAATCTTTTCATGAACAGGTACAGTAGTGTAGCGGTTAGCGTAATGTTATTACAGCATCAGCAACCTGAGTTCAATTCCAACCACTGTCTGTAAGGAGTTTGTACGTTCTCCCTGTGTCTACATGGGTTTCCTCTGGGTGCTCTGGTTTCCTCCCACATTCCAAAGGCGTACGGGTTAGGAAGTTGTGGGCATGCTATGTTGGCACCGGAAGCGTGGCGACACTTGCGGGCTGCCCCTATAACACTCTACACAAAAGATGCATTTCACTGTGTGTTTCAGTGTACATGTGACAAATAAAGGTGTCTTACCTACAAAGAATTTGTTCCTAATTTATCACCAAATTGGCAGGTATGGCAAACAGTTAAGAAGGCATAAATGCGTGAATAGGAAGAAGTCATTCAGTCCCTCAAGCCTGTTACACTTAGTGTACCCAGTGTACGGAGCATCAACGAGTGAGTGAGCGATCTGATTGGAGGAAAGACCTACCTGCCCTACATAAGAGAGGCAGAGTCTAGCAGAGCGGTAGTTGGGGAGCAGTCATTGTCGGAGTGGTCTGAATCAAAGTGGTAAGGCTTTGGCTCAACAGTCTTCGGTGAAAACAGGTAAGAGGCGAGATTTATAGAGAGGGGGTAAGTTACTAGTTTGTTTATTTTGGTAACGTTAGACAGTACCATAAGCAGTATGCATCTGGGATTAGTTTTATGTTTGGAGTGCCAGACGTGGGAACTCTGGGAGACTACCAGCCTCCCGGAGGACTACATCTGTGCAAAGTGCATTGAGACGCAGCTCCTCAGGGATCATGTTAGGGATCTGGAGCTGCAGCTCGATGACCTTCGGTTGATTAGAGAGAGTGAGGAGGAGATAGACAGAAACTATAAAGAATTTGCAGAGAGTTCCTCTGTGGCGGTCCCCCTCAAAAATCAGTATATCATTTTAGATACTGTTAGAGTGGATGACCTGACAGAGGAAGACAACAGCGAATGGGACTTTGGCACCGTGCCTGGTGCAGTGGTCCAGCGGGCAAGGAGAAATGCAGTGGTTATTGGGGATTCTATAGTGAGAGGAACAGACAGGAGATTCTGCAAACCCGACAAGGATACCCGGATGGTGTGTTGCCTCCCTGGTGTCAGGGTACGGGATATCTCGGACCGGGTCCAGAATATTCTGAGAGGAGAGGGTGATCAGCCAGAAGTCTTGGTACATGTAGGTACCAATGACATAGGTAGAAAAAGAGAGGAGGTCCTGAAGGAGCTAGGAAGAAGGTTAAGAAGCAGGACCTCCAGGGTAGTAATCTCGGGATTACTACCTGTGTCACGTACTAATGAAGGTAAGAATAGCAGGATCAGGCAGATGAATGCATGACTGAGTAACTGGTGCAGGGGGCAGGGCTTCAAATCCTTGGATCATTGAGACCGTTTTTGGGGGAGGTATGACCTATTCAAAAAGGATAAGTTACACCTGAACTCCAAGGGGACCAATATCCTGGCAGGAATGTTTAATATTATTGTCCTTTTACCCTTGCCATTTCTTAACTCCATCCATAAGGATTCCACTTCTTCTGACCCTTCTTTCTATTGATTTGATATCATTGCTAACCATCAGGGCCAGACCATCCCCTCTGCCTACCCACCTATCTTTCCTATGCACTGTGTACCCTTGGACATTCAGTTCCCAATCACATCCTAAAGAATGTTAGGGAGGGTTTAAACTAATTTGGCAGCGGGATGGAAACCGGGATGTTAGGATAGAGGAAGAGGTATATAGAAACAAGTCCAAGACAGTGTGCAGCAAAGATAGTAAGAGGGACAGGCAGGTGAAAAGACAGGATAATTTGCTGAACAATAGAAATACAGCAAAATTGGTAGCAGATACTGGTCTAAATGTACTGTATTTAAATGCACGTAGCATTAGAAATAATGTGGATGACCTAGTGGTACAGCTACAGATTAAAAAATATGACATTGTGGCAATCACCGAGTCTTGGTACATGTAGGTACCAATGACATAGGTAGAAAAAGAGGAGGTCCTGAAGGAAGATTACAAGGAGCTAGGAAGAAGGTTGGGAAGCAGGACCTCCAGGGTAGTAATCTCAGGATTACTACCCGTGCCACGTGCTAATGAAGGTAAGAATAGCAGGATTAGGCAGATGAATGCGTGGCTGAGTAACTGGTGCAGGGGATGGATGTGATTGGGAACTGAATGTCCAAGGGTACACAGTGCATAGGAAAGATAGGTGGGTAGGCAGAAGGGGTGGTGTGGCCCTGATGGTTAGCAATGATATAAAATCAATAGAAAGAAGGGACATAGAGTCAGAAGAAGTGGAATCCTTATGGGTGGAGTTAAGAAATGGCAAGGGTAAAAGGACAATAATAGCAGTTATATATAGGCCCCTAACAGCAGCCAGGATGTGGACTATGAGTTACAGTTGGAAATAGAAAAAGTGTGTCAAAGAGACAATGTCAAGATAATTATGGGGGATTTTAACATGAAGGTGGATTGGGAAAGCCAGGAAGGTAGTGGATCTCAGGAGAGAGTTTGTGGAATGACTACAGGATGGCTTTTTGGAGCAACTTGTTAACAGAAGATTTAAATGGAGTTAAAAGTTGCAAACTCAAATAATAAAGGTGATATCTTCCCACACCTATAAATGCAGGTCTGTTTTGGATTGGGTGCTGTGGAATGAACCGGAGGTGATTAGGGAACTAAAGGTAAGGGAACCATTAGGAAGTAGCGATCACAATATGGTTGAGTTCTGCTTCAAATGTGAAAAGGAGAAGCTGATATCACATGTGTCAATATTTCAGTGGAACAAAGCAAATTACAGTGGCATGAGAGAGGAACAGGGCCAAATTGATTGGAAAAGTAAGCTAGTTGGAGGGATGGCAGTGCAGAAATGGATGGAATTTCTACAAGAAATAAGGAAAGTGCAGGATAGACACATTTAAAGAAAAAAGAAAGTTATAAATGGAAAAATGGCACAAATGTGGAGAACGAGAGAGGTTGGCTAAAATAAAAGCAAAAGGGAGGGCATACAAGGAAGCAAAAATTAGTGGGAAAACAGAAGACTGGGAAACTTCTAAAAACTTACAGAAAGAAACTAAGAAGGTCATTAGGAAAGAAAATATGAATTATGAAAGGAAGTCAGCAGATAACATTCAAAAGGATGCTAAGAGTTTTTTTAAATATATGTAGAGCAAAAGAGAGACACAGGTTGATATAGGACCAATTGAAAACGGTGCAGGAGAGATTATAATGGATAACAGAGAGATGATAGAAGAACTAAATGAGTATTTTGCATCGGTCTTCACTGTGGAGGACATCAGCAATATGTCTCAGGGGAATAGAAATGAGTTCAGTCAAGATTACTAGAGAGAAAGTGCTCGGGAAGCTAAATGGACTAAAGACAGATTAGTCTCCTGGACCAGATGAAGTGCACCCTCGGGTTCTGAAGGAGGTGGCTTTAGAGACTGTGGAGGCATTGGTGATAATTTTCTAGGTATCAATAGACTCTGGCATGGTTCCAGAGGACTGGAGTGTCACAAATATAGTTCTGCTGTTTAAGAAAGGTGGGAGGCAGCATAAAGGAAATTACAGGTCTATTAGTCTGACATCGGTGGTTGGAAAGTTATTGGAATCGATCCTCAAGGATGAGGTTATGGAATACCTAGAGGTACAAGGCAAGATAGGTCCAAGCCAGCATGGTTTCATGAAGGGAAGATCCTGCCTGACCAAACTATTGGAGTTTTTTGAGGAAATCTCAGGTAGGGTGGATAAGGGAGAGGCCGTGGATGTTGTGTATTTAGTCTTTCAAAAGGCCTTCGACAGGATGCTGCACAAGAGGCTGATTAATAAGATGAGAGGTCATGGAATTACAGGTAGGATATTAGAATGGGTGGAGCATTGGCTGCTAGGCAGAAAGCAAAAGGTGGGAATAAAGGGATCCTCTTCTGGTTGGCTGCCGGTTACCAGTGGTGTTCCACAGGGGTCGGTGTTGGGGCCGCTTCTTTTTACCTTGTACATCAATGATTTAGATTATGGAGTAAGTGGTTTTGTGGCTAAGTTTGCAGACGACACCAAGATAGGTGGAGGAGTAGGGAGTATTGAAGAAACAGGAAGGTTGCAGAGATACTTAGATAGTTTAGGAGTGTGGGCAAAGAAATGGCAGAAGAGATTCAATGTTGAGAAATGTGCGGTTGTACACTTTGGAAGAATAAATAAACGGACAGATTATTATCTAGAGGGGGAGAAAGTTCAAAGTATAGAAGTGCAAAGGGACTTGGGGGTACTCGTGCTGGATAGCCTAAAGTTGAACCACCAGGTCGGATCGGTGGTAAAAAAAGGTGAATTCTGTGTTGGCATTCATTTCAAGAGGTATAACGTATAAAAGTAAGGAGGTGAGGATGAGGATCTATGGGGCACTGGTGAGACCTCATTTAGAATACTGTGTGCAGTTTTGGGCCCCATATCTTAGGAAGGACGTGCTGATGTTGGATAGGGTTCAGAGGAGATTTACGAGGATAATTCCCGGAATGAAAGGGCTTACATACGATAAGCGTTTTTCGGCTCTTGGACTGTACTCACTGGAGTACAGAAGAATGAGAGGGGATCTCATAGAAACATTTCGAATGCGGAAAGGACTAGACAGAGTAGATGTGGTTAAGCTGTTTTCCTTGGCGGGTGAGTCCAGGACTAGAGGGCACAGTCTTAGAATTAGAGGATACCTGTTCAGAACAGAAATGAGGAGAAATTTCTTTAGCCAGAGGGTAGTGAATTTATGGAATTCGTTGCCACATACAGCTGTGGAGGCCCGATCATTGGGGGTGTTTAAGGAGGAGATTGATAGGTATCAAATTAGTCAAGGTATCAAGGGATATAGGGAAAAGGCAGGAAATTGGGTCTAGTTTAGGTCATGGTGAGGTAGTGGTGCAGATTCGATGGGCCAAATAGTTTACTCTTGCTCCTTTGTCTTGTGATCTTGTCAATTCGATAATGGCAGGCATGGTGGTGTAGCGGTTAGCGTAACGCAATTACAGCACCAGCGACCCACGTTCAATTCCGGCCGCTATCTGTGAGGAGTTTGTATGTTCTCCCTGTGACTGCATGGGTTTCCTCCAGGTGCTCCGGTTTCCTCCCATATTCCAAAGACTTACGGGTTCGGAAGTTGTGGGCATGCTATGTTGGCGCCAGAAGCGTGGCGACACTTGTGGGCTGCCCCCAGAACACTCTACGCAAAAGATGTGTGTTTTGATGTACATGTGACTAATAAAGAAATCTTATCTTATCTTTAGACAGGCACTTAACAATGCTGCTCAGCACTTAGTGAATTATTATTGTCTCCAAGTAGTATGCATGGTGCAAAAACAAACCATCTGCCCCACCACTTGTCAAAGCCTTCCACACTACTTTATCTGAACCTATTGACATGTCCTGCTGTTTCTTTCTCCCTCATGTTTATCTATTTTCCACTGAATATATTTACATTATTTACCTCAGTTATTTCATGCTTCACATTCCAAACAGTCTTTCTGTAAAGATGTTTCTTCTCAATTTTCTGTCGGATTTATTAGTGGCAATCAGTGAACCATGTGTGCAACTGAGCCATTATATAATAAACTACAGCCAGACATGATCTATGGATGTGAGAATTTCATCTGATTAGTAAAAAACAGGTCCCAAGATGGGTTCAAATGTGAAAATCCACCAAATAACTCCAAATGACTGCATTACATAATAGGCTCAGTAAATCAATTATTAATATTTCAGGAATGATTTGCTTATAAATATGATAATGAGCCAGAAAATAAATCTTTGCTCAGACTAATGCCAGAATGTTACTGAATCCAGAATATAGGAAGGCTGCTTCAGGGAGCATTTTATTAGGAATATGCAGCTGGAAAAGTCACATCCTGAAGCGGAGATGATTTAGGATGAAATCAGGCAATTCATTAATGGTACAACATTTAAGAACATGAGAAAATAAGAGTAGAAGTCACCTGGACCTTCAAGCCTGCCCCACTATTCACTATGATCATGGCTGATCTGTCCCAGTTTTCCATGGCTCTCAAATTCCCTGTTCTTTCAAAAATGCATCTTCTGGGACATAAGAATTGATTGGGACATTGAGGGAGACTTAATTTTGGATGAAGCAAGTGATAAGATCGAGAGCAGCACACAAAACTGGAGGAACTCAACGGCTCAGGCAGCATCTGTGGAGGGAAATGGACAGTTGACATTTCGGATTGAGACCCTTCATTCAAGTATAAAGGTGGAGGGAAGGGGGGGTGCAAGGGATGGCAGGTGATAGGTGGATCTCGGTGAGGAGAGGATGATAGGGAGGTGGGGAAGGGAAGAGTGGAAATAGCAACAGAAGCTGGGAGGTGACAGACGGAGGCAACAAAGGGCTGAAGATGATGGAATCTGACAGAGGGTAGGGCCTGGAATCAAAGGATGGAGTTGGGAAGGCAGATGGGAACAGTGGGGGACAGGGAGAGGACCTAGTGGGAGGAGTGTGTGGCTGATGGGCAAATGGGGAGGGTGGAGGAGGGGAAAGAAACAGGGTGATGGGGGCTAAGTGAGTGTAGGAGGAACTGGGTAGATCAGGAGGAGAGGGAAAAGGGACAGAGGGGTGTAGTTTACCAGAAGTTGGAGAATTCAATGTTCATGCCATCGAGTTGTAGACTACCCAGGGGGTGCTATTCCTGTAATTGGCATCTAATCTCACTCTGGCAGTAGAGCAGGCCAACTGAATATTGAGACTTCTAATTGAATAACATTAATTGGATTTGTGTAGCATCTTTAACGTAGTAACATCCTCAAACATTCTCAATCATTCTACCTGGGCAATGTCATAGAGTCATTGAGAGATCCAGCATAGAAACAGTGCTTTTGTACTGACCATCAACCACACATTTACACTAATCCTACATTAATTCCATTGTTTGTTCTCTTCACGTTCCCATCAGCTCCTCCCAGATTCCACCACTCACCTACACACTGGGGGGCAATTTACAGCGGCCAATCAACCTACCAACCTGGGAAGTGGGAGGAAACTAAAGTACTTGGAGGAAACCCATGCAGTCACAGGGAGAACGTGCAAACTCCACACAAACAGCACCTGATTTCAGGATCGAACCTGGGTCTCTAGCTCCATGAGGCAGCCACTCTACTCGTTGTATCACTGTGCCATGCCCAACTGTGGAGCAGAGTCCATGTTAATATCTTAACATCCTAAAAATACAAAGTCCCAACAAAACAAAATGCCAACGAAATCAAGACCTCTTTAAATCTTTATAAATTTCCTGATGATGAAGGATCCTCAAACTGAAGAGTTAAAGTTTCTGTTCAATTATCCTTCATCATAGCTGCGGAAGGGAGAAGACTATAAAACCTTGCTCACATTCTGACTGGCAAGAGATGAGAGGAGATTCAGTGTAGTGAGTGGGATACTGGATGAATGTATTGTGTCCAGCAAAGGTACCCAGAAACTTTGACTGAATTCTGCTCTAGGAGTTTGAAACCCAACTCTGAATCTCTTCAGTATGGCATTCCAAAAAGAGATGACTTTACATCCAAAGAGGTAAAATTACTTTTTAAGCTGATACTTACTTAACCGCAAAGAAGTGCAAATATTCTGCTGATACTCTGCAAATGGGACTAGCTTAGATGGGAATCCTGGTCAGCATGGAACAGTTGGGCCTGTTTCCATGCTATATGACACAATGACTCTGTAACTAATTATGTTTTAAAAACATGTTTATCTGTTTTCATCTCTTCCCAGTTGGAGTTTGAGCAAGGATAATCTGTTGACATTGCTGCTCTGCGTGGTTTGACGATCAACTTTTCTGCAATATTTTTAACTCAAAATATTATTTATCACACACATTTTTCAGTTGACTTATTGAAACTGGCACAGTGGCAGAACAGTTGGTGCTGCCGCCTCACAGCTCCAGAGACCTGAGTTTAATCCTGACCTCGGGTGCTGTCTGTGTGGAGTTTACATGTTCTTCCTGTGCCCACGTAGGTTTCCATCAGGTGCTCTGGCCTCCTCACAACATCCTCAAGATGCACAGGTTGATAGGTTAATTGGCCATTGTAAACTGCCCCAGAGGGCACAGAAGAATCGGGGTTGAGTTGATGGGCATATCAGAAAGAATAGCTTGTAGGGAAATAGGAGGAATTGATGCCTTTCCAAGCATCCCCTTTCCACACCTTCTCCAAGTCAACTCACTTATCAATTATGTACAAGTTTTGTTTCTTATCCAAACCTAGATCTGATCTCACAGCCAAGATCACCTTTTCAGTGTTCCTCCCTCAAGCACTCTGAGCTGAAGACCGCTGAGTTCAGTTTCCACAATGATTTTTATTGTCAGATACACAAGCTTCAGTCTACATTAACTCTACCTTGTTCATTACCTCCCATGCCTGACACTTGCTCATTTAACAACTCTTAATTCACCATCTGGTGTTGGTCACCCATCCCACAATGACCAAGTTCCCTTAATTCTTTTGCAGACTTTCCTATGGGCTCACATGTAACCAAGAAACATGAAAACATTGATTTTAGGGCCAGATTCAATCATGCATGACCAGCTTCTGCCTGAACTGAGAGCTAAGGGAACAAACAATGACTTGGTCTAGTTAGTACTTTAAAGACAGTAAAATATATCAGGACACTGCCTAATGGCAGTCTAAGCTTGCAATTCAGTTTCAAATTTTGTTCCATACCATTCCTGTGAAGCTCTCTGTGACATTTTAGCAGGGTGAAGGTTTGTTTGTACCTAATAATTGAGTGTAAATCATATTAACTTATATCTCTGTCTCTGCAGACACCTGCAGCCCTACATGCCAACCTTGCTGATTAAACCACTGTTAATGTCCCTTTACACCATAAAGTGGTGGCATGATCCCTGTTACTTATCTCAAAGCATCCTAGCTGGATGCATCACAGCTTGGCATGCCAACTGCTCTGCCCAAGACTGCAATAAACTGCAGAGAATTGTGGACACAGCTCAGCACATCATGAAAACCAACCTCTCCTCCATGGACTCTGTCTAATACTTCTCACCACGTCGGAAAAGCAGCCAACATAATCAAAAACTGCTCACATCCCTGACATATCCTCTCCTCTCCCCTCCCATCGAGCAGAAGATGCAAAAACCTGAAAGCACATATCACTAGTCTCAAGAACAGCTTCCATTCTGCTGTTATAAGACTTGAATGGACCTCTTGTATGATAAAATGGACTCTTGACCTCACAATCTACCTTGCACCCTGTTGTCTGCCTGCACTGCACTTTCCCTGTAACTGTAACACTATATTCTGCACTCTGCTAGTGCTCTTCCCTTGTGCTACCTCAGTGCACTGTTATGATAAAATGGTCTGAATGGATGGCATGCAAAACAAAGTTTTTCACTGTACCTCAGTACATGTGACAATAATAAACCAATAACCAATTACCAATTTAAATTCCTACTCAATTTTTCTCAGGGATGGTCTCCCTGGATGAAAATCCCTTGGAATGTTCTTGAGATATACTGTAAATGTTATGAAATTGACAGTGGCTGTAATGACATTTTGACAATCTACAGATAATGTCACAGAGGGATGTACTCTGTTATAATGTTGATCTAAGGTTCCAGTTTTAAAGCATGTTAGGTTTGTCTTCAGACAGAACCTTTCATATCTCTCTAGGATATCCTGATGCACTTTACAGACAGAAAAGTTCCTTGAAATCTCTGTCACTGTTGTAGCATAGGCAACATGACAGCAAGTTTCCACACATTCATTAACTTCCTTCCTTTATTCTTTCTTTCCAGAATATTTCCAAAGAACTTGATGTTTGACTATTCACAGCTTTATTTCAGGTAATATTTTTAATTAGATGCCATTTAAGTGTTATAAACATACATATTAAAATGTACAATAATCCATTACTGTAAAATCTTAGCTTCTTATTCAGTGACAAATGTCACAAGAGGTGAGTCAATGGTATAAATCACTTCAGAAACATGTCCATTCCTTGCATATCACACTTCCTTGCATATCATCAAATGCCTCATTTGAGTTTCTCCATCACTCTGAACCCATTCATTCAAAGGTACTGACTGAATTTGAAAATGCTCCACCATTAAGTTTGCCACAGCCACAACTACTGAACAGCTCATAGTACAACATGGAAACACGTCCTTTGACCCTGTGAATGTGTACCGACCATCAACTACCCTCTTACACTAAATTCCACCCTAACCCATTTTATTCTCCCTATATTCCCATCGTCATATGGAGAAACACAAAAAATTCTGCAGATGCTGGAATCTGGAGCAATACACAAAAAATGCTGCAGGAACTCAGCAGGTCAGGCAGCATCCATGGAGGGAAATAAACAGTCGATGTTTCGGGTTGAGACCCTTCACCAGGACTGGAAAGGAAGAGGGAAGAAGCAGGTTGAGCAGGTTAGGACTTGTTTCATTGAAACGTAGAGTGAGGGGACATCTTATAGAGGTGTATAAAATTATGATGGGCATAGATAGGGTGAATGCACACAGTCTTTTTTTCCCAGGACTGAGGAATCAAGAACTAGAGTGCAGAGGTTTAAGACAAAAGGGGAGAAATTTAATCGGAATCTGAGGGGCAACTTTTTTACCCGGCGAGTGGTCAGTCTATGGACTGAGCTGCCAGAGGAAGTGGTTGAGGCAGGTACCTTAACAACATTTATAAGGTATGTGGGTAGGATATGGAGGGATATGGACCAAACACGGGCAAATGGGATGAGTTTAGATGGGGATCTCGAATGGCATGGACCAGTTGGTCCGGAGGGCTCATTTCCTTGCTGTGTGACTATCTTCCCCAAGATTCTACCACTCATCTTCATACTAGGGGCAACCTACAGCGGCCAATATCTTTGGGACATAGGAAGAGATCAGAACACTTGGAGGAAACCCACATGGTCACAGGGGGAATGTGCGAACTCCACACAGACAGCACTTGAGGTAAGGATTGGACTCAGGTCACTGAAGCTGTGAGGTAGCGGCTCTACCAGCTACACCACTCATGTCCCCAACTGAGTATGAAAATAATACGGTTCAGTCTGAGGCAAATAGATAGAGGGGCACATCGAATCAGTTTGCAATGTGGTCTAAAGATGATGTCTCCCACTGCTGAACTGAGCACTGCCGCAACTTTTCCACGAGTGATCTTGCACACGTGGTGGAGGTGTTGAGTGAGGCGGAGCTCAACGTCATCAGTGTTCAAATGGAGGCTGATACCCCACGGCTGAAGATGATGCTGTAAGTTGTGACGCGTAAATGAGGAAGAGGAGGAGTCCATCAATTAATCCATGGAGGACTCCAGGGTAAAAAGGACTTGGAAGATAAACTATTACTGGAGACATACAGACTGGGAAAGATGAAAGAAAGAGAGGCATTGATCAGGTAGATAGTCAGAGGCTTTTCCCCAGGGCTGAAATGGTGGCCACGAGAGGACATAGGTTTAAGGTGCTGGGGAGTAGGTATAGAGGAGATGTCAGGGGTAAATTTTTTACTCAGAGAGTGGTGAGTGTGTGGAATGGGCTGCCGGCAACGGTGGTGGAGGCGGATACGATAGGGTCTTTTAAGAGACTTTTGGATAGGTACGTGGAGCTGAGAAAAATAGAGGGCTCTGGGTAAGCCTAGTAATTTCTAGGGTAGGGACATGTTCGGCACAGCTTTGTGGGCTGAAGGGCCTGAATTGTGCTGTACGTTTTCTATGTTTCTATGTTTCTATAACCTACTGAGCTGGAAGAGTGTTCTGATAAGCAATGTCAAAATAGCTTGAGGTGGCTGAAGAAGTGTAATTTATCAGGTGACAACCAATGAGGATATCACTTGTGTTGGTGCTGGAGAAGGAAGTTGAGGTTGCAGGAAAGAAAGACCCTTCCCCACCCCCTCCCCATCCCGATCGAGGCTTTGCAGCTGTGATTATCTAGGTTTGCCCAATTGCTTTGACTCTTGCCAATCTTTTGAACTTGGAGGTCGAGGAGCTGAGGTCTAATTCAACCAGGGTCAGGATTTGCAGTCACCTCATCCACCACCTCAGGCCACTCCCTAGTTCCTCACCAGCCCCTAGTCCAATTTGCAGCTCTGTTCCTTAGCATTGTGATATTTTTATACCAGCAAAGCCATGAGAATAGATTGTGTAACACTGGTCTTTGTGCACGACCCAATTCAATTTCAGTGAAAAATCAATTGCAAAGAAAAGACATGAATTTACTGTGTGTTTCACTGAGGTCACGAGTGCATCCAATGTGCTAACACAAGGGAGAGCCTGGATTCCCAACACATGGCTTGTTATCACTTTCAGGATTCCGGATTATGCATGGCCTGTGAATAGCACAGGCCATTCACACAGTCATGAAGCTGGTTCAGTGTTACTTGGAGAAGTGTTCTTGGGATCACAGGCTGTGGAGTCTCTCACTGCAAACCTGCCTCTGACAAGGACTAAGTTTGCCATAGCCCAGGCAACCACAATCTCTACCCATGAACCCCAATATCCATCTGACCCCTCCCTCAAATACCATGGAAACCCTATCCAGATCCTCCAGAGCAATACAGGCCCACCAACCTCTGAGCCCAGGCACCAAGTGATCACCAACTGCCCTCACCTGACACCCCAACTTATCCCTGGTTTGAAACCCCTACCAATTCCTGGCAGCTAAATGTTTATCGACCTTTGGCAACCAATCCTCCCCTCTAATCCTTACCCCAATCTCCTTATCTATCCCAAGTCTGCCCACCCTACCTCTCCAATTCCTCCTACAATTCCCACCCCTTGCTAGCCCCTAGCTGTCAAACTGCCTACTGACCGCCCGGCCTGACCCTCTCCCTACATCCCTTGCGCCCCTCTTCTCTATACCCACCCCCACTCCAAAGCTCGCAAGAGCAGGCTTGGAACTTATCACTATTGTTTGAATGCTGCAATGGCAGAGGCCGCAAAGAAAGGCCTCCATGCGTGCCCCTCTTTCAGGGCTACCTCTGTGCTTGTGTGTCCCTGAAAAAGGAGCATGTGGTATCCACAAGTACATAGGGGGCCCTCCTGCACCAGTGGGCACCACAGGGGGGTCGAGCGCAATCTGGATAAAGATGTTGTAACTTGAAGCTGTTGACTGTAAATTGTGTGAATAGTGGAATATTGTAGTAATCTGATAATGTGATGCTGTAATCACTGAATAAACCTCCTTTGTAAAAGGAAAGAACAAAGAAAGGCCTCCAGAAGGTAAGGCCTGTTCTGTAGAGCATAAGGCTTTGGGCCTCTTGTGTTGTTGCAGCCTCAGAACCTCACACCACTCCACCGACTCACTGCTCCAGTAACGCAGACATTTTATTTTGAGCACCATCTCTTACCTGGAGCAACTTTCCAGGAAGTTGTGTAAAACTATGAAAATCTAGAACCTGTTAAGAATGTAAAATGCTGAGGAGGAAAGTGAATCTCTCAATAAATGGAAATCGATACCCTGCAGATGAGGGAGATCTGAAATAAAAAGGAAAATGTGGGTCAGGCAGCCTCTGTGGAGAAAGAAGCATTTAATATTTCAGGTCCAAGATACTTTGTCAGAGCAAAGGGTCTCTGAACTGAAAAGTCAACTCTGTTTCTCTATCCACAGATGCTGCCTGACCTGCTGAGTGTTTCCAACATTCTCTGTTTTTATTCAAGCTAATCACTCCATTGTGTTCTGAACATTACAATTTGGCCTTCCCTCAAGAAGTTTGTCATTGGGACCAATGGAATGCTGATGCTCAACAGAATGACAGCATCCTTTATAAATGATATCCTCAGTAAATGATAAACTTCCTGCTTTCTCAACAAATGAATGCTACAGTGTGTCAATCAGCATTATCGTTTAAATGCCAGAGTTGTTGCTGGCATGTCATTGCCATTTAATTGCACCGTGTTTGAGTTCCATTGAGGACAGCTTGCACGAACCTGGAAGCTATTTATTGTAAAGGTAATTTTTGTTTTGGATGGGATTAAAAATGAGCTGAGATGAAAAATGTGTGAATGTTAATGGGTTTCCAACTATATCTTGACATTTTGGTATTTTCACTTTCATCAGACACACGAGAGTCAAGTCCAATTAACGCCAGCCTTTGTTGTGAGGGAATTTCAAATTTTTAGCACACCAACAAGGTGAACTTGGTTCTGTCTCAACAGTTTATGAACTGGGGTGATTTAGGGTTGCTTCAAAGTTAACCATGTTTTAGCTTTCACACCAACCATGCACGTCAGTTTCTGTGACCCTCTGGGAAACGTGATTTCCTTGCTCATGTTGTGTGTGACAAGTTGCAGCTCCCACTTCAATCTTTGTTCACATTTTATCCAAAAGTTGCTGAACTTTGGGACTAGGTATGGAGTGAGGAATGTGGTGATTACTATTTAGTGACTGCTTCTCTGCCTTCAACCGTATAACTCCAAACAAACTCATCTCCAAGCTCCTAAACCTGAGACTCAACAAATCCCTTTGCAACTGGATCTTTGAATTGATGCCTGACAAGGCTGCATCCTCTGCCCCTTACTTTACTCCCTATACACTCACGACTGTGTGGCCAGATTCTGCTCTAACTCCATCTATAAGTTTGTAGATGACATCACCACTGTAGTGGGCCAAATCTCAGATACAGACTAGTCAGAGTAAAGGAAGCAGATAGAGAACTCAGTGACATGGTGTCATGATAACAATATTTTCCTCAATGTCAACAAAACAAAAGGAAAGGGGTGGTGAACATGCAACATCAATGGTGCTGAGGTGGAGATGGTAGAGATCTTCAAGTTCCTAAGTGTAAACATCACCAGTAGCTTGTCCTGGTCCAACCATGTAGATGCCATGACCAAGAAACATATACTTTCTCAGGGGCCCAGAGAAATTCGGCATGTCCCTGTTGACCCTCACCAATTTTAATAGATGTACCATAGAAAACATTCTATCTGGATGCATCATGGCTTGGTATGCCAACTGCTCTGCCCAAAACCACAAGGAACTGCAGACAGTTGTGGACACAGCTCAGCACACCATGAAAACCAACCTCCCCTCCATGGAATCTGTCTACATTTCTTGCTGTCTCAGTAAAGCAGCCAACATAATTAAAGACGTGTCCCACCACAGACATTCCCTCTTCTCTCCTCCCCACCAGGCAGAGGATACAAAAGCCTGAAAACAGCTTATATCCCACTGTTATAAGACTATTGAACAGACCTGTTGTATAATAAGATGGACTCTTGACCTCAAAATCTACCTCATCATGGCCTTGCACCTTATTGTCTCCCTGCACTGCACTTTCTCTCTAACTGCAACACTATATTCTGCATTCTATTATTGCTTTTCCCTTAGACAACCTCAATATATTGATGTTTTAAAATGATTTGTAATTTCTTCCCTAGCTTCCCACAATTATTGGATGGAGAATCCTTTCATGAATCTCTTGCGGATCTTGATATTCCCTTTCTTCTAGGGAAGTCCTTTGGAATTAACATTAACACACCTGTTGCTGTTCTGTGATGCTTACCTGGGACTGCAGACGTGGGAGCAGGACTTGCAAGGTCAGGTAGGTGGTAGTTTGGGAAGTGGTGCACTCCTTCTGCCATTTACACAGGTCTTCACCGTGCTCCCATCGAATGGATGAGCTGTCAAATGGAAGAGCTGCCGATGCCATCCTGAATGCTCCTCCTCCACTCAGGAGCCGGCAGGAATGTTGCTTTCTTCATAGAGACTTTGAATCTTTTCCTCTATTCACCTGGTAAATTCTTCCACTGCTACAGCTCAGAATAGAGACCATCATTTGAGTGTATGTTCTTGGAGCCAACTGAGAATTAGGGTTTCGGTGCTGAAGATATTTCTTCTCTTACATTTCTAGTGGGTTGTAGGTTTTTGCAGAAGGTTAGCTCTTTGTGGGCCAACGTACTTTCAAGGTCAGAGTTGAACACCTCTACAATGCCATCCCAAGCTCCCGCAGTGAGTTATTGCTCTGATGCCTGTTTCATAATAAAGACAGAAAATGTGAGAAATGCTCAGAAGATCAGTCAGCAACTGTGAAAAGAGAACCAGAGTTAATGTTTCAAGTTGAAGCTCATTCGTCAGAAGGCTCATGACTTGCTCCAGATTGGAGTGAGCCACAGGGTGACCCAAACTGTACACAATACCCAAGTGTCTCATCAACATCTTATATAATTGCAACACAACTTCCCAACTTCTATACACAGTGCCCTGACTGATGAAGGCCAGCGCGTCAAATGCTTTCTTCATCACCCTATCTACCTGAGACACCACTTTCAGCTAACTATGTACCTGTACTCCTAGGTCCCTCTGTTCCATAAAACTCCTCAGAGCCCTACCATTCGCTGAAGAAGTCCTGCCCTGGTTTGACTTCCCAAAATGCAACACCACACTTATCTGAATTGAAAGCCATTTACCAGTCTTCGGCCCACTTACCTAGCTGATCAAGATCCCCCTGTAATTTTTCATAACCTTTTTCACTCTCTACAATACCACCTATATTAGTATCAACTGCAAACCTATGAGCCACAACTTGTCCATTTACATCCAAATTGTTTATATAAATAACAAACAACAAAGGTCCCAGCACTGACCCCTGTGGCACAACACTAGGCACAGGCCTCCAGTCTGAGAAACAACCCTCTATCATCACTCTCTGCTTCCTACCTCCGAGCCAATTTTGAATCCACCTAACTACCTCTCCTTGGATCCCATTGTTGGAGCCGGTTATTTTCAAATCCGCAGGTTCTTTCTAGAGTCCAAGAATGAGTTGAAAACAACTTGGTGCTTCACAAAGTTTTACTGGAAATGTTTAAAACAAAGAAACAGTCACAGAGCACATGGCACTAGCTTTATTACTAGGAGATGAGCTGAGACAAAGGAACTAAAGATGAGCTAGGGCCAGGGAGGTGGGGGAAAGAGAGCAAGAGAATGATTAACAAAAAACAACACCTTTTATACCTGAGGTAAGAGGTACTCCTTAGCTAACAATAGTCCAATCAGGAAACCTATTAGATACCTGTGGCCAAACCAACCAATGAAAACACATATTCACCTGATGGACAAACCAATAAGCTAGGAAGAGGCCATTCCTTGTGCAGCCACTTGAGGTGTATTAAACACTATGCATGTTAAAAAACTAATTAAAACAGTCGAATCCAGCACCATGCAATCTAACCTTCCAGACCAGCCTTCCATGTGGGACCTTGTCAAAAAGCTTTGCGAAAGTCCATATAGACAACATCCACCACCCTACCATCATCCATCCTCTTGGCTACCTCTTCAAGATTTTTTAGACACAATTTCCCAAGCACAAAGCTGTACTGACTATCCCTAATTTGACCTTGTCTGTCCAAATATTGATAGAGCCTGTCCCTCAGAATCCCCTCCAGTAAGTTACCTGCCACTGACGTCAGACTCACTGGCTTGTAGTTCCCTGGCTTGTCCTTGCTGCCCTTCTTAAATAATGGTACAACATTAGTCACCCTCCCATCTTCCAGAACTTCACCTGTGGCTAAAGATGAAGCAAGTATCTCTGAAAGGGCCTCCACAATTTCTTCCCTGGCTTCTTGTGAGGTCCAAGAACGTACCAGGTCAGGGCCTGGGGATTTATACACCTTAAGACCACCAATACCTCCTCCCTGGTATCATTCATTTCCTTCATTTCTTTAGCACCCATCATTTTCTCCACAGTGAAAACTGATGAAAAATACTCATTAAAAATCTCACCCATCTCCTATAGCTCCACACATAGTGATCTTTAAGAGGACATGTTCTCTCCCTCACCACCTTTTTACTCTTAGGATTTTCTTTCACACGACCTACCAGATTCATTTCATACCCACTTTTTGCCCTCCTGATTTCCCTCTTGTGTACTCCTATACTTTTTAGAGTCATCGAGGGATTTATTTGTTCCCAGTTGCCTAACCCCAATGTATGCCTCCTTTTTCCTGACCAGAGCCTCAATATCCCTCATCAAACAAGGTTCCCTGAACTTGTCAGCCTTGCCCTTCACCCTAGCAAGAACATGCTGCTCCTGGACCCTTGATATCTCACTTTTAAAAGCCTCCCACTTGCCAGTCATCCCTTCACCCGCAAACAGTCTCACCCAATTGACTGCTGCAAGATCCTGCCTAATGCCTCCAGAATTGGCCCTGCCTCATTTCAAGACCTTAACCAATGGACCTGTCCTACCTTTATCCATAACCACTTTAATATTAATAGAATTATGGTCACTGGACTCAAAGTGCTCCCTGACTGGCACTTCAGTCTCTTGCCCTATCTCATTCCCTAAGAAAATGACCAGTGTTATGCCTCTCTAATAGGGCCCTCTATGTATTGATTAAGGAAACTTTCTTGGAAACATTTAACAAATTCTCCCTTATGCAAGCCTTTTACACTATGTGTGGCCCAGTCAATATTAGGGAAATTAAATTCTCTCACTAATACTACCCTATTATTCTTACAACTATCTTCAATCTCCCCACATATCTCCCCCTCTAATTCCCACTGACTACTGGGGGGCCTATAATACAGTCCCTTCAAAGTGACCATCCCCTTCTTGCTTCTAAGTTCTTCCCACATGGCCTCACTGGATGATCCACAAAGAATAAACTCTCTAAGCACTATTGTTATCAAAAAGGCAACTCCTCCTCCTATCTTATCTGCAACTCTGTCGCACCTGTAGCATCTGTGTCCTGGGACATTGAGCTGCCAAGCCTACCCTTCTCTCAGTCATGTTTCTGTTGTGGTGATGTACGTGTGACTAATAAAGGTATGTTATAATATCCCAGTCCCCAGAGCCACATCTACGGACAAACCTGCAAGCACATTCACACACATGCACACACGCGCTAACCCACACATGGAGGCACATCCCCACACACATACCCACCCATACACATATGCACCTGCACCCACATATATACACACTCACACATCCACACACTCCACCCACACACACATGCACATATTCACACCCGCACACATGCACATACATGCATGTACCTGCAGCCATATACACACCTACACACACGTATGTACAGACACACACTCATGCGCACACAGCCGCACACACACTCACATATCCATGCATACACACACATGCACACACCCATCCACACATGCACACAAACATACACACACATTCCCCCACACACACCCACATATACTCACACAGCTACACCCATTCCCCCCCCCCCCCCCCCCCCCCCACACACACACACACACAGAGCTGAGCTCAGGCACAAACATCCTTTCCCCCTGCCTCCTCCTCCTTGCCTCACCCCACCCTTATCTGTACCTTGATGTTGGGGGAGCAGTTAACAAACACTCAAGAGAGTTTCTTCTACCAGTGCATTAATAGTCCTACAAGGGATGGGGCAGTACTTGACCTAATCCTTGGGATAAATCAGGCAAGTATTTGGATATCAGTGGGACAGAACGGTGGAGATAGTGACAATAACTCTGTAAATTTCCAGACAATTATGGAAAAGGATAAGGACGGCCTAGAAGTTCAGGTCTTGAATCGAGGGAAGGTCGATTTCAATATCATTTGACCAGACCTGGAGCAGCTACTTGGTGGTAGGTCCACATCTGACAAGTGGGAGTTATTTAAAAGTGAAATGATGAGACTCAGGTCCCATCAGGGTGAAAGGCAAGAGTAGCCAGTCCAGGGAACCATGGATGTCAGGGGACATTGAGGGTTTGACGAAGGGAATGTAGGAAACCTACGGTGGATATATAGTAAAAACAGTGTTTCCCTTCAGGAGTAGAGAGAATGATATGATGCTTAAACAAGGAATGAAGGACAGAGGGACATGGCAAGTTGTAAAGAACTTGATTTTGTTTTTAAATGAATATCTGGAAATTAAAAGCCGTTGATTTTTGTCTTACGGGGAAGGAACTCATCAGTCCTTATCTAGCCTGGATTATGTGGACTCCATCACACACTGCTGTGATTAATTTAACTGCCCTCTAAAGCTACCTGTTACATCAAGCTGCTTCTTTGGTTCAAAATGGCTTCTTCGGACAACAGTGAATATGAGATAGTGAACTTGCTAGTGGCACCCTTACCCTTAGAGAATATAAAAAAAACCTTCATGAATACATAGCCAGTAAATTTTTTGTTTGGGGAAGGGAGGGAAACAATGATTCATTTTTATCATAATGGTATCTACAAGAGGCATACATTTTCTAATTTATGTCACTGAATTTGTGTTTATTAGCAAAAGAAAGTTTAATAAACATTTCCTAATGAAAAAGATCCTTTAACACGCCTAAACAAAGCCAATAAGACCTAAGGCTCTTCAAGCTTACTCATGTATATGAATACGTGATGGCAACCTGCCCTTACAATTAAAAGTAACACCACAGATAATCCAGCAAATCTACTTTGCTTCAGAACATTTTCCTGCAATAAATCCATCGTTATTCACATAGCTCTCCCATGCAAACTTTGGAAGCACAATAGAGCTTCTTCTCTGCATGAAAATTGTCCCTAAATCTACAAAAAAATATTGTATTGAAATGTAAAAGGATTGCAGGTATCTCTTGATTTACAAAGGTTCAAGTTACGAGTTTTACTCACGGTGTCTTTACTTTCTCAGAAGGTTAAGGAGGTTTGGCTTGTCACCGAACACTCCAACTTCTACAGATGTACTGTTGGAAGTATCCTGATTGGCTTCGTCATGATTTAGTATGGGAATTTGAATGTGCAGGAACATAAAAAGCTGAAGAGAGTAGAGGGCTCAGCCCAATACATCATGGGCACATCCCTCCCCACCATTGAAAGTGTCTATATGAGGCACTGCCTCAAGAAGACAACATCCATCATCAAAGATTCCCACCATCCGGGACATGCCATCTTCTCACAGCTACCATCGGGCAGGAGGTACAGAAGCCTGAAGTCCCACGCCACCAGGTTCAAGAACATCTATTTCCCTTCAACCATTCACCTCTTGAACCAACCTGTGCAACCCTAATCACTGCAGTTTAGCATCACCGTGATCACTTTGATCACTTTGCACTACAATGGACTTTTTTTTGTTCTAATTGGGTTCTTTCTTGTAAAAATTGTGAATAATTTATGTTTAATTTATGTTTCTTTCTTGTGAATGCTGCTTATCTGATGCTATGTGCCTATGATGCTGCTGCAAGTAAGTTTTTCATTGCACTTGTGCATACATGTACTTGTGCATGTGCCAATAAACTCGACTTTGAATTTGCGAGAAAACAATTGAATCTTCAGGATACATATCTTGATTTATGAAGTTTTGATTGCTGCCACAAACAATTCTTAATGTTGGAAACAAGCAGTAATTGAAATCTCAGGCATTGTTGTGTCGACAAAGGTTGCCATCCAGTTGACTGACAGCTGTTTGGAAGTACACTGCTGTTTACACAGACCATTGATTTAAGTAAACCACAACCTTTTTGATTATTGACACAAATGGCTATTGGAAATGGATTTCTATTGATTGTAACAGAATGTTACACTCGAAATACATATCTTATGAAGGGTGGAGATGGAGGAAGGGTTAAATATGTGCTTAGAAGGTCAGGGTCAATGTTACGTGACCCTATACTTGATGATGATCCAGGAGAAAGCAAGATTGCTATGGCAAGACTTGAAATACCCTGAAGGTGTAATGGATCTGCTGAAAACATCAAAACATTCAAGACCAGTCGTGTCTGGTCTGAAAGTTTTGAGAATTGTGCACACTGATAATATTCATCATGTTGGGGGGGGCACCAGGCACAGGTACCACGACAACAGAAAATTTTCTCGAGGAGCTGAAAGGGATGATGGGGGAAAGTGACTGCTCTCCTTCACACGAGTTTACTGTGGAAGAGATCGGACTCTTGCCAAAGAGGATGCTGTCAGAAAACACGCTCAGCTCGAGGGATGAGGAAACTGCTCCAGGCTTTGAAGCAGCTCAAGATGGCCTTACTCTTGTCCCTGGAGCAGTACCAAGGGTGACTGTGAAGTTACACATTTTGCCTGCACCTAGTCTGTCAGGATTTTATAAGCTTTAATGAGATCCCCTCTCATTCTTCTGAACTCTAACAAACATAAGCCTAATCCTCTTCATATTTAAGAAATACACTGTCCACATCCACGTTGTCCAAGCCCCTCAGGATCTTATATGCTTCAGATCCTCTCTCACTCTTCCAAGTTCCTGCAGATGCAAGACCAGCCTGCCCAACTTTCCCCATAAGACAACCTGTCTATTCCAGGCATCTAGCACACATTACATAGAACATAGAACACAGAACAGTACAACACAGGAACAGGCCCTTTGGCCCATGATGTAGTGCCGGACTAATTAAACTAATAAGTAAATGCCTAACCAAACTAATCCCTTCTGCCTACACAATGACCATATCCCTCCATTCTCTGCATATTTATGTACCTATCTAAGAGTTTCTTAAACACCTCTATTATATCTGCCTCCACCTGCATTCCAGCACATTCCAGATACCCACCACTCTCTGTGTAAAAATTTGCCCTGCGCATCTCCTTACCCCCTCTCATCTGAAACATATGCTCTGTAGTATTAGACATTTCGACGCTGGGAAAAAAGATACTGGCCGCCTGCTCTATCTATGCCTCTCATAATCTTATAAACCTCGATCAGGTCTCCCCTCAGCTTCCACTGCTCAATAGAAAACAGCCCAAGTTTGTCCAACCTCTCCTCATAGCACATTCCCTCTAATCCAGGCAGCATCCTGGTAAACCTCTTCTGCACCCTCTCCAAGCCTCCACATCCTTCCTATAATGGGGCGACCAGAATTGAATGCAATACTCCAGAAACGGCCTAACCCAAGTTTTATAAAGCTGCAACATAACCTCCTGATTTTTAAACTCAATGCCTCAACTAATAAAGGCAAGCATGCTATACACCTTCTTTACTACCCTATCAACCTGTGCAGACATTTTCAGAAAGTGATGGACTTGGACCCCAAGATCCCTCTGTACATCAACACCGTTAAAGGTTTTACCATCAATCATGCACTTTCTCTTTACATTTGATCTCCCAAAGTGCAACACCTCACATTTGGCCAAAGTAAACTCTATCTGCCATTTCTCTGCCCATAGCTGCAACTTATCTATATCCTGCTGTATCCTTTGGCAATCTTCTATACTATTCACAACACCAACAATCTTTGTATCATCTGCAAATTTATTAACCCACCCATCTACATTTTCATCCAGGTCATTTCTATATATCACAAACAGTAGAAGTCCCAGCACGGATCCCTGGAGAACACCAATAGTCACAGACCTCCAGCCAGAATATGTCCTATTGACCACTACCCTCTGTCTTCTATGGGCAAGGCAATTCTGAATCCAAACGGCTAAGTCACAGTGGATCCCATGCATCTTAATCTTTTGGATGACCCTACCATGAGGGACCTTGTCAAACACCTTACTAAAATCCATGTAGACAACATCCACAGCTCGATTGCGTTTTTCAAGGAGGTGATGAAGGTGATTGATGAAGGTAGACACAACTTGCCCCGCACAAGGCCATGCTGACTGTCCCTAATTAGGCCGTGGTTTTCCAAATGCTCATAAATCCTATCCCTAAGAATCCTCTCCAGTAGCTTCCCAACTACTGATGTGAGACACACAGGTCTATAATTTCCAGGATTATCCTTATTTCCCTTCTTGAATAATGGAAAAATATTAGCTACTCACCAGTCCTCTGGGACCTCGCTTGTGGCTGGAGAGAACATGAAGATCATGGTCAAGGCACCAGCAATCTCATCCCTTGCCTCTCTCAATAACCTGGGGGTATATCCCGTCAGGCCCCAGGGACTTATCCACCTTAATGTTCTTTCAAAGACCCAACATTACCTCCTTCTTTATCTCAAAATGCCCTTGCATATTAGCACTGATCTCATTACTTTCCACATCCTTCTCCTTGGTAAATACCAATGCAAAGTACTCATTTAGAACGGCATGATAGTGTAGCGGTTAGTGCGACGCTATTACGGCGCCAGCGATTGGGGTTCAATTCCCATCGCTGTCTGTAAGGAGTTTGTACATTCTCCTGTGTCTGCGTGGGTTTCCTCCGGGTGCTCCGGGTTCCTTCCACATTCTAAAGACGTACGGGTAGGTTAATATGGGTTTAAAATGGGCGGCGTGGACTCGTTGGGCTGGAAGGGCCTGTTACCATGTTGTAAATAAAAATTTTTTAAAAATATAAGAAGAACCTTGCCCATATCCTCTACCTCCAAGCACATGTTCCTTCCTTTATCCTTGAGTGGTCCTACCCTCTCTCTCGTTATCCTCTTGCTCTTAATGTATGTATAGAATGCCTTGGAATTCTGTTTCATCCTACTTGCCAAGGACATTTCATGGCCCCTACTGGCTCTCATAATTCCCTTCATGAGATCTTTTCTAACTTTCTTTTGATCCTCAAGGGCTCTATTTGATTTTAGTTTCCTAAACCTTACGTCCACTTCCTTTTTATCCTTGACCAAATTCACCACCTCTGTCGACATCCAAAGTTCCCTTACCTTGCCATCGTTGTCCTTCCTTCTTACTGCAACGTGCCTATCTTGTATTCTGTGCCGTTGGTCTTGAAAAACACCCTCCTCGTGTTAAATGTGGACTTGTTCAAAAGCAACTGTTCCCAATTAACTCTCCCTAGCTCCTGCCGAATACTTTGATAATTTTCCCTGCTCCAATTTAATACTCTCCCGCAAAGTAAATACTTATCGTTATCTACAGCTGTTTTAAAACTTAAAGAGTTGTGGTCAGTGTTCCCTAACTGTTCTCCTACAGAAAGGTCAATCACCTGGCCAGGCTCATTACCCAACACCAGGTCCAGTATGGCCCCTCCTCTCACTGAACTATCTACATACTGATTTAAGAAACCCTCCTGGATGCATCTAATAAACTTTGCCCCATCTAAACCTCTTGCACTAAGGAGGTCCCAGTCTATATCCAGGAAGTTGAAGTCACCCATGACAACAATCTTGTTTTTACATCTTTCCCTAATCTGTCTGCATATCTGTTCCTCAGTTTCCCGATGGCTATTTGGGGGTGGGGTGGGGTGGGGTGGGGGGGGGTGCGTTTCTGTAGCATAATCCTCCCATCAGAGTGATCACACTTTTCTTACTTTTGAGATCTACTCATATAGACTCAGTGGATGAGCCCCTGCTTATGTCCCCTCTGAGTGCAGCTGTGATATTGCCCCTGATTAATAGTGCAATGCCCCCCACCCTTTTACCTCCCTCTATGTCTTTTCTAAAACATTGAAACCCTGGAACATTAAGCATCCAATCCTGTCCCTCTCTCAACCAAGTCTCTGTAATGGCCACAACGTCATAGTTCCATGTACTGATCCATGCTCTAAGTTCATCACCCTTACCCTTAATACTCCTAGTATTAAAATAACCATACTTCAACCCTTCAGTCCCATCATGTCTATTACCTTGCTTCTGCCTGTCCTTCCTTACTGACTTACTGGTCATGACATCCGCCTTCCCCTCAATGCCTCCACTTTCTGACCTGGTGCTCTGGTTCCCAACTCCCTGCCAAACCAGTTTAAACCCTCCCAAGTAGCACAGGCAAACCTCCCGGGCAGGATATTGGTTCCCCTCTAGATAAGGTGTAATCCATCCCTCTTGTGCAGGTTATCCCTGCCCCAGAAGAGGTTCCAACGATCCAAGAACCTGAAACCCTGCCCCCTGCACCAGTTCCTCAGCCACGCATTCATCTGTTCTATCTTTCTATTACTGCCCTGACCAGCACGTTGCACCAGAAGTAATCCAGAGATTACTATCTTCAAGGTCCTTCTTTTTAGCCTCTTTCCTAACTCCCTATACTCACTGTGCAAGACCTCTTCCCCCTTTCTACCTATGTCATTGGTGCCAATGTGCACCACGACCTCTGGCTGCTCACCCTCCCCCTTGAGAATGCTCTGCAGCCGCCCTGAGACATCCTCAACCCTGGCACTCAGGAGGCAACATACCATCCTGACGTCTCTTTTGCAGCCACCAAATCAACTGTCTGTCCCCCTAACCACTAAGTCTCCTATCACTATTGCTCTGCCTGACTTTACCCTTCCCCGTTGACCCTCAGAGCCAGTCACAGTGACACTGACCTGACTGCTGCTGCTGTGCCCTAATAGGTCATCTCCCCACCAGTATCCAAAGGGGTATACGTTGTTGAGAAGAATGGCCACAAGGGTCCTTGCTCTGTCTGCCTGCTTGCTTTATCTATCCTAGTTGTCACCCAAGTATCTCTTTGTTGCACCTTAGGTGTGACCACCTCACTAAAACTCTTGTCAATAATGCTCTCGGCATCCCAGATGATCTGAAGTACGTCCATCTCCAGCTCCAGTTCCTTCATGCTGTCAGTCAGGAGCTGCAGCTGGGTGCACTTCCAGCAAGTGAAGTCATCAGAGGCACTGCCATTCTCCCTGATCTCCCACATCCTGCAGGAGGGGCATGTCACTGCCTGAACTGACATCACAGCTACTCTGACGGGGAGAGTAATTCTTAGGAAAACATTACCTGCACTTACCTGCTCTGCCTCCTCTCACTGAAGCCTCCTGAACCAAAGCCTCAGCACTTATACTCAACCAGGACACTCACAGCCCAACCATGGCCAGTTCCAGATATGGCCATCCAATATGGCCACTCCGCTAAAGCCTGCTTCCCTTTTATACTGAAAAACAACTTTTCGAAAGCAGTAGGATCCTCCTTTCTGCTGCTCTGGCTGCTGCAACTGGAAACAAAAGCTCTCAACTGAAAAACAACTTTTAAAAAGCTGCTAGGTCCTCCCCTCAACCTGCTATGAACTGTTTCCAATACATTTCCATCTGTGTATTGTATTGCAGATGTAGTCTCACCAATGCCCAATATTGCAATGTCTTATATTCGTATTGGTATTGGTTTATTATTGTCACTTGTTCTGAGGTACAGTGAAAAACTTGTCTTGCATACCATTTATACAGATCAATTCATTACACAGTGCATTGAGGGAGTACAGGGTAAAAGTAATAACAGAGTACAGAGTAAAGTGTCACAGCTACAGGGAAGAGCAGTGCAGGTAGACAATAAGGTTCAAGGTCACAACAAGGTAGATTGTGAGGTCAAGAGTCCATCTCATCGTATAAGGTCGATGCCATTCAATAATCTTATCACAGTGGGATAGAAACAGTTGGAGTTACAGGCATCAGAATACCCACTAATTAAGTAAACTGTGGCAGTGAGTGTTTCAAGGTTCTTCAACTGTGGATACCTCACAATCTCTAATCAATTCAATCACATGCATTCCTCCAACAGAGTTCAGATGTCTTCGGATCCTCAGTGAAAGAACAGACAAATTCATATCTCTGGACTCAGGGAGATTTAGACTCAGCACTCAGCTGGGTAGGAGAGAGTTGGGGGTAGAGGAGGGTGGTGAGGGAGGGAGAAACAATGAAAGCTGGTGTTCAAGTGTAAGATTTATTTGACCAAGATTCTTGAGGTTAAGAGTTCAGCCAATCTATCTTACATTGAAACTAATGGGACAAGCTTTCCCTACTTACAAACTTCCCCTTACCAAAGTGTTTATTCAAAATGTAGCACCTTCAGTAATTGAGAGGTATACCTGTACAGCAATTGGCACCTGTAAAAAATGTTTTATGGAGATATAACATGGTAAAAACTGTAAAGAAAAATTAAAAAAACAGTCTCAAGATTGAGAAACATCTATTTGTTTGTTGTCTTTAAAAGGACCTTAAAGACAATAGTGAAGATGGAGAGATTGGAATGTGAGTGGGCTTTTGGATGCTTGAAGGCATGGCCACCAATTGTGGATGTACGGAGAGAAATGCACCAAAAATTAAAGTCCAGAGGGACACAGGTTTGAAGAAAGAAAACACTTCCCTTATATAGCATTCATAGTAATATATATGAAGTGCCGCTGTAGTACTTTTGAACTGCGATCATTAGTCTGATCCAGGAAACATGCTGTCAATTGCACTCAGCTGGATGCAACAAACATTGTTTATAATTTAAATAAATGATTTGGATGAGAATGTGCAAGGCATGGTTAGTCATTTTGCAGATGATGCTAAAATAGGTGGTGTTGTAGATAGGGTAGAAGGTTATGAAAAATTACAGAGGGATCTTGATCAGCTGGGTATGTGGGCTGAGGATTGGCAAATGGCTTTCAATTCAGATAAATGTGAGATCTTGTATTTTAGGAGATCAAACCAGGATAGGACTTACACAGTGACTGGTAGGGCCCTGTGGAGTGTTATGGAACAGAGGGACCTAGGAGTGTAACTGCATAGTTCTCTGAAAGCGATGTCACAGGTAGATATGGTGCTGACATTCAGCAGTCGGGGCATTGAGTACAGGAGTTGGGAAGTTATGTTACAGTTTTATAAGGCATTAGTGAGTCCTGATGAAGGGTCTCTACCCAAAATGTCGACTGTCTATTTCCCTCCATAAATGCTGCCTGACCTGCTGAGTTCCTCCAGCATTTTGTGTGTGTTGCTCAATGCCAACAGGGCAGGGATGTATCTACAGTGTGGACCTTTGTACCTTTTTAGTTTCCTGATAATATATTATTTTTCTCACCTAACTGTATATGGTGTAGTAAGTTAACTGTGTTTTAAAATTCTCCTTTTTGCTCAGATCCTTCTGTAGCCTTGATCCTCCCTACCTCTGTTCCCTCTTCCAGTTCCACAAATCTTTGAGATCCCTTACACTTTCACTTCTGCCCTCTCACATATTCCTGATATCCATCCCTATCTCATAGATGACCATACTGTCCCCTGACTCCAGAGTTCCCTCCAAATCCTCTCCACCTTTAGGGCACTCTTAAAGATTAATTCTTTAATCAGGCTTTTGCTCATCTTTCCCAACATCTTCCTCTCATGTCACTGAATTCAGTGGAATAGTTATGCCTTCACTATGTTATAAGTGCGACATAACCCATGTTATCTCTGTAAAAGGAGGGAATTGCAGTTCCTCCCCAGAGACAAATGGATCTTAGCCTGCAAGGCTTCTGTTATTTAGACATCTGTGAAGCAGCCTGCCTTATATCAGGGGAGAACAGCTTTTGTATTCTTGCCAGCTACACCTTACTGACATGATGAAGTACTGTTGCAAAGGTTGCATCTGTCAATCATAAATATGAAACAAGACGTGTCAGGTATGAAGTGCAAAGTCATTAAATGAAATGGTGGATACTATTCTTTTTATAAGGCAGGTCATTGCATAGACTGGAAGGCACCATGCTTGATTATTTATGCACTTTGATGCAACAGCAGAGGACATCAGAAGATATGAACACATCCTTAATGAGGATGTAAATTGGGTCATCAAGTGTTAGACCCTCAGTGAATTCAAAACAAAATTGGTAGGTTTGTTTATTCTGAACATGGCACCTAAAAAATGTGCAATGTACACAAGACTGATTGCTAATCCTGATAATGGTATTACTGACTGAAGGAGAAGAATGAGATTTGAATTGCCTCAAGAGGAGAGAGAGAAAGCTGAACACTGCAAAAAGTGGCTTACAAGAAAAAGGATTACTATTATTTCAAAAGACCAAAGTACCCTTCCCAAAAAGTACCTACTTGGCCAAGATACAGTCCAGCAGTGATAGACAGAAATCTGACTCAAAGTTTTTTGCAGGTTGTTACCAAAATGCTATGACTTTGAAGAGAAGAAATCCTCACTGATTGCTTCAAAAGTGCAGCATGATTCCAGATTCAGACAAACAAGGGCCTAGGAAATCAGAACCACTAATAACTAAGGTTCCTGAAGTCCTTCAGTCCCATGACCCTGCACAGCTTCAAACCACACTCATTGTACTGTCTGCTAAACTACAGCAGGTCAAGGCAACTGCCTGCTACCACCTTGTAGAAGGCAAGGTTCTAGTGTTCATGCTTATGGAAACCAGCCTCCCCTCCATCGACTCTGTCTACACTTCTTGCTGCCTCAGTAAAGCAGCCAACATAATCAAAGACCCCACCCACCCTGGACATTCTCTTTTCTCCCTTCTTCCCATCGGGCAGAAGATACAAAAGCCTGAAAGCATGCACCACCAGCTTCAAGGACAGGTTCTATCCTGCTATTGAACAGGCCTCTTAACATAATCTGGACTCTTGACCTCACAATCTATCTTGTCATAGCCTTGCACCTTATAGAACCATAGAACAATACAGCGCAATGTAGGCCCTTCGGCCCACCATGTTGTGCCGACCTTCAAACCACACCTAAGACTATCTAACCTTTTTCTCCCACATATCCCTCTATTTTAAATTCCTCCATATGCTTATCTGACAATCTCTTGAACTTGAACAATGTATCAGCCTCCACCACCACCCCAGGCAGCGCATTCCATGCACCAACCACTCTCTGGGTGAAAAACCTCCCTCTGACATCTCCCTTGAACTTCCCACCCATTACCTTAAAGCCAAGCCCTCTTGTATTGAGCATTGGTGCCCTGGAAAAGAGGTGCTGGCTGTCCACTCTATCTATTCCTCTTAATATCTTGTATACCTCTATCATGTCTCCCCTCATCCTCCTTCTCTCCAATGAGTAAAGCCCTAGCTCCTTTAGTCTCTCCTCATAATCCATATTCTCTAATCCAGGAAGCATCCTGGTAAACCTCCTCTGCACCCTTTCCAACGCCTCCACATCCTTCCTATAATGAGGTGACCAGAACTGGACACAGTACTCCAAGTGTGGTCTAACCAGAGTTTTGTAAAGCTGCATCATTACCTCGCGGCTCTTAAACTCGATCCCATGACTTATGAAAGTTAACATCTCATAAGCTTTCTTAACAACCCTATCCACCTGTGAGGCAACTTTCAGTGATCTGTGGATATGAACCCCCAGATCCCTCTGCTCCTCCACACTCACCAGAATCCTGCCATTTACCTTGTACTCCACCTTGGAGTTTGTCCTTCCAAAGTGTACCACCTCACACTTCTCTGGATTGAACTCCATCTGCCACTTCTCATCCCAGCTCTGCATCCTATCAATATCCCTCTGTAAGCTTCGACAGACCTCCACACTATCCACAACACCAGCAACCTTTGTGTCATCTGTAAACTGGCTAACCCACCCTTCCACCCCCTCATCTAAGTCATTAATAAATATCACGAAAAGTAAAGGTCCCAGAACTGATCCCTGTGGGACACCACTAGTCACAGCCCTCTAATCTGAATGCACTCCCTCCACCACAACCCTCTGTTTTCTACATGCAAGCCAATTCTGAATCTACACGGCCAAGCCTCCCTGGATCCCTTGCCCTCTGACCTTCTGAAGAAACCTACCACGTGGAACCTTGTCAAACGCCTTACTAAAATCGATGTTGACCACAGCTACTGCACTACCCTCATCAATCTTCCTGGTCACCTCCTCAAAGAACCCTATCAGGCTTGTGAGGCAAGAACTTCCCTTCACAAAGCCATGCTGGCTGTCCCTAATCAGTCCATGATTCTCTAAATGCTCTTAGATCCTATCTCTTAGAATCCTTTCTAACAGCTTGGCCATCACAGACATAAGGTTCACTGGTCTGTAATTCCCTGGACTATCTCTACTACCTTTTTTGAATAAGGGGACAACATTCGCCACCCTCTAATCCTCCGGTACCATCCCCGTGGACAACGGGGACTCAAATATCCTCGCCAACGGTTCAACAATCTCCTCCCTCGCCTCGCGAAGCAGCCTGGGGAATATTCCGTCAGGCCCCGGGGACTTATCTGTCCTAATATTTTCTAACAGCTCCAACACAACCTCTCTCTTGATATCAACATGCTCTAGAACATTAACCTTACCAACACTGTCCTCAGCATCATCAAGACCCCTCTCCTTGGTGAATACTTATTGTCTGTCTGCACTGCACTTTCTCTGTAACTGTAACATGACTGGAGACATAAGAGATTTTGCATTTGCTGGAATCTGGAGCAACACACTGGACTTGAGTCCTGATGAAGGGTCTCAACCCAAAACGGCGACTGGTTATTTCCCTCCATAGATGCTGCTTGACTTGCTAAGTTTCTCCAGCATTTTGTGTGTTGTAACTGTAACACTATGTTCTGCATTCTGTTATTGTTTTTCCCTTGTACTACCTCAGTGTGCTGGTGTGATGAAATGATCTGAATGGAGGGCATGCAAAACAAAGTTTTTCACTGTACCTCAGTACTTGTGACAATAATAAACCAATTTTTCAATCATCTTCAGACAGAAATGCCAATCTTCTCTTGTGGACTCTCTGTGCTCTATGGCGACCAAGAAAGGGCGAAATGCAGCAAACACAATCATTCCTGACAATATTACAAGCCCTGTGATCCAGAAACAAACTTGCTAGAACAATAGCTTCTATCTGGCTGTGTGAACAATTTTCAAGGTATGCCCAGACTATTAAAACAAATCAAATCCAGCCAGGCCAGTTCCTGCCTTGTCAGTCATTTGGACATACCAGTTATGCGATAGGAGTTATTAGCAGTGGTATTAAGTTACACTTACTCTGAAAGGAGGGCATGGTAGTGGTGCTAAAAGGCTTTGGTTTGGGACTTTAACAGTTTAGTACTAGACCATGGAGACTTAATGATGACACAACAGAGGTGCATTAACTCATGAGGGAGCATAGATAGCGCACAGACTTCTTTTCCCAGAGTTGGGGAATCAAACACTAGAGGGCATAGGTTTAGGGTGAGAAGGGAGACATTTAATAGGAACCTAAGGGGGTAACTTTTTCACCCAGAGGGTGGTTCGTATGTGGAATGAGCTGCCAGAGGAAGTAACTGAGGCAGGTACATTAACAACATTTAAAGGATATTTGGACAGGTATATGGATATGAAAGGCTTAGAGGGATATGGGCCAAACGCAGTCACATGGGACAAGCTTAGATGGGAATCTTGGTTGGCATGGACCAGCTGCGCCGAGGGGCCCATTTCTATGCTGTTTGACTCTGTGACCATTGAGGTATGGCTGTCAATCATGGGCCAAAGGAAAAAGACGATGCACAAGTGTTGGGGAAATGCTCTCTGTGGATGGAATGGCTCAGGCAGACTACAGAGGGTGGGATGAGAATTTTATAACTAATGGGCTTTGGGACCATTAGTCATTCACACTGCAGTTAATCCTGGGCTTGCACATCTTGCGACTTGCTGACACATTCTGTCAGCAATCTGTCAACGTGATCCTCTGCAGCACACTCCACTAACGCCACACATAGGGACTCCCCACCACAGGTGTAGGACTTATCATGGTGACCTCTGCTGACTCCAGTCAGACAGCTTGTAGAGTTGGCAGTCAACACTTGGACCCTGAACTAGATTAGACCCTGTGTCGTATCAAAAACCCTGCTGGTTACTGTGGGATGGTAGGGCTGTGGGTTAGACAGCCAAGAGGAAGGCAAGTATTTTATCTAATTATTTTGCTTTTGCTTAATGTCCCAGATTATCTTTATGAGATTTTAATTAACTTAATTATTTGTTATTTACTCCAATTTTAATTGGTTGTAAATATTCTTGAACATTAAAGGCATTTAAACGTTTCTAAAGTACAGGGCAGCTTTGTGAGAAGTCAGACCACACCTGTCCATTGTGCTTTCTGTCAAAGTTTGTCAGGGTGTCCACGGTGGGGTCTATGCCTCACCTCACCCATTGGTGGTCCAGATTTCTCTTCTCAACTCGAGGGAGATGCACAAATAGGATTTGTTCTCCACACTTGGGTATGTGGAGGGTATAGGCAGTGATTTCAGGTGATGGGCTAGGTCCAGCAAAATCAAGGTGGAGACACAAGAGACTGCAGACACTGAAATTTGGAGCAACACACAAAGCACTGGAGGAATTCCGCAGGTGAGGCGGCATCTGTGGAGGGAAATGGACAGTGGATGCTTCAGGTCAAGACCATTTAATCCCAGGAATTGAAACCAAGTCAAGACTTGCCTGTGTTTTCACTTGAGAAGGAAATGTTTTCTGTTTGGCTGGTCTAATGCCTATAAAGGACACCAGGGCAGAAGAAGCAACATGTAACACTTTGTAGTGGAGTAACTGCTCATGTATCTCATGGGAGCTGCTGTGCAGATATAACAGTAACCGCACTTTACTTCCAAAAATAATTCATCAAGTGTGAAGTGTTTCAGGATAATCTGAGAATTTCAAATGTATTCTGTGGATGCAAGATCTCTGGGCAAATAATCTCATTTGACTATCCTTCTAATTATATGATGTACTGTAGTTCAATCATTGTCATTACTCTGAGAAAGAAAATGCATGTTACATGCAAATCCAAAATCCCAAATGTGTGGGTGAGTAATGGTAAATTCTGGTGAATAGTTATAAATGGTGTAATGTCAGTATTATCCACCTTGCATATGCATGTGGTACTTAAGTAATCAGGTATTGAAAGGAGGTATTAAACCCATCTGAGGACGTGATGCAAAATCACTGCCGGTCTTATTTTTGGCTGATCCACTTCTTCATTGCTTAATTGGTGATTTTCAACTTGGATGGTAATGAGCAAATCAAGTCTATGCTCCAGATGGATGTGTAAAGTATATTTAAAGTCTAAAATAGCAATACTTAGTTGTATAATGACATGGAAGTAACAAAGGCTTACAAATAAAAAAACAGAGAATGCTGGGAGCTCTTAAGGTCAGTCAGCATCTGTGGAGAGAAATATTTCATCAGATTTTTTTGTATGGGCTTCCTCAGAATCTTCCACATGGACCCAATGGTATGGTCGGTGATCCTATCTGTGGCTTAGCTCTCTACCTTGTAGAGACCAAACATAATACTCTGAGCTGGCTGCCTAAAACATGGGTACTTTTACGAGTTTTGACCATCGATGTACTGCATATCTTAAAATAACCCAAATTCACCAACTAATGGCTTGCAACCTCTATTTTGTCAGTGGTGTTGGAAATACAAGATCATTCAAGAACATTGTACTCTGAATGGGTCCAATAGGAATGTAACACCTGTAGCTTCTTCCTCATCCCCAAGTAATTGCTTGACTTCTGCAGCAGAGTCAGAGTAATTAACTTCATTTGCTCTCAAGCAGAGGTCCAGCACATTGACCCAGGATGGAACAAAGTCCAAGTCAAAGTCAAAGTCGAGTTTATTGTCACATGCACAAGTACCTGAATGCACAGGTGCAATGAAACACTTACTTGCAGCAGCATCACAGGCACCTAGCATTAGAGACACAACATTCACAAGGAAAACATAAATTAAAGATAAATTATGCAAAATTATACAAGAAGGAACACAATTAGAACAAAAAAAAAGTACATTTAGTGGTCATAGTGTTGCTATAGAGTCATAGTGTCAGAGAGTCATACAGCATAGAAACAGGTCCTTCAGCCCAACTGATCCATGCCGACCAAGATGCCAATCTAAGCTAGGCCCATTTTCCTGCATTTGACCCATATCCCTCAAAATTTTTCCCATCCATGTACCTGTCCAAATATCTTTTAAATGTTGTTATTGTAGCTGCCTCAATCACTTCCTCTGGCAGCTCATTCCATTTTTGTACCACCCTCTGTGTGAAAAATTTGCCTCTGAGTTTCCTATTAAATCTTTCCCAACCCTGTGAAAAAGACTGTGTGCATTCACTTTATCAGTGCATCTCAGGTTTTATACACCTCTATAAGTTCACCCCTCAGTATCCCACGCTCCAAAGAATAAAGTTCTAGCCTGCCCAACCTCTTCCTGCAATCCACTTATTCAAGTCCTGCCAATATCCTCATAAAACTTTTCTGCATTTTTTCCAGCTTACATGTTATGGCTTACAAACATGGCAGTCAACAGTATAACAGAAACTCTCAATAAACGGCACAGATGATATGTTTTAGTGAAGGTACATACTGAACAGGAGATGGAAACAGAAACATAGAAAACAGCACAATACAGGCCCTTCAGCTCACAAAGTTGTGTCGAACATATCCCTACCCTTAGAAATTACTAGGCTTACCCGTAGCCCTCTATCTTTTTAAGCTCCATGCACCTATCCAAAAGTCTCTTAAATGACCCTATCATATCTGCCTCCACCACCGTTGTCGGCAGCCCATTCCACACACTTACCACTCTCTGAGTAAAAAGCTTACCCCTGTCATCTTGTACCTACTCCCCAGCACCTTAAACCTGTGTCCTCTTGTGGCAACCATTTCAGCCCTGAGAAAAAGCCTCTGACTATCCACACGATCAATGCCTCTCATCATCTTATACACCTCTATCAGGTCCCCCCTCATCCTCCATCGCTCCAAAGAGAAAAGGCCAAGTTCACTCAACCTGTTTTCATAAGGCATGCTCCCCAATCCAGGCAACATCCTTGTAAATCTCTTCTACACCCTTTCTATGGCTTCCACATCCTTCCTGTAGTGAGGTAACCAGAACTAAGCACAGTACTCCAAGTGGGGTCTGACCAGGGTCCTATATAGGTGCAACATACGGTCCGGGATTCTCGCTCATGTCCAGTGAACCTTCTGTCTGTTCCCCTGACTATCACTATTGCCCTCCTCTTCTCCTCCCTTCCCTTCTGAGCAGCAGGACCAGTCCCAGTGCCAGAGACCTGGCTACTGCCACTTGATCCCTGTAGGTCATCCCCCTCAACAACATCCAAAGCGGAAAACCTGTTACTGAGGGGAACAGCCTCTGGGGTCCTCTGCACTGTCTGCCTGTTCCCTTTCTCTTTCCCTCCCCTGACAGTCACCCATCTATCTGCCTCCTGGACCCTAGAAGTACCTGCTCTAAGGGGGGATGACTACCTCCTGATGCACAGCATCTACATATCTCTCTCCTTCCCTGATGCTTCCCAGTGTTTGAAGCTGTGACTCCAGCTCATCAATTCTGAGCTTAAGTTCCTCCAGCCTCATGCACTTACTGCAGACATGGTCACCGTGCACCACAGCAGGGTCCACTAGCTCCCACATTGTGCAGCTGCAGCACATCGCTTACCTTCCATCTGAACTTCTTTTTTCTTACCTACTTGTAGTCCACTTCAAGATTATAACAATAACTGTAAACCTTATCTTTACTTACCAGCTACTCAACAGTGTTGTTGCAGATGGCCTCCACCTCTTGATGCCGAAGTCTGTTGTGCCAAAGCCACTCACTCTGACACTGTCCACTCCGACAATGGCTGCTCCAAAATGGCTGCTCCGCTAGACTCGACCTCCTTTTTATTGGCCCCTCTAAATTCTGCAAGAACAAAAAAAGCCCGTGAAAACACACAAAACACACGCTCCTCCAACGTCTCACAGGCCGATCCTGTAAGAGAAAAGATCATGGAGAACTCCCTTGCTCTACTTACTGAGGTAGTGATTTAGGGTTGTGCAGGTTGTTTCAAGGCAACCCGGTGGTGTGAGAATAGTTGAAGACGACCTGGTGGTGTGAGAATTCAGGCTTCTGTAACTCCTGCCTGATGGTAGCTGTGAGAAGATGGCATGGCCCAGATGGTGGGGATCTTTGATGATAGACGTTGCATTCTTGAGGCAGCACCTCCTGTAGATACTACTGATGGTGGGAAGGGATGTGCCTGTGATGTATTGGGCTGAGTCCACTACTCTCTGCAGCTTCTTACGTTCCTGCACATTTGAACTGCTGTAGAAGACCATGATACAACCAGTCAGGATACCTTCAACAGTATATCTGCAGAAGTTTGTTAGAGTGTTCGGTGACAAGCCGAACCTCCTTAATATTTTAAGAGATTAAAAACACTGGAGCACTTTCCTTGTGATTGCATCACTGTGCTGCGCCCAGGACAGGTCATCTGATATTTAATGCCCAGGAATTTAAAGCTGCTGACTCTTTGCATCGCTGATCCACCAATGTAGACTGGGGCTTGTTCACCCTCCTTCCCCTTCCTGAAGTCAACAATCAGCTCTTTAGTTTTGCTGACGCTGAGCGAGAGGTTGTTGGTGCGGCACCACCCAACCAGATGACCTATCTTGCTCCTGTACACTGACTCATAGCTGTGCACCACTACTGTAAATGAAAACATAAAGGAAAAATTACGCATAGGAATTGAGTGAGAAATTGGGCACAGTTCCTTCACCATAATGGTGTTGAGTGCTAAGCAAGAATAACAATGTCTTTCTTTTATGTAGTGATTTTAATATATAATTTCTTCCAAGGTATACTTTAGGAAGGTTATCATATCAATTTGACATTTACCTAATAAAGTGGCAATGGGACAGGTGACAGGAAACATGGATGATGGCAGAGGTTTCAGTGAAAAACCGAGGAGTAGAGAGACAAAGAGGGATTCAAGGGACAAGGCAATTGAAGGCACACCAGCCAATACAGTGATGAAGCTGGTGATGGTTCAAAAGTAATGCAGCATAATTGGTAGTGCGGAGAGATCTTGGGTGGTTTGTAAAGCCACGTTAAGTTATAGAAATAAGAAAAGGAGAGGACATTGAAGTATTTCAATAAAGTAATGAAAAGTCTAATAGAAATGTCACTGGAGCAGGAACCAATATGGGACAGTGAGGACATAGAATGACATGATGTTTGTTAGGATACAGATTCTTTAATAAACTTTAGTTTACGGAGCGAGACGAGGGCAGTCTGATAATAGTGAAGACCAAAGGCATGAGTGAGGGTTTCAGTGGCAGATTAGTATGGGCTTCACTCTGTGACAGTGAAGCCCTTGTGCCTTTCTTGAGTCACAAGCTTGGCCCTCTTGAGCTTCACTTTTCATAAGCTGCAACTTCTCCTTAACTCTGTCACACACAAAGTTTCACTTGTCCACCATCCCCCTTCTTCACGAATCGTAATTAGTTCTCCATCTGCTAATTCATTCCATTAAAGTTCTCATGCTGCAGGACACTTCTCATTCCCCCACACTTCCCCTGCACACTCTCCCTCCTTCCACTTTGATTAGAGTGCTTTCAATATCTCTGCTTCATAGAATTCTCTTCCTAAGCTTGTCAAAGTTCCTATATCTTTCTCCTTCCTTTCCTCAAACACACCCCTTGGGCAAAGCTTTAAATCATTGGGCTTCCCATGGATATGCAACATTATTCACAATATAAGATTGAAAATGGATATATTAGGTAAATAATTCAAAAAATGAAGTGGATATAGATTGCACGTAGAAGCATGTAAATTAAATTTTCTGTTACATTTCCACAGATTACAACAGCATCACAACATTATGCTTTCATTGCTGTGACTGGCTGACTGAAATGCAAATCTTTCATGCTGGCAAATCGGCTTGCTGATCCTGCAGCAGTTTCTCGTTCATCTTCTGGAGGAACCTTTTTCTCTTCAGCGGTCAGTACAATCCTTTCATGCAGGTTCTTCCTATTCCCTTCTGGGCAACACAGGCACGACCTTTTATGAGCATCTTCGCTTCATCCGTTGCAAAAGCAAGGATCTCCAATTCCACATCCCACTCCCAAACCCACATGTCTATCCACGGCCTCCTCTACTGCCACGTTGAGGCCAGAAGTAGGTTGGAGGAACAACACCTCAGATTCCGCAGTCTCCAACCTGAGACCTCAACACTGATTTCTCCAACTTCTGGTTACCCTTCCCCTCTTCTCCCCCCTTCCCCCCCTTGTCTTCCCTCATTCCTGTGGCCCCCTCCCCCTTCTCTTTCCCCTTCCCCTGCCCTCATAACCTGCCCATCACTTCCCCTACCCTCATGATATGCCCATCTATTCCTCATCTCCTTCCCTTTATTCCATGGTCCATTGCCCTCTCCTACTGGATTCCTCCTCCTTCAGTCCTTTGCCTCTTCTACCTATCACCTCTCAGCTTCTTACATCTCCCCCCTCCCCCACCCTCCTACATCCCCCCTCTCAGCTGGACTCACCTATCACCTGAACTCGCCTATCACCTGCCTTCATGTGCTCCTCTCCCTCCCTGATCTTCTTATTCTGGCTTCTGCTCTCTTCCTTTCCAGTCCTGATGAAGGGTCCTGACCTGAAACATCGACCGCCTACTTCTCTCCACAGATGCTGCCTGCCCTGCTGAGTTCCTCCAGCATCATTGTGTTTTTCATCAAGACCTTCTATTGCTTGTACCTAATCGCCCTTGAGAAGGTAGTTCTAAGCCAACTTCTTGACCTCTGCTACCCTCCCACTGAAGGCACTGCCACAGTTCAGTTGGGGACTGAACTCTAAGACTTTGACCCTACAGCAAAGAAGGACCATCGATATATTTCCAACTTAGGATGGTCTGTGCCTGCTTCCCTCGTCAAGGTCATGGGTTTGGGAAATGCTGTCAGAGTAGTCAGGGCAAGTAGCTGAAGTGCAATTTGTATATGGTACACATTACAGTCACTGTGTACCGGTGGTGGAGGGAGTGAACATTTTGGTGGTTGATGGGATGCTGATCAAGCAGCTTGTTTTGTCCAAGATGGTGTTAAACTTCTGAAGCTACACTGATCCTGGCAAGTGCAAACTATTCCTTTGTCATCCTGATGTGCCTTTGTAGATGGTGGAAATTCTTTGAGGTGTCAGGAGGTAGTCACTTGCCACAGGTGACTTGGTCTTGTCATCACAGTATTTATGTGGCTGGTCCAGTTGAATTTCTGGTCAGTGGTGACCCTCAGGATGTTGATGGTGCTGGACTTTGTGATGGCAATGTCATTGAGAGTCAAGGGGAGGCGGTTAGATCGTATCTTCTTGGAGATGGTTATTGTTTAGCATTTTTGTGGAACAAATGTTACTTGCCACTTATCAACCCATGGTGAATGTGGTCTCAGACTTGCTGTGTGCAGGCATGGGCTGTTTCATTTGCTGAGGAGTTGTGAATGGAATTGAACATTGTGCAGCCATCTGACGAAGGAAGGTTACTAATGAAGCAGCTGAAGGTGGTAGGACCTAGAACACTGTCCTCAGGAACGCCCGCAGTGGTGTCATAGGGAAGGGATGATTGATCTCCACCAACCATGACCATTTAACTTTGTGCAAGGTACACCTCTAACCATTGGAGTGCGCTCCCCTTGATGCCCACTGACCAGTTTCAACAGGGTTTCTTAATGCCACATTTGATCAAAGGGCAGTCACTCTCATCACTCTAATCTGCCTGCATGTCTGCTCCTCAATATTCCGGTGGCTATTGGGGGGGGGGGGGGTGGGGTGGTCTCTGGTATAATCCCAGCAGAGTGATTGCACCTTGCTTATTTTTGAGTTCTACTCATGCAGACTCAGTGGATGAGACCTGCATTATGTCCTCTCTTAGTGCAGCTGTGATATTGCCCCTGACTAATAGTGCAATTCCCCCAACTCTTTTACGTCCCTCTCTGTCTTATCTAAAACATTGAAACCCAGGAACGTTAAGCATCCAGACCTATCCCTCTCTCCACCGTCTCTGTAATTGCCATAGCATCATAGTTCCATGTACTGATCCATGCTCTAAGTTCATCACCCTTACCCCAATAGTCCTAGTATTAAAATAAGTGTCTATTATCATGTCTATTACCTTGCTCCTGCCTGTGAGCCCTTATAGACTTACTGGTCATGACATCCACCTTCCTCTCAATCCCTCCACTTTCTGACCTGCTGCTCTGGTTCCCATCCCCTTGCTAAACTAGTTAAAAACTCTCCTGAGTAGCACTAGTAAATGTCCCAGCCAGAATATTGTTTGTTGTTGAGGGGAATGGCCACAGGGGAATCCCACACTATCTGTCTGCTCACTTCGTCTTTCCTGGTGGTCACCCAACTATCTCCTTCTTGCACCTTAGGTGTGTCCACCTCACTAAAACTCTTGTCAATAATGCTCTCAGCATCCCAGATGATCTGAAGTACGTCCAACTCCAGCTCCAGTTCCTTCACACTGCTAGTCAGGAGCTGCAGTTGGGCGCACTTCTGGCAGGTGAAGTCATCAGAGACACTGCCAATCTCCCTGATCGCTCACATCCTGCAGGAGGAGCATGCCACTATCGAAGCTGCCATCCCAAGTAATCTAATAGGAAGAGAGATTCTAAGGGAAACCTTACCTGCACTTACCTGCTCTTACCTGCTCCACCTCCTCTCACTGAAGCCCCCTGAACCAAAGCCTAAACACTTTTACTCAATCATGGCATTTACACCTTGAACACAGCCGCTCTGCTGGAGCCTGCTTCCCTTTTATACCTACAAAAAACAACTTTTGAGAAGATGCTGGCTCCTCCCCACTGCTGAAACTGGAAACCTGGAGACGGATTGGGTAGTCATAATATCATTTGGATTTGTTCTGCTTTTTTTCCAAACATGAAGAAGCTGGGAATTTTATACATTGTTGGATGGATGCTACTGTTGTAACTTTACTGAAACTGCTTGGCTTGAGATGCAGCTGGGTCTAGACATGGGATGTTACCTGGCCCCGTAACCTTTTCTGTGTCCAGTACTCTCAGCTTTTTCTTGATATCACACGGAGAGAATCAAAGTGGCTGAAGTTCTGTGAGGGTGACAGAGCCCAGGAGGGACATGAGATAGATCATCCACTCAGGACCTATTAGCTGAACTTGGTTGCAAATGCTCCAGCCTTATCTTTAACATTTACCTGCTGAGGCCAACCATTGTTGAGCTGGCGCTTTCTCCTCCAGTTAATTGTTTAATTGTCCAACACCATTCAGGGAAAAGTGTGGAGGAACCACAGAGCTTAGATCTGTTCCATTGGATGTGAGATCATTCAGCACTGTCTACTGCATGCTGGTTTTGTTGGTTTTGATCACATATAGTCCTGTAATACAGTTTTACAAAGTTGGCATGTCTTTTTTCAGAGACATTAGGAAGTTATTTGGAACTTGGACATATTCCTCTCTCTGTCAGCCGATTTAATCCACATGGGAACTGGGAAGGGGAAGCAATATGAGGAGAGGTTAAGGAGGCAGAAAGATGGAAACCAATATGTTCTCATTTTATCTAAAAGCTTTGGGAGGTCATTCTGAAATCAAACATGCTCAATCAAAACTTGGCACAGAAGACAGAAAAAATTGTTCAGCAGAGTAGGTTCAACTTAAGGGAGGAGGGAAAAGTGAAATAGAGAGGTTGAATCAGTGGGGAATGATTCAGGTGCAGGTGGTCAGAGTTGGACAGGCATTAAAATTTACCAGAGTTGCACAGATGGAGGAATTTACTGACATGGAGAGAGTTGAAGACATGGAGTGATTTGAAAATATTATGAATTATAATGTTAAAGCATTGTCAGGCCAAAAGTAAATGTGAGTCAAAGCACATGGGTATACAGAGGAACAAGGGAGGAATAATACGGCATGGTAGCACCTTGGGGAGTGTTGATTAATAGAGGAACCTTGGTGTACAAGTCCAAGGATCCCTGAAGGGATATTTGACTTCATTAGGTGGGGGCATAGACTAAAAGAGCTTGGAAGTTCCAGCTTTACAAAACATTGGATAGGCCATAGCTGGAATACTATGTGTGGTTATGGTCACCACACTATAGAAAGGATGTGATTCTGTGGGAGAGGCTGCAGAGCAGATCCAACAAGAGGTTAAAAACAAACTGCTGGAGGAGCTCAACAGGCCTTGAGCAACACACATAAAGTGTTGGAGGAACTCAGTAGGTCAGGCAGCATCTATGGAGAAAAATGAGCAGTCGACATTTCAGGTCCAGACCCTTTATCAGGACTGGAAAGGAAGATGGCAGAAGCCATTCCGGCTCCATGGTTCCATGACTTAGTGAGAGTTACACTACGGGCAGCAGTTTTGATGACCCCAGATTAAGAGGTTGCAGTCAGAAGCACTGGAATGACTGAGTTCAGGTGGAGTGTTGACAAGGATTACAGCAACAGCTGAGCTGATACAGCAGTGGAAATAAAGAGTGTCTGAGCAATCATTGCTGGAATGCAATAGATGCTGATGTCAGGGAGGAAAGAGTCTGATTGGCATGTAATATCCTCCATGATGAAATACTTGCAAACAATGCAGATCCAGGCTCGCCCCTAAAGACCCTTCCTTGGCCACTGTAGCTGTCAGATGTCGATGCCATTCAGGAAGGACCAGGAGGAAACAGGATTGGCAGAGATGTGCAAAGAACAAAATATGTCACACGCATTAAAAAGTGCCAGAGCAACGGTGTGGTATGACAAATACCTCCATTTGCAAGAGTGATCACACTCTCACTGATGATTTTGTCACCCATGACAGCCCAGTCAGCTGTGCATGTGGAGACATTCATCATGTCTTTGTCCTGCCTGGGATGTTTCCTCATTAAAATCTGCTGTTGGTTTAATAAAAGGTATTACCTTGACTGGTGTGTCCTGCATTTTGCAGTCAAGCACACTGGTGCATATTGATTGGAAGCAATTTGATGAATGAGGTGTCCAGAGATCGCAGTTTGCTGCAACAACGATAGATTTTCCCAACAGGACAAATCATTTACGTGGTGCTGATTTTAAGCATTGGTGGAAATGGTTGACATGAGCAGACCTGGTTGAGACAACTGACGAACCCTCACCACTCACAGCTATCATGGAGGTTACATATGACATTCTAACCTCATGCCATGGCTGATAACTTGATATCTGATCACACAACATTTAGTCACATAATTTCTCCAAATATTGTCACTGCAGCTTGCCTTTTCTGCTTATGGAATCATGCTATTGCTTTTCAACGTGGTCTTCAATATCTACATGTGGTGAACAATCCCTAGGTCCAGGAACAGTCACTTCTAGAATCATTCATTTTCCTTCTCCTTTGGTTCTTTCTGTGAAATCTCTTGCTCTCTACCTCTGAATTCTTTCCCAAGTTAATCACAGAAAATTCCAAATTTTCACTCATCTAGTCACTTCTTTGGTTAATGTTCCCACTCACCAGTTGTCAACACTGTTGCAGACCTACAGGAGATGTTGGTCTCCATGGCCACTCTTACTTATTTGTTTGAATCCCAAACCACCCCCCCCCTCTCTCTCTCTCTCTCTCTCTCTCTCTCTCATATCACTGAGAGGAATCCTAATGTGGACAACCTGGCTCAGAAGTGACAAGTGGAGTTGATTCATTGTTACTGATGACCTGACAGATGGGGATTAATGGTACAACTCATTCTCTCTCTCTCTGCCTCTCCCTACCTCCCCCCCTCTTCACCTCTCTCTCTCATCTCCGTCTCTCTCTGTCTCTGTCTCTCTCTGTCTCTCTCTGTCTGTCTGTCTGTCTGTCTCTCTCTATCTATCTATCTCAAACCCAGCATCCCTCATCCCGCTCCCCATTTCCCTGGTTTCCCTCATACCCATTGCTGGATTGATATCTTGGCAGAGTAACGTACTCTGGCTAGCCTAGATGACACTGCTCATAATCAGGGCTATCCACATACAAATGAAGAGGCTGAGAAATCTCTTGGAGAAGAGGCACACTGCAATCTGTATTATCAACTGTGACCTCTCTTGTTAAATCAGTTTCCAACAATGCCACAAATCAAAATTAACCTTATTGTGTAAAGCTGTGCATTTGTGCTTGATCTGTTGAAGTTCTTGAGGAATGCTCTTTCAAGGTCCTTCAATTATTTTTGATTGTGATTTTAACATGTACCTTCTATCAAAAATCATGTGCAGTAGGTATATGTGAGCAACATGTTTATGAGACTGGGTTTGTATGGCTCTATTTGTCAAGATAATGGGACTATAACTACATATGTCTGTCTGCAGATTCTGATTGTATGCTTAAGGAAAGCTGCCTGTCTATGCGAGGAAGATGTAAGTGGATGCCTCTGTGAGGATATAATAGCTATGTGTGTCAGTGAAGGGTCTGAGTGTGTGTTTTGTGAGGAGAATGTAAGTGGATGTATAAGATTGATTAAACCATGTACATGAAGCAATTTTGTATTTGGAGTGGGCTTGGACTGGATGCTAAGTGCTGCTAGAATGATAGATATCAACATATATCTTTGTAAGACATTGCATAACCATCCATTTGATGCTCTGTGTGGACAGTAAATAGGTTTTATTCTTGTTAGTCTGCACTTGAACATTAGAGAGACTTAATTCAGTTTAGGCTTGATGTAAACTGTATGGCTCTGTGCAAAATTGCCATCAATTTATGGTGTCCTGTTGTCTGAACTCTAACTAAACAATACACTCAGTCCTCAGCATCCACTGATTCGGTATCTGTAGATCTTCAGGCAGCCCTTGGTCCCATCTCAATGTTTTTTCAGCAAGTACACCTATGTATATGTATATAGTGAGGAAGCAACCATTGTCTGTGTAAATAGGGTGATCAGTTTCTAAACTACTTGTGTCAAGTGACTCTCTGCTGTGCACTGCTTAACAGTGGTCTTTGTTACCCCACTGTACCTTGTGATTTCGAAACTGAGCTTGTTAGCTTCAAAGCATTCATTTGAAGTTTGTTTGCTGATATCATTTCCTTTTAGTTAATTAAACATCTTAAGGTTATTAATATGTGCTGAAGCTTTTGGAACATTATAGGACAGGTTTATGTTTATTTGGGGCTGTATTGGGTACAAAGGCATTCACATTCTATGTTATCTGTGCGAAGTCATGCCCTTATTACAACCTGGATAGTAAGGACTTAGTATAAATGCGAAAGGTTCGAAATGAAGTGATTTTATCTTCATCTTCATTCTCCTGCAGCTGTCCTCTTTTCAGTTGCTGCCTCATTCAGGATTTTGTGTCACGCTTACTTGGTGACATCACCCAACACTATTCCACAAGAAAGCATCCCTCCATCTCCTTCAGACCTCTTTCTTCCAGCCTCTTTGTGAATGGCCAACGCTAATTTTAAAGTCGACAGTTTTCAGCTAATACTCCTTCGTGGAGACAGCAATTTCATTGCATCTATCCTTATTTATCTTTTAATAAATTTTACCCTCAAACTTTTAATTTAAGCCCTGACCAAGCTAACGATACAATTCTCAAAGTCCCTCACTTGACTCCAACCCTTGCCCACTGCCACACTTTGCCCATGTTTCAGTACATCAAATGCACAACACCACTTTATTACTTTCCCTGTCACTTATTTCACAGTATCATTTTCCATGCTTAATTTTATCTTTGAAGGCTTTCATTAAGCATTCCTCAGGAGGCAAAAGAAATTCGGCATGTCCCCAATTTTTACAGATGCACCATAGAAAACATCTGATCCAGATGCATCACAGCTTGGTGTGGCAACTGTTCTCTCCTCACCCCCCTCCCATCAGCAGAAGATACAAAAGCCTGAAAGCATGTACCACCAGGCTCAAGAACTTGTAAATCTTTTCTGCATTCTTTTCACTTCAGTAACAACCTTCTCACAACAGGGTGACCAAAATTGAACACAATACTCCAAGTGCAGCCTCACCAGCGACCTGTACAACCACACCATGACCTACCAACTTTTATACTCAGTGCCCTGACTTATGAAGGCCAGAGTGCCAAAAGCCTTCTTAACCACTTCGTCTACCTGTGACTCCACTTTCAGTGAACCATGTACTCGACATCCAAAGTCATTCTGTTCTACAACACACCCCAGGGCGCTGCCGTTCGCTGTGAAAGTCCTACCTGGATTTGACTTTCCAAAATACAATGCTTCGCACTTATCTGAATTAAACTCCATTTGCCATTCCTTGGCCACCTTACTCAGCTGATCAGGATCCCCCTGTAATTTTTGATAACCTTCTTCATTGTCCACTATACCACATACTTTTGTGTCATCTGCAAACTTACTATCCATACCTTTTATATTCTTATCCAAATCATTGATATAGATGACAAACAACAATGGGCCCAGCACTGACCTCTGAGCCACACCACTAATCACGGGCCTCCAGTCAGAGAAACAATGTTCCACCATCATCCTCTGCTTTCTACCATCAAGCCAATTGTGTGTCTAATTAGCCAGTTCTCCCTGGATTCCATGTGATCCAACCTTCCAGAGCAGCCTACCGTGTGGAACCTTATCAAAGACCTTATAAACCACGTCTACCACTCTTCCCTCATCAATTTTCTTGGTCACATCATCAAAAATCTCAGTCAAGTTCATAAGACATGATCTCCCACGCACAAAGCCATGCTGATGACCCCTAATCAACCCGTTTCTTTCCAGATGAATGTATATCTTATCCCTCAGTTTGGAAAGCCCTTTCATGCATCTTGCTTGAGCCCAAATCCCAGGTAGTATAAGATCATCTATCCGTGCTCAGATTCAATCCTGGCCTGGATCAGAGATGGTTCCAAAACTCAAGGTGTGAATTGAATGCGATGATTCACTCTCACGGACTGGTCCCTTTGACATCAGCTGAAGAGCAGTGACTACCTACTGTCAGCTTCCACACCACCGATCAGCTCTTACAGCCTGCAACTTGGCAACAGAACCAAGGCATTTTCCCCCTCTGTTGTCATTTTACAAAGAATTGCCTTTTCTATAACTCAATCCAAAATTCTTTGCAATCAATAGATGAAACCAGGGGAGCCTCCCGAAGGGTTGTTTTGGGACCCTGTTAACACAATCAATTATATCCACAGAGCAATACACCATAAAAACAGGCCCTTCAGCCCACAGAGTCTGTGACATCCCATCAAGCATCCATTTACTCTAACCCTACCCTAAAACATTTTATTAACATAGAACATAGAACAGCACAGCACGAGAACAGGCCCTTCGGCCCACGATGCTGTGCTGTACTAATTAAACTAGTAATTAAATGTCCATCTAAACTAATCCCTTCTGCCTCCACAATGTCTATATCCCTCCATTCTCTGCACATTCATGGACCTATCTAAAAGCCTCTTAAACACCTCTATCATATTTGCCTCCACTACCACCCCTGGCAGCACATTCTAGGCAGCCACCACTCTCATCCCCTGAGCCTACATGGGTAGAACTCAAAAATAAGAAATGTACAAACACTCCGATGGGATTATACTACAGACCACCCAAAGGCCACCAGGACATTGAGGAACAAATAAGCAGGCAGATTAGAGAAAGTTGAAAAATCAACAGGGTTGTTGTCATGGGTGACTTCAACTTCCCCATTATAGACTGGGACCTCCTTAGTGCAAGAGGTTTAGATGGGGCAGCATTTGTTAGGTAGCATTTGTTAATCAATTTGTTGATAGTCCAACGAGGAGGGGGCCGTACTGGACCTGGTGTTGGGAAATGAGCCTGGTCAGGTGATTGACTTTTCAGTGGGAGAACAGTTAGGGAACACTGACCACAACTCTTTAAGTTTTAAGATAGCTATAGATAAGGATAAGTATGGACCTTGTGGGGAATTGTTAAATTGGAACAGGGCAAATTATGAGAGTCTTAGGCAAGAACTAAAGAAAGTTAATTGGGAACCACTGTTTTTGGGCAAGTCCATATCTGACATGTGGGGGGTGTATAAAGACCAACTACACAGAGTACAGGACAGGTATGTTCCAGTAAGAAACAAAGACAAGGATGGCAAAGGAAGGGAACCCTGGATATCGAGAGTGGTGGTGAATTTAGTCAAGAAGTAAAAGGAAGTGTGCATAATGTTTAGGAAGCTAAAATCAAATGGAGCCCTTGAGGATTATAAGGAAGCTAGAAAAGAACTCAAGAAGGGAATTAGGACAGCCAGGAGGGGCCATGAAATGTCCTTGGCAAATAGGATCAAAGAGAATCTTAAGGCATTCTACACATACATCAAGAGCAAGAGGACACCGAGGGAGAGGATAGGACCACTCAAACAAAAAGAAGGGAACATGTGCTTGGAGGTGGAGGATGTGGGTGAGGTCCAAATTGAGAATTTTGCATCAGGATTTACCAAGGAGAAGGACATGGAGGCAGTGAGGTCATTGTGGAGCATACTAATATGCTAAGGCATTTTGAGATAGAGAAAGAGGTCATGTTGGGTCTCTTAATGAACATGAAGGTGGTTAAGCCTTCAGGGCTGAATGGGATATACCCCAGGACCCCAGGATATTGAGACAGAGAAGAGATGAGATTGTTTGGGCCTTGACCAAGATCTTTGTGTCCTCCCTAGCTACAGACGAGATCCCGGAGGACTGATGCATAGCTAATCTTGTTCCTTTTTTCAAGAAAGGAAATAGGGATAATCCTGGAGTCTCAAGTCAGTGGTAGGTAAGTTATTGGAGAAGATTCTTAAGGATAAGGTTTATCACATTTGGAAAACCACGGCCTAATTAGGGACAGTTAGCATGGCTTTGTGCAGGGCAAGTTGTGTCTTACTAACTTGATTGAGTTTTTCGAGGAGGAGACGAAGGTGATTGATGAAGGTAGAGCAGTGGATGATGTCTATATGGATTTTAATAAGGTGTTTGACAAGGTCCCTCGTGGTAGGCTCATCCAGAAGATCAAGATGCATGGGATTCATTGTGACTTTGCGTTTGGATTCAGAATTGGTTAGTCCGAGAAGACAGAGGGTAGTGGTTGATGGAACTTATTCTGGCTGGAGGTCCATGACTAGTGATGTTCTGCAGGGATCCGTATTGGGACCTGTATATACTGTATGTCCTGGGTGAAAATGTAGATGGGTAGGTTTGTAAATTCACAGATGATACAAAGATTGGAGATATTGTAGGTGGTGTAGAAGATTGTTGAAGGATACGGCAGGATATAGATGTTGCAGATATGGACAGAGAAGTGGCAGATGGAGTTTAATCTGGAAAAATGTGAGGTGTTGCACTTTGGGAGATCAAATGTAAAGGGGCAGTACACTGTTAATGGCAGGATCCATAACAATGTTGATTTATTGAGGGATCTTGGGGTCCAAGTCCATAGCTCCCTGAAAGTGGCTGCACAGGTTGATCGGGTAATAAAGAAAGTGTATGGCATGCTTCTCTTTATTAGTCAAGGCACTAAGTTCAAGAGTCATGAAGTTATGTTGCAGCTTTATAAAACTCTAGTTAGGCCACATCTGGAGTATTGCATTCATTTCTGGTCACCCCATTATAGGAAGGATGTGGAGGCTTTGGAGAGGGTGCAGAAGAGGTTTACCAGGGTGCTGCCTGGATTAGAGAGCACGTCCTCTCAGAAGAAGTTGTTTTGTATGGAGCAGTGGAGGTTGAAGGGAGACCTGAGAAAAGAGGCATTGATAGAATAGATGGCCAGTATTTTCTTCCCAGGGTCAAAATGTTCAATGCCAGAAGGAATGCATTTAAGATGAGAGGGGGTAAGTTCAAAGGAGGTGTGTGGGGCACGTTTTTTACACAGAGAGTGGTGGGTGCCTGGAATGCGCTGCCAGAGGTGGTAGTGTAGGCAAATACTATAGATGCATTTCAGAAGCTCTTAGATAGGTACATGAATAATCAGAGAATGGAGGGATATGGACATTGTGTAGCCAGCAGGGATTAGTTCAGCTAGGCATTTAATTACTAGTTTGATTGGTTTGGAAGAGCATCGTGGGTTGAAGGGCCTGTTCCTGTGGTGTACTGTTCTATGTTCTATGTTCTATATGATGCTGTTGAGGAAGTGAAGAGTTAAGAATTGCAACCATACCTATAACTGGCAAACAAAATATATATATGCATTTATATTTCTTTAGCAAGGACTAGCAAACTGCTGACCCACTAGTTAGGTTGGAATGCTAAGTATGTTAACTGCCTTTGTTTTGGGTAACGAACCATTCCGATATGTCAGACGGTGGTGATACTGAGTGTAATTAACATCGAGGTGAAGACTTGGTCTGAACAATGAAGGGTGATACCTGCCTTTGAAAGCCTTGATTATAACTCAATTATACTAAGACAAAAGGTGTGATAGCTGTCTCGGGATCTCTATAGCTTGACCGAAACTCGCGGCGCCGTTTGCATGGGATGTGCGTGACAATTCCTGTATAAATGTCTGTCTGCCCTTTGTGCGGGGAGGACTCGGGAAGCGACTCTTAGTGAGTGCTGAAGAGAATTCTCCTAGCGGTGCACTGCTAATAAAGGTATTTGTTCGAATCGACCTTGTGGCACTGTGTTATTTACAGCGGACAGAAAGGGAAAATTGATTTTGGGACGACGCTGTGACCCTACAAAACATCCTGTAAGTATTTACCCTGTCTTGCCCCAAAAGAATCTGATATATTTCAATAAGATCACCTCTCATTCTTCTAAACTCAAGTAAGCAGAGGCCCAACTTGTTTAACCTTTCTCTCCCATACTCGGTATCTTCCAAATGAACCTTCTCCGAACTACCCCCAATGAAATTATATCTTTCCTTAAAGATGAGGACAACATTTCTTTATGGTACTCCAGGTGTGGTCTCATTACTGCCTTGTACAGTTGCAGTAAGGCTTCCCTGCTTTATTATTCCAACCCATTTGAAACAAAGCCCAAAATTCTGTGAACCTTCCCTATTACATTCTGCACTCATGTGCCTTCTTTCTGTGCTTCATGCATTAGGACTCCCTTTGTTCTGCTGCTTTCTGTATTTTGTCGCCATTTAAGTACTCTTGTCCCTTCTTCCAAAATGGAACCTTCACATTTTTCCATGTTTGTTAACTTTTTGCCCATTCACTTAACCTATCACGAGGTTTCGTGGGTTTCGCTTCAGCAGGCGTTGGGACTTCAGAACAGATACGTTTTTCCTTTTTTTTATATAAGGTTTTTTATTATAAGGTTTTGTTTTATAAGGTTCTTTTTTATAAGTTTTTTATATAAGTCTTCGTTGGGAATAGTGGGGACTGGACTGCGCAGGCTTGTGACGTCAGCAGGTAAGGCGCGGGCAGTTTAAAAAGCAAACCACCATATCCAGCAGGCAGCGTCGGAGCGGGCAGTGGAGTGAGAGGGAGCAGAGTGATTTGGGCTTTGGCTCAAGGAGCATCAGTGTAAAGGGGCGAGGAAAGAGGAAAGAGGAGAGAGGGAAAAAGAACTTCGGAGTACTCGAGGGTTTTGGTTCGGAGGACTTCGGAGCAGCTAAGTTTTTTCTTTTTATCACTTTTATTAGGGTTTAAGTGTAAGGGTTGGATTTTTATAACTTGCTTTTGTAAGTGTTTTAACAGTTTTTTCTAACTGGTCGAGTGGGGGCTGGACTGCGCAGGCACGGCGCGGGCAGCTTAAAAAAGCAAACAGCCTGTAGGACGGGCAGCGTCGGAGCGGGCAGCTGAGTGAGAGGCAGCAGAGTGGTCGGGCTTTGGTTCAAGGGGCTTCGGTGTGAAGGGGCAAGGAGGGTAAGTAGCTGGTAAGTAAGTAAAGGTAAGGTTTACCTGTTGTCTCTTATGGATTTGTAGGTGGGATTAACTAGGGCGGAAGAAAAAAAAGGTAGTCAGATGGAGGACACGGTGGTGTGCTGCAGCTGTTTGATGTGGGAACTCGTGGACCTTGCTGCGGTCCAAGATGGCCACATCTGCAGTAAGTGCTTGAGGCTGGACGAACTTCGGCTCAGAGTTGATGAGCTGGAGTAGCAGCTACAAACATTGTGCAGCATAAGGGAGGGAGAAAGTTATGTAGACACGGTTCATCAGGAGACAGTCAGCCCCCTTACAGCAGGTACATCTGAGGTTCAAGATGCAGATAGAATGGTGACTGTCAGGGGAGGGAAGAGGAAGAAGAAGTCAGGCAGGCAGACAGATCAGGGAACCCTGGAGGCTGTTCCCCTCAGAAACAGATTTTCCGCCTTGGAGGCTGTTGAGGGGGATGACCTACAGGGGCCTAGCTGCAGTAACCAGGTCTCTGGCACTGGGACTGGTACTGCTGCTCAGAAGGGAAGGGTGGGAAAGAAACATGCGGTAGTGATAGGGGACTCGATAGTCAGGGAAACAGATAGGAGGTTCTGTGGCAGTGAGCATGAATCCTGGATGGTATGTTGCCTCCCAGATGCCAGGGTCTGAGATGTCACTGATCGGGTCCACAGGATTCTTGAGCAGGAGGGAGAGCAGCCAGAAGTTGTTGTCCAGGTTGGCACCAACGACATAGGTAGGAAGGGGGATGAGGTCCTGAAGGGCGAGTTGAGGGAGCTAGGCAGAAGACTGAGGAACAGGACCTCGAGGGTAGCAACCTCGGGATTGCTGCCGGTTCCACGCGATAGTGAAGGCAGGAATAGGAGGAGGTGGCAGGTAAATCGTGGCTGAGAAGTTGGTGCAGGAGTGAGGGTTTTAGGTTTCTGGATCATTGGGATCTCTTCTCGGGAAGGTGGGACCTGTACAGAGATGACGGGTTACACCCGAACCAGAAGGGGGCCAATATCCTTGCGGCTAGGTTTGCTAGGGTGGTTCGGGAGGGTTTAAACTAGTTTGTGAGGGGGAAGGGAACCGGAGGAGTAGGTCAGAGGAAGAAGGGAATGGGGAAAAGTTAGATTAAACAGGTAGAGAGGCTTTGGGGAAGGAGAAGCAGAATACAGCCTATAAAAGTAGTAAAGTAGATGGACTGAAGTGTGTTTACTTAAATGCAAAAAGCATCAGGAATAAGGGAGATGAACTGAGGGCTTGGATAAGTACATGGGACTATGGTATTGTGGCTATTACTGAGACGTGGCTGGCGTCAGGGCAGGAGTGGATATTGAATATTCCTGGTTTTCAGTGTTTCAAGAGGGATAGGGAAGGGGGGAGAAGAGGAGGAGGAGTGGCGATACTGGTCAGGGACACTGTTATGGCTGCGGAAAGGATGGATGTTGTAGAAGGATCATCTCTAGAGTCTGTATGAGTGGAAGTAAGGAACAAGAAAGGAGCAGTTACTCTACTAGGAGTATTCTATAGGCCCGCCAGTAGTAGTAGAGATATAGACTGGCAGGCAGAGTTTGGAGAGAAGCAAAAATAACAGGGTTGTTATAATGGGAGACTTCAACTCCCAAATATAGACTGGAACCTGCTTGGTGCCAAAGGTTTAGATGGGACGGAATTTGTTAAATGTTACAGGAGGGATTCCTGACACAGTATGTCGACAGGCCGACTAGAGGGAATGCCATGCTAGATCTAGTTTTAGGAAACGAACTGGGACAGGTGAAGGATCTATTGGTGGGTGAGCATTTGGGGGACAGTGACCATTGCTCCATAACCTTTAAAATTGTCATGGACAGGGACAGGTGCAGAGAGGACAAGAAGATATTTGACTGGGGAAGGGCAAACTATGAGGCCAGAAGGAGAGAACTTGGGAGTGTAAATTGGGATGTCCTTTTTGAAGGGAAATGTACTATGGAGATGTGGTCGATGTTCAGGGATCTTATGCAGGATGTTAGGGATAAATATGTCCCGGTGAGGCAGAGAAGAAATGGCAGGGTGAAGGAACCGTGGGTGACGAGAGAGGTGGAACGACTAGTTAGGGAGAAGAAGGTAGCATACGTAAGGTATAAGCAGCAAGGTTCAGACAGGGCCCATGAGGATTATAGAGTAGCGAGGAAGGAACTTAAGAAAGGGCTGAGGAGAGCTAGAAAGGGACATGAAAAGGTGTTGGCTAGTAGGGTTAAGGAAAATCCCAAGGCCTTTTTCACATACGTGAAGGGTAGGAGGATGGCTAGGGTAAAGGTAGGTCCAATTAAAGACAAAGGTGGGAGGTTGTGCCTGGAGGCGGCGGACGTGGGAGAAGTTCTCAATGAATACTTCTCTTCGGTATTCACCAAGAAGAGGGGTGTTGATGACGCCAAAGGGAGTGCTGGTAGGGGTAATGTTCTCGAGGTTGTAGATATCAAGAGAGAGGATGTGTTGAAGTTGTTAAATAATATCAAGACAGATAAATCTCCGGGGCCTGATGGGATATTCCCCAGGCTGCTTTGAGAGGCGAGGGAGGAGATTGTTGAACCACTGGTAAGGATCTTTGAGTCCTCGTTGTCCACGGGGATGGTGCCGGAGGATTGGAGGGTGGCGAATGTTGTCCCCTTGTTCAATAAAGGTAGTAGGGATAGTCCAGGGAATTACAGACCGGAGAGTCTCACGTCTGTGGTGGGTAAACTGTTAGAAAGGTTTCTAAGGGATAAGATCTATGAACACCTTGAGAATCATGGACTGATTAGGGACAGCCAGCATGGCTTTGTGAAGGGAGGATCTTGCCTCACAAGCCTGATAGAGTTCTTTGAGGAGGTGACGAGGAAGATTGATGAGGGTAGTGCAGTGGGTGTGGTCTATATGGATTTTAGTAAGGCATTTGATAAGGTTCCTCATGGTAGGCTTCTTCAGAAGGTCAGAGGCCAAGGGATCCAGGGAAGCTTGGCTGTGTGGATTAAGAATAGGCTTGCCTGTAGAAAGCTGAGGGTTGTGGTGGAGGGAGTGCCCTCGGATTGGAGGGCAGTGACTAGTGGTGTCCCGCAGGGATCGGTTCTGGGTCCTCTACTTTTTGTGATATTTATAGATGACTTAGATGAGGGGGTGGAAGGCTGGGTTAGTAAGTTTGCGGATGACACTAAGATCGGTGGTGTTGTGGATAGTGTGGAGGGCTGTCGGAGCTTACAGAGGGATATTGATAGGATGCAGAGCTGGGCTGACAAGTGGCAGGTGGAGTTCAATCCAGAGAAGTGTGAGGTGGTACACTTTGGAAGGACAAACTCCAGGGCAGAGTACAAGGTAAATGGCAAGGTACTTGGCAGCGTAGAGGAGCAGAGGGATCTGGGGGTTCATAGTCACAGTTCACTGAAAGTTGCCTCACAGGTGGAAAGAGCAGTTAAGAAGGCCTATGGGATGTTAGTTTTCATAAATTGTGGGATTGAGTTTAAGAGCCGCAAGGTAATGATGCAACTTTACAAAACTCTAGTTAGACCACACTGAGAGTACTGTGTTCAGTTCTGGTCACCGCATTATAGGAAGGATGTGGAGGCATTGGAGAGGGTGCAGAGGAAATTTACCAGGATGCTGCCTGGATTAGAGCGTATGGAATATGAGGAGAGGTTTAAGGTGCTAGGGCTTTATTCACTGGAAAGGAGGAGGATGAGGGGAGACTATAGAGGTATATAAAATATTGAGAGGAATAGATAGAGTAGACAGTCAGCGCCTCGTTGCCAGAGCACCAATGCTCAAGACAAGAGGGCATGGCTTTAAGGTTATGGGTGGGAGGTTCAGGGGAGATGTCAGGGGGACGTTTTTCACCCAGAAAGTGGTTGGTGCATGGAATGCACTGCCTGGGGTTGTGGTGGAGGCAGATACGTTGGAGAGGTTCAAGAGTTTGTTGGATAGGCATATGGAGGAATGTGAGATAGAAGGATATGTGGGAGGAAAGGGTTAGGTAGTGTGAGGGGGTTTGATGGATGGCACAACATGGTGGGTTGAAGGGCCTGTTTTGTGCTGTATGGTTCTATGGTTCTATGGAAAGGTAGGTGACTTCAGCTAAGGAAGGAGTATGAGTGTGGTTTCCTGTACTCGGTGTCAGATGTGGGAGTTCCCAGAGTCTCCCTGCCTCTGGGAAGGCTACATCTGCACCAGGTGTGTCGAACTGCAGCTCCTGAGGGACTGTGTTAGGGAACTGGAGATGCCTTGTCAAGGGCAGGTCCTGCCTTACGAGCCTGATTGAATTTTTTGAGAATGTGACTAAACACATTGATGAAGGGAGAGCAGTAGATGTAGTGTATATGGATTTCAGCAAGACATTTGATAAGATACCCCATGCAAGACTTATTGAGAAGGTAAGGAGCCATGGGATCCAAGGGGACATTGCAATGTGGATCCAGAACTGACTGGCCCACAGAAGGCAAAATGTCATATTCTGAGTGGAGGTCGGTGACCAGTGGTGTACCTCAGGGATCTGTACTGGGACTCTTGCTCTTTGTGATTTTTATAAACGACCTGGATGAAGAAGTGGAGGGATGGGTTAGTAAGTTTGCGGATGACACAAAGGTTGGATGTGTAGTGGATAGTATAGAGGGCTGTCAAAGGTTACAACGGGACATAGATAGGATGAAAAGTTGGGCTGAGAGGTGGCAGATGCAGTTCAACCCAGATAAGTGTGAAGTGGTTCATTTTGATAGGTCAAATATGATGGCAGAATATAGTCTTAATGGTAGGACTCTTGGCAGTGTGGAGGATCAGAGGGATCTTGGGGTCCAAGTCCATAGGACGCTCAAGGTGGCTGCGCAGGTTGACTCTGTGGTTAAGAAGGCATATGGTGTATTGTCCTTCATCAATCAGGGAATTGAATTTAGGAGCCAAGAGGTAATGTTGCAGCTATATGGGACCCTGGTCATACCCCACTTGGAGTACTGTGCTCAGTTCTGGTCGCCTCACTACGGGAAGGATGTGGAGGCCATAGAGAGGGTGCAGAGGAGATTTACAAAGATGCTGCCTGGATTGCAGGGCATGCTTTATGAAAGCAGGTTGAGGGAACTCGGCCTTTTCTCCTTGGAGCGACGGAGGATGAAGGGGGACCTGAGAGAGGTTTATAAGATGATGAGAGGCATTGATCGAGTAGATAGTCAGAGGCTTTTCCCCAGGGCTGAAATGGTTGCCACAAGATGACATAGGTTTAAAGTGCAGGGGAATAGGTATGGAGGAGATGTCAGGGGTAAGTTTTTTACTCAGAGAGTGGTGAGTGCGTGGAATGAGCTGCCAGCAACGGTGGTGGAGGTGGATACCAGAGGGTCTTTTAAGAAACTTTTGGATAGGAACATGGAGCTGAGAAAAATAGAGGGCTATAGGTAAGCCGAGTAATTTCTGAGGTAGGGACATGCTCGGCACAGCTTTGTGGGCCGAAGGGCCTGAATTCTGCTTTAGGTTTTCTATGTTTCTATCCATAAGCCCTTTGTATTCTCCTTGCAACTTGGATTCTCTCGAACTTCTACAGATGTGCTATAGAAAGTACTCTGACAGGTTACATCTCAGTCTGGTACGGCAACTGCTCTGCTCTGGAGAACCAGCAGAGAGTGGTAAACACTGCTCAGTCCGTCACAGGCTCGTCACTTCCTTCCATCCAGTCCATCTTTACGGTGCGTTGCTTCAGGAAGGCTGACAGTATCAACAAGGATGCCCGTCACCCTGGCCATTCCCTTTTCTCTCTTCTACCTTCTGGGAGAAGATACAGGAGCTTGAAAAACCCAGACAACCAGACTCAAGAACAGCCTCTTCCCCACTGCTATCAGACTTCTGAACTAATCACCTCTTTCACATCCACTTCCCAGTAATGCTGCCATATTCTCAACCTCTTCCGTTATTGGCACTTTCATATTTCAGTTTGCACTACTTCAGATCGCACTACTACACTTCGCACCATTCTGTTCTTTTGCACTCATCACGTTATTTATTGTTTTTTTACTATTAACATGTACACTGTTTACTCCGTGAGCTTCACGCCAGCAAGGAATTTCATTACACCCTGATGTAGATGGCAATAAACTAATCTTAATCTGAATCAGAATCTTCCTGCCTATTTTTGTGTCATCTGCAAATTTGGCTACTGTCTACTCACTTCTTTCCTCCGAGTCAGTCGAGCATACTGCAAACAGTTGCTGTCCTGTCACTGATCCCTGTGGTACCTCAGTGTCATCAGCAGAAAGATGAACAGCAACCAAAGACACAGAAGGAGGCCGTTCAGCCCATCAGGTCCACACCAGCTTCCTAACAAACCAATCCCATCAGTCCCAATCCTCCCTTTTTTATGTCTCTGTCACCCTCTCACATGCCCATCAACTCCCATTTGATTCTTTTGCCGTTTACCTGGGCTCCAGTAATTTACAGGAACCATTTAAGCAACCTGCACATGTTTGGGATGTGGGAGGAAACCAGGGAAACCCACATGGTCACAGGGAGAACATGCAGACTCCACATAGACAGCACCAAGGGCAGGATCAAACCGGGTCACTGGAGCTCTGAGGCAGTGACACTACCTGCTGTACCACTGTGCAACCCCATTGTTTGAATGGCTGAGGTCTAAGGAGAAGGTATAATTTCCCTGTGGAGGATGAGAGGGGGAATCGGGCAATGGAAGCTGGTATGGGCGTGACTGGCCAAATGACCTCCTGTGTTATGAGAAGTAAGCAAAGGTGAGCAGAAATCTGGAATGTCTTCTCCCTGAAGATGTGAATACAAGTGACATTTTCTTGATGGAGCTGAACATATTTTTATACAGTGGTATAAAAACAGAAGTTGGACAAATGGGAGCTGAGATGGAGGAAGGGCAGAATGGTCTACTGCGCAGCTTTGTTCTGATGCAGCCTTTTCCGTCAGTTCATAACATGCAGTGCAGTTATTTTAAGCTCTTAGGAGAGAAGTCTTCATTGGATTCCATTGGATGCCAGTACAGCAGGAAGTTGACATATCCTTGACACATTGGTTCAATCAATTAATTACTCAAAAGAGGCAGATAGACAGATATTGCTTTGGCACAGGGAGCGGAATTTGAAATGGGATTTCAGGCACAGTAGTGTAGTGGTTAGTGTAACGCCTTACAGCGCCAGCGACCCGGGTTCAATTACGGCCGCTGTCTGTAAGGAGTTTGTACATTCTCCCTGTGCCTGCGTGGGTTTCCTCCAGGTGCTCCAGTTTCCTCCCACATTCCAAAGACGTATGGGTTAGGAAGTTGTGGGCATGCTATGTTGGCACCGGAAGCGTGATGACACTTGCGAGCTGCCCCCAGAACACTCTACGCAAAAGATGTATTTTACTGTGTGTTTCGATGTACATGTGACTAATAAAGAAATCTTAACATCCATATATCACGCAAAATACAGATTAGGAACAGACATCAGCAACACGACACCTCAATCCTGTTCTGTCATTTGTTAAGATCATGCCTGATCTGATTGGAATCTCACCTGTGCATCCCTGCCTATCCCCAATTCCTTTCTGATCAAGTAACTGCCTTAAAAATATTCAACAATTCTCCTTATTGCCCTTTGAGGAAGAGACTAAAAAACACTCCAAGAGAAAGAAAAATCTCACCTCACTTGTCTTAAATGGTGATGCCTTGTTCTTAAACAGTGATCCCAAGTTTTAGAACCCCCCACAAGGAGAAACATCCTCTCCACATTCATTACATTAACTCTTCACACTGCAATAAATTGCTCAGTCGATGTTTTACATTTTAAAAAAAACACAAGAAGTACAATGGAGAATTCTATTCATGCAGGATTCAGAATGAAAAAAACATTATCTTCCTCTGTCAATATGCTGTGAACTTTAGTTTTGATCACGGATGGATTTTTAATAAAATTTCATTGTGATAAGCAATAAATTTGTAACTAGATCAGGAAGAGTACGGGTGTAGCAATGGGGAGTCTCTGAAAAGATGAGTTATCCAAGGTACAGAGGAGTAGATTGCTTCGAATGGGACTGAATATATCCCATGTAGTCTGAATGAAAGCAGGCAATGTTTTTGCAATATCACAAGCAAATGCATGGCCAATGGCAAAGGTAAAGGTCAATGGATTATAAGCAGCAGTTGGAGAAAAACTGGGCTCACACCCGTCCTCATTTTCTTTTTCAAATTTAACATCTTTTTTTAACATGCGCAAGCAAGGTTCTGAACAATGAATGACACAGAACAGCCTCTGAAAATATAGGCCAATTCCTCAGGTTGCAGTCAGTGCCGGATTTCAGTAAAGGTGAACTAGCTCACACATGCCGGTAGAATTTGTGGAGAAGATTGAAACTTGCAAACTGGAAACATCAATAGCAAGCGTGTTTACTCCGGAATCCAAATGTGTGCTAGTATTGAAGCCCTTATCCTACCTACCTTCCTTTTCCATGGGAAGTTTCATTTTTGGAATCAGGTCCATCCAGTAGCTGTTGGGGAGTGTTGTGAATTAATTTGTCGCACCAGGTAGTAGATACTAAAGCAAATGCAATAGTTTTATGACAGATGACAGAGGTAGCTTCTTCACGTGCAGAGTCTGAAGCTGTGAAATTCAGTTCTAGAGTCTAGTGGTTGAGTCAGAAACTTGGCACCATTCCAGATTCACCGGCAGGATAGAGTAAAGCATGGTTGAATATTTAATATGGAACAAATGTTGTTAGATTTAATTGTTTGTGGGGAATTACCCATTTAAACAGACCAACTGAGAACCATTTAAGAGGCATTAAGAGGCATTTAGACAGACACATGAACAGGCAGGGAATTATGGGATGTAGACCATGTGCAGGCAGATGTGCAGTTGAAATTGGCATCACGAGCGGAACGGACATTGTGGGCTGAAGGGCCAGTTTCTGTGCTGTACTGTTCTCTGCTGCATGTTCTGTGTAACTGGAATAAGCAGCTTGTTTCCATGTGGTAATTTCTATGGCTCCCAAGTGGAAAACTGATACTAATTCAAGCTTAAGTCTGGAGTGTGTCACTTGTCTCTGCAATGGGAGAGAAATCAAAAGGCTTTATCTGGATTGGAAATGGTGCTCGAGGCAAAGAATGCTGCTTTGAACTGTGTGAGAGAAAGAAGCTGACAATGACATTGTTGGACACAAAATGTGAACAATAATACACACAAGAAGAAATGAGAAAACAACCAAAGGCAAGGAGAGATGGGGTGAGAGGTACGTGTGATACATGCATTACAAACTTGGTTCATCTACAGATGCCTTATCAGTGCTGCTGGACAGCATCCTGTATGATGATGAAACTCAGGACTACAACAACATAATCTCTTTAGGAGCTAGGCATTGTATTTGCGCCAACAAACAATCTACTGGGGGAACTCAGCAGGTCGAGCAGCATCTGTGGGAGGAAAGGAATTGTTGCTGTTTCAGGTCAATACCCTGCATCAGGACACCGATATTATATTTGCATCTTTTGTTTTTACCCTTCTTCAGATAAAGGAATGTGGAAATAAGATAGGTACAAATTTTAGCATAGGTATAATCCATAGTTTGAGGAACTACTTGGAGAAATAATATTTGAGGAGCATATGAGGACCATTTAATGTCTCTGGGCCTGGACGATGGTGTTCAGAAGGATGAGGGGGGATCTCATTGAAATCTACCAGATATTGAAAGGCCTGGATAGAGTGGACACGGAGAGAATGTTTCCATTTGCAGGAGAGTCTCGGATCCGAGGGCACAGCCTCAGAATGAAGGGATGTCCCTTTAAAACTGAGATGAGGAGGAATTTCTTCAACCAAAGAGTGGTGAATCTGTGGAATTCGTTACCCACTGAGGGCTGTGGAGGCCGCGTCATTGGATGTACTTAAGGCAGAAATTGATCAGTTCTTTATTGGTAAGGGTTATGGGGAGAAGGCAGGAGAATGGGGTTGAAAACAAAATCAACCATGATCGAATGGCAGAACCAACTCGATGGGCTGAATGGTCTAATTCTGCTCCCATATCTTGTAGTCTATATTTGATTAAGTTTGGAAGTATCTGGTAGAAGTGGGCACATGGTTTGTGTAGAACCAGCAAACCCTGTCTGGAGCACAGCGTATCAGCTCTGGGTTCTGGGGTAGAGGCAGCTATGGCACACAAAGCTTCAGTATCCTGTGTAGCTTGGACCGGTGCACACCTGAATCCCACACTGCCGTTGTCCTGCCTCTTACCGCGGTTGTTTGTAAACCATGTTCCTGGATCTTGGCCTAAGCTGTGTGACATTTTCTCCAGGATCCACTCAGCGGAAGCACAGATTTCCAGCTCCAATCCTTCCACCGGCAGGGAAGCTATGAGATGCACCTCCCCTCCAACTCAGTGACCCTGAACAGAAAACAGGAAATGGAATCTGAACAACCATCTTAAAATGGAAAAGCTTGATGTGATTTGAACTTCACCAAAGACTAATGGCCAACAAATGTTTTTATGAAGGGGACTTTCAAGGGTGCATGGGAAGACCTAAAATATATTTGCAGAGTATTTCATTCAGTTGAGCAAAAATAAAACACCTTGAGAGGCACATGCTTGAGCAGGTAGGATAGATATGTGTCTGGGTATAGCGAATGCTGACGAAACAAGTGGGAAGCTTGAAGTCCCACACACTATCAGGTTCAGGAACAATTACTTCCTTCTAACCATTCAATTCTCGAACCAACTAGCAAAACCTGAATCACTGCAGTTTAGCAATACTACCACCAGTTTGATTACTTTGCATTAAAATGGACCATGTTTTTTTGTTCCAGTTGTGTTTTCTTGTAAAAACTGTTTAATTTATGTTTAATTTATGTTTTCCTTGTGAATGCTGCTTATCTGATGCTGTGTGCCTGTGATGCTGCTGCAAGTAAGTTTTTCATTGCACCTGTCCATACATGTACTTGTATATATGACAATAAATTCAACTTTGACCTTGATGATCATTGTCCACACGTCAAATCCAATAATGCCCAGCTGAACTGTCATGGAGGAATTGTGACTGGTTTCATCTGAGGCCTCTGCTTTGTTGACTGTGTTGGCAAGCATTGCCTCATCACAGCTACATCATGGATATGCCTATCTAGGTAAGGCAACCACTGCAAAAAACTTACACTGAGCTGTCTGAAATCTAGAAAGATGTTTTGGATTGTCGCCAAAGTCCTTCAAAAATCTCCCCTCAGCTTTGATAAGAAGTGTCAGAATGTGTTGAAGAAGCATCACACTCCAATAAAACTAAATGCATTCCTTTCACCAGAACCCACAATGCAAGCTGAAGGTTCAATCCTTTCAGGTAAGTAGTGGACCATCATCAACCATTTCCAAACTGCTCAGGATGGATACTAGAGGTTCAGAGCATCTCCATGCTGCAACTGAAGCATGTCCAGTGGACCCTGGTTTGGTAATTGGTAATTGGTTTATTATTGTCACATGTACCGAGGTGCAGTGATGAACTTTGTTTTGCGTGCCATCCATACAGATCATCTCACATCAATACGTTGACAGAGTACAAGGGAATAGCAATAACAAAATGCAGAATAAAGTGTTACAGTTACAGAGACAGTGCAGTGCAGGTAGACAATGAGATGTAAGGCCATGACGAGATAATTTGTGAGGCCAAGGGTCTATCTAATTGTAAAAAATGGCCATTTAATAGTGTTATGAATAGAGCCCGATCATACATGCTTTCAGGCTTTTGTATCTCCTGCCCAGTGGGAGGGGGGAGAAGAGGGAATGTCTGGGGTGGGAGGAGCCTTTGATTATGTTGGCTGCTTTTCAAAGAGAAGTGTAGACAGAGTCCATGGAGAGGAGGTCAGTTTTCATGTTGTGCTGGGCTGTGTCCACAACTCTCTGCATTTTCTTGTGGTCTTGGGCAGAGCAGTTGCCATACCAAGCCGTGATGCATCCGGATAGGATGCTTTATATGGTGCATCTATAAAAATTGGTGAGAGTCAACAGGGACTTGCCAAATTTCCTTAGCCTCCTGAAGAACTGAGTAGAGGCATTGGTGCAATTCTTGCCCATGGCATCTATGTGGTTGGACCAGGACAAGCTATTGGTGATATTTACACCTAGGAACTTGAAACTCTCAACTATCTCCATCTCAGCACCATTGATGTAAACAGGAGTGTGTGCATCAGCCCCCTTTCCTGAAGTCAATGACCAGCTCTTTTGTTTTGCTGACATTGAGGAAAAGGTTGTTGTCATGACACCATGTACTCTGACTCATCACTATTTGAGATTCAACCCACTGCGGTGGTGCCATCTACAAACTTGATGATGGAGGTAGAGCAGGATCTGACCATGCAGTCATGAGTGTATAGGGAGTAAGGGACATTCCATGAGTAAGGAATGTAATGGTGGTCATGAGTGTATAGGTGTAGATGGTAGTAAATGTGTAGATGGTCAACAGGATCTCCATATTTTTACACTGAAAATTCTGGCCTGGATGTCTGTCTTTGACATTGATATTTCAGAAGAAGTGAGCTGAAAGTGTGAATGTCCAAGGTTACAATTCACTGTCACCTGGAGCTGGTTGGAACCTTTGTACCTGCTGTGTTTGTGTGTTGTAAAGTGCAAAGGTTGTGCATTCAGAGATAGAGCAGCAAATAATGAACACACTTGTGATTGAGCTTCATGGGCCCTAAGTTTCAAATTGCATCTGTGTTTCATTTGATGTGGTATTAACTTTGGCCAATGATTCATGACATCAGTGCAAACATAAAAGCAGAGAAACTGTATATCATTCATAGATTCAGAGAGTTATATGGCACAGAAGCAGGCCCTTTTGCCCAACTCATGCATGCTGACCAAGATGCCTTTCTATGTTAATCCCATTTGCCCGTGTTTGGCCCAGATCCCTATAAACTTTTCCATTCCATGTCACTGTCCAAATGTCTTTTAAACATTGTAATTTTACTCACCGTTACCACCTCCTCTGGCAGCTTGTTCCTCATACCCACCACCCTCTGCGTGAAAAAATTACCTCTTAGGTCCCCCTTAAACCTTTCCCCTCTCACCTTAAACATATGTCCTCTAGTTTTAGACTTCCCAATCCTGGGCAAAAGATTCTACCAATCTACCCTATCTCTGCCCCTAATAATTATAGAAACTTCTATGTGGTCAACCATCAGCTCCTTCACTCCAGGGAAAACTGTCCCTGTCTATCCAGTTTCCACTTATAACTCAAGCCCTCCTGTCCTGGCAACATCCTTGTGAATCTTTTCTGCACCCTTTCTAGCTTAATAACATTGGTCTTATAGTGTGGCAACCAGATCTGCACACAGCACTCCAAGTGTGGTCAAACAAACAATTTGTGCAAGTGTAATATAACATCCCAACCCATGTGCTTAATGCCTTGGCTGATGAAGGCAAGCATCCCATAAGAGAGAAACAAAGGACTTCAGATGCTGGAATCTAGGTGAAAAAAAACAAGAAGATGCTGGAGGAACTCAGTAGGAACTGCATCCTCCCGATATATTGAGCTTCCCCTTTTCCTATCTTCAGTCCTGAAGAAGGGTCCTGACCCGAAACGTTGACTGTCTGCTTTTCTCCACAGATGCTGCCTGACCTGCTGAGTTCCTCCAGCATCTTGTCTTTTTCAAGCCGCCTTCGCCACTCTGTCTACCTGTGTTGCAACTTCCAGGGAACTATGTACTTGTACCCCTAGCTCTTGCAGTACAATAGCACTCTTTGGGGCCCTGTCATTCACTATGTAGAATGTCCTGGCCTGGTTTAACTTCCCAAAATGTATCACTTTGCACTAGTCTGAGTTGAATTCCATCTGTCATTCACTTGCCCACTTTCCAAGTTGATCTAGGTCCTGTTGGAACCCTAGACAACCTTCTTCCCTGGCCACCACAGCACCAGTTTTATTGTCATCTGCAAACTTACTAATCATACCATCTACATTCTCATCCAAATCATTACGATATATGACAAAGAGAAGGGGACCCAACATCAATTCCTGTGGCACACCACCGCTCACAGGCCTCCAATCTGAAACAAGAGCCCTCAACTACCAACGTCTGCCTCCTACTATCAAGCCAAGTTTGTATCCAATTTGCTTTCTCACCCTGGATTCCATGTGTTCTAACCTTCCAGACCAGCTTACCTGCATGACCTCAACAAAGGCCTTGCTCACATTCATGTTGATAATGTCCCCCACCGTGCCCTCCTCAATCCTCATAAGACTCGATCAAATTTGTGAAGCATGATCTCCCACAAACAAAGCCAAGATGACTATCCTTAATCATTCCTTGACTTTCTAAATGCAGATAAATCCAGTCTCTCAGAATCTCCTCCAATAACTTACCTACTGCTGATGCATGGCTCACTGGCCTGTAGTTCCCTGGGCTTGCCCTTGCAGCCCTTTTAATATAAAGGCACAAAATTAGCCACCCTCCAGTCTTCTGCTACCTCACCCATGGCTAGTGAACAGACAAAATTCTCTGCCAGGGTTTCAGCAATCTCCTCCCTTTCTTCCCACAGTATGCTCGGATACACCTGGTCAGGACCCAGGGATTTATCCACATTTATGCATTTCAAGACCACCAACACTGCCTCCTTTGCAATGTTGGTATGCTTCATAGAGTCCAAGTGATCCAGTTCAGTGGACTTGTAGAGAATGGAGCATTCCAATGTGGCACAGAGGTCTGCCGTCCATGAAGTTCCTCGATGTACTGATGGGGTAGCAGTTCAGGTTTCTCTCTGCTCCATTCCCTTATGTTTTCACCTCCACCAGACAGACTAGCTGCCATTAAAAACCCTTCATCACCCTCTCTCAGTCAACACCAATATTCCATTTTATTTTGGTCAAACCCTTGCCGATATAACTCAGTCTTCTCTCTGCATAGATGCTGCCTGACCTGCAGCTTTCTCAGCATCCTTCTTCACCTCAGAATTGCAGCAGCTGCAGTGTTTGGTATCATTCAGCTCCAGCCGGCTTTTTTTGTGTCACTTATCCTCCCCCAGGCAGATTAGTTGCCATTGACAAGCCTGCTTTACCCTCTGCTGATGTCAATCTCTGCCATTCATTTTCTCAGGGAATTCATCCTATCACAGACATTCCCTTTATTCTCCCTACACATTCCCCTTCTCTCCAATGTAAAACGTATCTGTGCTGCAAATTTTCCAAGTTCGTCAACTTGAAACATTAACCCTGTGCCTCTCTCCAGAGATGAGATCTGATCTGTTGAGTATTTCCAGCAATCTACTTTCATCTGAGGTTCACAGTATCTGCAGTGAGGAGTCTGGGGAGATTTGGTATGTCACCAGGGACTCTTGCAAATTCCTACAGATGTATAGTGGAGAGCATTCTGACTGGTTGCATCACTGCCTGGTGTGGAGCCTCCAATGTGCAAGATCGACAGAGGCTGCAGAGGTTTGTAGACTCAGCCAGCTCCATCATAGGCACAACCGTCCCTGCTATCAAGGACATCTTCAAGAGGCGGTGCCTCAAGAAGATGGCATCCATCCTAAAGGATCCTCACCAGCCAGAACATGCCCTCTTCACATTACTACCATCAGGGAGGAAGTACAGGAGCCTGAAGACCCACACTTAACATTTCAGGAACAGCTTCTTCCCCTCCGCCATCAGATTTCTGAACGGTCCATGAACCCATGAACATTACCACGTTATTCCTCTTTGTACTATTTATTTATTTTTGTAACTTATACTAATTTTTGTATCTTTATGTCTTGCACTGTACTGCTGCTGCAAAACAACAAATTTCACAACATATGTCAATGATAATAAACCTGATTTTGATTCTGATTCTGATTCATTTTTTTATTTTAGTAGCAGTTGTTGGGCTTAGCATCCTTAGGTACAGGATGGATAAAAGGAGCTTGTGCTTAGCTCTTGGCTGCAGTCTAGTGACTCCTGCTGTGATATAATGCAATGGACAACTTATTGAAACTGCAGAGGGTCACAAGAAACTGCAGTGAGTTGTGGACACAGTTCAGCACATCACGAAAACTAGCCTCCCCTCCATGGACTCTCATCTACACTTCTCACAGCCTTGATAAAGCACCAATGTACTCAAAGGCCCCTCCCACCCCAGACATTCTCTTTTCTACCCCCTCCATAGAACCATAGAACCATAGAACAATACAGCAAAATACAGTCCCTTCGGCCCACCATGTTGTGCTGACCTTCAAACCACACCTAAGACTATCTAACCCCTTCCTCCCACATATCCCTCTATCTTAAATTCATCCATATGCTTATCTAACAATCTCTTGAACTTGACCAATGTATCAGCCTCCACCACCACCCCATGCAGCGCATTCCACGCACCAACCACTCTCTGGGTGAACAACCTCCTTCTGACATCTCCCTTGAACTTCCCCCCCATTACCTTAAAGCCATGGCCTCTTGTATTGAGCATTGGTGCCCTGGGAAAGAGGCACTGGCTGTCCACTCTATCTATTCCTCTTAATATTTTGTATACCTCTATCATGTCTCCCCTCATCCTTCTTCTCTCCAATGAGTAAAGCCCTAGCTCCTTCAGTCTCTCCTCATAATCCGTACTCTCTAATCCAGGCAGCATCCTGGTAAATCTCCTCTGCACCCTCTCCAATGCCTCCACATCCTTCCTATAATGAGATGACCAGAACTGGACACAGTACTCTAAGTGTGGTCCAACCAGAATTTTGTAAAGCTGCATCATTACTCGCGGCTCTGAAATTCGATCCCACGACTTATGAAAGCCAACATCCCATAAGCTTTCTTAACTGCTCTATCCACCTGTGAGGCAACTTTCAGTGAACTGTGACTATGAACCCCCAGATCCCTCTGCTCCTCTACGCTGCCAAGTACCTTGCCATTTACCTTGTACTCTGCCTTGAAGTTTGTCCTTCCAAAGTGTACCACCTCACACTTCTCTGGATTGAACTCCATCTGCCACTTCTCAGCCTAGCTCTGCATCCTATCAACATCCCTCTGTAAGCTCCGACAGCCCTCCACACTATCCACAACACCACCGATCTTTGTGTCATCTGCAAACTTGCAAACCCACGCTTCCACCCTCCCATCTAAGACATTAATAAATATCACAAAAAGTGGAGGTCCCAGAACTGATCCTTGTGGGACACCACTAGTCACAGCCCTCCAATCCGAATGCACTCCCTCCACCACAACCCTCTGCTTTCTACAGGCGAGCAAATTCTGAATCCACACGGCCAAGCCTCCTTGGATCCCTTGCCCTCTGACCTTCTGAAGAAACCTACCATGCAGAACCTTGTCAAACGCCTTACTAAAATCCATGTAGACAACATCCACTGCACTACCCTCATCAATCTTCCTGGCCACCTCCTCAAAGAACCCTATCAGGCTAGTGAGGCAAGATCGTCCCTCCACAAAGCCATGCAGGCTGTCCCTGATCAGTCACCACTCACCACAGACGTAAGGATCACTGGTCTGTAATTCCCTAGACTATCCCTACTACCTTTTGTGAATCAGGGGACAACATTTGCCACCCTCCAGTCCTCTGGTACCATCCCTGTGGACAATGAGGACTCAAAGATCCTAGCCAACCATTCGGCAAACTCCTCCCTCGCCTCACGAAGCAGCCTGGGAAATATTCCGTCAGGCCCCGGGGACTTTTCTGTCCTAATATTTTCTAACAGCTCCAACACATCCTCTCTCTTGATATCTACATACTCTAGAACATTAACCTTACCAACACTGTCCTCAGCATCATCAAGACCCCTCTCCTTGGTGAATACTGAAGAGAAGTATTCATTGAGAACCTCACCCACTTCCACCGCTTCCAGGCACATCTTCCCATCTTTGTCTTTAATCGGACCTACCTTTACTCTAGCCATCCTTCTGATCTTCATGTACGAGTAAAAAGCCTTGGGATTCTCCTTAACCCTACTCGCCAAAGCCTTTTCATGTCCCCTTCTTGCTCTCCTCAGCCCCTTCTTAAGTTCCCTCCTTGCTACTCAATATTCCTCCCGAGCCCTGTCTGATCCTTGCTGCTTACACCTTATGTATGCTGCCTTCTTCTTCTTAACAAGCTGTTCCACCTCCCTTGTCACCCACGGTTCCTTCACCCTGCCATTCCTTCTCTGCCTCACTGGGACAAATTTATCCCTAACATCCTGCAAGAGATCCCTGAACATCGACCACATCACCATAGTACATTCCCTTTCAAAAATGTCATCCCAATTTACACTCTCAATTCTCGCCTTATCGCCTCATAATTCGCCTTTCCCCAATTAAATATTTTCCCGTCCTCTTTGCTCCTATCCCTGTCCATGACAATGCTAAAGGTTATGGAGCAGTGGTCACTGTCCCGCAGATGCTCACCCACCGATAGATCTGTCACCTGACCCGGTTCATTACCTAAAACTAGATCTAATATGACATTTCCTCTAGTCGGCCTCTCAACATACTGTGACAGGAATCCATCCTGGACACACTTAACAAACTCCGTCCCATCTAAACCTTTGGCACTAAGCAGGTGCCAATCAATATTTGGGAAGTTGAAGTCTCCCACTATCATAACCCTGTTATTTTTGCATCTTTCCAAAATCTCCCTCCCAATCTGCTCCTCAGTATTCCTACTGCTATCGGGGGGCCTAATAGAGTAACTGCTCCTTTCGTGTTCCTAACTTCCACCCATATTGCCTCTAGGGAGGATCCTTCTACATCATCCACCCTTTCTGTAGCTGTAATAGTGTCCCTGACCAGTATCGCTACCTCTCCTCCTTTTCTCCCCCTCATCCCTTTTAAAACACTGCAAACCATGAATATTCAATGTCCATTCCTGCCCTGATGTCAGCCATGTCTCTGTGATAGCCACAATATCGTAGTCCCATGTACTTATCCAAGCTCTCAGCTCATCTCCCTTATTCCTGATGCTTCTTGCGTTTAAGTAATTGCACTTTAACCCAGCCGCCTTACTACTTTTATTGCCTGTACTCTGCTTCTCCTTCCTCAAAGTTTCTCTACCTGTTAGATCTGACTTTTCCCCATCCCCTTCTTCCTCTGCTAGGGTGGTTCGGGAGGGTTTAAACTAGTTCCCATCCCCCTTGCGAACTAGTTTAAACCCTCCCGAACCACCCTAGCAAACCTGGCTGCAAGGATATTGGGCCCCCTCAGGTTCGGGTGTAACCCGTCCTCTCTGTACAGGTCCCACTTTCCCCAGAAGAGATCCCAATGATCCAAAAATCTAAAACCTTCCCTCTTGCACCAACTTCTCAGCCATGCATTTATCTGTCATTTCCTCCTATTCCTACCTTCACTATCGCGTGGCACTGGCAGCAATCCCGAGGTTGCTACCCTTGAGGTCCTGTTCTTCAGCCTTCTGCCTAGCTCCCTAAACTCACTTTTCAGGACCTCATCCCTCTTCCTACCTATGTCGTTTGTACCAACATGAACCACGACTTCTGGATGTTCTCCCTCCCGCTCAAGTATCCTGTGGACCCGATCAGTGACATCTCAGACCCTAGCACCTGGGAGGCAACATACCATCCGGGATTCATGCTCACTGCCACAGAACCTCCTATCTGTTTCCCTAACTATCGAGTCCCCTATCACTACTGCCTTCCTCTTCTCCTCCCTTCCCTTCTGAGCAGCAGGACCGGTCCCAGTGCCAGAGACCTGGCTACTGCTGTTTGATCCCTGCAGGTCATTCCCCTCAAAAGCTTCCAAAGCGGAATACCTTTTATTGAGGGGAACAGCCTCCGGGGTCTTCTGCATTGTCTGCCTCTTCATTTTCTTTTTTCTTTTCTCTCCCCTGACAGTCACCCTTCTACCTACTTCCTGAACCCCAGACGTACCTGCTCTAAGGGGGGGGGGGGGGTGACTGTCTCCTGATGTACAGTATCCACATAACTCTCTCCCTCTCTGATGCTCCGCAGTGTTTGAAGCTGCAACTCTAGCTCATCAATTTTGAGCCAAAGTTCCTCCAGCCTCAAGCACTTACTGCAGTTGTGGCCATCGTGGACCACAGCAAGGTCCACGAGCTCCCACATCAAGCAGCTGCAGCACACCACCATGTCCTCCATCTCTTTTTTTTCCCCTACCTAGTTTTTTCCTACTTAAATATTCCTAACAGATAACAGGTAAACCTTACCTTTACTTACCATTGGACTGACAATACAAAAGTCTGAAAGCACATACCACCAGGCTCAAGGAAGCTTCTATCCTGCTCTTATAAGATTATTGAATGGACCTCTTGAACGATGAGATAGAATCTTGACCTCACCACCTACCTCATCATGACTTTGCACCTTATTGTCTGCCTGCACTTCACTTTCTCTGTAGCTGTAAACACTACATTTTGCATTGCTTTTCTCTTGTACTTCCTCGATCTACTGATGTGATGAAATGACCTGTATGGACGGCATGAGAAACAAAGTTTTTCACTGTATCTCAGTACATGTGACAATAATAAACCGATTTACCAATTTAAATTTATAATGTTCTTCACATGGTAAACCAATTAATTTGATAGATTGTTGCTTTCACTTGCAGGACAAGCAGTTCCAACCACATCCACCTCCCACCTCCTGTGAGTGAGGAAGGATAGACAAATGGCCCATTCTTTGCTGCCGTGTTTTCTGCTCTTCCAACATTCAAGCCTATTCAAAATTCTGCTGCCCATGAACCTTGGGAGGGGGGCGTTGCTGGAACTGCCAGCATTTATTAAGGATCCATTAAATTACCCATAGACTGAGGAGGCAGTGAAGAATCAATGGCTTTGGTGGGTCTGGAGTCACATGTACAGTATGTCACACCATGGAAGGATGGCAGATTTCCTTCCCTGGAGGACTCCTACAGTGATCAAGTTATTTTATGGTCACCATTATTGAGAAGAGCATTTTTGTTCTTCATTCCAGCTTCTACTTAGTGAATAATTTACATTCTCCCAGCAATCTTGGTGAGATTCAAGCTCATGTCTCTGCACTGATGGTGCAGAGCTCTGTTGCTATATTGGTAACGTAACCTACCAGAGTCTGGGGGTAACAAAGGTACAGATGAAGATTTCAGCAGTCGATGAGCTGAGGTGGAGACAGAATTCATTGTCTGCAAGCTGTGTAGATTTTATGATACAATTTATTTGGCATGTCAGGAAGTGTCTAACTTTTACAAGTGCCCTTCTTCTGTTGTATCTTTTGCTTCATTTCACAAGAGACCAAGATTTCTGTTTAGAAACACAATCCTGTGGGACGTACTAAGTTTGCAGCAAACCCGTGCTCTGTGTCTCAAGTATGTTTCAGAGCATGTAACACTGGGGATAGCATCCTGTACAGGGTCACACTTTCCTGGCTAACGATAGACCCACACCATATTGATGCCTCCCTTCCTAAAGTCCTGTACTCTCCTGCAGGTATGGTTGCAAGGTCATGGACTTGCCATCAATTCACTACATAATAATTCAATAATTGTTTCTTTTTGATTGTGATGACTTAAACATCTGAGTTTTAAGAAGATTGTTCAATGGTGCCTTCCTCAGGAAGCATATCTTGGAGGGATTGGCTGAAGAGGCTCTATGGTCAGAACTTAGAAATAAGAAAAGAACTGTCACCTTGACAGAGTCATACTATACACCCCCAAATAGTCAGACAGAACCACAAGGTGGATCCACATGCAGGACTATCCTGGTAAGCCCATTGTTTCTGCCTGTTCTTGCCTCACCAAACCTTTTTCTTCCTACCTCATCTCTATCCTGTCTCCATCCACCCTCTACAAACACAGTTCGCTCAGAGGTTTCCCCATACCCACATCTGGTTCTGGTTCCTGTACTCTCCCTCCTCTAGTGGTTCACATTCTCACCTCCTTATCAGAGTCCAGCACTAACCCTTTGAAAGTGGCATTGCAGGTAGACAGGATGGGGAAGAAGGTGTTTGGCACGCTGGCCTTCATCAGTCAGGGCACTGAGTACAGAAGTCGGGATGTTATGTTGCAGATGTACAACACATTGGCGAGGCCGCATTTGGAATATTGTGTTCAGTTTTGGTCACCCTGCTGTAGGAAAGATGCCCTTAAGCTGGAAAGAGTGCAGAGGAGATTTACGAAGATGTTGCCGGGACTCGAGGGACTGAGTTATGGAGAGAGGTTGAACAGGTTGGGACTTTTTTCATTGGAACGTAGGAGAATAAGGAATGATCCTACAGAGGTGTATAAAATCATGAGGGGCATAGGTAGGGGCAATTCACACAGTCTTTTTCTCAGGGTTGGGAATCAAGAATTAGAGGGCATATGTTTAAGTTGAGAGGGGAGAGGTTTAATGGGAACTACAAGGATGTTCTGTAAGTCTTCCTGAAAAGAATAATGCATCCCTACCTACTGGTGGAAACCCTGTCCCGTGACCAATCAAAATCGGGAAGGAACATCTCAGAAGGCACTCGGAAACCCAGTAAGGACAGCACAAGGAGCAGAGCGTCCCCCATTCTATCCCAGCGACACTTTCTCAGTCCACACCAGCACCTTCGGCCCCTCAGAGCACACAGAACAGGCTTGGAAGCAAGTCCTTCCTGAGTTAACACACAATCTCTTTACAGGGTATATTTGAATGTGACTTCTGCACCTGCAGAATTAATATGTTTTCTCTCCAGTTGATTTTAACAAGGCTTTCACAAGCAGAAAGAATCTATTAACAAGGTGTGACTTTTTTCCCATGTTTCTGTTAATTGTATTTCAACTGTTCAATAACAGCAACAACTGAGGAGCCATCAGTGCACAAGCTATCCAAGGGAAAGGCGATGTGAAAAATGGAGGCTGAGCAGTAAAGCTATCCTTACATCAGACTCTCCAGGAGCAAAGAATATTTCTGATTGAAACATTAAAATAAATGAAATGCACTTTATTACAATTTTTATGTCAAAATGTCACCAAATAACTTTTTATTCACTCAAGAAATATGGGGTTCACAGGCTGAGACAGCATTCAATTGCCCGTCCCTAGTTGCCTGTGAGAAGATGGTGGTGAGCTGCCTTCTTGAACTGCTGCAGTCCTTAAGGTGTGGGTGTACCCACAATGCTGTTGGGGAGAGTTCCAGGATTTTGACCCAGCGCCAGTGAAGGAACAGTCATGTATTTCCACCTCAGGACGGTGAGTGGTTTGAAGGGCAACTTCCAGTGGGTGGTCTTCCCCATGTTTTTGCTACCCTTGTCTTTCTAGCTGGTAGATGTGATGGGTTTGGAAGGTGCTGTCTATGAAGCCTTAATGAGTTGCTGCAGTGCATCCTGTAGATGGTAAAAACTGTGCGTCGGCGGTGAAGTGAGTCAATGGGTGTGGATGGGGTGTCTATCAAGTGGGCTGCTCTGTCCTGTAAGGTGTCGAGCTGCTTGAGTGTTGTTGAAGCTGCACTCATCCAGGCAGGTGGAGAGTGTTCCATCACACTCCTGACTTGACCCTCGTAGATGGTGAACAGACTTTGGGGAGTTAGGAGGTGAGATACCCACTGCAGGATTCCCAGCCTCTGACCTGCTCTTGTAGCCACATTGTGTATGTGGCTGCTCCAGTTCAGTTTCTGCTCAATGGTAACCCCCAGGATATTGGTAGTGGGGGATTCACTGATGGTGATGCAACTGAATATCAGGGAGGGATGGCTGGATTTTCTTTTGTTGGATATTGTCATTGCCTGGCATTTGTGTTGCATGAACATTACTTGCTACCCATCAGTGCAGGGCTGGATATTGTCAGGGTCTTTCTTCATTTGGATGTGGACTGCTTCATTATCTGAGGAGCTGTGAATGGAGTTGAACATTGTGCAATCATCAGCAAACATCCCTACTTTTGACCTTACGATTCAAGGAATCAGAATCAGAATCAGGTTTATTATCACTGACATATGTTGTGAAATTTGATGTTTTGTGGCAGCAGTACAGTGCAAGACATAAAGACATAAACATTACTTTAAGTTACAAAAAATAAAAGAATAATGCAAAAGAGGAATAACGAGGTCGTGTTCATGGGTTCATGGACCATTCAGAAATCTGATGGTGGAGGGGAAGAAGCTGTTCCTAAAAAGTTGAGTCTGGGTCTTCAGGCTCCTGTACCTCCTCCCTGATAGTAGTAACAAGAAGAGGGCATGTCCCAGGTGGTGAGGGTCCTCAATGATGGGTGCTGCCTTCTTGAGGCACCACCTCTTGTAGATGTCCTCAATGATGGGGAGGGTTGTGCCCGTCATGGAGGTGGTTGAGTCGACAACCCTCTGCAGCCTCTTGCGATCTTGTGCATTGGAGCTTCCATACCAGGCAGTGATGCAACCAGTCAGAATGTTCTCCACTGTACATCTGTAGAAATTTGTAAGAGTCTTTGGTGACATATGAAATCTCCTCAAACTCCTAATGAAATAGAGCCACTGGCATGCTTTCTTCATGATTGCATCAATGTGTTGGGCCCAGGATAGATCCTTCAAGATGTTGATGCCCAGGAACTTGAAGCTGCTCACCCTTTCCACTGCTGACCCCTGAAAGAAGACTGGTGTGTGTTCTCCCAATTTCCCCTTCCTGAAGTCCACAATCAATTCCTTGGTCTTGCTGACGTTGAGTGCGAGGTTGTTTTTGTGACTCCACTCAATCAGCAAATCTATCTTACTCTTGTACGCCTCCTCGTCACCATCTGAGATTCTGCCAACAACAGTGGAGTCATCGGCCAATTTATAGATGGCGTTTGAGCTGTGCCTAGCCACACAGTCATGAGTGTAGGGAGAGTGGAGCAGTGGGCTAAGCACACATCCTTAAGGTGCGCCTGTGTTGATTGTTAGCAAGGAGAATATGTTACTACCAATCCGCACTGACTGTGTTCCCCCTTGAAGGAAGTCAAGGATCCAGTTGCAGAGGAAGTACAGAGGCCCAGGTTTTGAAGCTTGTTGATTAGTGTTGAGGGGATAACAGTGTTGAACACCGAGCTGTAATCGATAATTAACACCCTGATGTATGTTTTGCTGTCGTCTAGGTGCTCCAAAGCCGAGTGGAGAGCCAGTGAGATTGCATCGCTGTAGACCTATTATGACCATAGGCAAATTGCAACAGGTCCAGGTCCCTGCTCAGGCAGGAGTTAATTCTAGCCATGACCAACCTCTCAAAGCACTTCATCACAGTAGATGTGAGTGCTACCGGGCGATAGTCGTTGAGGCAGCTCACCCTGCTTATAATTGCTGCCCTTTTGAAGCAGGTGGGAACCTCCAGCTGCAACAATGAGAGGTTGAAGGTGTCCTTGAACACTCCAGCCAGTTGGTTGGCACAGATATTCAGTACCCTGCCAGGTACACCATTGGGGCCTGATGCCTTGCAAGGGATCACCCTCTTGAAGGATGTTCTGATGTCGGCCTCTGTGACAGAGATCACAGAGTTGCCAGATGCTGTGGGGATTCGCACAGGTGTAGTGTTATTCTCCCTTTCAAAGCATGTACAGAAGGTGGTGAGAGGTTTCAGAGAGTGAAATATTGCTGCCAGTTATGTTGTTCGGTTTTGCCTCATAGGAAGTAATAGCATGCAAACCCTGCCACAGCTCTCGTGCATCCAGTTGTGTCTCTTAACTTCACATGGAATTGCCTTTTCACTCTCTTGATGGCCTTCCTTAGGTTGCACCTGGACTTCTTGTAGGGTTCTGGACTGCTGGTCCTGAATGCCACAGATTGAGCCCTCAGCAGACTGCAAATCTCCTGGTTCATCCAGGGCTTCTGGTTTGGGAAAACGCAGTATGTTCTCAAGGACAGACACTTATCCACACAGGTCTTGATGAAGTTGGTGACATCAGTGAAGGTTCCTGAAGAAACACCGGGAGATGGTTTGGCCTGGGACACTACTCTAAGGAACTCCTGCAGAGGTGTCCTGTGGCTGAGATAATAGCCCTCTGACCACCACAACCATGTTCCTTTGTGCTGGGTATGATTCCAACCAGCTTCAAGCAACTTCATTCCAATTCCAAACCTGGGTCTGTCTCTTGAGCAGAAGATCACTTGTTTTCTCCTCAGTGGAAGCTGGCAATGTGCACTTTCTTTTAGAGTGGGGTGGCTGTGGTACACGGTTTCCCACACCACACGCACAAACACACACACACACACGCAATAAAAACAGAGAAATTTCAATAGTAATTCGTAAAGAGTTTATTATTGTCACATACTGTATACTGGGATACAGTGAAAAGCTTTGTTTGCGTGCCATCCAGATTATTCCCTACATAAGTTCGTTAAGGTCATACAAAAGGAAAAAAAAATGCAGAATATAGTGTTACAGTTACAGAGAAAGTGCAGTGAAGGCAGACAAAAAGGTTCAAGGGCCATGACAAGGTAGAATGAGAGATCAAGAGTTCATCTTTATCGTACAAGAGGTCTTATAACAGTAGGACAGACGCTGTCCTTGACTCTGGTGGTGTATGTTTTCAAGCTATTGTATCTTCTGCCCTGGAATAGGGGGGGAAGAGAGAATGACAGAGGTGGGAGGGGGCCGATTATATTGGTTGTTTTACCGAGGCACCAGGAAGTGTCGACAAAATCCATGGAGGGGAGGCTGGTTTTTATGATCTTGCAATCCTGTCAGAGCAGTTGCCATACCAAGCTATGATGCTTCTAGATAGGATGTTTTCTATGGTACATCCATAAAAATTGGTGAGGGTCAACGGGGACATGCTGAATTTCCCTAGCCTTCTGAAGAAGTAGAGGTACCGGTGAGCTTTCTTGGCCGTGATGTCTATGTGGTTACCGAGAGAAGCTACCTGGGAACTTAAAACTAGAAACACTCGGTAAGTCAGGCAGCATCTGTGAAAACAGAAATTGGTAATGCTTCAGATCGAAATCCTTTCATCAGAACATTGTTCTACGTTCTGATTAAACATCTTTGACCCAAAACCTGAACTGCTTCTCTTTCCATGGATGCTGCCTGACCTGCCCAACGTTCCCAGAATTTTCTGTTTTTATTTCAGATTTCCATCATCTGCGGTTTATTTATTTATACTGGCACACACACATTCTCACACACACACACCCACACACACACACACACACACACTCACTCATGCACACACACACAGTCACACATACTCACACACAAACACAGTCACACACACACTAACACACACAGTGACACATACACACAAACACACACAAACACTCACACAAACTCATGTAGATGCATTCACACACACTCACACCCACACCCTCACATACCATAGAAACATAGAACACTACAGTACAGAAAACAGGCCATTCGGCCCTTCTAGTCTGTGCCGAAACGTTATTCGGCTAGTCCCATTTACCTGCACCCAGTCCCTAACCCTCCAGACCTCTCCCATCCATGTATCTATCCAATTTATTCTTAAAACTCAAGAGTGAGCCTGCATTTACTACATCAGATGGCAACCCGTTCCACACTCCCACCACTCTTTGAGTGAAGAAGTTTCCTCTAATGTTCCCCCTAAACCTTTCCTCTTTCACCCTAAAGCCATGTCCTCTTGTACTTACCTCTCCTAATCTAGGTGGAAAGAGCCTATTCACATTAACTCTGTCTATACCCCTCGTAATTTTGTAAACCTCTATCAAATCTCCCCTCATTCTTCTGCGCTCCAAGGAATAAAGTCCTAACCTGTTCAGTCTTTCCCTGTAACTCAACTCCTGAAGACCCGGCAACATTCTAGTAAATCTCCTCTGCACTCTTTCAATCTTACTGATATCCTTCCTATAGTTAGGTGACCAGAACTGCTCACAATACTCCAAATTTGGCCTCACCAATGTCTTAAACAACCTCACCATAACATCCCAACTTCTATACTCAATATTTGATTTATGAATGCCAGGATGCCAAAAGCCTTCTTTACGACCCTGTCTACCTGCAACGCCACTTTCAGGGAATTATGTATCTGAACTCCTAGATCCCTTTGTTCCTCCGCACTCCTCAGTGCCCTACCATTTACTGTGTATGTCCTACCTTGATTTGTCCTTCCAAAATGGAACACCTCACACTTGTCTGCATTAAATTCCATCTGCCATTTTCTGGCCCATTCACACATGCTCACACAGACACTCACACACACACTTACACAGATGCACTTACACACACACTCACCTACACCCTCACATAGATGCACACACACACTCACATAGACACAATTACACACACACACTCACACACCCACTCTCTCACACACAGACACACACACATAGATGCACAAACACATACACGGAACACAGGCACGAAAACACACAGACACAAACACACATGCATGTTCTAACCCTCACTCCACTGAAACCTGCCTCACTTCAGACTCTCCCCTTCAGTCTCCCTACCGCTGTCTCCCTGCTGTCACTGCCTTCCTGAATCTCCACACTACCTCGGAGCCTGTCCCTCACAGTCCCCTGCCCTGTCACGGACTTCTCCCTCTGCTCACTCCGCTCCCCACTCTGCAACCTCTCCCCCTGCTCCATTCACCAGTCCCTTGGTCTCTCACACCCTCCCACAGGGTGGGCTCCTTCAACTGCTGGAGACAAAAGAGGCTGCAGATGCTAGAATCTGGGGCAAGGGACGATCTGCTTGAGGAACCTCACGGGTCGAGCAGCATCTGTGGGGGGAAAAGAATTGTCGACTGATGCAGGTTTGTTTCTGCTTTGACTGCTGCCACTCACCCGCCACCAGTCCCCACGGTGTGTGACCTCACCCACACCCCCCACCAGGAACGGAGAATTCCACAGGAGTAGCTGGTCCCGGGCTGCTGCTGCCCTTGGGCACCTGCTCATGGTGTCCCAGTGGGATGGGAAAGGGCTGGTGGGCCCTGGAGAGGTGGATTCACTGTCCCGAAGTGGGAGACACTCACATGATCCTGTCTTCCCTCAGTAAATGCACCGACCCTAAACTCCCAGGACCCCTCACCCCCACTGACCCTAAACCCCAGGGATTTCCATCCCCCACTGACCCTAAACCCCTAGGATCCCATCCCCCACTGACCCTAAACTCCCAGGACCCCTCACCCCCACTGACCCTAAACCCCAGGGATTTCCATCCCCCACTGACCCTAAACCCCTAGGATCCCATCCCCCACTGACCCTAAACCCCAGGACCACTCTCCGACCCTAAACCCCCAGGACCCTGTCATCCCACTGACGCTAAACCCCAGGACCCTGTCATCCCTCTGACCCGAAACCCCAGGACCCTGTCATCCCTCTGACCCGAAACCCCAGGACCCTGTCATCCCACTGACCCGAAACCCCCAGGACCCTGTCATCCCACTGACCCGAAACCCCAGGACCCTGTCATCCCTCTGACCTGAAACCCCAGGACCCTGTCTCCAACACTACTTGTCTCTTTGAGCCAGCAGTCTTTTTTCACTTTGCACTCTACATTTTTGCTAATACTATGCAACTTGTGCATTTATATAATGCTTCATCTCTTGAAAAGTCTCAAGCTGACACAAATCCTTAAACACAAATCCCTTGAAGTTCAGTGATTATTGTGCAAGTGACCGAAGAGCTTATGTAGTTCTTCAGCAGTAATAATGGCATCAATGTTTCTTTCATCCTATGGCCTGCAGATTAGTCTATCAGTTGGCAAACCTACAGCGGGAGCCAGAGTGCCTTGTCCTTGCGCTGAAAGGTTCAACTGTGACTTCCTTTGTGGATGTACTCTGACGTACCATGTACAGAGCAGGATCCTGGCTGGGTTAATGTCTCCTTCACTGTCACCAAACTATTGTTCTTTTCCAGAGCTCCATATTATTGGTGATCAACTGTTCTTCCCTGCTATCCACTACTCTCTCTCTCTCTGTGTCTCTGTCTGTCTGTCTGTCTGTCTGTCTCTCTTTCATGGAGACATACAGCACAGAAACAGGACCTCTGGCCCACCACATCCATGCTGCTGACTATATTACCTACCCTAATCCCATTTACCTGCATTAGCCCCATCGCCTTCTATGTCCTGGTGATTCAGGTACTTGTCTAGATGCTTCTTAAATGTTGTGAGAGTATCTGCCTTCCCCACCTCTTCAGGCAGCACATCCCAGACTCCAACCACTCTCTGTGTGAAGAATTCCTCCTCATATCCCTCTGAACCTCCTCCCTCCCTTCTTAAACCTATATCCTCTTGTCTTAGACACCCCCACCATGAGACGAAAGATTCCTGCTGTGTGCTCTATCTATCCCCCTCATAATTTTACATACCTCCATCAGGTTACCCCTCGGCCTCCTCCACTCCAGTGAAAACAAACTCACCTTGGGGTACAGAAGTTTCAGAGCTGACAGAGGGGGGTACAAAAGGGGTGGAGGTGTTGCACTGTTGATCCAGGAAAGCACTACAGCAGTACTCAGGAAGCATATCTTCGAGGGATGGGCAAATGAAGCTCTTTGGTTAGAACTTAGAAATAAGAAAGGGGCAGTCACCTTCACGGAGCCATACTGTACACCCACAAATAGTCAGCCAGAACTACAAGGCAGATCCACAAGCAGAACTATCCTAGTAGGCCTATCGTTTCTGCCTGTTCTTGCCTCACCAAACCTTTTTCTTCCTACCTCAGTTCTATCCTTGTCCAGTCCCTTCCAACCGACATCCAGGACACCTCTCATGCTCTCCACCATTTTCACAACTTCCAATTCCCCAGCCCCTACCACCTCATCTTCACAATGGATGTCCAGAGTTTATCCATATACACCTCCATCCTCCATCAGGAAGGTCTTAGGACCCTCTGTTTCTTTCTGGAGCAAAGAACCAACCAGTTCCCCTTCACCAACACCCTCCTCTGCCTAGCAGAGCTTGTTCTTACCCTGAACAAGTTCTCTTTCAATCTCTCCTACTTTGGCTCAATTGAAGATGTAGCCATGGGCACTCACATGGGGCCCAGTTATGTCTGTCTTTTCATTGGCTTCATGGAATAGTCCATGTTCCAAACCTACTCTGACACCACTTCCCAACTCTTTCTCCATGACATTGATGACTACTTTGCTGCTGCTTCCTGCACCCATGTGGAATTCATCAATTTTATCACCTTTACTTCTAACTTCCACCCTGCCCTCAAATTCACTCGGACCATTTCGTACACCTTGCTCCCTTTTCTTGATCTGTCTGTCTCCATCTCGGGACAAATTATCCAATGACTTCTTCTACAAACCCACTGAATCCCACAGCTGCCTGGACCACACCTCCTCCGACCCTGTCTCCCGTAAGGACACCATCGCTCTCACTCAGTTTCCCTGTCTCCGTCGCATCTTGAGGATGACGCTTTCTATTCCAGGACTTCTGAAATGTTTTCTTTCTTGAGGAAACATGAACATAACACAACCCTCTGCTGTGGTTTATGGACCCCTCACACGCATCTCCTCCATTTCCTGCACTTCTGCTTTCACCCTACCTCTCTCCAGAGAGAACAGAGATAGAGCTCCACACCTTTCATACCACTTTCCTCAGCATACGGCATATCAAACTTTGTCACTTCCACCAGCTACAACGAGATCCCACCACCAGTGAAATCTTCCCCTCCCCACCTCTTTCTGCTTCCTGCAGGGACTGCTCCCTCTGTGGCTCCTTGGTCTACTCATCCCTCCCCACCCATCCCTTCTCCTCTCCAGACACTCTCCCCTGTGATCACAGGAGGTGTAACCTCCTCCCTCACCTCCATCCAGGGACCTGAATAAACCTTCCAGCTGAGACACACATTTACCTGTACCTCCTCCAACCTGGTCTTTTGCATTCAATGTTCTCAATGTGGCCTCCTCTACATCAGCGAGACCAAGTTTAGACAAGTTGAGGGGTTTGGGGTGCACCTGAGCTCTGCCCGCAACAGCCATCTGGATTTTCCAGTTGCAAGCCATTTCATCTCCCTTCTCATTCCCACACCAACCAGTCTGTCCTCTGTGATACTGTGGAGGAACTCAGCAGGCCAGGCAGCATCCATGGAGAAAAGCAGGTGGTCAACATTTTGGGTCAGGACTCTTCTTCAGAACTGAAGATAGGAAAAGGGGAAGCTCAATATATAGGAGGGAAAAGTTTCCTGGAAACTGCCCCTGTCATAGGTGCAACACCTGCCCCTACACCATCTCCATCACCTCCATCCAGGGACCCAAACAGTCCTTTCAGGTGAGACAGAGATTCACCTGCACCTCCCTTAATATCGTCTACTGTATTTGGTGCTCCAAGTGTGGTCTCTACATTGATGAGACCAAACGCAGACTGGGTGACCGTTTCGCAGAACACCTGCGCTCTGTCTGTAACCGCGATCTGCATCTCCCCGTTGCCAGTCACTTCAATTCCCCCTCCCACACTATCACTGGTATGACAGTCCTCGGCCTCCTCCATTGCCAGGAGAATTCCAAGCGCAAACTGAAGGAACAGCACTTCATTTTCTGTCTTGGAACCTTGCAGCCTAACGGCATGAACATTGAATTCTCCCACTTTAGGTAATCCCCACCCCCTTCCCCACAAACCCACCCCCCCCCCCCCCACCATGCTTCTTCTCTTCTTCCCTTTCCTAGTCCTCTTTTCCCTCTTTCTTACCTTTGACCCATCCCCCGGTGGATCTGCTCTCCCCTTCCCCGCACTTGCCTACCACTCTCTCTTACCTGCACCTACCTGTTACCTCCCTGTGCCCACCCCGCCTCCCCTCTTTTGTCCACCTATCACTGCTCTGCTTTTCCCTCTGATATATTGGGCTTCCCCTTTTCCTATCTTCAGTCCTGAAGAAGGGTCCTGACCCGAAACGTTGACCGCCTGCTTTTCTCCACTGATGCTGCCTGGCCTGCTGAGTTCCTCCAGCATCATCGTGTTTTTTATCTAGATTCCAGCAACTTCAGTCCTTTGTTCCTCTAGTCTGTCCTCTGCCTCCTCCACTGCCAGGGTGAGGCCAAACGCAAATGAGAAGAACGACACCTCATGTTCCACTTGAGTAGCCTACAACCCAATGGCATGAACATTGAATTCTCTAGTTTCAGATAACCCATTCTCTGTGTTCCTTTCTCACTCCCACCAGTCCACCAAGGATCTCCCTCCTTTTGTTCACATTTACCATCCCTCCTTTCCCCCCCCTTCCCATTGCCCGATTCATTATCCTCCCCCACCACATCCCACCTGCCTATCACCCACATGGTTCCACATATCACCTCTCACCCCTCCCTCTCACTTTTATGTACCGGCTATCTCCCCTGAACACTCTCCATCCTGATGCAGGGTCTCGACCCAAAACATCGACAATTCCTTTCTCCTCACAGATGCTGCCTGACTCACTGCATTCCTCCAGCAGTTTGTTTATTTGCTCCAGAGTGTCCATTGATTCCCCTCTCCTTAGCTCTCTCTACCAGTCCTTGGAGTTTGAATCACTTCTCCTCCACTGCCTCCACCAAGCTTCAGTGGTTGATTCCTCTCACTTACTGTGATCTTTGTCTCTAATTCCCACTACACATAAAAGATGGCTGAATACCATTTTCCCTGCCCACGTTCCAGCCACCATTCCTGTACTCGTGGACATACTCCTGATTAAGCCTTATTGTCTACCTGCACTGCACTTCCCTGTAGCTGTGACACTTTACTCTGTATTCTGTTATTGTTTTTACCAGTACTACCTCAGTGCACTCTGTACTAACTCAATGTAACTGCACTGTGTAATCAATTGATCTGTATGAATGGTATGCAAGACAAGTTTTTCACTGTACCTCGGTACAAGTGACAATAATAAACCAATACCAATACCAATGCCTTGATTGTAGAATTATTACTTCTGCTTATAAAGTCCTCTCTGATTTCACTCTCTCACTCTCTCTAACCTCATCCAGCCTGTTGTGACTGTGACTAAGTGACTGGAGAAACTGATGGATATTGGTATTGGTTTATTATTGTCACTTGTACTGAGGTACAGTGAAAAACTTGTCTTGCATACCGTTCGTACAGGTCAATTCGTTACACAGTGCAGTTACATTGAGTTAGTACAGAGTGCATTGAGGTAGTACAGGTAAAAACAATAACAGTACAGGGTAAAGTGTCACAGCTGCAGAGAAAGTGCAGTGCAATAAGGTGCAAGGTCACAACAAGGTAGATTATGAGGTCAGAGTCCATCTCATTGTATAAGGGAACCGTTCAATAGTCTTATCACAATGAGATAGAAGCTGTCTTTAAGTCTGGTGGTACGTGCCCTCAGGCTCCTGTATCTTCTACCTGATGGAAGAGGAGAGAAGAGAGAATGACCCGGGTGGGTGGGGTCTTTGATTATGCTGGCTGCTTTACCAAGGCAGCGAGAGGTAAAGATGGAGTCCAAGGAGGGGAGGCTAGTTTCTGTGTCGCGCTGGGCTGTGTCCACAACTCTCTGCAGTTTTTTCCGGTCCTGGGCAGAGCAGTTGCCGTACCAAGCCGTGATGCATCCAGATAGGATGCTTTCTACGGTGCATCAATATTTTTATTCATCACGACAACCTTTTTTATTTCAATAATAAACTTTATTCATAGAAAAAAATATATACAAAAGAATAAACAGTGCAAAACTTTTTATGTGCGTGGTCAATACATTCAGTGGTGTTAATTTAGTTTTTTAAACCTTAACACCATTGCCACTTATGTGCCCCCTGGGGTAATACACCCTTTCAATGCCTGAGGGGCCTCCCCACCTGACTCAGCCCCTCCGTGTGCGGTAGCGGAAGGAATCCAGACTGTGGTCCTTCCCCAAGGAGACTTTGCGTTGGCTGCACCCAGCTTCAGTGCGTCCCTCGGCACGGACTCCTGCAGCCTGGAATGTGCCAGTCGGTAGCATTCCCCTACGGACATCTCGCAGTGCTGGAAGACCAACAGGTTTTGGGCAGACCAAAGGGTATCTGTCACCAGGTTGATGACCTTCCAGCAGCATTTGATGTCTACCTCAGCAAGCAGTCAATCTCTTGGAGACCATCACAGCAGAGTCTCCCAAACTCAAAGTACATCAAATTTTTATACTCTTAAGAACAAAGGTAGCAGCAAGTGATTCAATACAATTTCAGTAGCTGCAATGGCATCGTTTACTTCAACATTTTGTGTCTGACAAATGGTTCCATTGTTACAAATCTACAATGGGAGCACACTGTAACTGACTAGACACCTTTGAAGGTTCAAACACCCCTGCTGGGACAAAGCAATCACGTGGATGGTCTGAAAGCTTCTGAGCACAGAGAACCTAGACACCCAAAATTAGTGTTGTGAGCACTGATTCCCTGAGTACACAAATATCCCAATTGCTGATAGAACAAATATGCCCATGCCCACGTTTGATATGCCATGTGACGGAATAACTTAGCTGGTGTCTGGTTTGATGTAGGCCAGTTAACATAGCCCATTGTCTTATGTTTGGTTGATGCATACGAGAACATCTCATGGTCATGTCAGCTTACAAACCGTATCTCTTGAGCAGCCGGCCCCCTGCTGTAGGCCAGCACCCTGTGCTCTGTAGACACCTTTTAATTTCAAAGTTGATTACTGTTTTTATTTATATTTCAACAGGGTTTTTGAAGACTGATTCTTGTTTTATTAATGCCTGCTACGCCTAAAAGATGTCCTATGTCTAACAATTCCTTAACACATTAGCCCTGTGGTGTTTATGTGCCTCTAGTTCCAGTTCCCCACACAACTCCAAGTGTACTGCTGATCCACTGGTGGCCATGCCTTCAGTAGCTAAGTCCCCAAGCTATGGGTTTCCCTCTGTGACCCTTTCCACCTCTCTGCTTCACTCCTTTTCTTTTATCAAAGTTCTCTAATCCTTTTTTGATCATGAATTCTGTCATCTGCCCAAATGAAGAGACAAGAGAGACTGCAGATGCTGGAACTTGGAGCAACACACAAAGCACTGGAGGAGCTCAGCGGGTCAGGCAGCATCAATGGAGGGAAATGGACAGTTAATGTTTCAGGTTGAGACTCTTCATCTGGACAGTTCCATCTTCCCAAATAAACCCTTGTTCGCTGGTGTTATTTTTTTCCCCTCTGAAGTCTCTTGCTGTGTTTTTCTACATTAAAGGTTTCAAATAAATATTTATGGTCAATCTGCCAAATTTTTTATACTGCAGAACAGGCTACGTTTTAAGATATGCATCTCCACCATTAAAGCTGTTCTCCCTGCCTGGGATTGAACCCCTCAATGAACATTGAATTTTTCAATTTCAGGTAACCCATGTTACATGTTTCAGGTAAACAATGTAACTGTGTTCTTTTCTCAATCCCACCAGTGCACCCAGGTTGCAGTCTCCCTTGGTTCACCTTTCCCATCCCCTCCCCTACCTGGTTCCATCTGTCCATCATCTCCCCACCCCCTCTTCCCTTCCTGGTTCCACCTGCCTCGTCCCTCCCTCTCACTTCCACTGTCTGTCTTCCCTCTACATTCCCATGACCGATACAGGGTTTTGACACAAAATATCGATGATCCCTTTGCCCCTACAGATGCTGCCTGATCCATACTGATCCAGCAGTTTGTTTTTTGTCACAGATAACAATATCTCGTGTCTCTGTGCAGAGAGTAAAAGCAATAATGAAGGATTTTAAATTCACCAATATTGACAGGGATTTCCATCGTGGAAGAAGCTTCGAATTCATAAAATACATCCAAGAGGGTTTTTTGAAACAGTATGTTATGAGTTCTACTAGGGAGAAGGATAACCAAGGAGCCGTAGTTTAGTTGTACTCTATTTTAAGAATTTATTTTGAAATGTTTTCGGACAGATCCTATATTGATATAGATATATACAGTATATGCAGTCAGAGCTGGAAGAATGTGGAGCTGAACTGCCAGGAAACGTGAAGGTTGGATCATGAATGCTAATTATTAAAAAAATGACTAAACTAGAATATTTGTCTTTGAGCCAAAGTAATTATACACATCACAAATTAATTGACAGACGCACTGGCGAACTCTCCTATTTTCTCTGCGGTTCTCTCCCCTGCAGTGCTGATACCTGCCTCACTGGCCCAGCAGTTTGCTGTTTAGGGTGAGGGTCAGTGTGAGGAGGTGCTGAATCAGACCAGAAAAATGCAGTGAAGCTCCAGGGGTTGGAAATCATTGTGCCTCGCATTGCTTCACCCCTCTGTCTGCCACCTCAACATGACTTTGAGGATTTAGATCATGTATCCTGGCACTCAAACATGAACTGTTGATGTATCCCTGAGGGTAACACATCCGTCTCTTCGGAATATTGTTCCTCTTCTTTTGCTACCTGCAAAGGACAAGGCGAAAGATCAAAAGCTTCAGAGTAATTCAGAGTAGTTACAAGGAGATGTTTGTCAATAAAGTCAGGCACATCTTGCAGGTGGGAATAAATTAATATTAGATTCTGGGAAACATGGGTTAGCAGATAGAAATGTGAATCCCCCAGGCTCGTGATGAAAGAGTTTTTGACAATGAACATTGGTGAAGCATGAGTTTGATCAATAGAACAGTCATTTGGCTTTCTTAAACTAACTATTCCAATCAATATGATCTGGAATGGCTTCTCAGAAAGAATGGAGCATATTATATATGACAAAACATTGCTATTGAAATTGGTGATGAAGTGGAACTACAGAAACTGCAGACCCTAGGAGCAATAAGAAGGGTATGCAGACAAGGTAGAATGTTCCACAAGCAGTTCATGTGCTAATCATGACCTGTATATTCCCCTGAAGCCTGCATTTAATATAAATATAAATTACATTTTAATCAAAAGCTTATTCTTGCCTGTGTACCTTTGGACATTTCCCCACCTGGAGGTTCGTGTAAGGAGTACTCTGTTAGCTACTGGAATAAGATAATTTTCTGGAGACAGGAGAGATGGCAGAAGCTGGAATCTGCAGCAAAGCACTGGAGGAACTCAGCAGGTCAGGCAGCATCTGTGGAGGGAAATAGACCTGACATTTCGGGTCGAGACCCTACGTCTGGACTGGATAATATTCAGTTGTAACGTGGTAGGACAACGTGGTAGACTAAGATAACATTCCACTGGAAAAATGAATCATTCCATGTTAGACAACAAGGTTGGGGATGATGATAGATGCAATACATGCAATACATGCAGCCAGAAGAGTGAGGAACCAAGGAATTAACGAGAATCTAATTAATATTGGTTAAGTGAACGTGCTGGAATTTGAAAGGCCAAAAGTTTCACAGGACTTGGTGGCCCAGGTCTCCAAAAGAAGAGAAGGTTTCTGCCTCTGTGGTGACTTTACACAAGTGTTCTAGGTTCTGAAACAGTGCTAAAAGGTTAGAAGATTGACAATATCCACCATTTTGCCTGAAGGTAAATTTCCGCAGATGCGGAAATCAAAACAGAAAATGCTGGAAATATTCAGCAGGTAAAGCAGCATCAGGGAGGGAGAAACTGTTAAAATTTCAGATTGAAGAGATTTCATCGGAACTGGAAATAAGTTAGAAATGGATGCCTTAAAGGTGGGGAAGGTCAGAAGGAAAGGAGTGTGATAGGGTGAGGCTGCTGTGTGAGAGAATGGTGAAGCCCAGTGATTAACAGAAGCGTTCTCCCTGTGACTGTGTGTGAGCTTCCCCCAAGTGCTCTGGTTTCCTCCCACATCTCAATGACATGTGGGTTGGTTGGTTAACTGGTTACTGTAAATTACCTCTGGTGCAGATGGGTGGTAGGATCTGGGGGTAGGGGGAGGGTTATTGAGAATGTGGGGAGAAAGAAGTTGGGATGAGCATAGGGTTAAGGTGGTCAGTGCAAACTTTGTGGGCCAAAGGGCTGTTTCTGTGCTTCCTGGCTCCATAGCAATGCTTGACTCTGGGATAAGGCCAATGAGGAGAGATTGGCTAGGATGGTGATGAGAAGAGTGGTGACCACTTTGGAGCAGATTCAGTCCTGGCAGCACATTCCAGGCACCTACCACTCTCTGTGTAAAAAAACTTGCCCTGCACATCTCCTTTGAACTTCCCCCCTCTCATTTTAAAAGCATGCCCTCTAGTATTAGACATTTTGACCATAGGGAAAAGATACTGGCTGTCTATCTATGCCTCTCATCAGCTAATAAATTTCTATCAGGCTTCCCCACAGCCTCTGCTACTCCAAAGCATTCTGGGCACCCACCACTCCCTGTGTAAGGAACTTGCCCTGCACATCTCCTTTGAACTTACTCCCTTTAGTATTAGACATTTTGATCCTGGGAAAAAGATACAAGCTGTCTATGCCTCTCATAATCTTTTGAACTTCTATCAGGTCTCCCCTCAGCCTCCACCGCTCCAGAGAAACAACCCAAATTTGTCCATCCTCCCCTCATAGCTCATGCCCTCTAATCCTGGTAAACCTCCTCTGCATTCTCTCCAAAGCCTCCACATCCTTCCTATAGTGGGGCAGCCAGAACTGAATGCAATACTCCAGATGTGGCCTGCACTTTTCTAAATGAAAGTTCATACAGTCCTTTAGAAATAATCCTGATAATTTAACCACACTCAATTTCCAGATTTTGGTTATTTAAATTTATTTTTAAAATTTTCCTTACAGCATGGTAAAATTCCGGCCCAACGAGTCCACGCCGCCCATTTTAAACCCCCAAATTGATCTACCCGTACGTCTTTGAAATGTGGGAGGAAATGGAAGCACCCAGAGGAAACCCACGCAGACACGGGAGAACGCGCAAACTCCTCACAGACAGCAACGGGAATCGAACCCCGATCGCTGGCGCTGTAATAACGTTGCGCTAACCTGACAGTGATCTTGAAATTATTATTATTATTTGTCTGTTACTACATATAGCATAAGTACTGTTAAATCACATTTCTTTTAGTCTTCATTCACTTCTGCATTGTGCAGAATACCCCCATTGTGATTGCCGTTGGGATATTGGTGAACTACCACTAGCTGCACTCATTTCCTTTTGCCAGCCTTTACAAGTCGCACTGGTTCACAAATGTTACAACTGAAGACGTGCAGATGAGCTGAACTGTTCCGTAACAATGATATCAGTGATTCCTGCCCTTCATATACACAGAACTCAGGTCTCATAAAGAACACACCACCAATACCACACCTAGTGGTATTCACACAGACTATACGTACAATCTGCATCCTGAACTGAATAGAACTCCTTCATGTTCCTCAATGCCATTTCCATAGAATAAAAATCACACATGTTTATGAAATGTGAGCTCCTATGTATGAAAAAGCCTAGTCTTAAAGCATTTATCAGTAAACCCCACAGGCAATTTGATCCCCAGGGAGAGGGAGCATTTAGTAAGTACAATGCAGTGACAAATTCTTTAACTCAACAATGTTCTTCAGGCAGTTGACGGCAGCCACCAAATTTCTGAGCGTGTCATAGATTCACAGAGAGATACAGCATGGAAGCAGGCCCCTTCGGCTCATTGAGTCTGCCCCAACCATCAATCACTAATTCTGCACGAATCCCATTTTTTCAATCTCCCCATATTCCCTTTAACTGCCCCCAGATTCTACCACTCACCTGCACACTAGGGGCAATTGTCTGTAGACAGTTAACCCACCAGCTCAAAGGTCTTTGAGATGTCCCCAGAGGAAAAGCACACGATCACAGGGAGAATGTGCAAGCTCCACACAGGCAGCACCTGAGGTCAGGATTGAACCCGGGTCTCTGGCGATGTGAGACAGCGGCCAGCGGCTCTACTAGCTGCACCACTGCGCTGCTTGTATGGGTTAAAATGCTGAGTTAAAGTGGTCCCTCAAATTTGAAAGACTTCATTTAATAAGACACTGATCTTGCTTTGAGGTATTAATAAATTAACTGATTCTATTTCTACAATAAGAATAACTATTCCCTATTCTTCCCACCCCATGAACTGTTTAGATCTGTTTGTTATCACTTCTTCCAGCCGCTTCTATTAAATTGTTGGCAAATAATTCTGAATTGTGACCTGATGAACAGGAATTGAAGGTTTCAAAATGAACAGGGTTATTAAATCCCCATCCATTTTATACTTCTCATAAGTGCAAAATGCGTGGGGTCAACAAGCTGTTGCTCACTTGGGATAAGAAAATGGGTGTCAGCACCAATCGTACTCAGGACACTTGACTTGCTGTCTTATGAGTTGGATCTCATATAATCATAAAAAGATAGAATTTGTGTTTCAATCATCCTTTTTACACCCCAGGGCATCCTGCAGCATTTTACAGTCACTGAAGCAAATTTGAAGTATTGTCACAGTTGTAAGACAGAAAAGTCATCAGCCAACCTGAAGGCAGCAAGCTCACACACTCTGCACTAACCAGATCTCTTTAGTTGATATTGGCTGATGGATGTACGTTGGTCAGAGACCAGGGAGAACTTCCCTGTTCTCCTTCAAATGAATGCTATCAGTCAGGGCATTGAGTATAGGAGTTAGGACATTATGTTGAAGTTGTATAGGTCATTGGTGAGGCTGCACTTGGAGTACTGTGTACAGTTTTGGTCACCCTGTTATAGGAAAGACATGGTTAAACTGGAAAGAGTGCAGAGAAAATTTACGAGGATGTTGCCAGGACTAGAGGGCCTGAGTTATAGGGAGAGGTTGGCCAGGCTAGGTCCTTATTCCTTGGAACGTAGGAGAATGAGGGGCGACCTTATAGAAATGTTTAAAGTTATGAGAGGCACAGATGAGGTGGATGGTAACGAGCTTTTCCCCAGGGTAGTGGAGGCTAAAACTAAGGGCATAGGTTTAGGGCGAGAGGGGAAAGATTTAAAAGGGACCTGAGGGGCAACTTTTTTACACAGAGGGTGGTGAGAATTTGGAACAAGTTGCCAGAAGAAGTGATTGAGGCAGGTACAATAGTATCACTTAAGAAGCACTTGGATATATACGTGGAGGGGCGGAGGTGAAATGGATATGGGCCAAACATAGGAAATTGGGACTAGATGGGTGGGCACCATGATCGGTATGGACTGCTTGGGCTGAAGGGACTTTATCCGTGCTGTATTGCTCTATGACTCGACAGAATTTTCCTCGACCAACTGAGAGGACAGGTGCAACTTCATGTACCATGAAACACAGCAGATTTGACAGAACAACAAATTGAACACTGGAAGAACTCAGCAGATCGAGCAGCATCTGTGGAGGCAAAAGGCACAAGCTGAGTTTTGGGGTTGAGACCCTGCATCAACTCAACATCCGTTGGGTTGTTAGTTATCCAAGTGGAATGTGAGATGTTGTCCTTCCAAGTTGTGTTTGGCCGCTCTGTAGCAATGGAGGATAAAGAAGTCAGTGAGAGATCTGGAAGGAGAGCTAAAATAACATGCAACTGGAAGCACAACACTGCTTCCACTGCTACGCTAAGGCAAAATGCATATTGGAAGAACAACATCTCATATTCCTCTTGGGTATGAACACTGAATTTTCCAATTTCAGGGAACCGTCTCCCCATGTTCTCCTCTCACACACACTCACCTGTCCACCGAGTTTTCTTCTCCCTTACTTCACCATTCCCATCCCTTCCCCCCATTCCCTTCCCCTACCTGGTTCCACCGATCACCTACTTCCGTCCCACCACTCTTTCTTATTGCTTTAACTTGCACTTTCCACCTCCCTTTCGGTCTGATGTGGGGTCTCAAACCAAAAGATTGACTTACCTTTTACCCCCACAGATGCTGCTTGACCCATTGAGTTCTTCCAGTGTTCTGTTTGTTGTCTCACATTCCAGCACCTGCAGTCTCATTTGTATTCAGCATAATTGACAGTGTAGGACACCCTCATTAGAACATAGAACACAGAACAGTACAGCACAGGACAGGCCCTTTGGCCCACGATGGTGTGCCAAACTAATTAAACTAATGACTCCTAATTAGTCTGATCCCTCTTTCCCGCACATTGACCATATCCCTGCCTTCTCTGCATATTCACGTGCCTGTCGAGTTCAATCCGGAGAAGTGTGAGGTGGTACACTTTGGAAGGACAAACTCCAGGGCAGAGTACTGGGTAAATGGCAGAGTGGAGGAGCAGAGGGATCTGGGGGTTCATATTCACAGTTCACTGTAAGTAGCCTCACAGGTGGATAGAGCAGTTAAGAAGGCCTATGGGATGTTGGCTTTCATAAGTCATAGGATTGAGTTTAAGAGCCACGAGGTGATGATGCAGCTTTACAAAACTCTAGTTAGGCTACACTTAGAGTACTGTGTTCAGTTCTGGTCGCCTCATTATAGGAAGGATGTGGAGATGTTGGAGAGGGTACAGAGGAGATTTACCAGGATGCTGCCTGGAGTAGAGAGTATTGAATATGAGGAGAGGCTTAAGGTGCTAGGGCTTTACTCACTGGAAAGGAGGAGGATGAGAGGAGACACGATAGAAGTATATAAAATATTGAGAGGAATAGATAGAGTAGACAGTCAGCGCCTCCTTCTCAGGGCACCAATGCTCAAGACGAGAGGGCATGGCTTTAAGGTTATGGATGGGAGGTTCAGGGGAGATGTCAGGGGGACGTTTTTCACCCAGAGAGTGGTTGGTGCATGGAATGCACTGCCTGGGGTGGTGGTGGAGGCAGATACATCGGACAGGTTCAAGAGCTTGTTGGATAGGCATATGGAGGAATGTGAGATGGAGGGATATGCGGGAGGAAGGGGTTAGGTAGTGTGAGGGTGGTTTGATGGACTGCACAACATGGCGGGCCGAAGGGCCTGTTTTGTGCTGTATGGTTCTATGGTTCTATCTAATAGTCTCTAAATGCTTCTATGCAATCTGCCTCCACCACCACCCCTGGCAGTGCGTTCCAAGCCCACACCTCTCTCTCCATGTAAAAAACTTGCCCCACACATCTCCTTTGTACTTTCCCCCTCTCACCTTAAATACATGTCCTCTAGTACTAGACATTTCAACCCTGGGTAAAAGTTACTGGCTGTCTACTGTATCTATGCCTCACATAATTTTACAAACTTCTATCAAATCTCCCTCAGCCTCCGCCACTCTCGAGAAAACAGCCCCAGCTTGTCCAAAGTCTCCTCATAGAACGCGTCCTCCAAACCAGGCAGCATTCTGGTAAACCTCCTCTGCACCCACATTCTTCCTATATTGACGCGGCCAAAATTGAACGCAATATTTTAAATGCAGCCTAACTTGGATTTTATTAAGCTGCATCATAACTTCCTGACTCTTGAGCTCAATGCCTCGACTAACGAAAGCAATCATGCCACATGCTTTCTTTACCACCCTATCAACCTGTGCAGCCACTTTTAGGGAACCATGTACCTGGACCCCAGTATCCGTTTGTTCATCCATGCAGTTAAGGATCCTGCCATTAACTGTGTAGTCTCCCTTTATGTTGGATCCCCCAAAGTGCAGCACCTCACACTTGCATGGATTAAGCTCCATCTGCCACTTCTCTGTCCATATCTGCAACTGATCTATATCCCGCTGTATCATTTAGCTATCTTCTATACAATCCAATCTTTGCAAACTTACCCGCCCACGCTACCATACTTTCATCATAATCATTTATAAATATGACAAACAACAGAGGTCCCAGTACAAATCCCTGCAGAACACCACTAGTCACAGACCTCCATCCAGAATAAGACCCATCCACCACTTACCCTCCGTCATCTATGAGCAAGCCAAATTTGGATCCAAAAAGCCAAGTCACCATGAATCCCATGCATCCTAATTTTCTGGATGAGCCTACCTTATTGCCTTGAGCCTACCTAAGGGTCCTTGTCAAATGCCTTACTAAAATCATTGTACACAATATCCACTGCTCCACCTTCATCAATCACCGTCATCACCTCCTAGAAACTCAATCAGATAAGTCAGACATGACCTGCCCTGCACAAAGCCATGCTGACTATCCCTAATTAGACCATGCTTCTGCAAATGTTCATAAATCTTATCCCTAAGGATCTTCTCCATTAGTTTCCCTACCACTGATGTGAGACCCACAGGTCTATAATTTCCAGGATTATCCCTATTTCCTTTCTTGAACAAAGGAACAACATTAGCTACCCACCAGTCCTCTGACGCTGTATCTGTGGCTAGCAACGATACAAAGATCTTGGTCAAGGTCCCAGCAAGCTCACCTCTCACCTCTCTCAATAACCTGGGTATATTGCATCAGGGACTAGGGACTTATCCACCTTAATGTTTTTCAAGAGACAGAACACTACCTCTTAACCTTGATATGCCCCAGCATCTTAGGATGTTCCACTCTGACCTCACTATCCTCTACATCCATCTCCTCAGTAAATACTGACACAAAGTACTCATTTAGGACCTCACCCACATCCTCAGCCTCTAAGCACGAGTTCCGTCCTTTATCGTTGAGTGGTTCTACCCTCTTCCTAGTTAACCTCTTGCTTTCTATACACACACGACAGTGTGGCTAAGCACAGCTCCAATGTCGTCTTCAAATTTGCCGACGACACTGCTGTTGTTGGACGAATCACTAGTGATCACCTGGTTGAGTGGTGCTGCACCAACAACCTCTCACTCAATGTCAGCAAAACTAAAGAACTGATTGTTGACTTCAGGAAGGGGGAGGAGGGTGAACATGCACCAGTCTGTATTGAGGGATCAGCAATGGAGAGAGTCAGCAGCTTTCCTGGGCATTGACATATCAATGCCCTGTCCTGTGCCCAGCACATAGATACAATAATAAAGAAAGTGCACGGGGAAAGTAAGAAGCTGCAGAGTGTAGTGGACTCTGCTCAATACATCATGGGAACATTGCTCTCCACCATTGGTAGAATCAACAGGAGGAGCTGCCCCAAGAAGGCACCATCTATTATCAAAGATCCCCACCATCCGGGCCATGCCATCTTCTCACAGCGACCATCAGGCGGGAGGTACAGAAGCCTGAATTCCCACACCACCAGGTTGAAGCACAGCTACTTCCCTTCAACCATTTGGTCTTGAACCAACCTGCAACCTTAATCACTGCAGTTTAGCAACACTATGACCACTTTGATCACTTTGCACTGAAATTGACTTTTTTTGTTCCAATTATGTTGGTTCTTGTAAAAATTGTGTATAATTTATATTTAATTTATGTTTTTTCTTGTGAATGCTGCTAATATGATATGATGTGCCAGTGATGCTGCAAGTAAATTTTCCATTGCACCTGTGCACACATGGACTTGTGCACATGGCATTAAACTCAACTTGAACTTGAACTTGATGTATGTGTAGAATGGCTTGGGATTCTCTTTCATCCTACTTGCCAAGGACTTTTCATGACCCCTTCCTGCTCTCTTAAGTCCCCTTCTGGCTCATTTATTGTCCTCAAGCGCCCTGTTTGATTGCAGCTTCCTAAGCCTTACATATGTTCCCTTCTTCTTGACTAAATTAACTACCTCTTTTGTCATCCAATGTTCCTGTACCTTGCCATCCCTGTCCTTCCCTCTTACTGGAACATACTGGTCCTGAACGCTGTGCAGCTGGTCTTTTAACAACTTCCACATGTCCGGTGTGGATTTGCCCAGAACAGCTCTTCCTAATTAACTCTTCCTAGTTCATGTCTAATGAGCCCTCCTCCTATTTAATAGTTTCCTGCAGGGTCCACTCTTATCCTTATCCATAGCTATCCTAAAGCTTAAGGAGTTGAGATCACTGTTTCCCATGTGTTCACTCACTGAAAGGTCAGTCACTTGGCTGGGATTATTCCCCAGTACAAGATCTGGTATAGCCTCCCATCTAGTTGGATTATCCTCATACGACTTCAAGAAACCCTCTTGGACACACCTATCAAATTCTGCCCCATCAAACCACTTGCACGAAGGAGTTCCCAGTCAGTGTTGGGGAAGTTGAAATCACCCACAATGATAACCCTGTTGTTTTTGCTCATTTCCGTAATCTGCCTGGACATCTGCTCTTCAGTGTCCCTATGGCTATTTGAGGGTCTATAGTAAAACCCATCAGAGCGATGGCACCTTCCTTACATTTGAGTTCTACCCATTTCTTCCCCTCTGAGTGCAGCTGTGATTATTGGCCCTGACCAGTAATGCAACCCCTCCACCTCTTTTACCTCCCTCCCTATCTATTCTAAAACATCAAAACCCTGGAACAGAAAGCAGCCGGTCCTGTCCCTCTCTCAACCAGGTCTCTGTTAATTTGCCACAACATCACAGTCCATGTACTGATCCATGCTCGAAGTTTCATCACCCTTCCTCTGAATACTTCTTGCATTAAAATAAACCCATCTCCAATCCGCCCTGTCATGCTATTTATATCCCCTGGCTCCTGCCCATCCTTCCTTACAGTACAGCTGTTCACGACATCTAACTTTGCTTCAATCCCTCCACTCTGTGACCCGGTGCTCTGGTTCCCATCCCCCTGCCAATCTAGCAGCAGTGAACCTCCCTACCAGGATATTGGTTCCCGTCCAGTTAAGGTGTAATCCGTCCCTCATGTACAGGTCATCGCTGCCCCAGAAGAGGTCCCAATGATCCAAAAACCTGAAACCCTGCGCCCCCTGCACCAGCTCCTCAGCCACACATTCATCTACCTTAACTTCCTGTTCCTACCCTTACTAACACCTGGCACTGAGAGTAATCCAGAGATCTCTACCCTTGAGGTTCTGATCCTTAGTTTCTTTCCTAAGTCCCGATATTTATTGCACAGAACCTCATCCCTCTCTCTACCTACATTGTTTGTACCAACAAGCCTACAGGGTTAGTATAAACTTTGTGTTCCACCTTTTCAAGTGAGGCTTGAACTCATGACTTGATGAGGATATTAGAGTGCTTAAAGTCAGCTCAGCATAGCCAAGGACCATCCTGAATCTGAAACTTGTCATTTTCAGACTTTGGACAATTGCTACTTGCCCTTTACATCAAGGTTCTCCACCTGGAGCATATGGAAAGGACCATTTTGCATCTATGGCAGGAATACCTGGGATATGCCAGCTTTATTGGGCAAAATAGTCGTTGGTGTTATTCAGTTTCATTTGCGCGAAGACAGAACTGGGAAACACTATATACTCATGCTGATATTTTCTGAATGACCAGGCAGAGCTAAAGAGGGATCAGATGGATGATGCCTTTCAGGAGTTATGGGGGTAGCAGCTAGCTAATATAAGTTCAAGTTCAAGTTTATTGTTGTCATAGACATACATTCACAGGGTATAAATGCCATGACAATTCACTTCATTACAACAGCAGAACAGCACATTACAAAATGTAGTGTGACCGGTCATGGCTGTCATGTGACAGTGACAACACTGACCCTTCTGGTCGAATGACAGCATTGCTCATTGGGTCAAAAGCGACATCACTGTCAATCAAGGTTTGGCTCCACCCCTGCCCCTCTGGGTACACCTAACCACTGGCTTTTGTAAAACACCTTTGCACCTGGCCCTGAGCGATTGGCTTGTGAATCACCACCCCCAGCCCTCCAGCAGTATAAAAAGTGCTGCATGCTTGATTCTCTCCCTTTGTTTCTCCGGGGGATGTGGAGGTAAGCTGTGCACTACTTAAGGGTAATTAGTTAAGGACCCCTGGGATCAAAGAGCCGATGCTTGCACAGAGTTGGGGTGTTCAGGCATCGTATTGTTTTTTTTTTCCTGATCATTTGTAACCAGTTGGCCGTGTGTGTGTGTGCACATCACCCTGTTGCGATTTCCCCCACATCTAGCGATCACCCGTGTGTGTGAGTGTGCATCCATTCTCGTTCATTCTGTTCCCATGTTTGTCTTTGTGATTAAATCATATTTTAAAATTCCAAAGACTGTGTCCAGAGTCCTCCACCTTTAAGACCTCAAAGAACTTTTTCTCACAAGACAAGGACAACATTAGTTCATATAAATTTAACATAAATTACATATATATAAATAACATGTGTGCAAAGTAAACAGTGGAATAAACGTTCAACACTAGTGCAAAATTGAGAGAGAGGGAAAAAATGCAGTCCCATTTTGGAAAAGGAGATCTGCACAAATAAACACCATTATCTGAAGAGATAGAACTCTCAATGTAGTGTAAAAGAAGGTTGTTTTGAATGTCTGGATTCCCAACAAAGGTGGTTGAATATGCAGAGGAGCTATTGTCAGTTGAACTGTGCTCCATTGTAAATGTGTAATTCTACAGATCCACTTGCCTACATCAAAAAAAGTTGAAACTCTATTTAATCTCCTACTGTTATCTTTGTGCTTAAAAATAACAAAACCTGAATGTACTCAAGTTCCGGGAGATTGTGCTGAGAGATTCTTCCAGGAGAGTGTCTTTCATGAATGTCTGCTTGTGCTGCATAAAGACCTTCCACATCTGCAGCTCCAGTCTCTGTGTGGCTCATTCAAAGTCACAACACCCCATAAAAGGTGATTGCACATTGAACATTTCAGTCCACAGTACTGGAATATCTATGCAGTTCATAGAGTACAAAAGACAGGAAAAGGCTGTTTGGAATTGTAACTAAATCTAGAAATAACTTGCAGTGCCTAAAGTATTGAATGGTAGCACATAAAACTCATAACTCACACAATTAAACAAATATTTACATGTGGTGGAGGTTGAAATTTGTTCTCAGTCGCTGGCACTGAATGTTGGATGTTACAATCTGTTTCTGAAATTTAGTTCCACTGATTTCATTTTATCCCTGGAGTCAGGATCTTTATATCACCGGCACACAGTAAATCCCAATTCAGGAACTGGAGAAGACTTGGGAGAAATTGCAGAACTTCTCAGAGAATGGAGTCTAGTTAGCAGAATGGAACCAATTGAATCATTGGTGCTCAATCTGACATCGAACCTGACAGAAACTTTGACACTACAACGTCACCACAGTGCGATGCTCTGTATATCTCTTGCCAGATTTCTGCAAGTGATATACTTCCCAGCTCTCTGTTGGGGGCTGAGGCAGTGTAGGAGATGTGACAAGGATGGGACTAACTTAGATGGAATCTTGGTTGGCATGGACCAGTTGGGCCGAAGGGTCTGTTTCCATGCTGTATGATCCTATGACTCTCAGTCAGTTACATTGGGCAGGTGATGTCTGACACCAGACTTTGCAGTGGGAGGAGATCACTGGATGGACAGAGGAAAAGATTTGAGGGTGTGCTCAAAGTTTTCTTGACAAAATCATCAGCCATTGAATCCTGGCCCATTACTGCTCAAAGTAGAGAAGGAGCATTCAGGATGGTTTTAAGAACCTCCAGTCCGTGCATAAGAAACCACAGAAGCAATACACCACCTCACCCAGTTCCCCAACACCCATCCCAAGAGGCACCCCCTACCCCAACGTTCCCACGTTGACCTCATTAGAACCCACAGGAGCGGATGCAACTCATCCTCCATCCCTGGTGTGACCTAGGAAGAAGAACAAGAAGAGATCAGTAAAGCCACCAAAAATTCAGGACTCTGAAATGAACCAAATGGCATCTAGAGTTTGCAACAGTTGGCAAACTCCCACAGGAGAGATGAGTTGGTCATTTAAGTACGCTAATTTCTTGTTAAGATGCTGCTTGGAAATTTTAACCCTGTTTCTCTGGACTCGTAAATTCTCACTGGCGAGCCCTGTGATGTCTCCATGTAATCTCACCGTAAATACTATAGGGTTGTGTCCCTGCAGAGACTTTCTGACAGGTTTGCTTCATGGCAGTTATATTGGTCATTGTCTTAGAAAACTTCAAAGAATGTTTTGAAAGAAGTGGAGAGCTTTGAAAAAGGAGGACACCTCAGATGTCCTGGAGTGGAAGCCCTCATCATGAGATCAGATGTGGCGGAGACGGAGGAACTGAGGAAAGGGAATGGCATCCTTGCAGGTGACGGGATGGGAAGGGGATGTAGCTGAGGTAGCTGTTGGAGTCTGGGTTTGTAATAGATGTTGGTAGATAAGGAATTAGATTGAGTTGCTGTTAAGTTTCTGCACATTTGGACATACCTCCTTGCTTATTGTAGTTAGTCGGTCTCTAATAAGTGTGATCATGTGGCAAACACCGAGGGAGACAGAAAAGAGGACAGATTGGCAGTGAAAGATGCCTGATGATCAGCACAGGATGCTTCTAATCTACCTGCCATCATCCAACAGAGAGATTTTCAAAGGGCCACACAGTGACACACAGGTTATACAGACGGAGGGGCCAGTCTTCCCGATGTTGGAACAATAGGGTCCCAGAACACTTTCTGTCTGGAAGAGGTGAACAAGGTCCCTGGGTGGCTGCCTTAAGTCTATCTCTGTAGCACCCCAGATGGAGTCAATCATCCAACCAGAATTAGGACTAAGCATTTGGGAACAAAGGCCAAGATGTTGAAGACCTGACTGATGACCCCAGATGTGCCAATGGATGAGGCACAGAGGTGCTGCAATCAGAGCCCCTGTCCACTGAAAATGTCATCAAACAAGCCTGAGAAATGCTGAAAATGAATTTTAGGTGCCTTGCCATTTCGGAGGAGCCCTTCAACACCCTGGTAAGATGTGGTCTGTGTGCTGTACACATAGTGCAGTGGTGAAGTTGAGACACATGCCACAGTTACCGCTGCCCTCTGCACTGACCTCATCTCCAGAGACTATGCACCTACATTCTACAATTACTTTTCAGTGGGACTTAAACCCATAACCTTTAAGCTCAGATGTGAGACTGAGTCATCAAATCATGAGTCATACAGCACAGAAACAGGCCCTTGAGCTCACCAACCAACAAGCACCCCATCTATAACAATCCTACACTAATCCTATTTATTCTCTCCACAGTCCCATCAACTCCTTCCAAATTCTATCACTACATTGGTGGACACGTTAGTTGCCAGGGAGTGGATGTGGGCAGGGAATTCTCTCAGCCTACATTGATGGCAGGAAGTGGCCTCTGTGATTTACCCATTTACACTGGGGTGGCTGAATTTCCTGCATTAGAGCTTACACAGAAAGCTACCCCAGTATACTATCACTTTCTGATTCATACTGCTCCTCAATCCACCATCCCCAATGATCATTGTAAGTAAATCAATCACATGCTGTGATTTTGGTCAGTGCCTCAACCGCTTAAATCTACTAAATTAAGATAATTGCTTGCTTTTTCCGAATAGACTGGAAATCACAGAGGGCTCACAAGTGTAATCTGCCTCTGTGCTTCTGGTTGCAAAATGAGTACAGACACTGCATCGTAAAATCATTTTTGAGAAAATAGTAGCTTGATGTTGAAATGTTTGCATGGTTGCAATCTTGCAAAGGCTAATGGATGTCTCTGCATGGATTACAGGTCAGTGGCCTCATTCAGAGAGTCAGGAACATGAGAACATAAAACAGTTGAACACCTTAATAATATAATTTGATCCTCCAGATTGCATTACAACTGCAAAATCACTTTTTTCAGGATGATTGTTTGTTTGAGTGGATGTGAAGGAAAATGATTAAATGCTCGACTAACATTTAACTTTTCCAAAAGGCAGTCAAAAGAAAGGAATCAAGCGAAGCTGTAGATAGGTTGGACCAGTAATCTGGAGATTTTGAGCATGTATCACACAGACTGAGAATCTGAATTCAGTGTTAAAAATCATCTGGTGATGATTTTATACTGAAATAAAACTGGCTGTAAATTATTGGATTAGTGTAAATAGACAACAGTTTCACTGAGGGATATCTGCCATCCTGATCAAGATTGGTCTATACCTAATTACCTTTCCATACCAGCCTGAGTGGTATAACCCTTGGCATATCCATTCAGCAGGCTTCCCAAAGGACTTCAGAGGGGAATTAAGCAAGGAAGATGTAACTCTGCGCTTCACCCATGAGATAGATAGGTCAGGCCAGTGTACCTTGGGAGACTGGCGATCGAGGGAGTCAGCAGCTTTAATTTCCTGGGCGATAACATATTGGATGACCTGTCCCAGCACATAGATTCAATCACAAGGAAGGCGCGCCAGCATCTTTACTTTCTTAGGAGGTTAACGAGGTTGGCTTGTCACCAAACACTCTAACAAACTTCCACAGATGTACAGTTGAAAGTGTCCTGGCTGGTTCATGGTCTGGTACAGCAATGCAAATGCATAGGAATGTTAGAAGATGCAGAGAGTAGTGGACTCTGCCTAATACATCACGGGTGCGTCCCCTTCTCATCATCGGCAGTATCTACATGAGGCCCTGCTTCAAGAAGGCAACATCCATCATCAAAGATCCCCACCATCTGGGCCATGCCATCTTCTCACAGCTACCATCAGGAAGGAGGTACAGAAGCCTGAAGTCTCACACCACCAAGTTCAAGAAGAGCTACTTCCCTTCAAACCATTCTGCTCTTGAACCAACCAGCACAACCCTAATTACTGCAGTTTAGCAACACTACGACCACTTTGATCACTTTACCTACAATGGATTTTGTTTTTCTTTGTTCTAATTGTGTTCTTTCTTGTGAAAATTGTGTTTAATTTTGTTTTTCTTGTGAATGTTGCTTATCTGATGCTATGTGCCAGTGATGCTGCAGCAAGTAAGATTTCCATTGCACCTGTGCACACATATACTTGTGCATGTGAAAATAAACTCGACTTTGACTTGACACTGAAGACAAAAGCTTGATCAGAAATGTAGGCTTTAAGGAGATTATCAAAGGTGGAGACAGAGGCTGGAGGTGCTTTGGGATGTAAGCTCAGATATGGACCATGCAGTGAAATACACAGCCAGCAGTGAAGCAACAAAAGGCAAAAAACCACATAATGTCATGAACTGCTTTACACTTACCTCTGTATTTCATCGGTATCCTTGATACATTTGAAGATATGCTTCATTTGTATATTAAACTCAAGTAAAGTACTGCACAAATTTGGGGTTTGCACTTAACAGCATTTTTATCCTTAATTCCTAATGTAAAGTTGGTCTATGGTTCAGAAACAAAAGTCAAATTACTAAGTCTGTTTCTGCATGTCACAAACTCTTCTTCGAGAATTAAAGAATTTATTTTTTGACATATTTTGTTTCCTTTGTTCTTCTTTTCCCTGAATCCGCTTAAGTTTATTTCCAAGTTCTGACTGACATTTTCATCTTGCTGAACTTGGCTGGAAGTGCAGGTGGCCTCAGAGGGTCTCCAAGAGGTGAGTTCTGGAAGGTACTTAATGTTCACTCGACATTCCCCTGTATGTACCTGAACTGTTTCGAATTAATCACAGTACCATCAGTCCCCAAATCAGTTCTTAAATCTCATTCAACACACAAAACACTGGAGGAACTCAGCGGTCAGGCAGCAACTATGGAGGGAAATGGACAGTCCACGTTTCGGTTCAAGACCCTTCATCTGAACTCTCGACCTGAAACATCGACTGTCTATTTCCCTCATTAGATGCTACCTGACCTGCTGAGATCCATCCAGCAGATGGTTTGTTGCTCCAGACTGCAGCATCTGCAGTCTCTTGTGTCTCCTTAATCTCATTAGTTGCCAAGTCTGGAATTCCCTCACCTTGTGGTATTCAGCTGATACTTTCTCCAATTTACAAAGCAAAGTATCTTCAAGCCACAAAAAAAATCAAACTAAATGCATACACTGTGAAGTGCCCCATACTGGCAAGATTCAAACCAAGGATCAGAGAGCTCATTTGGAAATGAAGACATATGGAATGTGAGTAGTCCTGGAAGGATACAGTATGTATTGCCACTGTAAAGAAAAGGAAGAAAAAACTGCAAGTCAGCTCAATCTAGAAAGTGTTCATTGATTATTTTATATGTAGAATTTCAAATTGGATAAAATAGGTAAAACTTTTCTTCTCGGGCACAGCAGATAGATAAATAATAGATATGTAGCCTCTTTGCCCTCATGTACCATAGAGAGGGAAGAGCTCATTATGACCACTATTCTATAAAGTGAGGAAAGATTCAACTGATTTCTGAAGTCTGTTGCCATATATCTCTTGATAAGAACCGCAAGTGTTGATGGTTAAAGTTAATCGATTGTCAGACAGAAATACTAGAGCAAACACAGCACTTAATTGATTATTTTGAGAATGTTCTGAAAAAGAAGTACAAACAAAGAGATTAAAACTGCTGCACATTGTTGCCATTTACCTCTGACCTTAATACTTACTGGATATGAATTTGCTGAAAAGATAATTGAGAATCTGATCATCACCAGGAAATAACTACAAGAGAAGGCCAAACCACTCTCAGAGTAGCAAATTGTAAATTTACTGAAAGCCATTGCACCTCAGATCCACAACTGAAGTGCCAGATACAATGTGGAGCTTTTGTGACTGGCTTCAGGCCTTTAGTTGAAATAAATTGATTCAACTCTCTCTGTCTACAGGGACAAATTGCAGAAAAATGACAAAGTTTTGTGGATCACTGCTATTGATAGTATCTATCGGTTAATCTGAACAAGGTTTCATTAATATAATCGTAATATATTAAAGTAAATTAAAGCATCCATTTTGCCTGGTAACACTTCTGATCCAAAATAGGCTCCATCGTTGTGGAAATGCCAGTGGAATGGAATGTGATCAGAGTTGGTTGTTTTGACATGGAACGGGTGTTCATAGGAAGGAAGCAGGGCCAAATCAGTTTGCCCTCTTTATGATTACTGATTCTATAATTTAAAAAAAAGGACTGGAATAAATTGCTTTGATGTGAAGCTTTAGGGCGTTGGGATAGGATGGAAGTGAAAGTGATCACAATTAAGACGTGTTTATATAGCTCTGTTAACAAAGAATAACAGCTACCTCTGCAAACTCTACACTTCCGCTGCCTCGGGAAAGCAGTCAACATAATCAAGGACCCCTTCCCATTCTGGTCATTCTCTCTTCTTCCCCTCCCATTGGGCAGATGATACAACAGCTTGAGAACACAAACCACCAGACTCAAGGACAGCTTGTTCTTGAGGGTGCGGAGGAGATTTACGAGGATGCTGCCTGATTAGAGAGTATGGATTATGAGGAGAGACTAAGGGAGCTGGGGCTTTTACTCATTGGAGAGAAGGAGGATGAGGGGAGACATGACAGAGGTGTACAAAATATTAAGAGGAATAGATAGAGTGGACAGCCAGCGCCTCTTTCCCAGGGCACCAATGCTCAATACAAGAAGGCTTGGCTTTAAGGTAATGGGGGGGAAGTTCAAGGGAGATGTCAGAGGGAGGTTTTTCACCCAGAGAGTGGTTGGTGCATGGAATGCGTTGCCTGGGGTGGTGGTGGAGGCTGATACATTGGACAAGTTCAAGAGATTGTTAGATAAGCATATGGATGAATTTAAGATAGAGGGATATGTGAGAGGAAGGGGTTTGATAGTCTTAGGTGTGGTTTGAAGGTCAGCACAACATGGTGGGCCGAAGGGCTGTATTGTGCTGTATTGTTCTATGTTCATGTTCTTGTATCCCACTGTTATAAGACTAGGGTCATATTACATGTCACACACAGAGTCATACAGCACGGAAACAGGCCCTTCGACCCAACTGGTCCATGCTGACTAAGATTCCCATCTAAGCAGGTCTCATTTGTCTGCGTTTGGCCCATATCACTCGAAACCTTTCCTATCCATGTACCTGTCCAAGTACTTTTTAAATGTTGTTATTGTACCTGCCTCCTCCACTTCTCTGGCAGCTCAGTTCCACTACACTGGTAAAACAAGTTGCCTCTCAGGTTAAGTCTCTCCCCTCTCACCCCTAAACCTCTAGTTCTTGATTCCCCAACCCTGGGAAAAAGACTGTGTGCATCGACCCTATCTATGCCCCTCATGATTTTATACACCTCTATAATATATATCACCTCTCATTCTCCTACACTCCAATGTAAAAGTCCCAACCTGCTTAACCCCTCTTGGTCCCTTGAGTCCCAGCAACATCCTCAAATCTCCTCTGTGCTCTTTGCAGCTTAATGGCATCTTCCCTATCATAGGGTGACCAAACTGAACACAATATTCCAAATGCAGCCTCACCAATATCTTGTACAACAAACATAACATACCAACTTCTGTACTCTGGAAGCTCACACAGCTGGAATAAGACAGGTAAACAACACAATTCAATAACAACCTCAGAAACTCCCAACAGGTTGGTCAAACATGATTTCCCTTTCCTAAATTCATTTTTTGCTCTGCTTAGTCTCATTATGATTTACTAAATGCCCCTGTTACAACCTAAGATACAAATGCTTGAGAGCCTGTTACCACCAGGCTCAAAGACAGCTCCATCCCACTGTTATCAGGCTCTTGAATGGTCGCCTCATACACGAAAAGACGAGCTCTTGAATCCTTGAGCTTCCGAACTACCTGGTCCTGGTCCCTTCCACTCCATTTGTCTACTTGCAGTGCTCCTTCTCTGCAGCTGCAACACGATATTCTGAGTTGTTTTCTTTTTACTACCTCAATGGAAGTATGTATGGCATGATCTGTGTGGATGGCATGCAAAATAAAAGTTTCTCACTGTATAAGATTTCTTTATTAGTCACATGTACATTGAAACACAGAGTGAAATGCATCTTTTGCGTAGAGTGTACTGGGGGCAGCCCACAAGTGGCACAATGCTTCCGGTACCAACATAGCATACCAACAACCTCCTAACCTGTATATTGTTGGAATGTGGGAGGAAACCGGAGCATCCAGAGGAAACCCACGCAGTCACAGGGAAAGCGTACAAACTCCTTACAGACAGTGGCCGGAATTGAACCCGGGTTGCTGGCACTGTAATAGTGTTACGCTAACCGCTACACTACTGTGCCTGCCAGATATCTGTACATGTGACAATAATAATCCAATACCAATAACAAACCAATACCAAATAAAGACATCGAAGAAAAATCAAAGTAGAGCCAAAAACAAGTTATAAGGAAGACAAGAAATTCTGCAGATTGCTGGAATCTGGAACAATACACAAAAGTGCTGGAGGAACTCAGCGGGTCAGGCAGCAATCCATGGAGGGAAATAAAAAGTTGACGTTTTGGGCTGAGACCCTTCATCAGGACTGGTAAGGAAGAGGGCAGAGGCCAGAATAAGATGATGGATGGAGAGGGAGGAGTACACGCACGTAGGGGATAGGTGAGTTCAGGTGATAGGCAAGTTCAGGTGATGGGGGAAGGTGGGGAAGGTGGGGAAGGGGGAGAAGATGTATAAGCTGAGAGGTGATAGGTTGAAGAGGCCAAGGGCTGAAGAAGGAATCTGGTAGGAGAGGGCAGTGGACCATGGAATAAAGGTTGGAGGAGGGGAGGAGAGGAGATGGGCAGGTCATCAAGGCGGAGAAGGGAGCCACAGGAATAAGGGAAGACAAAGGAGTTGGGGGGTGGTGGGGGGGGAAGAGAAAGAAAAAGAAGGGGTGGGGTTACCAGAAGTTAGAGAAATTAATGTTGAGGACCATCAGGTGGAGACTCCCAAGGTAGAATAAGAGGTGTTGTTCCTCCAACCTGCATCTAGTCTCAATGTGGTAGTAGAGGAGGCCATGGATAGACATGTCAGTATGGGAGTGGGATGTGGAATTGAAGTGGGTGGCCACCGGGAGGTCCTGGCGGTTGTGGCAGATGGAGTGAAGGGTGCTCGACGAAGCGGTCACCCAGTCTACGTCGGGTCTCACCAATGTACAGGAGGAGATATTAGGAAGCATGGCTTAAAGTTCAGAGTGTGTGTTAGGGGGGAGAGTAGAGGAAAGAAGAAGGCTCACACATTTGAGGGGATATCAAACATTGAGACCAAGTGGTTGGAGCACAAAGGTGGGGCAAACAGAAAGCAGCTCATGGGGCAGTAGAAGAGAGTGCAGAAAGTTGTCGGGGAAAAGTATTACAAGTGTGCATGCAATGTGGAAACAGTTTTCAATTTGGGTTGTTGGGGAATTGAAGCTAAATGTAGGTTAGTGGGGACCAAGGGTGATAGTTGACTAGAGGCAGTTAAGCTGGATGAGCTGTAATTTGCAGTGGAAGTAAGAAAATCAAAGTCAAAGTCGGGTTAATTGTCAGATGCACAAAGTACATGTACGCACAGGAGCAATGAAAAACTTACTTGCAGCAGCATCACAGGCACAGAGCATCATATAAGAAAAAACATAAACTAACCATAATTTATACACAATTTTTACAAGAAAGAAAACAATTAGAACAAAAAAAAATCCATTGTAGTGCAGAGTGATCAAAGTGGTCATAGTGTCACTACACTGAAGTAGTGATTAGGGTTGTGCCGGTTGGTTTAAGAACTGAATGGTCGAAGGGACCTGGTGGTGTGGGACTTCAGGCTTCTGTACCTCCTGCTCGAGGATAGCTGCAAGAAGATGGCATGGCCCAGATGGTCGGGATCTTTGATGATGGATGTTTGCCTTCTTGAGGCAGCATCTCCTGTAGATTGTAGAAGACAATTGGTGTAATTGCCAAGGAACCTACTTCCATCCATCTAGAAAATCTTGGCTCATTAGCTCCTTTACTGACCGGATATTGTATGGTGTGTACCCCATGCTCGCCCACCGCCCCCCCCAAATTCTTTTCACCATCAACAGGACATGTGCAAGGAATATGATGGAAATCTCCACTGACCTGAATGGTGTATCTGCATCTTTACACACCTGTTGCTTCCTTAAACAATAACACTGATGACATTGGTGCAACCCTGGAAGCAGGAAACCATCCTGGATTCAATGCCAATGCATCCTAAACCTGTCAACACAACCACCAAAGTGGGCAAAAGAGAACAGACACAGAGAATACCATCATCTCCAAATTACACATTACCTCGTCATCTGTGAATCAGAATCCAGAATGCTCTATGTAAGGCATCCAGTTCTAATTCTAGTTGCCCTGCAGATAATTCTGATGCATACTTTCTCTTCATTTTTTGCCTACAGTTAAATTGGTAAAGTGGTAAGTCAGTTTATTATTGTCACATCTACTGAGGTACAGTAAAAGGCTTTGTTTTGCATACCGTCCATACAGACTATTTCACTATATCAGCACATTGAGTTAATACAAGGGAAAAGCAATAACAATGTTACAGTTACAGAGAAAGTGCAGTGCAGGCAGACAATAAGGTGCAAGGCCACGTTGAGATAGATTGTGAGGTCAAGAGTCCATCTTATTGTACAAGAGGTCCTTTCAATAATCTCATAACAGTGGGATAGAAGCTTTCCTTGAGCCTGGTGGTATGTGCTTTCAGGCTTTTGTATCTTCTGCCCGAGGGGAGGGGGGAGAAGAGAGAATGTTGTCACAATGTGACAGGAAGAGCGAGGTCGCAGAGAACCCTATTGCGGGACACCAGAATGGGACTGGAGTCGGGATGCTTCCTCGGTACCAAATGCAAAACGACGAACAGAAGGAATTTTGCCTCGGGACTCTGACACGGAAACAGGGTTTTCTAGGAGAAACTGTGAACTGGGACTGCTCTAGAGTTAATGGCTCAAAGCAGCCAGGAGACAAAGTATACCCAGAGATAGACCAATAATCTGGCAACTAGTGTTTGTGAAACCAGGGTTCTTATACTCGTCTCCTGATGGAACTCAGGTGTGTGTCATTAGGCAAATAGTAGTGCATGGAAACCATGTGCTGCACGACAAGGCACCATCAATGGGGATAAGGGGCAGAATAGAGAACCAGCACTTGGAACCATGACAAATGTCCAGGGCGCGTGGGGTCTTTGATTATGTTGGGTGCTTTTCCAAGTCAGTGAGAAGTGTAAACAGAGTTCATGGAGGAGAGGCTGGTTTCCGTGATGGCCTGAGCTGTGTCCACAACTCTGTAATTTCTTGCAGTCTTGGGCAGAGCAGTTGCCGTACCAAGCCGTGACCCATCCAGATAAGATGCTTTCATTGGTGCATATATAAAAATTGGTGAGGGTCAATGGGGATATGCCAAGTTTCCTTAGCCTTCTGAGGAAGTAGAGGAGTTGGTGCACTTTCTTGGTCGTGGTGCCTATGTGGTTAGACCAGGACAGGCTATTGGTGATGTTTACACCCAGGAACTTGAAGCTCTCAACTATTTCAACCTCAGCATCATTGATGTGAACAGAAGCGTGTGCTCCGCCTTGCTTCCTGAAGGTAATGACCAGCTCTTTTGTTTACCTGTGTTTAAATCAAGATTATCTTTCCCCAGAGTTCGTACCTGAGCTTTTGTAATTGTATTCACCAATCCAATCTGTCTAAAGTTACCTCAACTCTAACAGATTTTAAATACCTCAAGCATTGTGGACATCTTCTGGTGAAGTTCCCAACTTTGCTGCAGGCAGGCCATGGTGGAGCAAGATACAGACAGAAGAGGCTTTGGTGGCATCCATCCACAGATAGAGATTGACAGGTGGAAGTTTCAGAAAGACCAGTTGTACTTCATCAGTCAATCAGCAGCACATTTATCAGTACCTTGGCACATAGCTTGTTAGTGGGACTTCACAGAGCACTGCTTTGTTCTGGTGCTCTTGGCTCTGGCATTGAAACACTCTCAGGTACATATCCCCTGTGCTTTAGAAAAGACGTCCACTGGGGCCGCGCACTGCAGTGTGTGGCAGTGGGTGTGAACCTCTGCCCTCCCCTCGCACTCCCTCAGCAATCTAATGGTGATCTCAGCGCTGCAGGGGCCTGTGTGGGGAAAACCACTTATGTGAGAGTCTGCCTCTGGGGCTGGGCAAGGAGTGTGGCCACTCTGCTGAGGTGTGGGGCTCGGGAGGGGACACCACTCGCAGAGTGCAGCCGTTGCTGAACTCTGGTTACAAGCTCACAAGGTGGTGACCACCACTGAGTGTGGAACCAGGAGAGGGGTAGACAGAGGTTCCAGCACATTAAACTGGAGGGTTGTGGGGCCACGCGATCCTTCAACACACGGAACAGGAGTTGTCGGTCCCCAGCGATGCCCACAGTCACCGTCTGGGCCAGAGGGAAGCCCCGAGCCCACAGCTCAGCACCAAGCAGCGTCACACTCCACCCAACACCAGCCCCCCACGGTCTCTCTGCACTTTGCCTTCACGAATCAGCCCACGTTAAGCTGTGCAGCCAGAAGGTCACTTTAACTGTTTCAGTGCTGTGGGGAATGTAAGTGGAGAGCTGAGCCCTCAGTCAGATTCTCAGCACAGCTGTGGGGAGGGCAGGGGTCAACACCGGTTCCCAGCACACCAGTGGGGAGGGCAAGAGGCGACACCAGGTTCTCCGCACAGCTGTGGGAAGAGCAGGGGTCAACACCAGTTCCCAGCACACCAGTGGGGAGGGCGGTGGTCAACACCAGGCTCCCAGCACAACAGTGGGAAGGGCAGGGGTCGACACCAGTTCCCAGCACAACAGTGGGGAGGGGAGGGGCACAATATACAGTGGGTAACTAACTTATCATCCCACACGCCTTTGGGGTGTGGGAGAACACCAGACCACCCAGAGGAAACTCACATGTTCATGGGTGGGAGTTGTGCAAACTCCACACAGACAGCACTGGAAAGTCAGGATTGAACCCAGGTCTCTGGAGCTGTGAGGTAGCAGCCCTACCAGTTGTGCTACAGTGCATCCTGAGCAGGGAGGTGCATTGTTTAGTAAGCATTTTTTCTAAAGCCACACAGCCATTGTTCTTTCCCACAGAACAACACATAAACCCACCATGTAATCTGCAGGCTTGAATTCCTGTTCAGCCATGTATGCACAAATTTAGCTAACGGCTGGAGATATGGCACTTTGCTTTGAAACATTAACATATGATGATCTGTTCAAAAAAGAGGATAGCTGACAGCTAGATTTTCAGCTGTAAACTATCAACGGATTAAGTGTCAAGTTAAGCATCAGAATAGTCTTGATTTCAAATGCAATATTCTTCAAAACTCTCAGACAATTCTCTTTGCTTGACTCCCTCCTGTCTTCCTTCAATTATACAGCTAAGTGATGATTATTGATGGGGAGGTCCTGATTCAGTTTGTCAGCAAGTCTCTTCACTTTCCTTGGAGGAATCGTTATCTTCTTGAATCATTGTATTTATATTCATTCCATCGAGAAGAAGTGCAAAAATCACAAAAGGTAGGTTTTAGTTAACTTGCAGGAACACATCCTTAGACACACAGAGGCCAAATGTCTTCAAGTGCTCTCCGCACCATCTGAACCCTGATAGTTTGTTTAATTCTTTTGCGAAAACAAGATGCTGGAGGAACTCAGTGGGTCAGGCAGCATCTGTGGAGGGAAATGGACAGTCGACGTTTCAGGTCGAGATCCTTCATCTGGACTCTTTTTGTTGCCTCAGATCCCAGCATCTGCAGTCTCTGTTTAATTCTTTTCTGTTTTTTTTAATTCATTTTTTAGGATCGGATGTTCCTGGAAAGGCCAGTATTTATTCCCCATCCTGTACTGCCTTTGAGAAGGTGATGATCAGCCACCTTCCTGGTGAAGGTGTTGCCATGGTGCTGCCAGTGGGGAGTTCCAGGATTTGAATCCAATGTCATAGAACATTTACAGCACAGTACAGGCCCTTCAGCCCACAATGCTGTGCCGGCATTTTATCCTGCTCTAAGATCTATCTAACCCTTCCCTGCACATAGACCTCCATTTCTCTATCATTTATGTGGCTATCTAAGAGTCTTTTAAATGTCCCCAATGTATCTGCCCCCACAACCTCTGCTGGTAGTGCATTCCACGCACCCACCACTCTCTGTAAAAAAACTTACCTGTGACATCCTCCTTATATCTTCCTCCAATCACCTTAAAATTATGCCTCCTCATGTTAGCCATTGTCCCCCTGGGAAAAAGTCTCTGATTGTCCACTCGATCTATGCCTCTTATCATCTTGTCCGCCTCTATCAAGTCACATCTCATCCTCCTTCTCTCCAAAGAGAAAAGGACAAGTCAATGAAGGGCAAGTGATATCTTTCCAGGTCAGGTAGGTCATAGCATCACACAGCTTGGAAACAAGGCCTTGGCCCAACTTGTCCATGCCACTCAAGATTCCCAGCTAAGCTAGTCCTGTTTGACTGTTCTTGGCCCATATCCCTCAAAACCTTTCCAATCCATGTTCCTGTCAAGTACATTTTAACTGTTGTTAATGTACTTGCCTCAACTTGGGGCGGTATTGAGAACCTTGAGGCCATGTTGCAGGAGCACACAGAAGTCCGGTGTGGAGGACTAGACTACCTAACAAACAACTCACACACCCTTTGGGCCACTCCATCTATCTGTGGGAGAGTCTGCATATTCAAGAATGGTCTCATCAGCCACCTTGGGACCAACAGAACTGGAGTGGAATCAAGTCATCCTTGATCCCCAAGGATTGCCTGAGAAGAAAAGATGGCAATTATTCTGGAACAGCTTGGGTAACGACACAGCTAGTTCTGGAGTACAGGTCGACAGTATTACAGGGATGGTCTCAGCCATTTCTAGAGTACAGGTTGACAGTATTACAGGGATGGTCTCAGCCAGTTCTAGAGTACAGGTCGACAGCATTATAGGGATGGTCTCAGCCAGTTTGGGATATGATGCTGGGGGAAATGAGCTGGCTGAATACCAGCTGCTGTGATGACAACGATTTCAGGGGAACACCAAGATGACTCATCCTCTCAACACTTCTGACTGAACATGGCTGTGAAAGCTTCGGCCTTGATTTTAGCACTCACATCATTGAAGTTGGCAATGTGGTGGGAGTCCCCTTCTCCTGTATACTGTTCACTTATCTGCTGCCATTGACCTATAGAGGCAGGCCGCAGAGCTTCAATCTGATCCACTGGTTACAACATAACTTCGACAAGTCTTGTGTCTGCTGCTTTGGCTGTTGAGCACTCACGAATTGTAGCTTCACCAAGCTGGCACCTCAGAGTTAGGATTGGCTGCTTTTGTTCCTACCTTGCCCTTCGACCTGCCTCAGTAAATTGGGGTTGACCCTCTGTCTTTGTGTTCACCATACATATTCCAGGATTGACTACTTTTTTATTGATAATCAAATGATTCTACCAGTTCGATCCTGTGGCTATAAAGAGATTGCTCTTTAAGATCATGCTCCCATGCTTCTATCTTTAAATCTCCCTGGGCTCCCTCAGACAAACAGATTTTGGTGTTTTAACCTAACTTTGTTATCTGATAAAAACTTTTTAAAATTTATGGAGAAACAAATTACTCTTTTCTTTAAAGAGAATACGTCAGAAGAGATTTCTAGTCTTATCGTATGGGACGCTTTTAAAGCCTTTATTAGAAGTCAAATTATTTCTTATACAGCAAGCATTAGGAAAAAGCTAACAGAGAGAGAGCTGATCTAGTTAATCAACTGAAACTACTAGATCAAAAATATGCTTTGGATCCAGATCCAGTTTTATATAAAAGGCGAGTTGAAATTAAAACTAAATATGATCTTCTTTTAACATATCCAACTGAAAGTCAAATTTTAAAAGATAAAAGTCCATTTTATATTCATGGAGATAAAACAGGTAAATTACTGGCTAACCAATTAAAAATCTCCAGAGCTAGATGGAAAATTAAAGAAATTTGTAAAGCCAATGGTGAAAGGACAACTGATCTTTTAGAAATGAATGATACTTTCAGACAATTCTATTTTAAACTGTATAGTTCTAATTTTCCTAAAGATGATACTGTAATGAATAATTTCTTTGACCAATTAAACAGTCCTATACTTTCTACTGATAACTGGAAACGGTTGGATCAATCTATTACATATGAGGAAATCGCTGAGGTTGTACTATCTTTACACTCTGGAAAGACTCTGGGTCCTGATGGATTTCCTGGAGAATTTTATAAGGCTTTTTCCTCTTTGCTTATACCTCACTTATGTTCTGTTTTTTCGGATTGTTTTAGATTGGGTAGATTACCACAATCTTTTTATGAAGCCTCTATTTCATTCATTCTTAAGAAAAATAAGAATCCAACAGAATGTGCTTCGTACAGACCAATTTTGTTACTTAATGTGGATGTTAAAATGTTATCTAAAGTTCTGGCTCGTAGATTGCAAAATATTTTACCTTCAATTATATCCGATGATCAGATTGGTTTTATTATAAATCGATATTCTCATTTTAATATTCGTCATTTACTGAATATTATCTATTCTCCCTCTAAGGAAATATAGGAATGTGTGATATCTCTAGATGCTGAGAAGGCCTTTGATTGGATTGAGTAGAATTACTTATTTAAAACTTTAGAGAAATTTATCTTTGGGTCCGATTTTATCCCATGGATTAAATTACTTTATTTATCCCCTTCTGCTCGAGTTCTTACTAATTTTCAAAATTCTGAATCTTTTAAACTTCAATGTGGAACCAGACAGGGATGACCTTTGAGCCCTTTGCTCTTTGATTTGGCCTTAGAACCTTTGGCTATTTCTCTCCGAGAATCTAGAGATATCCTTGGTATCTCCAGAAGAGGTATTAACCATAAAGTTTCGTTATATGCTGATGATTTATTACTTTTTATTTCTAATATTGCTGCCTCGTTCCTTCCTATGCTTTCTTTACTTTCTTGTTTTAGTCATTCTTCAGGATACAAATTGAACTTACACAAGACTGAAATTTTTCCTTTGAATAATCTGGTACCATTTGATATTAACATTCCTTTTAATATTGTAAGAAACCATTTTACCTATCTGGGGGTGTCAATTACTAGAAACTATGAACATTTATTTAAAGAAAATTTTTTCACCTTACTGTATTATGTGAAAAGGGCTTTATCAAGTTGGTCACCGCTCTCTATATCATTGATTGGCCAAATTAATAATATTAAAATGAATATTTTACCTAAATTCATATATCTATTTCAGGCTTTACCTGTTTTTATTCCTAAGTCTTTCTCTGACTCTCTTGATTCAATTATATCTTCCTACATATGGAATAATAAACATCCTAGATGAAATAAAGTTCACCTTCAGAAGGTTAAAAAAAACAGAGGTTTAGCCTTACCTAACTTTAGGTTTTATTACTGGGCAGTCAATATATGAAATCTTACGTTTTGGTTACATTACATTAATCAAGAGGCTTGTCCAGTATGAGTTTCTTCGGAAACTAACTCTGTTAAAAAAACTTCTATTATTTCTCTGCTTGGTTCTTCACTTCCTTTATCATTAAATAAACTAACAGATAATTTAGTGGTTAAACACGCTTTGAGGATTTGGTTACAATTTAGAAAATATTTTGGTTTATTGAGTGTCACGTACTGGCAACAAAAGAAACACACCGAGTCATGTATAAGTGTTAAAAACTGTTTTATTAATAACTACTTTTATTAATAAGGAAAATAAAAGTAAAAATGTTAGATCTTAAAATTAAACCCAAAAACTAAACTCGAAGTGTGTGTGTGGTAAATTCCCAAACTCCACGTCCAGGAATAGTTCTCAAAGTTCAGTTCAGCAAGCTGTAAGGTGAAATGTGAGCAAAGGCTTCTGCAAAACCACCATTGACTGAAGAGGAAATGTAGAGATAAAATAGAGAGTAATTACGAAATCCAAATTTTCCACAATGGAACTCATACAACACCTCAAACACTGATGATCTCCATTCCTTTGTTCCAAAGAATCTGCCACCCCGAAAGGCATTCAAGACGTGGTCGTCCACACAAATACCTGTTTCCTTCTACAGGTTAACGACAAAGTGGACTCCGCTGGATTACTCCAAAAATCCATACGTGGATTGTAGTGACAGACACAGTTATTGTTTTTCATCCATCGATACAGAGAGCAGCAGGCTGCTCTCTCTCTCTCTCTCTCTCTCTCTCTCTCTCTCTCTCTCTCTCTCTCTCTCTCTCTTCTCTGACTGACACCGACTGTCTGCACCAAAATGTCATCACATCCTTACCACACACACACACACAAACACACACACACACACACACACACACACACGTCTTAAAGGGACATTTACCAATAGTAACCTAATCCATAACATGAGTTTTTCTTTGTCCAGTCCCAATTTCTCTAATTATTTTTTTAAACCTTCTATGACTGATGTAGTTTTTAAAGAGTGGGACAAATTAGGTATTACTTGTTTTCAGGATCTGTTTGTTGGAGGAAATCTTTCTTTGTTTGAACAATTGCATACCAAGTATAATATACCAAAAACTCATTTTTTCCGATATTTACAAATTAGAGACTTTCTTCAATCTCAATTACATTCTTTTCCTATGAGTCCTGATAAAAATGTATTAGATGTAATCTTTAATTTGAAGCCTTTTCATGATGGCTCAATATCTAATATTTATGACAGGTATTAGGAATGAGTAAGGTTCCACTAGATAAAATTAAAAACACTTGGGGACAAGATTTGTGGACGTCAATTTCTGAGGAAACTTGGAATGAAATTTTTAAATTGGTTAATTCTTTGTCATTATGCGCCCCTCATCCTCTCCTTCAATTTAAAGTGGTCCATAGAGCTCACTTGTCTAAAGATAAAATATCCCATTTTTATTCCGATATATCTCCTTACTGTGACAAATGTAATAATGGAGATATTCTTTAATTCACAAGTTCTGGACGTGTCAGAGTCTTTAAAAATATTGGACAGAGGTGTTTCAAACTGTTTCTATACATTTTAAAATAAATTTTAAACTTAATCCTTTGACTGCATTATTTGGGATCGTTGGAGAAAAAGATATAACTTTGAAGGCTTCTGATCTCCACATTCTGGCTTTTATTTCTCTTATAGCCAGGAGGGCTGTGTTGCTTAAATGGAAGGAAGTTACTCAGCCTACTCATGCTCAATGGTTACGGGATGTTATGTCATACCTGAATCTAGAGAAGATCCGTTGTTCAATTCTTGAATCTAACTTAGACTTTCAAACCCTGTGTGGACCTTTTTTGAATTATTTTCAAAACCTTTGATTTGGTGACTAAAATACAGACATTGGCTGACATTGTTACGTTTCAAGGGTTTTTTCTTGTTTTTTTTATTAAACAGCTTCAGTTTTTGGTAGTGGGAGTAGATATTTTTTTATAATAAAATATTCCAATTTTTTCTTTATTAACTATCTCATGCAATTATTAGAGTATTATGATCCTAAGTATGATTTGACACAATGTATTCAGTAGTATTTTTACCCCCTTTTTTGATGCATGTATTCTGTATTTCTTTCTCGTGGATTTAATAAAAATATTCTAAAAGGAAGACCCTCTGGCTTGACAGTAATGTGGAGTGAGGGGCACAGACTGGGACATAAGGGTAAAAAGGGTGAACATTTTAGATGCTGCTGATGGCTCACAGTGCCTCATGGTTGTCACATTGGAGCTGCCTGATCCGTTGTCAGTCCATCCCATTGAGCATGTTTGTGAAGTCACAGAATGATTGGGGGGGGGGGGTTCCTTGATGTGATGATGGGTCTTTGTCTCCACAAGGATTAAGCAGTGTGAATTGGTAATTGGTTTATTGTTGTCACATGTACCGAGGTACAGTGAAAAACCTTGTTTTGCACGCCATCCATGCAGATCATTTCATCACACCAGTGCACTGAGGTAGTGCAATGGAAAAGCAATAACAGAATGCAGAACATAGTGTTCTAATTACAGAGAAAGTGCAGTGCAGGCAGGCCATGATGCATCTGGATAAGATGCTTTCTCTGGTGCATTAATAAAAGTTGGTGAGTGTCAATGTAGACATGCCAAATTTCTTTAGCCTCCTGAGGAATTAGAGGCGCTGGTGAGCCTTCTTGGCCGTGGTGCCTACGTGGTTGGACCAGGACAGGCTATTGGCGACGTTCACTCAGAGAAACTTGAAGCTCTCAACCCTCTTGACCTCAGCACCATTGAAGTAAAGAGGAACATGTGCACTGCCCCACCTTCCTGAAGTCAATGACCAGCTCTCTTGTTTCACTGACATTGAGGGAAAGGTTGTTGCCATGATGCCATGTCACTAAGCTCTCTATCTCCTTCCTGTACTCCGACTCATTATTACTTGAGATACGGCCCACCATGGTGGTGTTTTCTGCAAACTTGTAGATGGAGTTAGAGCAGAATCTGGCCATGCATTTCCTGAGTGCACAGGGAGTAAGGGATGAAATGGTGGCACAGATGGATGCACCTGTAGCAAGTGGACCTATGAGGGTGAGATGATGTCAGTCTATTGGTTCACTTATTACCTGCTGCAGACCCAGTTTGACAGCTCTGTCCTTCAGGACTCAGTCAGTGGTGGTCCTGCTGAGCCACTTTCGGTGATGGACATTGGAGTCCCCCAACCTGGTTACACTCTGTGTCCCTGCCAGCTTCAGTGTTTCTGCTCCATGTTCACTCTGCAGGACCACTGATTCCTCAGGTGCAGCTGGGTGCCAGATGGTCATTCTTGCCAGGTTTGATTTATGGGCAACCTTTTGTTGTGAGGTTATTCTCCCTCTGTTTCAATTCCCTCTGTTTCAGGCATCAGCTGACAACCTCCTGTCCTGTAGTGTACATCTGGGTCTGACTTCCTGCTCAGCTCACTGCCTGAACCCTCACCACCCTCCTACTGTGGCCCCTGCCTGGGGCTCCAGGAACTGATGAAGGCCAGCTTTTTCCGCAGATGCTCCACGCACAGAGGTACAGAGCACAGTGAAATAAACACCGGCAGAAAAAAGAATAACTAATGGGAACTATTTTGAGAAAATTATGACACTTAAAATGATGATAACTTATTGCCAAAGACCCAGTATCGGCCACACCTTAAATGAACAATTTCCCAGTCCACAGCCCTACCCAGAGGGCCTGAACATTGAAGGCACTTTACGTTATCGCAGGCGATGCCCAATAGATTTATAGAGTCATAGAGTCATACAGCATGGAAACAGGCTTTTCAGCCTAACTGATCCATGCCGACCAAGATTCCCAGCTAAGCTAGTTCCATTTGCTCACATTTGATCCATTACCCTCTAAACCTTTCCTACCCATATACTGTACATTAAATGATGTCAATGTACCTGCCTCAACCATTCCTCTGGCAGCTCATTCCATTTACTGACCACTCTCTGGGTGAAAAAGTTGCCCCTCAGGCTCCCATTAAATCTCTCCCCTCTCACCTTAAGCCTGTGCCCACTAGATCTTGATTTCCCCAACCCTGGGAAAAAAAGACTGTGCACATTCACCCTACCTAAGCCCCTCATGATTTTATACACCTCTATAAGATCACCCCTTATTCTCTTACGTTCCACTGAAAGAAGTCCCAACCTGCTCAACCTCTCTCCATAACTCAGTCCCTCGAGTCCAGGCAAAATCTTCGTAATCTCTTCTGGAGCAACAGACACAAACCACTGGAGGAACACGGCAGGTCAGACAGCATCAATGGAGAAAAATGGATGGTCGACGTTTCTGTCCGAGACCCTTCATCAGGACTGGAAAGAAAGAGGGCAGAAATCAGAATAAAAAGGTGAGGGGAGGGGGAAGGGCACGAGCTGGTGTGTGATAGGTGAATCCAGGTGAGGAGAGAAGATAAGTCGGTGGGGGAGGGAAGGGAAGTGGGAATGATGTGAGAAGCTGGGGGGTGATGGGTGGAAGAGGCAAAGGGCTGAAGAAGGTGGAATTTGATAGGAGAGGTCAGTGGACCATGGAATAAAGGGAAGGAAGTGGGGAACCAGAGGGAGGACGGTGTGGGTGATGGACAGGTAGTGAGGGTGGGGAAAGAGAAGGGGTAAAGGGGCCAGTGGGATAAGGAAATCCAAAGGGTGGGGGAGACAGGGGGGGGTGGCTACTGGAAGTCAGAGAAATCGATGTTGATGCTGTCAGGTTGGAGACCACCAAGACAGAATATGAGGTGTTGTTCCTCTAACCTGTGTTTAGCCTCAACTTGGCAATGGAGGAGGCCGTGGACAGACATGTCAGTGTGGCAATGGGAAATGGAACTAAAATGGCTGGCCACCGGGAGATCCTGGCTTTTCTGGCGGATGGAGCGAAGGTGCTCAACAAAGTGATCCCCCAATCTGTGTCGGGTCTCACCGATGTAGAGGAGGCCGCGCCGGGAGCACCGGATGCAATAAGTGACATCGATGGATTCACGTGGGAAATGCTGGCTCTCCTGGAAGGACTGTTTAGGGCCCTGAATGGTGGTGAGGGAGGAGCTGTAGGGGCAGGGCACAGTTGCAGGGATAAGTGCCTGGAGGGGGATTGGTGGGGAAGGACGAGTGGACAAGGGAGTCATAGAGAGAGCGATCCCTGCGGAAAGCGGAGAGAGGAGAGGAGGGGAAGATGTGCCTGGCAGTGGGATCCCGTTGGAGATGGCGGAAGTTGTGGAGAATGATATGTTGGATGCGGAGGCTCATGGGGTGGTAGGTGAGGACAAGGGGAACCCTGTCCCTGTTATGTTGAGGGGGATGGGGTGAGGGCAGACATGCTGGAAATAGGGGAGATGCAGATGAGGGCTGCATTGATAGCAGTGGAGGGGAAACTTCATTTGCTGAAAAAAGAGGACATCTCAGAATGGAAAGCCTCATCATGGGAACAGATGCGGCGGAGGCGGGGGAACTGGGAGAAGGGGATGGCATCCTTGCAAGTGACAGGGTGGGAGTCAATGGGTTTGTAAAAGATGTCGATGGATAATCTGTCTCTAGAGATGGAGACAGAGAGATCAAGGAAGGGGAGAGAGGTGTCAGAGATGGACCAAGTGAGTTTGAGGGTGAGGTGGAAGCTGGTGACAAAGTTGACAAAATTGACGAGCTCTGCATGGGTGCGGGAAGTGGCCCCAATGCAGTTGTCAATGTAGCAGAGATAGAGTTGAAGAGCATTACTGGTGTAGGTTTGGAGCATGGATTGTTCCATGTAGCCAACGAAAAGGCAGGCATATCTGGGGCCCATCTCCTCTGGCTGCCTGCTTTTCTCCACGGATGATGTCTGGCCTGCTGGGTTCCCCCAGCATCATAGTGTTTTCCATCTAGATTCTAGCATCTGCAGTCCTTTGTTTCTCCTCTATGCTCTTTCCAGCTTAATGGTATTGTACAATCAGGAACAGACTGATTTGTACTGGAGTCTTGAACAAGGTCGATTGAACTTTGCCACTGTTCAGTCAGAAATATAAAGGGCTGTTTTACAAATGTATTCAGTGAGTAAGTCTTGCCAGCAGGGAGCACAGTCTGAGATTTGGAGTACATGTCCCTCTTATTTTCCAGTCACTTAAATTAATGACAGGAAAATTGTGCATAGCATCAACCGACATCACTAACATGTGTTGCCACTGGGCACCTCAGTCTTGGCTCTGTTACCGTGAAGAACACCATGGGACTCCTTTGTAGTGTGAATGTAAAATAAACATTAAGGGACTTGCCTCCATCCCCACTGCTGAGACTTCCTCAGTGTAAAACTTTGGAGAAGTTGGATTTAATTTTGTGTGTGCCTCTCAGAACCTAACAGCTCTGAGCACACTGCTCTGTCCACACTCTGCAATATTAATCCTACTATTCAGTCAAGCTTCTTGAGAAGGGTACCCAGAACGTTTACCTCATTCAGCCGTGTGAATCAGGATATCCTTCAACTCAACTTTCAAGCACTTGTGGGTGGGTCTTTTGCCACTGACACTCCATCATAAAGGGACCACTGCAATTTGAAATGGAAATTGGTTTATTATTGCCACATGTACTGAGATTCAGCAAAAAGCAATGAAAATGTTGCATGCCATCCATACAGATCATTTCAAAGCATAAGTACATCAAGGTAGTACAAGGAAAAAGCAATAATAGTTGCAGAATATAGTGTTACAGTTGCAGAGAAAATGTAGTGAGGCTGACAATAAGGTGCAAGGTCATAATGAGGTAGATTGTGAGGTCAAGAGTTCATCTTTAACATACAAGAGGTCCATTCAAGAGTCTTATAACAGAAGTTTAGAAGCTGTCCTTAAGTCTGGTGGTACATGCTTTCAGGCTTTTGTATCTTCTGCCTGATGGGAATAGGGAAGAAGAGAGAATGTACAGGGTGGGTGGGGTCATCGATTATGTTGGCTGCTTTACCGAGGCAGTGAGAAGTGTAAACACAGTCCATGGAGAGGAGGCTGGTTTCCTGATATGCTGAGCTGTGTCCACAACTCTCTACAGTTTCTTGTGGTCTCAGGGAGAGCAGTTGCCATACCAAGATGTGATGCCTTCTATGGTGCATCTATAAGAATTGGTGAGGGGCAATGGGAGCACGCTGAATTTCCTTAGCCTTCTGAGGAAGAAGAGGTGTTGGTGCACTTTCTTGGCCAGGGTGTCCATGTGGTTGGACAAGGATAAGCTATTGGTGATGTTTACACCTAGGAATTTGAAGCTTTGAATGTCCCTCCCAGCTCCACAAAAGCCTTCTCGTCTGGTATCAGATCTTTACTTCATCAATCCTACCCTTATGGTAGTTTATACTGCTGAAGCTTGTCACCAAGATGCTCCAAATTCACTGGAAGAATAAGCAAACTAAGGTCAGCGTCCTGTTCCGAGATAAGAACTCTCTCAGTGAGGTCGTCATTACACTCATGTTCACATAGCCAACACTAGACTCTCAAACAGACGTCCTGTTCCAAGTTTTGTCATGAGAAGAGGTTACCAGGTGAACAGAAGAGAAGGTTCAAGGATGTGCTCAAAGCTTCCTTGTGGAAACACAACATCCCCACTGATCCTGGGAATCTCTGGCCCATGACCACTCCAAGTGGAGAAGGAGATCGGGATGGTATTGAGAATCACAATCCATGCATCAGAAGCACAGAGAGGCTCTGCATAGGTAACAGGAGGAGCACACCACCACACAAACAACCCAACCCGACAGCCAGGCATTTGTGTCAGGGTCTGTGTTTCCCACATTGGGTTCATCAGCCACCTCAGAACCCACAATCCCGGAATAGAGGCAAGTCACCCTAGATCCAGAGGGACTGCCTCAGGTGAGATGATGAAGGAGAAGATGTTTATGCTTCTAGAATTGCCTCAATGGCTATGTTGCAGTAGCACAAATGCCACATACAACTTTGCAGATCCACAACGTCCATAGAGAAAGTGCATTCCTGGAACTCAAGCATAGGCATTGACCTTAACCCACTTACCTTAGCTACGTGAATGAGTTCTATTGCATTCTTTAAAACAGACAGAACTATCAAACTATTCCAGGCTACTTAAAGTGTTTTAATTGTAAATGCTACTGTCACACATAATCTCCTCATCCATAACCAGATCCAGATTATGTGTAGAAAATCAACCGATTACAAAGCTGTTGAATGAGAAATTCCACCATTATCATTCTTCTTTATAGAACAAAGCAAACTCGTTGAGCCAAGGGACATATTACACCAGCAATCTTTCTTCCATTATTACTGCTCTGGAAGCACTAGCTTCATGTCCACCATTGTCTGAACTACAACTCCTCAGATTCTTCAGTGCATTTAATCTTTTTACCAATAAACTACTGTCATGAACCAGCAACAAAAGAAACACACTGAGTCATGATTCAGTGTTAAAAACTATTTTATTAATCACTACTTATGATAATAAGAAAAATAAAAGTAGAAATGTTAGTATGTTAGAATTAAAAATGTTAAACCTTGAACATTAACCCCAAAAACTAAACTCATAGTGTGTGTGTGGCAAAGTCCCAAACTCCAAGTTCAGGAATGGTTCTTAAAGTTCAGTTCAGCAAGCCATAAGGTGAAACATGAGCAAAGGCTTCTTCAACAACCACCGTTGTCTGAAGATAAGACGTGGAAGTAGAGAACATAGAGACAGTAATTACGAAATCCAAATGTTCCACGATGGAACCCAAACGACACTTCAGTGTTTACTCGGTAGTGACTTCCTCATCCCGAAAAGCATCCGAATCATGGTCGTCCACACAAATACCTGTTTCCTTCTACAGGTCAGCAATAAAGTGAACTCCACCGGATTACTTCCAATTTCCATACATGGATTTCAGTGGCAGACACAGTTATTGTTTCTCATCCATCGATAGAGAAAACTTAGCAGGCTGGTGTCTCTCTCCTTTTTCTCTCTCTCTCTCTCTTCTCTCTCTCTCTTCGACTTCGACTGCCTTCTTCAACAACGTCATTATGTCCTTTATCTTCTGTTGACATAAGCATGCCACACACACACACACACACACACACACACACACACACACACACACACACACACACACACACACACACACACACACACACACACACACACACACACACACAAACAACTAACTTAAAGGGACTTTCACCGAGTCCATAACACTACCAATGCTAGTTATCTGAAATAAACTAAGAAACTGCTGGAAACAGTCAGTGGGTCAGGCGGCATATGTGGAGAGAGGCATGAAATGTTGACTGTGTTTCTTTGCCCATATTCCAGAATTTTCTGTATTTATCCCTAACCCTGATTCTTGATTAAATTCCTCTGATTCAAGTTAGAAAGCATCGATCAATGAGGGTCCATGAGCAGGGACTAGCACTGTGATGGATGAGAACCACTTCTTGCAACAAGAAGCTTATCAGCAAGTTCTGAATCTATTTATGGAAGTTGTTAAGCAAATCCTCCATCTGAACTTTCAACTATGAGTCCTCATTGGAGGTTCCTCAGATCTCATAGTAACATGGATGGGTGGCTTAGTAAGTTCACAGAGGTACAAAGATTGTTGGCATTGTGGACAGTGTGGAAGATTGCTAAAGGATACTGCGGGGTATAGATATGCAGATATGGGCGGAGGAACAGCAGATGGCATTTAATCCAGACAAGTGTGAGGTGTTGCACTTTGAAAGATCAAGCTGAAGGTGGAAGGACCCTTAACAGTGTTGATGTACAGAGGGATCTTGGGATCCAAGTCCATAGCTCCCTGAAAGTAGCTGCACAGGTTGAAAGTGTAGTTAAAAAGGCATATGGCATGCTTGTCTTTATTAGTCGAGGCATTGTGTTCAAGAGTTGGGAAGTTATGTTACAGCTCTCGAAAACTCTAGACAGGCTACATCTAGGGTATTGCATTCAATTCTGTTTGCCCCATTAGAATGTGACGGATATTCAGTATTTGAGGTCAGGAGGCCTCTTGCTGAACTCAGCTTTTTAGCACAGCAGAAGAAACTGTTCAAGGTTCAAGATGTTTATTGTTAATTTTTAACTAGTATTCTTCGCCCATCCTCTTGAGAAACAACACTGTCCAGGCTCAGAAAGGCTATTGTTGACTTAAATGAGACTGCAACCTAATCAGAAGAAACAACATCGTCTATGTTAACCAAAGTTTCCAGCCATCTGACCTGATCAATGCAGTTGTGCAAACATCACATGCAGATGAGGTCGTCACCAGATGACTGGCAAAAAAAGATCTAAATATTAGAAGGCAGTCAGGTGGGGGAGAGTTACAGAGATGAAGACATAAAGTCCACTCCTCAGCCTCAATCTGAGAAGGATCTCTTCCCAGAGCCTTCTTTTTGTGATGGATGACATGTTCGTCTGCAACTCAGTGGTATGGTTTTCTAGTTTGTGAGAATTGTACTTGTGTTTGGAAATCCTTTGTAGAATTATAATCTCTGTTAGATTTGCTCCTCAAAATAAGTGTGCTCCATTTAAAATAAAATAGCTGTGTTTAATCTGCTTTGTGAGCTGCAAGTACCTCCTCCTTGATTGGGAGGGGGGACCACTGCTCGAAATAGTGATTATTGACAGCTAAACCTTCACGAAAAAGAGAATAGTTAAATTAATTAACCTTTGCATTATAAATTTATGCAGTATAATCTCCCAAAAGGGAGGGTACTGATAGACACCAATAAGATTTCAGGTCTTGGCTTAAGTTAAGGACTCGAGAACGGGTACATTCAATATCATCACAATAGTAAGGACATGGAGGCTTTGGAGAGGGTGCAGAAGAGGTTTACCAGGATGCTGCCTGGATTACAGGGTATGTGCTACAAGGAGAGGTTGGACAAACTTGAGTTGTTTTCTCTGGAGCAGCAGAGACTGAGGGGAGACCTGAACCACAGAACCACAGAACAATACAGCACAATACAGGCCCTTTGGCCTTGATAGAAGTTTATAAGGTAATGAGAGGTATAGATAGAGTAGACAGCCTGTATCTTTTTCCATGGTTGAAATGTCTAATACTTGAAGGCATGCATTTAAGGTGAGGGGGTAAGTTCAAAGAAGATGTGCAGGATAAGTTTTTTTTATACAGAGTGGTGTTGGCCTTGAATATGCTGTTGGTGTTGGTAGAGGAGGCAAATACGATAAACGCTCTTAGGTAGGCACATGAATATGCAGAGAATGGAGGGATGTGGATATTGTGCCAGCAGAAAGGATTATTCCAGTTAGGCATTTAATTAGTTCAGCACAACATTGTGGGCCGAAAGGCCTTTTCCTGTGTTTCACTGATCTATGTTCTATGTTTTAATATCCAGTACAAGGCACAGGTCCCAGATGATGAGAGACTACCTAAAGTGTTTCTTGCGGAGAAACAGAATATTTGAAGCTAACTTGGACAGCTCCTCCTTGAGACAGGAGTGTTAAACCACAGAATATATTAGTCCACACTCATGTCTTGTGGCCATGTGCAACTTAGCAACTGCTGGTCTCACAGTGGGCTTCCTGTGAAGGGGACCTGTCCTTGAGCAGTGACAGGACCACAGGCAGTGGAACCAAGACCAAGCCCCTGGACAGTCCTGATAGTTTCCTGACACTTGTCCTGCCAGGAGGCCTCTGCAGTGTTTCCAAATTTCAAGGTCAAAAGACTCACTCAGAAGCAGATGAAAAAAAAACATAGTTTGAACAATTAAAAATGTAAAACTTTTAACATAAAAAAGATTAAAATTTAGTTAAAAACTGAAAATATTAAACAAACCAGCACTGGAACATTTATCTTCACTAACCTTTGTAATAGACATCAGCCACCAGAACCACACGACGGGCTAGATACAAAGTGTCTGTGGACTCTCAGTACAGTAAGTTATGGAATGGGCCCACCACATCTGGCCTACAGTCTAATTCTGTACTTGTGCACAACAAGGCCCAGTGAATGGAAGCTAAAATGCACCGTTACACACACTGTAGTTGGCCAGGCCGATCCATTGGCTGGTGCCATAATGTGACTGAAAGATAGCTCATCATTAACATGAAATCTCAATAATATGACCTCTGTTGCCATCTCCACATATCCGAGTGATTGGGTGTTCAAGTTTGAAGCAAACACAAGCATTCTGATGCCGAGATGATAAGAGGAGCAGGAGTAAGCCATGTGACTCCTTGAGCTCACTCCACCATTCACCTCAAGACCCACACAGTCCCCAAAGCACTGAATCATATTATCAGATGGATAATAGCAGGTGGAGACCATTTCTGCTATCGCGGGGTATTGGCATTTGAGAAGCAAATCAATTAATCCTAATCTGCTTTTCTTTCTTTATAGGAAGCATGTTTTCTACTTTTATGTATGTTTCCAATTTCCATTGAAAGTTAATATTGAATTTGCTTCCACTGTCCTCTGGAGCAAAGCGCTCCGGATGATAATAACTCACTGTGCAAAGTAATTTCTGCTCAGTGCCTCTTTGGTTCTTTTGCACCATTCATCTGAAATCAGAATCCTCTAGTTGCCAATGGAATAGAAACAGATTCTCCCTCCTCCTCCGAAAACTCATACTCTTAAAAACATCTGTCATGTCTCCTAGGTGAAGATGAGCAGCACTCCTGTAAGTACAGCTTTACTTAGAAGAAATGTACATCCACCTTGAAAGAGTTTTTGAAACCTTACACAATTACTATCTAGTCTGGCAATTTACAACACATGTTCAGACGGCACTCTGACCTGTCATCTCTGTATGTCTCTCCCTCTTTAATAGACTACAATTCACCATCATCCCTGTCCCATGATCAGAATCAAAATCAGAATCAGAATCAGATTTATTATCACTGATATGTCTTGAAATTTGTTGTTTTGTGGTAGCAGTACGGTGCAAGATATAAAGACATAAAAAGTGCTATAAGTTACAAAAATAAATAAATAACGTAAAAGAGGAATAACGAGGTAGTGTCAAGGGTTCATGGACCATTCAGAAATCTGATGGCAGAGAGGAAGAAGCTGTTCCTGAAGTGTTGAGTGTGGGTCATCAGGTTCCTGTACCTCCTCCCTGATGGTAGTAACGCAAAGAAGGCATCTCCCAGGTGGTAAGGATGGATGTCACCTTCTTGAAGATGTCCTCGATGGCAGGGAGGGTTGTGCCCATTCTGGAGCTGGCTAAGTCTACAACCGTCTGCAGTCTCTTGATTCTGTGCATTGGAGCCTTCCGTACCAGGCAGCGATGCAACCAGTCAGAATGCTCTCCACCGTACATCTGTAGAAATTTGCAAGAGTCTTTGGTGACATACTAAATCTCCTCAAACTCCTAATGAATTAGAGCCACTGGCATGCCTTCTTCGTGATTGCATCAATGTATTGGGCCCAAGATAGATCCTCTAAAATGTTGACACCCAGGAACTTGAAACTGCTCATCCTTTCCACTGCTGACCCCTCAATGAAGATTGGTGTGTGTTCTCCCAACTTCCCCTTTCTGAAGTCCACAATCAATTTCTTGGTCTTGCTGACATTTCAGTGCGATGTTGTTATTGTGACACAACTCAACCAGCCGATCTATCTCACTCCTGTATGCCTCCTCGTCTTCATTTCAGATTCTGCCAAAAACAGTGGTGTCCTGTGACCTGTCAGCAGAGAAAAGTCCTTTAGTGTCATAGAGTCATAGACACATACAGCATGGAAACAGGCCCTTTGGCCTAACTCGTCTATGCCAACCAAGATACCCACACCTAAGCTAGACTCATTTGCCTGTGTTTGGCCTAGATCCCTCTAAACCTTTCCTATCCATGTACCTGTCCATGTCTTTTAAATGTTGTTACAGTACCTGACTTATGTACAATCTATAATAAATGTTGTTATGTGATCTAACTTATATGTTGTTATAGTACCAATCACTTCCTCTGGCAGCTCATTCCATTAACTGACCACCCTCTGAGTGAAAATGCTGTCCCTAGGGTTCCAATTAAATCCTTCCCCTCTCACTTTAAACCTGTGCTGTCTTGGTCTTGATTCTCCAGTCCTGGGAAAAAGACAGCGTGCATTCACCCTATCTATGCCCCTCATGATTTTATACACCTCTATAAGGTCACCTCCTCTAGGCATACAAAGTATGCACAGCAATTCTCCTGTGCCTGTGCGCAATAGAAGTTTGCAATGGGAATTCCACAGATAGATCTTCTGTTTCCCCACTGTTACCTGTACTGCAATTTCTCAGCTCTCTTTGAGTTCAACACTTCACAAGACACGACCTAGAAACTTTGTGGTGCATCACAGGAGGGTTTTATACACATTCCAGGGGAAGCAGTGTCCTTCTATCACCCTCCTGGTGACTTGTACTGTTGCTTCTTTTGCCTTGTGGTCATTTAATGCCAGGGTGTCACGAGTGACTTTCGCTACATTGGTCGGGCAGCAGTATCTCAATGTTTTCCCAATGATTGATGATTCCCTCAGAACGACAATGTCCTGTCCAAGAGAAATGGAAAAGATAGAGGACTGGGCCCCAGGATGTTGTACTCAGGATTTGCACGACCTTGAATTATTTGTCTCCAGGTCAGTCCAGAAGGACTGAGGTGGATGAAGTGAGAGGATATAGATTTAGGGAAAATGGTAAGAGATTTAAGGGGGAGGTGAAGAAGATCTTTTTTACCCAGAGAGTGGTGAGTTCTCAAACCACTGTTTGAGAGAGTGGTGGAAGCAGTTACTGACAGCACTTAAGTGTCTGGATGAGCATTTGAATCACCAAGGCACAGAAGGGATGGGCCGAGTTATGGAAGTTGGGATTAATACAGATGGGTTCCCATAGGTCAGTGTGGATGTGGTGGGCCGAATGGCCTGTTTCTGTGCTGTATGACTCTGTGACTACTGCCAACATTTGCATCAAGGTTTGATCAAAAGAGGAGTAGGAATGGGAATGTACACAGTTAATGGCAGGAACCTTAACAGCATTGAGGTACAGAGGGATCTTGGGATCCAAGTCCATAGCTCCCTGAAAAGTGGTCATGCAAAAGGATAGGGTGATAAAGAAGGCGTATGGCATGCTTGCCTTTATTGGTCGGGTCGTTGAGTATAAGAGTAAGGAAGTCATGTTGATGCTGTATAAAACCTTGGTTAGGCCACACTTGGAGAATTGTGTGCAGTTCTGGTTGCCCCATTGCAGGAAAGCTGTGAAGACTCTGGAGAAGGTGCAGAAGAGGTTCACCAGGATGCTGCCTGGATTAGAGAGCATGTGCTATAAGGAGATTTTGGACAAACTTGGGTTCTTTTCTCTGGAGCATCGAAGGCTGAGAGGAGACCTGATAAATTATAAGAGGCATAGATACTGTAGACAGAATCTTTTCCCCAGGGTAGAAATGTCAAGTACTAGAGGGCATGCATTTAAGGTGTGAGGGGGAATGTTTAACGGAGATGTGCGGGGCAAGTTTTTGTTTTTTTTACACAGAGAGTGGTGGGTGCCTGGAACAGGCTGCTAGGGGTGGTGGTGGAGGCAGATATGATAGTGTTATTTAAGAGGCTGTTAGACGTATGAATATGTAGGGAATGGAGGGAGATGGATCATGTGCAGGCAGAAGAAATTCACTTTAATTCAGTATCGTGTTCAGCACAGACATGGTGGGCTGAAAGGCCTGTTCTTGTGCTATACTGTTCTATGTTCTGACAACAGGGTGCTCGCAGTGGAGAGAGCAGAGCAAGAGGGGTGGGGATAGGTGACCTTGTAACAAATATTGAGAGCTGAGGTTGGGCGGACTGAGATAGTGAAGGCAGGTACAATTACCATGTTTAAAAGGTATATGGCTAGGAAAGGCACAGAGGGATACAGGCCCAATGCAGGCTAATGGGATTAGTGCAGACAGGCACCATGGTCAGCATGGATGAAGTGGGTTGAAAGGGTCCATTTCTGTGCTGGATGATTCTGAGAGTGAGATGAGGACTATGATCAAGAGCAACCCGCGAAAACACACGAAACACACGAGCTTTTTAAATAGTTTTCTCATACCTGTGAGGGACCTGCTACTCCAACGTCTCTCTGGGCCGATTTGTCATGGAAGGGCTTTCTCTTACAGAATCAACCCGGAGAGATGTTGGAGCAGCGGATCCCTCACAGGTACGGGAAAACTATTTAAAAAGCTTGTGTGTTTCGTGTGTTTTCACGGGTGTTTTTGTTCTTGCAGAATTAGAAAGGGCCAATAAAAAGGACGTTGTGTCCAGCAGAGTGGCCATTTTGGAGCGGCCATTATCAGAGTGGAGAGAGTCAGAGTGAGTGGTTTTGGCACAACAGGCTTCGGCATCAAGAGGCGGAGGCCATCTGCAACGACACTGGTGAGTAGCTGGTAAGTAAAGGTAAGGTTTACTGTTATTGTTATAACTTGTAAGTAGAATACAGCTAGGTAAGAAAAAAATAGTTCAGATGGAGGGCAAGGCAAAGTGCTACAGCTGCATGATGTGGGAGCTAGTGGACCCTGCTGTGGTGCACGGTGACCACGTCTGCAGTAAGTGCTTGAGGCTGAAGTAATTTCGGCTCAGAATTGATGAGCTGGAGTTGCAGCTTCAAACACTGCGGGGCATCAGGGAGGGAGAGAGTTATGTAGATGCTGTGCATCAGGAGGCAGTCAACGCCGCCGCCCCCTTAGAGAAGGTAATTCTAGGGTCCAGGAGGCACATAGATGCGTGACTGTCAGAGGAGAGAAAGAGAAAGCGAACAGGCAGACACTGCAGAGAAGCCTGGGGGCTGTTCCCCTCAGTAACAGGTTTTCTGCTTTGGATGCTATTGAGGGAGATGACCTACAGGGATCAAGCAGCAGTAGCCAGGTCTCTGACACTGGGACTGGTCCTGCTGGTCAGAAGGGAAGGGAGGAGAAGAAGAGGGCAATAGTGATCAGGGACTCGATAGTCAGGGGAACAGACAGGAGGTTCTGTGGACATGAGCGAGAATCCCGGATGGTATGTTGCCTCCCAGGTGCCAGGGTCCAGGATGTCTCTGATCAGGTCCACAGTATTCTTGAGCGGGACAGAAAGCAGCCAGAAGTGATGGTACATGTTGGTACCAACGACATAAGTAGAAAGAGGGATAAGGTCCTGAAAAGTGAGTTTAGGGAGCTAAGCAGAAGGCTGAAGAACAGGACCTCAAGGGTAGCAATCTCAGGATTGCTGCCAGTGCCACGTGATAGTGAAGTTAAGAATAGGAGGAGATGGCAGATGAATGTGTGGCTGAGGAGTTGGTGTAGGGGGCAAGGTTTTAGATTTTTGGATTATTGGAATCTCTTCTGGGGAAGGTGGGACCTGTACAGATTGGATGGGTTACACCTGAACTCCAGTGGGACCAATATCCTTGCAGGCAGGCTTGCTAGTGTGGTTCAGGAGGGTTTAAACTAGTTTTCAAGGGGGATGGGAACCAGAGGGATAGGTCAGTGGAAGCAGTGCATGGAGTAAAGTCAGATCTAACATATAGAGAGGCTTTGAGGAAGGAGAAGCAGAGTATAGGGTATAAAAGTCGAAAGGTGGATGGGCTAAAGTGCATTTACTTAAATGCAAGAAGCATCAGGAATAAGGGTGATGAACTGAGAGCTTGGATAAATACATGGAACTATGATATTGTGGCTCTTGTAGAGACTTGGCTGTCACCAGGTGTTATGAGAAAGGTTCTTTCAGGTCTCAAAAGTAGAGGTATCTGGACACAGTCTTGTTTTTTAAAAAGGAGAATTTATTTACAAAGACAGATGCGGGAACAGAATGAAAAGGAATGGATGCACACTCGCACATTCAGTTAATCGCGCAACGTGAGGGGAGTCGCAATGGGGGTGAAGTGCTCGCGCGCACACACACACACACACACACACACACACACACACACACACACACACACACACAACAAATTGGTACAGATGATCAAGGAATGAACAATACATTGCCTGAACCCCCTGAATCTGGACAAGCAATGGCTTTACACTATTGGGAATCTACTTAAGACGCTCCTAGACCCCTGTGGAAATGCACCCTCTTCCCTCTTACCAGTGGTCTCTCGGTGTGGTGTCAACCCTGGCAGCAATCAGCAAAGGGGAAGAGCTACCCACGTGTACATTCTTTTATAGGGCTGGAGAGCTGAGTGGAGCCCACTCAGGTAATTCAAACAGGCCAATGATTCAGGGTCAAGAACAAAGGTGTGTTACAAAGCCAATCCTTAGGTGTGCTCTTGATGGGTGGGGAGGAGCCATACCTTTGATTGACAGTGGTGTCACTTCCGACCCAATGGGCAATGCTATCATCTGACCATGGGGGTCAGTAGTGTTGTCACTGTCATCTGACAGCCATGGCCTTTCATACTACACCAGGGCAGGAATGGATATTGAATATTCCTGGATTTCAGTGTTTTAAAAGGGATGCGGGGGGGGGGGGTGGGAGAAGAGGAGGAGGGTTGACGTTACTGGTCAGGGATACTGTTACAGCTGCAGAAAGGGTGGATAAAGTAGCAGGGTCATCGCTAGAGCCAGTATGGGTGGAAGTTAGGAAAAAGAAAGGAGCAGTTACTCTACTGGGAGTATTCTATAGGCCCCTTGGTAGCAGCAAGGATACTGAGGAACAGATCAGGAGGCAGATATTGGAAAGGTGCAAAAATAGCAGGGTTGTTATCACGGGAGACCTCAACTTCCCAAATATTGATTGACACCTACATAGTACCAAAGGTTTAGACGGGGCAGAGTTTGTTAAGTGCGTCCAGGATGGATTCCTGTCATAGTATGTTGACAGGCCAACTAGAGGGAATGCCATATTAGATCTAGTTTTAGGTAATGAACCAGGTCAGGTGACAGATCTCTCGGTGGGTGAGCATTTGGGGGACAGTGAACACTGCTCTCTAACCTTTAGCATTGTCATGGACAAGAATGAGAGCAGAGAGGACGGGAAGATATTTAATTGGGGAAGGGCAAATTATGAAGCTATAAGGCTGGAACTTGTGAGTGTGAATTGGGATGACATTTCTGAAGGGAAATGTACTATGAAGATGTGGTCATTGTTCAGTGATCTCTTGCAGGATATTAGGGATAAATTTGTCCTGGTGAGGCAGAGAAAGAATGGCAGGGTGAAGGAACCATGGGTGACAAGAGAGGTGGAACACCTAGTTAGGAGGAAGAAGGCAGCATACATAAGGTTTAGGCAGGAAGGATCAGATAGGTCTCTTGAGGAATATAGGGTAGCATGGAAGGAACTTAAGAAGGGGCTGAGGAGAGCAAGAAGGGGACATGAAAAGGCCTTGGCGAGTAGGTTTAAGGAAAACCCCAAGGCATTTTTCACTCATATGAAGAGCAGAAGGTAGGACTGATTAGGGATAAAGGTGAGAAGATGTGCCTGGAAGCTGTGGAAGTGGGTGAGGTCCTCAAAGAATATTTCTCTTCAGTATTCAACAAGGAGAGGGGCCTTGATGACTCTGAGGACAGTGTTGGTAAGGGTAATGTTCTAGAGCACGTTGATATCAAGGGAGACGATATATTGGAGCTGTTAGAAAATATTAGGACAGATAAGTCCTGATGGAGTATTCCCCAGGCTGCTCCGCGAGGTGAGGAAGGAGATTGCTGAACCGTTGGCTAGGATCTTTGAATCTTCGTTGTCCATGGGAATGGTAGCGGAGGATTGGAGGGTGGCAAATATTGTCCCCTTATTCAATAAAGGTAATAGAGATAGTCCAGGGAATTACAGACCAGTGAGCCTTACGTCTGTGGTGGGAAAGCTGTTGGAAAGGATTCTTAGCGATAGGATATATGGGCATTTGGAGGATCATGGTCTGATCAGGGACAGCCAGCATGGCTTTGTGAAGGGTAAATCATGTCTCACAAGCCTGATAGTGTTCTTTGAAGAGGTGACCAGACAGATTGATGAGGGTAGTGCAGTAGATGTGGTCTTCATAGATTTTAGTAAGGCATTTGATCAGGTTCCACATGGAAGGCTTCTTCAGAAGGTCAGAGGGCATGAGATCCAGGGATGCTTTGCTGTGTGGATTTAGAATTGGCTTGCCTGTAGAAAGCAGAGGGTTGTTGCGGAGGGAGTGCATTCAGATTGGAGAACTGTGACTAGCAGTGTCCCACAGGGATCAGTTATGGAACCTCTGCTTTTCGTAATTTTTATTAATGACTTGGATGAGGGGGTAGAAGGTTGGGTTGGTAAGTTTGTAGACGACACAAAGATTGGTGGTGTTGTGGATAGTGTAGAGGATTGTTGAAGGTTGTAGAGGGACAGTGATAGGATGCAGAGCTGGGCTGAGAAGTGACAGATGGAGTTCAATCCGGAGAAGTGTGAGGTGGTACACTTTGGAAGGACAAACTCCAAGGCAGAGTACAAAGTTAATGGCAGGATTCTGGGTCGTGTAGAGGAACAGAGGGATCTGGGGGTCCATATCCACAGATCCCTGAAGTTGCCTCACAGGTGGATAGGGTAGTTAAGAAAGCTTATGGGATGTTAGCTTTCATAAGCCAAGTGATTGAGTTTAAGAGCCGCGAGGTAATGATGCAGCTCCATAAAGTCTGGTTAGACCCTGGAAGTTCTGCTTTTTAACTTTCTACTGAGCTCCCTAAAATCATTTGCAGGACCTCGTCTCTACTATTGGCTAGCTTACCCTCATATTTCATCTTCTCCTCTCTTATAGCTTTTTTAGTTCTCCTTTGTTGGCTTTTAAAGGCTTTCTAATTCTCTGGCTTCCCATTAATCTTCACCATATTGTCTGCTTTCTCTTTTGCTTTTATGTTGTCCCTGACTTTCCTGTCTGCCATGGTTGCCTCATTCTCCCCTTAGTATGTTTCTTCTTCCTTGCAATAAAATTCTGCTCTGCCTCCCAAATTACTCTCAGAAAGTGATTGGCAGGCACCGTAGTGCAGCGGTTAACATATCTTATTTTATCATAGCTGTTTCGCCATCTTCCCTGCAAGGGTCCCCTTCCGATCCACTCTGGCCAGTTCCTCCCTCATGCTTCTGTAGTTACCTTTACTCAACTGTAATACCGTTACATCTTACCATACAAAAGGGACATGAGGGTCAACTTTTTCACACAGACAGTGGTGAGTATATGGAACGAGCTGCTAGAGGAAATGGTTGAAGCAGGTTCAACAGTATCATTTAAGAAGCACTTGGATAGGTACATGGAGGTGCGGGGCTTAGAGGGATATGGGCCGAACACAGGAAATTGGTACTAGCTGGGTGGGCACCGTGGTCGGTATGGACTGGCTGGGCTAAAGGGCCTGTATCCGTGCTGTATTGCTCTATGACTCTACGACTGCACTTAGAGTACTGCGTCCAGTTCTGGTCGCCTCATTATAGGAAGTATGTGGAAGCGTTGGAAAAGGTGCAGAGGAGATTTACCAGGATGCTGCCTGGTTTAGAGAGTATGCATTATGAGGAGAGACTAAGGGATTTACTCTTTGGAGAGAAGGAGGATGAGAGGAGACATGATAGAGGTGTACAAAATATTGAGAGGAATAGGTAGAGAGGACAGCCAATGCCTCTTTACCAGGGCACCAATGCTCAATACAAGAGGGAAGGGAGATATCAGAAGAAGGTTTTTTACCTAGAGAGTGGTTGGGGCATGGAACATGCTGCCTGGGGTGGTGGTGGAGGCAGGTACATTGGTCAAATTCAAGAGATTACTACATAAGCATATGGAAGAATTTAAAATAAAGGGATATGTGGGAGGAAGGGGTTAGATAGTCTTAGGCGAGGTTTAAAGATCGGCACAACATTGTGGACCGAAGGGCCTGTATTGTGCTGTACTGTTCTATGTTCTATGTTCTAAAGTAAATTAGAGGTACATGTGAGTCTGCTGCAGATTGCTGAGATATGTGGAGCTCAGGAAATGGAATTGTGTGTCAAGGATTTAATTCTACTCCTTTCATATGAGGGGGTTACAGAGGAAGTTTGATTAGCAATTAGATCCACTGATGGCATCCGCACAGTGAGGCACCACACTTGAAGAAACCATTGATCAAAGACAAGATACTGCCAAACGTTCCTCCCCGGGGAACTGATAAACGTTCTCTACACCTCTCAATGCAAGAGGAACAACAGGTGCCACATTTGGTCAGAAGATATCTTCCCCTGTCCTGGCTGCTTTGTTAAGTGTGGACCAACCAGAATTACTAGCAGAAAGTTCACCGAGGTGCCAATGACACAGCTACTGAAAAATTCTTGGCAGGTCTGTATTACATTCATACCCTTCAAAATTATGTCACTTGTTATTCTCTGAAATAGAATGTAAAAAAATGTTATTGTCTGCACTGAGGAGCCTGAAGATTGGCAGTGATTGGTGGTGGTGGGCGTGGGGAGGTGGAGAAGGTGCCAGTGTCCTTGCTTTTCATTGTGTGAGTATTATGTGTGGAGACACATGTGCTCAGTGTGAGTGCATTGCTGACTTTCAGAGAGTGTTGATGCATGAAATGAGGGATCAAGAGACCCAAGTTGAGGGGTAAAGAGTCTCCCTCCCTCCTAATAATTTGTTGGAGTGGAGGATCAAAAGATATGGTTCTGTCCGATGTTTTCCCCAGATCTAAGTCTGTAACAAATTCTAAAGTGAATATATTGGTTGCAGTTAATCTCCTTTACTAAAGGCGAGCTACAGTATGCAAATTTCAAAAGAATCGCTTGAACTCCAGTTTCTGTTAAGGTTCGAGGATTTGCATATATGAGCAAGTGCATGAAATGCCCAGACAATTGAATGGTGGCTGGTGACATTGCTGATGCACTTTGGCTGATGTGACCTCCCTGCATTAAGGTGAATCAAGCTGAAACCCAGAGTGCAGCTTCATCAGCCAGGAAACTCCTCTGGCACCACAGTCAGGAATGGCTTCTGTACACCCAGCTACCTAAGGATGTGAAAGCTACAGAAGTTAATTGCAGTGTCTATCACGTGGTCACATCACTTCAGCGACCAGTGACACAGCCCCACAGCTCCAGCCACTTGGGTTTGACCCTGACATAGAATATCGAACAAATACAACACAGGAACAGCCCATAATGTTGTGTCGAATTAAAGTAAAACAATTCTTTCTGCCTGCAAAATGTCCATATCCCTTCATTCTCTACACATTCATGTGCCTATCTAGGAGTCTCTTAAACGTCTCTATCATATTTGCCTCCATCACCACCCCTGGCAAAACATTTCAGGCACCCACCGCTCTCTGTGTAAAAAAACTTGCCCCGCACATCTCCTTTGAACTTAACCCCTCTCACCTTAAATGCATGCCTTCTAGTATTAGACATTTCAACCATGGGAAAAAGATACCGGCTGTCTACTCTGTCTATGCCTCTCCTGATTTTATCAACTTCGCCGCTCCAGAGAAAACAACCCTAGTTTGTCCAATCTCTCCTTATAGCGCATGCCCTCTAATCGAGGCAGCATCCTGGTAAACCTCTTCTGCACCCTCTCCAAAGCCTCCACATCCTTCCTATAATAGGCTGACCAGAAATGAATGCAATACTCCAGATGCAGCTTGACTGGAGTTTTATAAAGCTGCAACATAATCGGGTGCTGCCTGTGTGGAGTTTGCGTGCTCTTCCTGTGACCGTGTGGAATCTTCCAGGTGCTCTGGTTTCCTCCCACATCCCAAAGACGTGCAGGTTGGCAGATGAATTGGCCACTGTAAATTTCCCCAGGTGTGTAGGTGAATGTAAGTGTCAAGTGGTCGTAGGTCAGGGGGAATTGCTGGGATGTGGGAAGAATGAAATGGGAGTAGTGTAGGATTAGTGCAAGTGCTGGCATGGACTAGCTGGGCTGAAGGGCCTGTTTCCATGTTATATGACTCTATGTCTATGACACTAAGTCTGTAAAAAAGACAGGTACACAACTGTGGCTGATGCCCTTGTGGTGTACTGAGGGAGTGTCTCTCTGAGATGCCAGCATTCAGATGAAATGCTAAACCCTCTTTGAAAACTCCAGTGGATGTAAAATATCCCATTGATACTTCATCAGAGAAGATATCCTTGTGTTCTGGTCAATGTTCATTCCTCAAACCACGACACTTAAGTCTTTAATCACAGTAATCAAGAGTGGCTCTTTGTGGGAGATTGCCAGGTGCAAATTGACGGTCATCACTTTCATATTTGAACAGTAACTATCCTTCAAGAATAAACCATTGGCTGCAGAACTCCAGGGAAGTCCTTAAGTCATGAGTAACACAATGTAAATACACATTTTTCTAAATGCCTGCAGCCTGGTTGGCATGTTCAATCATGTTGGATCAGCTTAAAGCAGAATCTAATGTGGGCACACAAAGGAACCTGCTGCCCCAATACTGCGACCCTTGTCCACATGCCCCTGTCAGTGGTGTTAATATTGGGCCAGTTTTTCCCCAAAACTTGTGCCATTTCATGGCATTTCTACAACTTACCATGTGAAATATAAATCACGATGCAGTAATTGACAATATGATAATCTTCTGGGCTCTACAACTTACCATGTGAAATATAAATCACGATGCAGTAATTGACAATATCATAATCTTCTGGGCCTTCTTCTCGCTCACTCCAGTGCTGAGACAGTGAGAAATTATCATAGTTTCTGTCTCATTAAAACCATTGGTAGTGGTGGGTTTCCTGAATCACTAGGCCTATAAAACAGTGGCAATACTGACACCTTGGTGACCTGGCAACAGACTAATTAATGGATCCAAGTGGTTAATCAGCAATTCAGCTTACTCTATTTTAAATAAAATTTTAAATAAAATTGCAGGAAATAATTTTTGTTACCTGCTGGGAGATTTATAGGCATGTCATTATCTTGTTACGAACCAGCAACAAAAGAAACACACTGAGTCATGATTCAGTGTTAAAAACTATTTTATTAATCACTACTTATGATAATAAGAAAAATAAAAGTAAAAATGTTAGTATGTTAGAAGTAAAAATGTTAAACCTTGAACATTAACCCCAAAACTAAACTCTTCATGTGTGTGTGGCAAAGTCCCAAACTCCAAGTTCAGGCATGGTTCTTGAAGTTCAGTTCAGCAAGCCATAAGGTGAAACATGAGCAAAGGCTTCTTCAACAAGCACCGTTGTCTGAAGATAAGACGTAGATGTAGAGAACATAGAGAGGGTAATTATGAAATCCAAATGTTCCATGATGGAACCCAAACGACACCTCAGTGTTTACTCGGTAGTGACTTCCTCACCCCGAAAAGCATCCGACTCGTGGCCATCCACACAAATACCTGTTTCCCTCTACAGGTTAATGACAAAGTGAACTCCACCGGATTACTTCCAATTTCCATACATGGATTGCAGTGACAGACACAGTTATTGTTTCTCATCCATCGACAGAGAAACTAGCCGGCTGGTTTCTCTCTCCCTTTTCTCTCTCTCTCTCTCTGACTGACTTCGACTGACCACTTCAACAACGTCATTACGTCCTTTATCTTCTGTTGACGTAAGCACGCCACACACACACACACACACACACACACACACACACACACACACACACACACACACACAACTACTCTATCTTAAAGGGACATTCACCGAGTCCGTAACAATCCGTAAATTAGTCACCATTTCTTACTATTCTGTTAGGATTTAATAAATGGTTTTAAAATGTGACTTATTGCTGCAAAGCACCAAGCCCTAGTGCATGGTGAAAGTCAGAAAAAAACTTGGAGATACTGGATGTGCAACCTTCTCCACCATTGAGGACATCTTCAAGAGGGGGTGCCTCAAGAAGGCAGCATCCATCACAAGGGACCCACACTGTCGGGGACATGCTCTCTTCTCATTTCTACCATCAGGGAGGAGGTACAGGAGCCTGAAGACCTACACTCAATGATTCAGGAACAGCTTCTTCCCCTCCACCATCAGATTTCTGAATTATCCATGAACCCATGAACACTACTTCGTTATTCCTTTAATTTTGCACTATTTATTTATTTTTGTAATTTATAGTAATTTTTTGTATTTGTATTATATTTCTGTAGCAAAACAACAAATTTCATGCCATATAAGTCAATGACAATAAATCTGATTCTAAGATAAGATATCTTTATTAGTCACATGTACATTGAAACACACAGTGAAATACACCTTTTGCATGAAGTGTTCTGGGGGCAGCCCGCAAGTGTCGCCACGGCACCAACATAGCATGCCCACAACTTCCTAACCCGTATGTCTTTGGAATGTGGGAGGAAACTGGAGCACCCAGAGGAAACCCACGCAGACACGGGGAGAACGTACAAACTCCTTACAGACAGTGGCGGGAATTGAACCCTGGTCTCTGGTGCTGTATGAAAACACTCAGTAGGTCAGACAGTGTCTGTGGGAAGAGAAACAGAGTCATTCGTTTCAGGTTGGAGACCCTTCGTCAGAACATCCAGCAGTTCTAATGAAAGGTCTTCGATCTGATACCTGAACAGTTTCTCTTCTCACAGATGTGGTCTGTCCAAGTGTGTGGTTAGCCAGATCTGTCTGTGGAAGTAAGAGGAGTTCTGGTTCAAGCAAAGTAGGTTTTCACTTTCAATAGAAGCAGAAATACTGAACAATTTCTATGGGGAGAGGAACAAGGTGATGGGAATCATTTTCACTTCAGCTGGCTGTTCTTCCCATTCCATCTGGATTTATGCTTTTGCCCAGAGGTACAGCCAGGTGGGGTCTCTGTTTCTGCTGAGCAATTGTCCTTAACAGACACACCAGAGCTCTTTAATAGCAACCCACAAAATGCTGGGGGAACTCGACGTGTCAGGCAGCATCTATGGAGGGACACGGACAGTCGACGTTTCTGGAAATGAAGAGGGGAGATAGCCAGTATAAAAAGGTAAAGGGAAGGGGTGAGGCAGGATCTGGAAGGTGATAGGTGGATACAGGTGAGGGGGATAATGGGTGGATGAGGGAGGGGGAAGAGTGGGAATGATGTCAGAAGCTGGGAGGTGATAGGTGGAAGTGACAAAGGGCCGAAGATGATGAAATCTGACAGGTCAGTGGAGCGTGGAATGAAGGGATGGCGGTGAGGAGGGGAACCAGTGGGTGATGGGCAGATGGGGAGGGAGGGGGAGGAGAAAGAGAGAGGGTGATGGGAGCTGGTGGATCAGGAAGAGAGAGAAAAGAGAAAAGGGCCAGAGGGGGAGTGGTTACCAGAAGTTTGAGAACTCGATGTTCATGCCGTCAGGTTGGAGACTGCCCAGCTGGAACGGGAGGTGCTGTTCCTGTAATTTGTGTTCAGCCTTGACCTGGCAGTGGAGAGGCTGAGGACAGACATGTCAGTGTGGGAATAGGAAGTGGAATGGGAGATGAGCTCTTCAATATGTGGCCAGCAAGTATTTCACATTGCATTATTGGGCTGAACCTTAGCTCCTCAAAATTGGTATGGATCGTGTCAGACATAGAATGCAAAACATCTGAAGCAGGACATTAATCTGCATCTACCAGTGACAAAGGTGGGATGAGAAACTGCAGTTTAGAGAACACCTATCCCCAAGGTACAGAGAGATGAGAACTCCCTGGTGGTATAAATATCTTTCGTGGGTATGGAGGAGGATGTGTGCTTCCTCCTGGACCAACAAGCTACCCAGTAAACACCACCTCCTGCACTCCGTCAGCTCAAACCCCACCACTAAATTCTCCTTCATTACCTTTAGACACCTGACACCCCTGTACTAACTTTAGGGCACTAGGACCCTGGGTTTACTGTTGTACCGACAATTAATGTTCTCTTGCATTTGAAATGGTGCCACCTCACTGAATAACAATAATAAAAAAAGATGGCTCCCAACATAGCCTGCACACATTGGACCACCTCGCAATGAATTGGGACATTGTGTTGTTTGGATCAATTGAACACCTCACCCTCTCTCTATCCAACTGTTGCCCTTCTACTGAGGAGCATCAGACTTACTCCTGAACACCACTGACCTTCTTTCTGACCACCATCTGCTCCCTCCATCCACAATAAGACCTTACATATAACTGGGAACAAACCACCCCTTTGTGGTCAGGAATCCATCCCCCTGAAAATGTAGACCATCCTCCCCATGTACAAGATCTGTCACCTCTGCTCCCACTTGACCTTGTAGAACAGCATCTCTGCCCACCAGAGCTCTATCTAGATATGAATGGACAGGAAATAAAAATAATGAGGGCCTACAGAATATTTGGGCAATCTATTCTTCCGTATTTCTGACTGAAACATCCCATACCACTCATTTCTCCTCGCAGTTATTTGAGGAATATATTGAAGACACAGGAGACTGCAAATGCAGAAATCTGGAGCAACACATAAAATTCTGGAGGAATTCAATGGGTCAGGCAGCATCTGCCAAGAAAGCTCACCAGCACCTTTACTTCCTCAGGAGGCTAAAGAAATTCAGTATGTCCCCTTTGACACTCACCAACTTTTATCAATGCACCATTCTTCCTGGGTGCATTACGGCTTGGTATGGTAACTGCTCTGCCCAGGACTGCAAGAAACTGCAGAGAGCTGTGGACACAGCCCAGCGCGTCACAGAAACCAGCCTCCCCTCCATGGACTCTGTCTTTACCTCTCGCTACTTTGGCGAAGCAGCCAGCATAATCAAAGGCCCCACCCACTCAGGTCATTCTCTCTTCTCTCCTCTTCCATCAGGTAGAAGATACAGGAGCCTGAGGATACATACCACCAGGCTCAAGGACAGCTTCTATCCCACTGTAATAAGACTATTGAACGGTTCCCTTATAAGATGAGATGGACTCTAACCTCAAGATCTACCTTGTTGTGACCTTTCACCTTATTGCACTGCATTTTCTCTGTAGCTGTGACACTTTACTCTGTACTGTTATTATTTTTACCTGTACTACCTCAATGCATGCTGTACTAACTCAATGTAACTGCACTGTGTAATGAATTGACCTGTACGATCAGTATGCAAGACAAGTTTTTCACTGTACCTCAGTAAAAGTGACAATAATAAACCAATACCAATACCAATCTGTGGAGATGTTGTGGGATGCTGCCTGACACGTTGAGTTTCTCCTGTGTTTTGTGAGGTAATTTTACTGTTGACCATTGAATTCAAAGACTACCTGTCTATTATAGTTCCATCTCCAGTATACTAATGTTCCAATTAATGGAAACAAAAATCAAGCCTTGTATATAAGTCATACTTATATTCACAACTTTGCCAAATGTAAGATATCCCCCCCCCCCCAACTCTACTCAGTTGGTTAGAATGCCAAATGAATCTGTGAATTAAGGTACTGCTGATGAAATAACCCCTTTGCCATCTCACAAAGAAACAGAACCATCTGACCCTGCTCAAGATAAACAAAACCTCCCAAGTATCATTTTGAAAAATTCCGAATTCCTCTCCGTTGTGTGATGTGAAGCCTACTCATGCACTTCTCAGCTTTTTGTATTTCACAATCTGCATCATATCACAAAATAAATAGTTGTTTATAATAAATAACATGTTGCTTGTTTACAAGCTGAAATAAGAAATCAGCTTACACCATTCCAAATTCATAAAAGTCACTGATATTTCACGTTAGCTTTTCATTGGTTTCACAGTAGAAAAACTAAATTTAAATAAACATCAAGAGCAGGATATGTCCTTTCAGAGCAGAAGAGGAGAGGTACTGCATTTAGATGGTGCCTTTCATGTCATCAATTCACAGACAATTACACAACTTTTCAGAATAAAAGTTTGTTTATAGAGGGAGGTGCAGGAGCTATTTTGGGCAAACAAGTTCCCAGAAACAACAGTGAGCTTTCTGGTGACAGGCTGCTTCCTTGACATGCCTTCCGTCCTGGGACCACGTACAGTGTGCTGGCATATTTGTCACTGAGCTGAGTTTGTGACCACAAGGGTGCCTCATCCCACCTTCGAGACATCTGCTGACCTCACCCTTGTCTCAGCCTTTCCTTGCCATCCCATAACCCTGAATTAACTATTCCTGACCGGCTTCCAGTCCGAGCTCATCTGAAAGCCTGAAGTCCAAGTAGGAATTCACCCCTTGCCTTCACCATCTATCATCCCACTACTCACTGATAACACTAGCTGCAGTCCAAGAATGAGATGATTTGAAAATTATCACTCGTCTTCCAAAACCCCTCTCACACCCTGAATGTCCACTGTTGCAGCCTCCCCCCGCTCTGTGATCCAGGGAGACGTGTTCTCCGGACCCTGGCCTCTCGTAGGTGCTTCAGTTTAGCTGTACAATGTTGGCACCGGGATCAGCATTTGCACCTCCAACACCCCTCATCCCCACACACACACACCATTGTGCAAACACAACGGCTGCTCCCAACACCATCAACTTCCCACACATCACTCAATCCTCACACAACAAACCCCAATGCACACCCCATCCCCACACACCCCATCCCCACACACCCCATCCCCCGACATAACCCATCCCCACACACACCCCATCCCCACACACCCCATCCCCAACACACCCCATCCCCCACAAACCCCACCCCCTCACACACTGCATCCCCCTCACACCCCATCCCCTGACATAACCCATTCCCCCACACACCCAATCCCCCACACACCCAATCCCCCACACATCCCATCCCCTGACGTAACCCATCCCCCACACACCCCATCCCCACACACCCCATCCCCCGACATAACCCATCCCCACACACACCCCATCCCCCACACACCCCATCCCCCACACACCCCATAACTCCCACACATCCCATCCCCCCACACCCCATCCCCGTCAGATACACCATCCCATATACATACCCATTTAATACACACACTATCCTATCCAATGCACACCCACCCTCCACACCCACACCCTATCCTCAACATCACCCATCCAATCCACACACCTCATCCCCACACATCCCATTCAATACACACCCACATCCCATCCCCCATGATACCCATCCAATACACACTCCATCCCCACACACACCACGTCCCCTACACACCCCATCCCCCACACACCCCACCCCCACACACCCCATCCCCCACACACCCCATCCCCCACACACCCCACCCCCACACACCCCACCCCCACACACCCAATCCCCTACACACCCCATCCAATACACACACCCTCCAACACACATCCCCCACCCCCCACACACCCCATCCAATGCACACACCCCATCCCCACACCCTATCCAATGAACACCCCCCACCCCCACACACTCCATCCAATGCACACCCCCCACCCCCCACACACCCCATCGAATGCATACATCCATCCCCCACACCCCATCCAATGCACACCCCCCACCCCCCACACACCCCATCCAATGCACACCCCCCACCCCCACACACCCCATCCCCCACACACCCCATCCAATACACGCACCCCCTCCCCCCAACACACAAACCCCCGCACACCCCATCCCTGCCACACATGCTCCATCTCCCACACACATCAAAGAGGAGCATTACTCCAAAGTCGACATTCCTTGAAGAGGCTTTGCAGTGGAACAGTAAAATGGAGACAAAAGAGTCCTTCCATCTGGACTGAGAGGTAGCCGGGAGATAGTCAGTATGTGAGGGGGAAGGTTGGGGCAAGTGCTGGCAAGCAATAAATCGATCATGTGAGGAGGGTTAGCAACGAGTGATTACAGTCTCATCTTATAGACCACAATATTTATGACTTGATTGTACTGAATGTTGGGGCAAACCTGTAGGGACAGAAGGCCTATTTCCCATGGTTCTGTGACATTTCATGTCAAGATGCAGTGAGCTTGTTTCAACAATGCAATACGGATGCTGGTAACCATTGAAATTTACATTTTCCCACCTGAAATGTTACACCTTGAAAATATTTAATTCCACTGAAACTATCTTCCCACTTGAGGTGAAACCCCATTGTAATTAGGGCAGGCATGGTGGAGTGTAACAGTTAACGTAGTGTTATTACAGCGCCAGTGACCTGGGTTCAATTCCGGCTGCTATCTGTAAGGAGTTTATACGTTCTTCCTGTGTCTGTGTGGGTTTCCTCCGGGTGCTTTGGTTTCCTTCCACATTCCAAAGACGTACGGGTTAGGAAGTTGTGGGCATGCTATGTTGGCGCCGGAAGCGTGGCCACACTTGCGGGCTGCCCCCAGGACAGTCAATGCAAAAGATACATTTCACTGTGTGTTTCAATGTACATGTGACTAATAAAGATAGCTTATCTTATAATTATTGAAACTATGTTTGAACACCAGGAATGTAATCCAAAATTGTGACTTTGTTACACATTAAGATTATATTAAATGGCCAACATAGCTATCAGACAGTGGAATGGTGCGATGAGCTGACATCAGGCAGAGGAGGGAGTGCAGACTTAGGAACAGCCGCACAGCGTCCTGTGTGACCACTATGTGGGAGGAACCTCGACAAAGACCACTTCAGACCTGTTGGTTTTGGTCACCCTGTTATAGGAAAAATGCCATTAAGCTGAAAAGAATGCAGAGGAGATTTACAAGGATGTTGCCAGGACCCATGGGACTGTGTTATGGAGCAAACAGGCTAGGGGTTTTTTCATTGGCGTATAGGAGAATGGGGGTGATCTGATAGATGTGTATAAAATCATGAGAGGCATAGATAGGGTGAATGCGCACAGTATTTTTCCCAGGGTTGGGGAATCAAGAACTAGAGGGAATAGGATTGGATAGGATATCTTTATTAGTCACATGTACATCGAAACACACAGTGAAGTATATGTTTTGCGTAGAATGTTCCGGGGGCAGCCCACAAATGTTGCCACGCTTCCAGTGCCAACATAGCATGCCCACAACTTCCTAACCCGTACATCTTTGGAATGTGGGAGGAAACTGGAGCACCCGGAGGAAACCCACACAGACACGGGGAGAATGTACAAACTCCTTACAGACAGCGGCCGGAATTGAACCTGGGTTGCTGGCGCTGTAATAGCGTTACGCTAACCGCTACACTACAGTGTAAGTTTAGAGTGAGGGGGAGGTATTTAATAGGATGCTAAGTGGACATTTTTTTCACCCAGATGATGGTCAATATATGGAATGAGCTGCCAGAGGAAGTGGTTGAGGCAGGTACATCAACATCATTTAAAAGGCACATGGATAGAAAAGGTTGAGAGGGATATGGGCCAAACATGGGCAAATGGGACTAGTTTAGATGGGGATCTTGATTGGCATGGACCAGCTGCGCCAAAGGGCCTGTTTCTGTGCTGTGTCACTCTATGTTATCTGCACCCCAGCTACCACAAGGATAGTGTGTCATGGGATAGAGACTCCGGCTGTACATCTGTTGAGGAGGGATGTACATCTGGTGAGGCGGGATCTACAGTCTCACCACCAGGCAGTCTGCTTGGGAAACCATCCACAGGATCCACAGGCTCCTCATGTAGGGCCTCCATGCTGACTATCTGCCCTATTGATTTGTGGTCAGAAATGTTTTCCTGCTGAAACTTGTCTGGAAGAGACAGATCGTGCAGCACTGTCCAATGATTAGAATGTTTTAAGGCCAGGCCCATCCTTTGCAACACCAGGGACAGGTGGAACCTCAGCACAGAGTGACACTTGGTGTTTGTGTACCCTGGGTTTGTGCACACCTTGGTGCAGTCACACACAAAGGCGGCCATCAGAATGAAGGTAATGTTGAGTACATTTCCCCCCCTCCCCTTTCTACAGAGAGTAGGATGTCACGTCGCCATGGACATGATCCATTTTGGATCTCCAGGTGAAACAGAAGGTGGTTTGGGTGACTGTTGCACTCACACCCTGTACTGCAACTCTGAGACCACCTAGCACACCATGACCAGGTTTGGCCTGCTACTGAGAGGGAGCAGTGCTCCCACATTTCCAACTTCTGTCTCCTTTCGTTACTCACTCCAGCCAATTGTTCCTACATGTCCCAACTCCTCTTTCATCTCATGGGTAAACAGTCAGGATGGAGTCTTCCAACACCTCCAGCTTTTTTTCCCCCAGTGTTTCTGCCAGCACGTTCTGACTGTCTTTACCAAACTGTCCATACTGGCAAATCTGAAATTGTTCACCAGGGTTACCTGGTGTTAAATATTGATGCCACATTATTAATAAGCCCACGCCTTTACTGCCTTGTCTCCCATGAATGACCCAGTTATGTTCTGGTGCTGGTCGACATCATCTACTCTGTTTCCTCTCAGACATTGCAACAGATCTTCCAGCTTTGTGGAGACACAAGAGACTGCAGATGCTGGAATCTGGAGCAACACACAATCTGCTGGAGGAACTCAGTGGGTCAGGCAGCACCTACGGACAAAAATGAACAGTCAACGTTTCAGGTTGAGATCCTTCATCTGGACCCATGATGCTGACTGTCCATTTCCCTCCATAGGTGCTGCCTGACCCGCTGAGTTCCTCCAGCGCCTTTGCATATAGATCCTCCAGCTTTACTTTGATTCACAAGAGGCTGCAGAGGGTTGTAGACTCAGCCAGCTCCATCACAGGCACCACCCTCCCCACTACCGAGGACATCTTCAAGAGATGGTGCCTCAAGAAGGCAGCATCCATTACCAAGGACCCTCACCATCCAGGACACGTCCTTTTCTCATTACTACCATCGGGGAGGAGGTACAGGAGCCTGAAGACCCACACTCAATGATTTAGGAACAGCTTCTTCCTCTTGGCCATCAGATTTCTGAATGGTCCATGAACCCATAAACACTACCTTGTTGTTGCATTTTTTTGCACTATTTATTTATTTTAAAATTTATAGTAATTTTATGTCTTCGCACTGTATTACTGCCGCAAAATAACAAATTTCATGTCGTGTGAGTCAATGATAATAAACCTGATTCTGATTCTGATTACATGTGCTTTATACCTTGGGAATTACATTGTTAAATGGATGGGAGTAGTTGGGTTTACAATCAATCACATACAGAAATGTTGGCCCTGTCCCACTCCTTTCTTGTTGTTCGTGAATTATCACCGGTCCCTGTCCTGTCTCAAGTTGGGGTCGAACTTTACTCTGAGACTGTGGGCTCCTGTTGTTCTGAATAATTCCAACCCATGAACGCTACCTTGTTATTCCTCTTTTGCGCTATTTATTTATTTTTGTAACTTTTAGTAATATTTATGTCTTTACGTCTTGCACTGTACTGCTGCCACAAAACAGCAAATCTCATGATATATGCCAGAGATAATAAACCTGCTTCTGATTCTGATTCTGAGATTTCCCCAAACACAGGTTTGAATCTTGAGACATTAGAGACGGCAGAAGCTGGAGTCTGCAGCAACAAACAAGATGCTCGAGGAACTCAATGGGTCAGGCAGCATCTGTGGAGAGAAATAGACAGTCAACATTTCAGGTTGAGACCCTTCATCTGGACTGAACGATAGAGGGGAGATAGCTGGTATAAAGAGGTGGAAGGAAAGGGTGGAGCCAGAGCTGGCAGGTGATAGGTGGATCCAGGTGAGGAGGGGTGATAGGCAGATGGAGGAGGGAGGATGAAATGGCGACAGAAGCTGAGCGGTGATGGGAGAACATGACAAAGGCAGTGATGGGGGAACGGTGATGGGGAACACAGTGACAGGGAACAGAGTGACAGGGAGCATGGCGATGGGGAACACAGTGACAGGGACACAGTGATGGGGAACACAATGATGGGGAATACAGTGATGAGGAACATGGCAATGGGGAACAGAGTGATGGGGGAACACTGATAGGGAATGGTGATGGAGACACAGTGATGGGGGAACACTGATAGGGAATGGTGATGGGGACACAGTGATGGGGGAACACTGATAGGGAATGGTAATGGGGACACAGTGATGGGGGAACACAGTGATAGGGAATGGTGATGGGGACACAGTGTTCTGCCAGAACTTGTTCTGCCAGGGACTGAGCTGCCCTTCCTAAACCCCTTCCCACCTCCCTCAGGAATAAATCTAGTTTCTGGGACCTACTGGGTCCCTTCTTCATTCTCACCTCTGCCTTGAAGACTTGCCCACGCATGTGAATGCCCTGAGGTCCCCCTTCAGCAGTGTCCGCTGCTTGACCAGTACCCTGACCATATGACACCTCACATCAAGGGGTCAACAGGCACTAAACCCATTCCTTTCCCTCACTTGGGGTATCTGCTGTTTCCTCAGTCCTTCCATTTCCTTCCCAGAGGTAATTTAATTAAACTTTTTGAGGAAGAAGGTTGATGAAGGCAGGGTGGTTGATGTCATCTACATGGACTTTAGCAACACCTTTGACAAAGTCCCACATGGTAGACTGGTCCAGAGGGTGAGATCACATGGAATCCAAGGTGAGCCAGTCAATTGGATACAACACTGATTTGGTGGAAGGAGTGTGGTAGTGGAGGGTTGTTTTTGTGATTGGAAGCCATTGACCAGTGGTGTGCTGTAGGGATTGGTGCTGGGTCCACTGTTGTTTTTTCATACATATTAATGATTTGGATTAGAATGGAGGTGGTATGCTTAGTAAGTTTGCAGATTACATCAAAACTGGTGATGTGGTGAACAATGAAGAAGGTTGTCTAGGGTTGCAACAGGATCTTAGATCAACTGGGAAAGTGGGCAAGGGAGCAGCAGATGGAATTTAACTCAGGCAAATGTGAACTGATGCATTTTGGGAAGTTAAACCAGGGCCCTGGGGAGTGTTGCAGAACAGAGAGACCGAGAGGTATAAGTAGATAGTTCCCTGAAAGTAGTGTCACAGAAAGACAAAGTAGTGAAGAAGGCATATGGCATGCTTGCCTTCATCAGATGGAGAACTGAAAAAGTCTTTTCCCCAGGGTAAGGGAGTCCAAAACTAGGGGGCATAGGTTTAGAGAGAGAGAGGGACAAGATTTAAAAGGGACATGAAGAGTAACTTTTTCATGCAGAGGATGCTGAGTATATGGAATGAGCTGCCTGAGGAAGTGACTGAGGCAGTTACATTAAGAACATTTAAAATGTACTTGGACAGATACATGGAGGGGTGGGGCTTGGAGGGATATGGGTTGAATGCAGAAAATTGGGACTAGCTGGGTGGATAACTTGGCTGGCAAGGACTGGTTGGGCCGAAGGGCCTGTATCCCTGCTGTATTGCTTTATGACTCTATTGAGTACAAGGTTGGGATGTCATCTTACAGCTGTATAGGACATTGGTAGGACTGCGCCTGGAATATTGTGCACAGTTCTGGTCACCATACTACAGGAAGGATGTTATTCAATGAGAGAGGGTGCAGAAAAGATTCACAAGTATATTGTTGGGACTGGAGGGGAGTTATCAGGGGAGGCTGGATAGGCTGGGACTGCTTTCCCTGAACCGTAGGAGGCTGAGGGGTGACCTGATGGAGGTTTATAAAATCATGAGAGACATAGATAAGGCAATTGGTCTCAGTCTTTTTCCCAGTGTAGGAGAGTTTAAAACTAGAGGGCACAGGTTTAAGGTGAGAAGGAAAAGATTTAAAGGGGATCTGAGGGACATGTTTTTCACACTGAGTGTGGCGGGTATATGGATTGAGCTGTTGAAGGAAGTGCGAGAAGTGAGTAGAGTTACAATGGTAAAAAAAGCATTTAGACAGGTACATGGATAGGAAAGGTTAAGAGAAATGACGTCCTCTGCATTGGTGAGACCAAACACAGACGAGGTGAGCGTTTCACAGAACACTTGTGCTCTGTCTGTAACCGCGATCTGCATCTCCCCATTGCCAGTCACTTCACCTCCCCCTCCCACATTATCACTGATATGTCCTCGGCCTCCTCCACTGCCAGGAGAATTCCATAGAACCATAGAACAATACAGCACAATAAAGGCCCTTCGGCCCACCATGTTGTGCCGACCTTCAAACCATACCAAAGACTATCTAACCCCTTCCTCCCACATATCCCCCTATTTTAAATTCATCCATATGTTTATCTAACAATCTCTTGAACTTGAACAATGTATCAGCCTCCACCACCACCCCCAGGCAGCGCATTCCATGCACCAACCATTCTCTGGGTGAAAAACCTCCCTCTGACATCTCCCTTGAACTTCCCACCCATTACCTTAAAGCAATGCCCCCTTGTATTGAACATTGGTGCCCTGGGGAAGAGGCACTGGCTGTCCACTCTATCTAGTCCTCTTAATATTTTGTATACCTCTATCATGTCTCCCCTCATCCTCCTTCTCTCCAATGAGTAAAGCCCTAGCTCCTTCAGTCTCTCCTCATAATCCATACTCTCCAATCCAGGCAGCATCCTGGTAAATCTCCTCTGCACCCTCTCCAACACCTCCATATCCTTCCTACAATGCGGTGACCAGAACTAGACACAGTACTCTAAGTGTGGTCTAACCAGAGTTTTGTAAAACTGCATCATAACTTTGCGGCTCTTAAACTAGATCCCACAACTTATGAAAGCTAACATCCCATAAGCTTTCTTAACTACCCTATCCACCTGTGTGGCAACTTTCAGTGGATATGAACCCCCAGATCCCTCTGCTCCTCCACACTGCCCAGAATCCTGCCATTAACCTGGTACTCCACCTTGGAGTTTGTCCTTCCAAAGTGTACCACCTCACACTTCTCTGGATTGAACTCCATCTGCCACTTCTCAGCCTAGCTCTGCATCCTATCAATATCCCTCTGTAAGCTTTGACAGCCCTCCACACTATCCACAACACCACCGATCTTTGTGTCATCTGCAAACTTGCTAACCCACCCTTCCACCCTCTCATCTAAGACATAAATTAATATCACAAAAAGTAGAGGTCCCCGAACTGATCCCTGTGGGACACCACTAGTCACAGCAGTCCAATCTGAATGCACTCCCTCCACCACAACCCTCTGCTTTCTACAGGCCAACCAATTCTGAATCCACACAGCCAAGCCTCCCTGCATCCCTTGCCCTCTGACCTTCTGAAGAAGCCTACCATGTGGAACCTTGTCAAACGCCTTACTAAAATCCATGTAGACCACATCCACTGCACTACCTTCATCAATCTTCCTGGTCACCTCCTCAAAGAACCCCATCAGGCTTGTGAGGCAAGATCTTCCCTTCACAAACCATGCTGGCTGTCCCTAATCAGTCCATGATTCTTTAAATGCTCATAGATCTTATCTCTTAGAATCCTTTCTAACAGCTTACCCACCACAGACATAAGGCTCACTGGACTATCCCTACTACCTTTTTGAATAAGGGGACGACATTCACCACCCTCCAATCCTCCGGTACCAAATCCCGTGGACAACGAGGACTCAAAGATCCTCACCAACGGTTCAGCAATCTCTTCCCTCACCTCACGAAGCAGCCTGGGGAATATTCCGTCAGGCCCCGGGGACTTATCTGTCCTAATATTTTCTAACAGCTTCAACACATCTTCTCTCTTGATATCTACATACTCTAAAAAATCACCCTTACCAACACTGTCCTCAGCATCATCAAAACCCCTCTCCTTGGTGAATACTGAAGAGAAGTATTCATTGAGAACCTCACCCACTTACACAGCTTCCAGGCACTTCTTCCCACCTTTGTCTCTAATCGGACCTACCTTTGCTCTAGCCATCCTTCTGTTCTTCACGTATGAGAAAAAAGCCTTGGGATTCTCCTTAACCCTACTTGCTAAGGCCTTTTCATGTCCCCTTCTTGCTCTCCTCGGCCCCTTCTTAAGTTCCTTCCTTGCTACTCTATATTCCTCACGAGCCCTATCTGATCCTTGCTGTTTACACCCTATGTATGCTGCCTTCTTCTTCCTAACCAGCTGTTCCACCTTAACAAACTTTGCCCCATCTAAACCTTTGGCACTAAGCAGGTGCCAATCAATCTTTGGGAAGTTGAAGTCTCCCACGGTAATAACCCTGTTATTTTTGCATCTTTCCAAAACCTGCCTCCCAATCTGCTCCTCGGTATCCCTGCCGCTACCAGGGGGCCTATAGAATACTCCCAGTAGAGTAACTGCTCCTTTCTTGTTACTAACTTCCACCCATATTGACTCTAGAGAGGATCCTTCTACATTATCCACCCTTTCTGCAGCTGTAATAGTATCCCTGACCAGTATTGCCACCCCTCCTCCTCTTCTTCTCCCCTCCCTATGCCTTTTAAAACACCGAAAACAAGGATATTGTCCCCCCTCATGTTTGGGTGTAACCCGTCCTCTCTGTACAGGTCCAACCTTCCCCAGTAGAGATCCCAATGATCCAAAAATCTAATATCTTCCCTCCTGCACCAACTTCTCAGTCACGCATTTATCTGCCATCTCCTCCTATTCCTACCTTCACTATCGCGTGGCACTGGCAGCAATCCCGAGATTGTTACCCTTGTGGTCCTGTTCTTCAGCCTTCTGCCTAGCTCCCTAAACTCACTTTTCAGGAGCTCATCCCTCTTCCCACCTATGTCGTTGGTACCAACATGAACCACGACTTCTGGCTGTTCTCCTTATCGCTCAAGAATGCTGTGGACCCGATCGGAGGCATCCCGGACCCTGGCAGCTGGGAGGCAACATACCATCCGGGATTCATGCTCACTGCCACAGAACCTCCTATCTGTTTCCCTGACTATTGAGTCCCCTATCACTACTGCCTTCCTCTTCTCCTCCCTTCCCTTCTGAGCAGCAGGACCAGTCCCAGTGCCACAGACCTGGCTACTGCTGCTTGAGTCTGCAGGTTATCCCCCTCAACAGCCTCCAAAGTGGAAAACCTGTTATTGAGGGGAGCAGCCTCCGGGGTCCTCTGCACTTTCTGCCTGTTCATTTTCTTTTTCCTTTTCTCTCTCCTGACAGTCACCCTTCTATCTACTTCCTGGACCCCAGAAGTACCTGCTTTAAGGGGGGTGACTGTCTCCTGATGTACAGTATCTACATAACTCTCTCCCTCCCTGATGCTCCTCAGTGTTTGAAGCTGCAACTCCAGCTCATCAATTTTGAGCCGAAATTCCTCCAGCCTCAAGCACTTACTGCAGACGTGGTCATCGTGCACCACAGCAAGGTCCACGAGCTCCCACATCAAGCAGCTGCAGCACACCACCATGTCCTCCATCTGAACTTTTTCCAAGCGCAAACTGATGGAACAGCACCTCATTTTTTGTCTTGGAACCTTGCAGCTTAACGGCATGAACATTGAATTCTCCCACTTTAGGTAATCTGCACACCGCCCCTCCCCTCATCCCCACCCCCCCCCCCACAACCATGCTTCATTTTTTCTTCTCTTTCCTAGTCTCTTTTCTCTGCCCCTTTTTTTTCCTCCTTTGACCCATCCCTCAGTGCATCTGCTCTCCCCTCCTCCCCCGCACCTGCCTATCACTATCTCTTACCTGCATCTACCCATCACCACCTTGTGCCCACCCCACCTCCCCTCTTTTGTCCACCTATCACTGCTCTGCTTTTCCCTCTGATATATTGGGCTTCCCCTTTTCCTATCTCCAGTCCTGAAGAAGGGTCCTGACCCAAAACGTTGACCGCCTGCTCTTCTCCTCAGATGCTGCCTGAGTTCCTCCAGCATCATCATGTTTCTCATCAGAAGACAAGTGGGACTAGCTAAGGTAGGGACCTTGGTCAGCATGGACAAGTCAGGCTGAAGGGCCTGTTTCTCCATTGTATAACTCGGTCACCCTTTAAGCTGCATGTAGATTAATGGGACCAGTTGGCTGTACAGTGAAGGCAGTCTGTGGCCCACATATCCGGAAATTGATTACACATGGCAGGAGGGAACCAAAGGCTTTATAAATGTACAGAATTGTCAGAAGAGGCAGGGAGAGATGTACTTGCTGATTGTAGCCACACCTTTTCTTCTCTGACCTTCTGTGGTTTTGTCTATCCAGAATTCTGTGAAATTTACAATAAATAATCCAAATGGCTCCAAATGTCTGCATTCTGAAAGCAACATGTTAGAAGTGCAAACAGTGAGGGGCTGTTGAGTTAAAAACCATTAAAATAACATCTAAATATACAAGATGCTACCACAATTGAAACCCTGTCATGTCTGAAGGTCTGATCTATTTCATGTTCCCATGTGATGAGTTTATTTTGGCAAAGGAAACAAGCTGGGAAATCTGACGGTTTGTATTTCCACACCAGAAATGGAACTCCATTATCAAGGTCATAATCAGAATCAGATTGATTATCACTGACTTAGATGACATGAAATTACAAAAAAATTACAAAAATAAGTAAATAGTGCAAAAAAAGGAATAAAGAGGTCGTGTTCATGGGTTCATGGACCGTTCAGAAATCTGATGGGGGAGGAGAAGAAGCTCTTCCAAAATTGTTGCATTTGGGTCTTCAGGCTCCTGTACCTCCTTCCTGATGGTAGTAACGTAAAGAGGACATGTCCCAGATGGTGAGGGTCCTTAGTGATGGATGCTGCCTTCCTGAGGCACCACCTCTTGAAGATGTCCTCGATGGTGGGAAGGGTTGTGCCCGTGATGGAGCTGGCTGAGTCGACAACCCTCTGCAGCCTCTTGCAATCCTGTGCATTGGAGCCTCCGTACTGGGCTATAATTGCATTGATTTTTGTTTCTCACTTGTAGAGAAGCTCCATTAAAATACTTAAATTACATTTGACCACTTGGAGTGCAGTTCAGAACCGTGAATTTGTAACACATTAAAAGTGTATTAAAGAGCTGACACTGATACCAAAAAGCAAAAGAAAGGTGGTCTGCACAAAAGTCCCATTTGCTCATGCCAAGAAAACTTAAAATCTTAGTTCAGAAATGAAGCTAAAATTACAGTTGCTAATGGCCCATGGGGTTTCCTTAAAAGTTAGACCTCTGCAATAAAGGCACTGCAGTCATGGAAGGGTGATCTGGTTAATTACCAGAAGTTGTGCTTCATTGGATCATCAGCTGATTGACTCCTGAGGTCATCATGAGTTTGCAGGTTTCCTTTAATAGCATAGAAAGGTAGGGAGAAAAGGTATTGTATTGTCAGCTATTACATTAAGATTACTGTAATCCCTCAAGTTCAAGGAAAGGTATATTTCACAAGTGTTAATAGTGCTATAGTTTTAAAAAAATAAGTTAACACTACTGAATGTAATGACTATGAATGTTTTGCACTATTTCTTTTGTATGTATTTTATTTGATGAATAAAGTCTAAAAAAAGTTCAAGGAAAGATATATCAGTGTAAGGACGTCAGTTCTGTTGTCATTTAGTAAATTCCTTATCCATATTCAGCAGTAATTCAATTAATCAGCCTGGTGTAAAGCTATGTAGGTGGGGAAGGCACCAGTCTGACATGACTGACTTGGATAGGTTCCTTTTACAAATGGTAGATTCACTGTCATTTGTTACAATGAAATACATTTTGTCAATCCAATATCTTGAAGAACCAAAAAATTAACACATTGATGTGGTCACATTATGACAAGAACTGCTCATCCTTCTCTCACACCGCCATCTAACTGTCAGACCTAATATCTAGCTATCTTAACTCCCTGTCTCTCCAATATATTCAAAGTACTTAATACTATTCTGTCTATCATGTATGTCTACTTTTCTGCCTCATAGTTATTCACAACTTTATTGAAAGGGATCTGTTTGAGCTGAAAGCTACCAGTAACATCTTCTAATCAAGGAGAGATGAAGAGGGAAATTGACAGTCAAAATACTACTGATGCCGGAAATCTGAAATAAAAGCAATGCTGGAAACGCTCAGCAGGTCGGGCAATTGGTAATTGGTTTATTGTTGTCACACACACCAAGGTACAATGAAAAGCTTTGTTTTGCATGTCATGTATACAGATCATTCCACAACATCAGATGTTGAGGTAGTACAAGGGGAAAAGCAATAACAGAATGCAGAATATCATGTTACAGTTACAGAGGAAGTGCAGTGCAGGCAGACAATAAGGTGCAAGGCCATGATGAGGTAGATTGTGAGGTCAAAAGGCCATCTGGTTGTACAAGAGGTCCGTTCAATAGTCTTAAAACAGTGGGATGGAAGCTGTTCTTGAGCGTGGTGGTATGTGCTTTCAGGCTTTTGTATCTTCTGCCTGATGGGAAGGCGGAGAAGTGAGAATGTCCGGCGTGGGTGGGGTCTTTGACTATGTTGGCTGCTTTTCTGAGGCAGCCTCTATAGAGGGAGGAACAGAGTTAACTGTTTGGGGCTATTTACTGACAGCCAGCACAGGTAACAGTATTAGCTACTGCTTGTTCTCACCCCAGTGCATTTACTGTTACTGAAGTGGAACTGAAGATGGGGAAGTAGGGAATCACAGAACTTTAAAGGTGACTGCTTTTGGAGGGAAACTGTAAACAGATGCACGTTGTACAATGATGTTCATGTGCACTGGCACTTAATGTGCTGAATGAGTAATGGGTAGGGTAAGGCTGGGGGTGCCCCCTCCTCCAGAGTTAACCTTTCAGTTCAAAAACATTTCAACCGATCTGGGAAAAGTTGGAGATGACAGAAGATTTTATGATGCAGAGAAAGGGGTTACAGGTGGGTGGGGTAGGAAGGGAAAATGGGAAGTTTAGGATAGAGTGGAGAAAGGTTATTGTCACCCTGCCCTCTCCACAAACCACATCCTCACCCCTAACCAGACCTTTCCAGCAACTTATAACCTCTCTCTATCAGCTGAGAATAGTTGAAGAGAAGAGTTATCAACCTGAAACGTAGAGCATAGAACATAGTACAGCAAAGGAACAGGCCCTTCAGCCCGTGACATCTGTGCTGAACATGATATCACTTTAAACCGATCCTATCTGCTTGCACACGGTAAATATCCTCTGTTCCCTGCCTATTCATGTGTCCGAATGTCTCTTAAACCATGCATTTGTATCTGTTTCTACTGCCACCCCTGGCAGTGCATTCCAGGCACCCACCACTTCCTGTGTAAAAATCTTGTCTCGCAACTCTCCTTTAAGCTTTCCCCCTCTCATTTTAAAGCTATGCCCTCTAGTATCTGACATTTCCACCCTGGGAAAGAGACTCTAACCATCTATCCTGTCTCTCCCTCTCAGAATTTTATATAGTCTATCACGTCACCCCTCAGCCTCCGACGCTCCAGGAAAAACATCCTAAGTTTGTCCAACCTTTCCTTATAGTTAATACTCTCGAATCCAGGCAACACCCTGGTGAACCTCTTCTGCACCCTCTCCAATATCCTCCACATCCTTCCTGTGATGTGACAAACAAAACTGCACACAGTACTCCAAATGTGGCTTAACCAAAGTTTTATACAGCTGCAACATGACTTGCCAACTTTTATACTCAGTGCCCTGACTGATGATGGCAAGGATCCTATGTGCTTTCTTTACCATCCTATCCACTTATGTGACCACTTTCAGGGACTTGGACCCCAAGATCCCTTTGTACATCAATACTCTGAAGCACCCTGCCATTTACTGTGTATTTTCTTCTTGTAGTTGACCTCCCAAAGTGCAACACTTCACACTTGTCCAGTGTCATGTACCAGCAACAAAAGAAACACACCGAGTCATGTATAAATGTTAAAAACTATTTTATTAATAACTACTTACGATAATAAGAAAAAATAAAAGTAAAAATGTTAGAATGTTAGAAGTAAAAATGTTAGATATTAAACATTAACCCCAAAACTAAACTTGAAATGTGTGTGTGGCAAATTCCCAAACTCCAAGTCCAGGAATAGTTCTCAAAGTTCAGTTCAGCAAGCCGTAAGGTGAAACGTGAGTAAAGGCTTCTGCAAAACCACCGTTGACTGAAGAGGAAATGTAGAAAGAAAATAGAGAGTAATTGCAAAATCCAAATGTTCCATGATGGAACCCATATGACACCTCAATCCCTGATGATCTCCATTCCTTTGTTCCGAAGTATCTGCCATCCCGAAAGTCATTCAAGATGTGGCCGTCCACACAAATACCTGTTTCCTTCTACAGATTAACAACAAAGTGAACTCCGCCGGATTATTCCAAAAATCCATACGTGGATTGTAGTGACAGACACAGTTATTGTTTTTCATCCATCGATAGAGACTAGCAGGCTGGTGTCTCTCTCTCTCTCTCTCTCTCCTCTCTTTTCCTCTGACTAACTGCTCCAAAAACATCATCACGCCCTTATCTCCTGTTGTCGCAAACATGCCACACACACACACACACACACACACACACACACACACACACACTCACACTACTGTGCAATGTTTTAAAGGTAACCTAATCCGTAACACCGGATTAAACTTCATCTTCCATTTCTCTGCCTGTATTTCCAGCTGATGTAGAGAAATATGTACCACCAACATGAACCATCTCTACAGATGCTGCTTTATCTATTGAGCATTCTTCGTGTTCTCTGTGCTTTTTCTAAATTCTGACCAAGCTCTTTATCTATTGTTTAGTCATACAAGTGCTTAAAATAGAAGGACAATGCACTGTACGTTATAAAAGAATAATAATAATTTTTAGTAATTATCTAACTATACAGTGCTTTCATCAGCAATTAACATTCACCTCATGGTTTGATTTTTTTTTAATTACACCTGTACATACAAACACAAATTTCTCTGGCATTCAGATTGTGTGCATCATTTTTACATTGTGTGTTCTAAGGTAAATTCAGACTAATCAAATTGTACAGAAATTTGAACAAATTATGAGATGTTTAATTCTGTTAGCAAGTAACTCCATTGTGTTGGAGGTTAAAATATCTGCCTGGATAACTCAAGGATAATAATGTTTTAGGAACAAATATGCACAAGTGAGTTACAACTACAACAAATAATTAAATAGTACAAGTAGTAAATAAGGTAGTTTTATGTTTAGAAATGAAAGAGCAGGTCAAAACAAAGTAGGAATAAGACTTGTCTTTGATATTCTGAAATTTTCAAGGAAAGATTACGGTGTAATTAGTTTCCAGATGATCAACCAGCTGAGCTGTTAATTAACCAACTAATTATTACATTCCTTGTGATTCCAGATCTAGGTTGTGAGCTAATTCAGGGTGAGTTAAGGTCATGCCACTGCTTGGCAGCAACTGATGCATTAATTAGTTTCTGCATGTGAGCGTTCTTTCTCTCAACATTTTCTGTAGCATTTGAATGACATTAAATTTGTCTAGTGGAGCTGTGAATCCAGTTCACACGAACCTTTTGCATTTACATCATAGTCAAAACAATCCAAGCAGCCTTAGATATCAAGGGGACTATTGGAAATGATTCCTAAAGCTTGGCAGAAGAGGCAGATTTTAGGGAGTGAATTAAAGGAGGAGAGAGAGTAGAGAGGTAGAAAGTGTCAGGGAAGAATTCCACTGGAGACACACAGAGATACAAGGATCTCTCCAGATGTGGCAGTCCAGATGAAGGGTCTCGACCCAAAATGTCGACTGTCCATTTCCCTCCGTAAACGCTGCCTGACCCGTTGAGTTCCTCTAGCTTTTTGTGTGTTGCTAAGGAATTCTACTGTATGGCTACCAATTTTGGAGCAAAGTGAGACATGCAAATGAAGCTGTAGCTGGAGGAAGTTTGGTGTTGTAAGGGGAGGACTATACAATCGTTGGCTTTTTGTGCATCCCTTGTCATCTTCTGTGTGAGTGGCCACTTGCACTTCCCTCACATTCTGCTCTCATCCTCAACAGGAGCCCGAACCACTTTAAGGTAAGATTGGTTGGTATTGATTTATTATTGTCACTTGTACTGAGGTACAGTGAAAAACTTGTCTTGCATACCGATCGTACAGATCATTTCACTACACAGTGCATTGAGGTAGTACAGAGTACATTGAAGTAGTACAGGGTAAAAACAATAACAGAATACAGAGTAAAGTGTCACAGCTACAGGGAAGTGCAGTGCAGGTAGACAATAAGGTGCAAGGTCTAACAAGGTAGAATGTGAGGTCAAGAGTCCATTTCATGGAGTCTCTGCTGGCTGTTCATGGACTAACAGCTATTTACTGCTGCTCTCACTATATTTAACTTCTTCAACCCAATTTGAAATCCTTCTCTTTCATCCTCAGTAGCAAATTTAAACGCAATTTTATCTTATTATGAATACAAGGGATGCTAAGGCTATGAAAACCACTAAGGAAGATGTTCCTCCTGCAACTCTGGAAGCTATTTTTGAGCAGCTTCAACAGCTTAATTCCAAGTTTGACTCAATTCAAAGAATCCTGGAAGATCGTGAAGGACGGATTAAAGTGAATGAAGCCTCTCTTTCGGTTTTGGATGGGAAAATTGATGACTTACAGAACCTTTGTAAAAAGCAAGCCAAAGATAATGAAAGATTAAAGCAGAAGATTACTAACTTAGAAAACAGGAGCAGAAGATGCAATCTACGAATTCTAGGATTAACACAAAAGGTTGAATGTAATCAACCTACGGAATTCTTTGCAAAGCTTTTGATTCAGTTATTCCCTAGTATTCTAGAATCTTTGCCTAAGGTTGATCGAGCACACAGATCACCTCTTCTTAAACTCCCAATGCAGGTCAAACCCAGATCAATCATCATCTCTCTCCATGACTTTCAAACTAAGGAGCTTCTAATTCGTGAAGCACGTCGAAGAGGAATGATTGACTATTAAGATTGTCAGATCAGAATCGTTGAAGATTACTCACCTGAGGTTATGAAGGAACAGGTTAAATTTAAAAAGGTCATATCGGATCTGTACCAGAAAGGGTACAAACCGTCTCTTCGTTACCCTGCAAGACTCAGAATTATACTGAAAAATGGTTCGCAGAAATGGTTTCGATCACCAGAAGAAGCCCAGATTTTTCTGGAAACTCCCACTGAATGATCTTATACTCCTCCCTGGGAACGTTTTCTGTTTTCTATTTTTTGTTAGTAACCACTTACTAATACTTTGGATGCTTATGTTTTTTGATTTTTTTCGATTTTTTTAAATCGTTTTTTCAAATACATTTTGAAATAAGAAAAAAAGAACTTGTAAAAGCTGTAGTGAACCAAGGACACTTGTTTTTTCCATTTGTAACCGTGGTCTTTATTTATCTCATTGTTATGACTGGTTTGGAATTTTACTAACCTTGAAGTTATTGAGCAGAGATATTTTGGGTTAATCTGTCTTTAGGTAGGTGCCAGCTGCCTCTTAGATGGCTTGTTGTCTTTGGGTGGCGGGAGGGGGTGTCTTTTTTCCTGGGAAGCTGTTTTTGGCTGTCAGCCAAAGCTGTTGCTTAGTTGCCTTATCTAGAACTCCACTGCAGTACTTTTTGATGGTACATTCCAGTATGGTTTGTTCATCACTCTCTTTTTACCTACATTTAAACAACATAATAATGGATCGAGCTATTAATTTATTTAGTTTCAATGTGAAAGGCTTAAATCATCCTGTGAAGTGAAATAAGATTTTTGCCTATATTAAAAAACTCAAAGCCTCTATTATCTTTTTACAAGAAACTCATATTCGTAACTGTGATATTTCACATTTTTTTAATCGATGAAATGGGCTCCAATTTCATTCTTCTTTTCAAACTAAATCCAGAGAGGTTTCAATTTTATAGATAAGACAGTTTCATTTGATCAACATAAGGTAATAACTGATACTAATGGTTGTTTTGTTATTGTATCAGGGAAAATAAATAATAGACCAATGGTGTAGGCTAATATTTATGCTCAAAATACAGATGACCCAGGACTTTTTGAACGATTTTTTTCACTTCTACCAGATTTGAATTTTTACGCTTTGGTATTAGGAGGAGATTTTAATTGCTGGTTAGATCCAAAACTAGATAGGTCATCTACTCAATTAGCTGCTCCTAATAAATCAGCTTTATTTCTTCAATAGTTTTTAATGAAAACTGGTGTCATTGACGCCTGGCGCTTTTTACATCCAGAAAATAAAGAATATTACTTTTTCTTTCATGTTCACCATACATATTCCAGGATTGAATACTTTTTTATTGATAATAAAAATGATTCCATCAGTTCAATCCTGTGACTATAAAGAGATTGCTCTTTCAGATCACACTCCCGTGTTTCTATCTTTAAACCTCCTTGGGCTCCCTCAAACAGATTTTGGTGTTTTAACCTAACTTTGCTATCTGATAAAATTTTTTTAAAATTTATGGAGAAACAAATTACTCTTTTCTTTAAAGAGAATATGTCGGAAGAGATTTCTAGTCTTATCATATGGGACGCTTTTAAAGCCTTTATTAGAGGTCAAGTTATTTCTTATATGGCAAGCATTAGGGAAAAAGCTAACAGAGAGAGAGTCGATCTAGTTAATCAACTGAAATTATTAGATCAAAAATACACTTTGGATCCAGATCCGGCTTTATGTGGAAGGCGAGTTGAAATTAAAACTAAATATGATCTTCTTTTAACATATCCAACTGAAAGTCAAGTTTTAAAAGATAAAAGTCAATTTTATATTCATGGATATAAAACAAGTAAATTACTGGCTAACCAATTAAAAATCTCCAGAACTAGATGGCAAATTAGAGAAATTTGTAAAGCCAATGGTGAAAGGACAACTGATCTTTTGGAAATGAATGATACTTTCAGAGAATTCTATTTTAAACTGTATAGTTCTAATTTTCCTAAAGATGATACTGTAATGAATAATTTCTTTGACCAATTAAACATTCCTATACTTTCTACTGATAACTGAAAACGGTTGGATCAATCTATTACATATGAGGAAATCGCCAAGGTTGTACTATCTTTACACTCTGGAAAGACTCTGGGTCCTGATGGATTTCCTGGAGAATTTTATAAGGCTTTTTCCTCTTTGCTTATACCTCATTTATGTTCTGTTTTTTCGGATTGTTTTAGATTGGGTAGATTACCACAATCTTTTTATGAAGCCTCTATTTCATTCATTCTTAAGAAAAATAAGAATCCAACAGAATGTGCTTCGTACAGACCAATTTCATTACTTAATGTGGATGTTAAAATGTTATCTAAAGTTCTGGCTCATAGATTGGAAAACATTTTACCTTCAATTATATCCGATGATCAGATTGGTTTCATTAAAAATCGATATTCTCATTTTAGTACTCGTCGTTTACTGAATATTATCTATTCTCCCTCTAAGGAAATATAGGAATGTGTGATATCTCTAGATGCTGAGAAGACCTTTGATCGGATTGAATGGAATTACTTATTTAAAACTTTAGAGAAATTTAACTTTGTGCCCGATTTTATCCAATGGATTAAATTACTTTATATATCTCCTTCTGCTCGAGTTCTTACTAATTTTCAAAATTCTAAATCTTTTAAACTTTAACGTGGAACCAGACAGGGATGTCCTTTGAGCCCTTTGCTCTTTGATTTGGCCTTAGAACCTTTGGCTATTTCTCTCTGAGAATCTAGTGATATCGTTGGTATTTCCAGAAGAGGTATTAACCATAAAGTTTCGTTACATGCTGATGATTTATTACTTTTTATATCTAATGTTGAAGCCTTGTTACCTCCTATGCTTTCTTTACTTTCTTGTTTTAGTCATTTTTCAGGATACAAATTGAACTTATACAAGAGTGAACTTTTTCCTTTGAATAACCTGGTACCATTTGATATTAACATTCCTTTAAAAATTATAAGAAATCATTTTACCTATCTGGAGGTGTCAATTACTAAAAACTATGAACATTTATTTAAAGAAAATTTTTTCACCTTACTGTATTATGTGAAAAGGGCTTTATCAAGTTGGTCTCCCCTCTCTATATCATTGATTGGCTGAATTAATGTTATTAAACTGTATATTTTACCTAAGTTCATATATCTATTTCAAGCTTTACCTGTTTTTATTCCTAAGTCTTTCTTTGACTCTCTTGATTCAATTATATCGTCCTCCATATGGAATAATAAACATCCTAGATGAAATAAAGTTCACCTCCAGAAGGTTAAAAAGAATAGAGGCTTAGCTTTACCTAATTTTAGGTTTTATTACTGGGCAGTCAATATATGAAATCTTACGTTTTGGTTACATTACATTAATTAAGAGGCTTGTCCAGTATGGGTTTCTTTGGAAGCTAACTCTGTTAAAAAAATTTCTATTATTTCTCTGCTTGGTTCTTCACTTCCTTTATCATTAAATAAACTCACAGACAATTTAGTAGTCAAACATGCTTTGAGGATTTGGTTACAATTCAGAAAATATTTTAGTTTATTGAGTTTTTCTTTGTCCAGTTTAATTATTTTTTAAACATTCTATGACTGATGTAGTTTTTAAAGAGTGGGACAAATTAGGTATTACTTGTTTTCTGGATCTGTTTATTGGAGGAAACCTTTCTTCGTTTGAACAATTGCCTACCAAGTATAATTTACCAAAAACTCATTTTTTCCGATATTTACCAATTAGAGACTTTCTTCGTTTGGAGGAAACCTTTCTTCGTTTGAACAATTGCCTACCAAGTATAATTTACCAAAAACTCATTTTTTCCGATATTTACCAATTAGAGACTTTCTTCGATCTCAATTACATTCTTTTCCTCTGAGTCCGGATAAAAATTTATTAGATGTAATCTTGAATTTGAAGCCTTTTCATGATGGCTCAATATCTAATATTTATGACAGGTTATTAGAAAGGAGTAAGGTTCCACTAGGTAAAATTAAAAACACTTGGGAACAAGATTTGCGGATGTCAATTTCTGAGGAAACTTAGAATAAAATTTTTAGATTAGTTAATACTTCATCATTATGCGCCCGTCATTCTCTCCTTCAATTTAAAGTGGTCCATAGAGCTCACATGTCTAAAGATAAACTATTCTGTTTTTATAACGCAACGCTATTACAGCTCTAGCAATCTGGGTTCGATTCTCATCACTGTCTGTAAGGAGTTTGTGCGTTCTCCCATGTCTGAGTGGGTTTCCTCCAGGTGCACCGGTTTCCTCCCATGTTCTAAAGATGTACGGTAGGTTAATTCGGGGGTTTAAAATGGGCGACATGGACTCATTGGGCCAGAAGGGCCTGTTACCAGTCTGTAAATAAAATTTTAAAAAATCTTTAAAAAATATCTCCTTACTGTGACAAATGCAATAACAGAGAGGCTTCTTTGTCAGAGTCTTAAAAAATATTGGACAGAGGTGTTTCAAACTTTTTCTGTACTTTTTAAAATAAATTTTAAACTTAATCCTTTGACTGCATTATTTGGGATCGTTGGAGAAAAAGATATAACTTTGAAGGTTTCTGATCTCCACGTTCTGGCTTTTATTTCTCGTATAGCCAGGAGGGCTGTGTTGCTTAAATGGAAGGAAGTTACTCCGCCTACTCATGCTCAATGGTTACGGGATGTTATGTCATACCCAAATCTAGAGAAGATCCGTTGTTCAATTCTTGAATCTAACTTAGACTTTCAAACCCTGTGTGGACCTTTTTTGAATTATTTTCAAAACCTTTGATTTGGCTGACACTGTTACATTTCAAGGGTTTTTCCTTTTTTTTATTAAACAGCTTTGGTTTATCGTAGTGGGAGTAGATTTTTTTAATAATAAAATATTCAATTTTTTCTTTGTTAACTAACTATCACATGTGATCATTAATTTAGAGTATTGTGATCCTGAGTATGATTTAACACAATGTATTCAGTAGTATTTTTACCCTCTTTTTTGATGCATGTATTCTGTATTTCTTTCTCGTGGATTTAATCAAAATATTGTAAAAGAAGAATTCATTTCATCGTATAAGGGAACCGTTCAATAGTCTTATCACAGTGGGATAGAAGCTGTCCTTGAGCCTAGTGGTATGTGCCCTCAGGCTCCTGTGTCTTCTAACTGATGGGAGAGGGGAGAAGAGAGAATGATCCAGGTGGGTGTGGTCTTTGATTATGTTGGCTGCTTCACCAATGCAACGAGAGGTAAAGACAGGTTCCATGGATGGGAGACTGGTTTCCGTGATGCGCTGGGCTGTGTCCACAACTCTGCATTTTCTTGCAGTCTTGGGCAGAGCAGTTGCCATATCAAGCCATGATGCATCCAGATAGGATGCTTTCTATGGTGCATTAATAAAAATTGGTGAGTGTCAAAGGAGACATGCCAAATTTCTTTAGCCTCCTGAAGAACTAGAGGTGCTAGTGAGCTTTACTGGCCGTGGTGTCAGCGTGGTTGGACCAGGGCAGGCTATTGGTGATGTTTACTCCTAGGAACTTGAATCTCTGGAACTTGGATCACTTTGGCTTGTTGCTGTTATGTGGCCTCTTCTTATCGCACTCAGTAGACCCTTTGGACATATTACTTGTGGTCACTTGTCTTTTTGGTGCTGTGATGTTAAGTCCTGGGCCTGAGACAGGTAATGAAGTGTTGGCAGGAAGATTTCCAGTTGAAGGTTCTTCTTGGTGCCACCAGGTGTTTATTGATGTTGCAAGACTGATGATATTTGGCTCAATATTTGGTTTGTCTTTCAGTGTCTGACCTTTCTTTCTCTGTACATTCTTTGATTACCAGTGTTAATTGTCCCCAGGTAGTCACACAGGTTTGAAGGAGCTTGTTCTTATGGAGGTTAGAAGGTGGGAGGGTGGCTAGGCATTGTTCTGGGCTTGAGTACAAAATAACCTGAGCTGATGTTAGGAAGAGGTAGTTGATATTACAATGGTAGAAATAGGAATTCTTTGTGACTGGGAGGAGATGTAATAAGAATTCTGCTTGGCATCGAATTATACAGCAAGGTTCTGAACAATTGAGTTAACCAGAGAATCACAGAGTTGTATGGCACAGAAACTAGCCCTTTCCTTCCACCTCATCCATGCTGACTGTAATGCCTGTCTACAATAATCCTATCTGTCTGCTTTAGGGCCATATCATATCCCTCTACACCTTTCCTATCCAAATATCTGTTCAAATGTTTCTAAATGCTCATTCTTATCAGCTTCTGCCACCTCCTCTAGCAGCTTATTCCAGATAACCACCACCCTCTGGTGAAAAACTTACTTCTTAGATCTCCTTTAATTTACTCTGCTCCCACCTAAAACCTGTGCCTTCTAGTTCTAGACTTCCCTACCATGGAAAAAAGATTCTGACTATCTATCCTATCTATGCACCTCATAATTTTGTAAAACCTCTAATAAGGTCACCTCTCAGCCTCCTACATTCTAGTGAGAATAAACTCAGCCCATCCTACCTCTCCTTATGACTATAGCCCTCCTTCCAGAACATCATGGTGAATCTCTTCTGCACTCTCTCTACCACTACCGCGTGTCTGATGATTGGCCAGGAAAGGATGCTACTGATGGCCTGGGTAAAAAGGGTCAAAGACAACAGCTATTTGTCTTAACATGTTTAGAGAAGATGGACAGTCTGATAACACAGGGAAAGGGTCGGTAGAGGTGGCAGAGAAATAGCACTGGATGCTGTTGCATTAATGGGAAAAGTCAGGATGGAGTTACTGTGAGGCAGGAGGTGGGACGTCAAGGATTGATTCGTTAAGAACTCTGGAAGCATTGGTGTGGGAGTTGGGAGGTCCGCATTGGTGTCAGCACTGATTGAATAGGTGAGAGTGGAACCAATTGAGGGCAGGACAATGGATGTGAAATCTTGGAGGACATTGGTCAGTGGGTAACACTCTTGCCCATTGCTGTGTCAAAAGCTGCAGAGGACCAGTAATGTATCATAGTTGCAAGGAGCACCTTCTGTGGCTGTAGATAACTCCACTGTGTCAATGTCAAAATCAAATTTATTGTCCCATGTACAAGTACATGTACACACAGGTGCAATGAAAAACTTACTTGCTGCAGTATCACAAGCACATTGCATCAGAGACACAACATTCAGAAGAAAAACATAAATTAAACATAAATTATACAAAATTATTCAAAAAAGAATTAGAACAAAAAATACAAAGTCCATTGTAGTGCGAAGTGGTCATGGTGTTGCTATTCTAAGATAGTGACTGGGGTTGTGCAGGTTGGTTCAAGAACCGAATGGTTGATGGGAAGTAACTGTTCTTGAACTATATGGTGTGGGACTTCAGGCCTTCTGCCTGATGGTAACTGTGAGAAGATGATGGAGAACTTTGATGATAGATGTTGCCTTCTTGAGGCAGCACCTCATGTAGGTACTTCCGATCATGGAGCAACACATGTTGATGAACATGTACCATGAGTCTAAGTGAAGACAAAAAATGTTATAAACCAAAGCAGTTTAACAATTTGTTAACAAGACTGATTGGACCCAGCCCAGAGTGGACACTTTGTCATGAGCCCAATAGTCATATCGTCCTCTAGGTAGCTGCTGTAAAATCTTTAACTCTGCCTAATTGTGAACAAAGTCAAAGTCGAGTTTACTGTCATGTGCACAAGCATAAGTGTGCACAGGTGCAATGAAAAATTGACTTGCAGCAGCATCACAGACACATAACAACAGATAAGAAACATTCACAAGAAAAACATAAGTTAAACATAAATTATGCAAAATTTCTACTAGAAAGAACACAACTAGAACAAAAAATACAAAGTCCATTGTAGTGCAAAGTGATCAAAGTGGCCATTGTTTTGCTGTACTGAGGTAGTGATTGGGGTTCTGCTGGTTGGTTGAACAACCGAATGACTGAAGGGAAATAGCTGTTCTTGAACCTGGTGGTGTGGGACTTCAGGCTTCTGTACTTCCTGCCCAGTGGTAGCTGCAAGAAGATGGCATGGCCCGGATGGTGGGGATCTTTGACAATGGATGTTGCCTCCTTGTGGCAGCGCCTCCTGTAGATATTACTGATGGTGGGGAGGGATGTAAGCACTAAACTCCCACTAATGTGGCCAGTGTGACCATGAGTGATGGATCAGTGCAAGGATGAAAAACGCACTTGGAGGTATTCTAACAGTTCTACTGTTTAAGTAACTGCTTTAGAGAAATAATGACTCCAAGTGCATGCACAGAGGAGACTGCGTCTCAGAGCATGTAATCCAATCAAGTGGTTGAGCCAAATCCCATAGTTGGATTAGTGCCTACAATTCACTGACAGCCATCTGCTGTTTTATATATTACACCGTGCCTGATGAATCTTTGATTCTTCTTTCAGATATAATTTTTAATATAAAACTGACTGGTGCATAATATTCAGTTGATTGTTGCATTTGCATTCAAATATTTGTACACCAGCTTTCTCTTTTGCACATGGTAGATTTTAAATTGTGGAGGAGACTTGGATGCAAGAAAGCAAATCAGTGCAGGCTGGTGACTTTGGGACTGGCTGACAGGTTGGTGCATTTTTCATTGCAGAGAATAAGTGGCTGGCACTCTCACCTCTAATCAAAAGGTTGTGGGTTCAAATCCTCAGTACAGTGCGGAGGGAGCCCCACACTGTTGGAGCTGGGATATTAAGCATGATAGACAGGAGCACAGTAAAGGGAGAGGAAGGACCATTGGTTTAAACTGCATTTATTTCAATGCAAGAGGCTTGACAAATAAGGTGGATGGACTCAGCACGTGGATTAGCTCTGGGAACTGGGATATCATCACCTTGACAGAAACATGTCTAAGGGAAGGGCAGGACTGGCAGCTCAGTGTTCCAGGATACAGATACTACAGGTCTGACAGGTAAGAGAGGAGGGGGAGTTGCCTTCTTGATGGAAGAGGACATAACAATGGTCATTGGAGAGGATATTCTTGGGGGATCATTCAGTGAGGCCATATGGGTAGAACCTAGAAACAAAAAGGGCATGGTCACTCTGAGGGGATTGTATTATAGCCCCCCCAATATTCAGCGGGAATTGGAGGAGCAGATATGCAGAGAGATTGTAGCTAGTTGTAAACATAATAGGGTAGTATTAGTGGGGGATTTTAATTTCCCTAATATTGACTGGGCCAACCATAGCATAAAAGGCTTGGATAGAGTGGAATTTATGAACTGTGTCCAAGAAAGCTTCCTTTATCGATATGTAGAGGGACCTACTCATGAGTGTGTGACACTGGCAGTTCTCCTGGGGAATGAGGTAGGGCAAGTGAAGGAAGTGTCGGTGAGCAAGCACTTTGGGTCCAGTGACCATAATTCTATTAGTTTCAAAATAGTTATGGAGAAGGAGATGATCAGTTCGCACGGTTCTGAACTGGATCAGAGCAAATTTTGGAGCCATCAGTCGGGACCTTGCAAAGGTTAACTGGGTGAGATTGTTAGCAGGGAAAGGAGCGTCTGCCAAGTGGGAGGCTTATAAAGTGCGATGTCAAGAGTTCAGGGCCTGCATGTTCCTGTTAGGGTGAAGGGCAGGGCTGGTAGGTTTTGGGAACCCTGATTGACGAGAGGTATTGAGGCTCTTGTTAAGACAAAGAGGGAAGCATACACTGCGCATAAGCAATTGAGAACAAGTGAATCTATTGATGACTACAGAAGTGTTGGAGTGCATTTAAGAGAGAAATTAGGAGGACAAAAAGGGGATATGAGGAGGATTTGACAGGCAAGGTGAGGCAAAATCTAAAGAGGTTCAATGGGTATATCAAGAGTAAAACAGTGGCTAGGGAAAGAATAGGTCCCCTTAAAGATCAACATGACCGTCTGTGTGTGGAGCTAAAGGAAACGGGTGAGATTTTTAATGAATATTTCTCTTCAGTTTTTACTGTGGAGAAAATGATGGGAGCTAAGGAAATGGGGGAAATGAGTGATGTTGTCCTGGACCACAAACAAATGAGCAGGGATGAGGTATTGGAGGCCTTAAAGAGCATTAAGGTGGATAAATCCCCAGGGCCTGACCTAGTGCATTCTTGGACTATGTGGGAAACTGGAGAAGAACTTATGGAGGCCCTCGCAGAGATGTTTGCTTCATCTGTGTCCACAGGTGAGGCTCCGGAGGACTGGAGAGTGGCTAATGTAGTACCATTGTTTAAAATGGGTAGCAAAAAGAAGTCAAGAAACTACAGGTCAGTGAGTCTGACATCAGTGGTGGGTAAATTGCTGGAGGGGGTTCTGAGGGACAAAATCAAGCAACACTTGGAGAGATAGAATCTGATTCGGGACAGTCAGCACTGCTTTGTACGTGGGAAGTCACGTCTGACAAATCTCTTGGAGTTCTTCAAGGGTAGATGAGGGTAGGGTAGTGGATGTTGTCTATATGGACTTTAGCAAGGCCTTTGACGAGGTCCCACATGGCAGGCTAGTCTGGAAGGTTAAATCACATGGCATCCAGGGGGACATCACGGATTGGACACATAATTGGCTCAGTGGTAGGAAGCAGAGGGTGATGGTCAAGGATTGTTTCTCAGACTGGAGGCCTGTGTCTAGTGGTGTGCCACAGGGGTCACTGCTGGGACCTTTGTTGTTTGTAATTTATATAAATGTTTTGAATGTGAATGTACAAGGCATGGCTAGTAAGTTTGTGGATGATGCTAAAATAGGTGGGCTTGTAGATACCGTGGCTGCTTATGAAAAATTACGGAGGGATGTTGATCAGCTGGATTTGTGGGCTGAGGATTGGCAAATGGCTTTCAATCTAGATAAATGTTCTAGTTGTGTTCATTCTTGTAAAGATTTTGTATAATTGATGTTTAATTTATGTTTCTCTTGTGAATTCTGATTCTATGTGCCTGTGATGCTACTGCAAGTAAGTTTTTCATTGCACCTGTGCATACATGTGCCTGTGCATATGACAGTAAACTCGACTTTAACTTTGAAACCCAACCTGTCCTCTCACCTGAAAATACAAGCACTATTTCAACAATGTGCAGGGGATTTCTTCTTGATACAGACTTGACCATAAAGGGAAAAAAAGAAGCAGATAACCTAATAAGTGATGTATTCAGAAAGCATTGGTGGTGAGTTGGAGTGCAGTGCTCACACACTTGGTCATTCCTAAACTCAAGCCTATTTCTTTGCTCTTGATGTAAAGAAATAAGCTTCCTCAATAATCAAGGAATTTCTGATGGCATACAGGATTATGGACAATATTTTAAATGATCTATACACACTGATCATTTTTCCATCACAGTATAGATGTGGACATAGGAAGTTATAGAATTACAGAGTAGCTGACAATCCCACATGAAATCCCACATATCAGTCTAGATGAAGTATCTCAACCCGAAACATCAACTGTCCATTTCCTTCCGTAGATGCTGCCTGACCTGCTGAGTTCCTCCAGCATTTTGTGTGTTGCAGCTGATAATCCCACATGCTTAAGACTTTGGTTCTGTCAGTTTTTTTGGATGTTACAGAATAAATGTAATAAATTTTCCTGTGAACCCGGTAAGTTTAAAGAGAGTGCGGGAGCCAGGGCCCTAGTGAGTCAGGAGTGTGGTAACACTACCTGGTGAGCCAGGTGCCAAATCATTGAGATTTCCAAATGGTCGGATACCCGACTATCAGAGTTTTACTGCAGTATGAAGTTTGTGGAATGGTTTTGGGATGCTTTAAGATCTGTTTGCCCTGGCTCTAATTATCAACTGCCCTCTGCCCCCACTTTATCTAAAGATTATGTCACACCTTCCCTTTCAGCCGAGACCACAGCCAAGCATTGCCATTCCTGATTCAATAGCACAGACAGAAGTCAGCTGGCTTCTCCAGGGAAGAAACTTCTGGTCTGTGCAGTGTGTGGTAACATTTACACATTTACTGAATCTGCTGCTGTCAATTTCATGAAACACTGAACTCTTTTATCTCCAATGTTTTCTGAGTTTCCTCCAAAGTTATTTGCCTCAGTGCCATATATGACCATGTTTCTGTTATTAGGTTGGGATCTGATGAAGAAGGAGGTGGATGAGACAGACTAGGGTGACAACTGAACTGTGACTGACAAGTGTGTGTGTGTGTGTGTGTGTGTGTGTGTGTGTGTGTGTGTGTGTGTGTGTGTGTGTGTGTGTGTGTGTGTGTGTGTGTGTAACATACAACATATGTGCATATTATTAGATCCATCTACAGGCAATCTGCTAGGTGGTCACAGCTCCTTCACTGAAAGGACGGTGACTTTTTATTGTGTGCTTTGTTGAGAATGGTTGGTGTGTAGGAGACAGCTGCTACTGCCTGAGAGCTTGGCTTTTGACTCTTGCATGACAAACACACACACTGTCACTGGAAGCAATGATCCCTACTCACTGGGTAGTCCTACAGGACTTTTTATTTCAGCACAGCCCAGGCATTCAAGCATCACTGTTGTTTGCTATGTTCTGTGCAATCTTGTTTTCCAACAAAGACAACATAAGTCTATTTTTGAATCATGCAGTATAGTTGAGATTATCTAGCCCAATCTGCCTGTGCTCTCTCTTTGAGCGAGCTATCCAATTAGTCCCAAGTCCCTGCCTTTATCTCACAATCCTGCAGTTTTATTCCCCTTTTCAAGTATTTATCCAACTTTGTTTTCAGGGTTACTGTTGAATCTGCTTCCACCACTGTGATTAGACACTTGATTCCAGACGACAGACTCCAGCAGCTCTACTGGGGCACTGTAGTTCAGCTACTAGAGCTGCTGCCTCACAACACCAGAGACCCACGCTCAATCCTGACCTCTGGCACTATCTGTGTTGAGTTTGCATGCTCTCCCTGTGACTCTGGTTTCCTCCCACATTCCAAAGATGTATGGGGTGGTCGGCAAATTGTCCCTGTCTACACTAATCGTGTTGAGGTCGAGAGGATTGAGAGCTTAAAGTTCCAAGGAGTGAAAATCACCAATAGCCTGCTGTGGTCTAACCCCATAGATGCTACAGCCAAGAAAGCTCACCACTGCCCCTACTTCCTCAGGAGGCCAAAGAAATTTGGCATGTTCCTTTTGACACTCACCAACTTTTATAGATGCACCAATGAAAGCATCCTATCGGGATGTATCATGGCTTGATATGGCAACTGCTCTGCCCAAGACTGCAAGAAACTGCAGAAAGTTGTGGACACAGCTCAGGACATCACGGAAACCAGCCTCCCCTCCATGGACTCTGTCTGTACCTCTCGCTGCCTTGGTGAAGCAGCCAGCATAGCAAAGACTCACCCACCCAGGTCATTCTCTCTTCTCTCCTCTCCCATCAGGCAGAAGATACAGGAGCCTGAGGGCACATACCACCAGGCTCAAGGACAGCTTCTATTCCATGGTGATAAGACTATTGAACAATTCCCTTATGCGATGAGATGGACTCTTGACCTCACAATCTAACTTGTTATGACCTTGCATCTTATTGTCTACCTGCAATGCACTCCCCTGTAGCTGTGACTTTTTACTCTGTATTCTGTTATTGTTTTTACCCTGTACTACCTCAATGCACTGTGATCTGTACAAATGGTATGCAAGACAGTTTTTCATTGTACCTCAGTACAGGTGACAATAATAATAAACCAATACCAATACCAATAATTGTCCAGCATACATTGCCTCTGGTGTGTAGGTGAATGGTGTAATCTGGGGCAGTGGTAATCCGTGGACAATTCACTTATACTTTAATAGACACAAGGTGCTTTGGGACATCCTTAGAGGGATGTGAAAGGTGTTGTAGTGATTCAAGATTTGTCTTTTGCCTCTTCTCCTTCCAACAATAACCTCATACCAACATCTCAGCTCTGTAGTTGGCACGATGACTTTGCATAATTTTGAGCCACGTCTGAGTGAGAAGCAATCTTCTCTCCAAGCCAGAAGGTTTCAGGTTCAATTCCCACTCTGGAGGATGGAGCCAAAATTCTAGGTCTGCATTCTTGGTGCAGTGTAGAGGGAAAATGCTGTAAACATTCATCAGGTCTGTGAGCAGCTGTAGAAAGAGAAGCAGTGAATCATCTCGGAAACCCTTCGTCAGAACTGGGAAAGGAAGCAAACAAGTTAGTTTTGAGTTGTAGAGAAGAAGGGAGAGTGGTGGGTGGAACAAGTGGAATATCTCTGATAGGCTGAGACCAAGTGGGTAAATCTGCAGTTAGAGGCACATTCTGCATCAATGTTACATGTTGCCAGTAGCAGGGGTGTGGGACATGACCAGCAGTTCAAGTCCGTACTAAGGGAGTGCAGTTGTCAGGGAATACTGCACTGTCTTTGGGATGTGACTTTAACTGAAGTGCAGAACTTCTTCAATCTAACAATGAAACTGTCAGCAACACACAAAAAGCTGGAGGAATTAAGAGGTCAGGGAGTATATGGAGGGAAATGCATAGTCGATGTTTCGGATCGAGACCCGTGGAATCTGGGGCTGTGGAACTGATCAAATGAGGGATCAGTGTGAATAGGTGGTTGACATGGGTTCCCATGTAAATCTCTCCAAGACTCTATGACCATTAAGTAAAAAAAGTCTCCATCATTTCAATAGCTAATTATCAGGAGGTTAAGGGTCATTGGTTAAGAAATGCAATGGATTATATAATCTATGTACTAGAATTTTAAAACTGAGCAACATTTTACCCAAGAGGTGCCAATTAAGATCATGATTAGATAAATATTCAACCCCCATTCCGGAGACTTTGCCTTATAAGCTTGGCCTTACGGTATTATTCTTCATATCTAATTTTAAACCAAGCCTTTCCTCTCAGGGGGATGTAGAAGTTCCTCTTGCTTTGATTTCAAGACAATCAGGGACATTCTCCTGGTATTACTTATCCCTCAGTCACCTGCATCAAACGGATATCTGAATTAACAGTGGAAAGGGATCTTTCTGTGTAGTAATTAGCTGGCGTGTTTCATTAAACCATAACTATAATTCCAAATTATGCAATTGAATAAAGGACTGGAAATGTCTAGGGTTGTGAAATCACTATATAAAAGGAAGTACTTCTGGGTTATGTTCCTGTTCATGATTATTTAAAGATACCTTCAAAATTATTGTAGAGTTAATCCAACTGATGATTTTCCTATTTCTACATCTGTGTAGATTCTGTGGAATCTGGCATCAGTCAAGTGGCGAAGAGGAAGTGTGGTTTAATATTCGGGAAAGGATATGTGTCTCCATATTGGTAAGATTTAGCAGCTTACCAGCCACGTCCTGCCTGAGGGAACAAGCAAAGGGTAATGGACACTTCTGTGAGAGAAAAATTACCTGGGAACAATTTGTAAAAATGCTGGCCTCGAGGAACAGTTTCCTGTCAAAATATAAATCTTAATCCCATCAGTGGTTGGCACCAGAATGGTAAAACTATAATGTTACTGAGAATTAAGAGGAACCATCAAATTAATTTATATTCTCCTCAGTAAAGAACCAGTCCTCACTTGCAAACTTGATGCAGCTTTCTTTTGTTGCTTCGATGTAATCAACATTGGAAAGAGGTTGGAACTGCTGGACATATCGAGATGGGGTGCCCAAGGCAACTGCTGACCACTCGGTTTTTGCTTCAGGTATATGGGGTTGGATTGCATAGTGGAAAAGGCAGTAAATTACCTGAAGACAAAGGAATCTACTGAAGGGAACTTGAGAGATTTTGAATCAACGCAGATGAACATCAATGTGGACAAGTGTGGGTTGGAAATTCAGTAGCATATAAAAGGACAGACTAAAGTGACAAGAGTGCCTAATTTTTTGCATGCACACCTCATGCAATGATTTATTCACTTGGGAGTCATAATCATTATGTTATACACTGTGGTGGTGCTTGTTAAGGGCAAGTTACTTCAAGAGTTCTATACATCTTTTAAAACTAGCTGAAGTGGAGAGGAATTCACAATCCAACCCCTGCAAGAGGCCATTGTAGAATACTGGCAGGAGGACAACAGCAGAGATATGAGGACAACCTAAAGGATTCATTTACATTGTCCTTAATCTTCTGGTGAAAGAGGTGGAGAGAGGGAGAGAAGTCCTGCCAGTGAGTGCGGAAAGCTACAAAGAGCTGAAAGGGAGCACCAGGTGGAGTACAGAGGGATTGATTACAGAGGGATCTTGGGGTCCAAGTCCATAGCTCCCTGAAAGTGGCTGCATAGGTTGATAGGGTGGTAAAGAAGGCGTATGGCATGCTTGCCTTTATTAATAGAGGCACTGAGTTCAAAAGTCAAGAGGTTATGTTGCAGCTTAACAAAACTCTGGTTCGGCCACATCTGAAGTATTGCATTCAGTTCTGGTCACCCCATTAGAGGAAAGATGTTGAGGTTTTGGAGAGGGTGCAGGAGAGGTTTACCAGGACACTGCCTGGATTAGAGGGCACGTGTTACATGGAGAGGTTGGGCAAACTTGGGTTGTTTCTCTGGAGCAGTGGAGGCTGAAGGGAGACCTGTTAGAGGTCTATATGATTAGGAGAGGCAAAGATAGAAGAGACAGCCAGTATGTTTTTCCCATTGTTGAAAAGTCTAATCCAAGATTGCATGTATTTAAGGTGAGAGGGGCTAAATTCAAAGGAGATGTGTGGGGCAAGTTTTTTACACAGTGAGTGGTGGGTGCCTGGAATGTGCTGCCAGGGGTGGTGGTGGAAGTAAATCTGATAGAGACCTTAAAGTGGTTCTTTGATAGGAACATGAATGTGCAGAGAATGGAGGGCTATGGACATTGTGCAGGCAGAAGGGATTAGTTTAGTTAGGTGTTTAATTATTGGTTTAATTAGTTTGGCACAATATGGTGGGCTGAAGAGCCTGTTCCTGTGCTGTACTGTTGTATGGTCTATGTTCTTAGTACAGAGCTCACAGCGTTAGTCCGAGGACCCCGTCATAGAATCATAGAATCATAGAACAGTAAAACACAATACAGGCCCTTCAGCCCACAATGTTGTGTTAACCTTTAAACCTCACCTAAGACTATCTAACTTCTACCTCCCCCATATCCCTCTATTTTAAATTCCTCCATATGCTTATCTAACAATCTCTTGAATTTGATCAATGTATCAGCCTCCACCACCACCCCAGGCAGCGCATTCCATGCCCCAGCCACTCTCTGGGTAAAAAACCTTCCTCTGCTATCTCCCTTGAACTTCCCACCCATTACTTTAAAGCCATGCCCTCTTGTATTGAGCATTGGTGCCCTGGGAAAGAGGCACTGGCTGTCTATTCTATCTATTCCGCTTAACATTTTGTACACCTCTATCATGTCTCCCCTCATCCTCCTTCTCTCCAAAGAGTAAAGCCCTAGCTCCCTTAGTTTCTCCTCATAATGTATACTCTCCAAACCAGGCAGCATCCTGGTAAATCTCCTCTGCACCCTTTTCAAAGTTACCACATCCTTTTGATAAAGAGGTGACCAGAACTGAATGCAGTACTCTAAGTGTGGTCTAACCAGAGTTTTGTAGAGCTGCATCATTACCTCGCGGCTCCTAAACTCAATCCCACGACTTATGAATGCAAACATCTCATAAGCTTTCTTAACTACCCTATCCACCTGTGAGGCAACTTTCAGTGTCTGTGGATATGAACCCCCAGATCCCACAGCTCCTACACACTCCCCAGAATCCTGCCATTGACTTTGTACTCTGTCTTGGAGTTTGTCCTTCCAAAGTGTACCACCTCACACTTCTCCTGATTGAACTCCATCTGCCACTTCTCAGCCCAGTTCTGCATCCTATCAATATCCCTCTGCAATCTTCAACAGTCCTCCACACTATCCACAACACCACCAACCTTTGTGTCATCTACAAACTTGCCAACCCACCCTTCTACCCCCTCATCCAAGTCATTAATAAACATCACAAAAAGCAGAGATCCCAGAAACGATCCTTGTGGGACACCGCTAGTCACAACCCTCCTATCTGAATGCACTCCCTCCACAACAACCCTCTGTTTCCTACAGGCAAGCCAATTCTGAATCCACACGCCAAGCTTCCCTAGATCCCATGTCCTCTGATCTTCTGAAGAAGCCTGCCATGTGGAACCTTGTCAAATGCCTTACTGAAATCCATACAGACCACATCTACTGCACTACCCTCATCAATCTGTCTGGTCACCTCTTCAAATAACCTTATCAGGCTTGTGAGACATGATCTGCCCGTCACAAAGCCATGCTGACTGTCCCTGATCAGACCATGATTCTCTAGATGCCCATAGATCATATCTCTAAGAATCCTTTCCAACAGCTTGCCCACCACAGACGTAAGGCTCACTGGTCTATAATTCCCTGGACGATCCCTACTACCTTTTTTGAATAAGGGGACAACATTTGCCACCTTCCAATCCTCCGATACCATTCCCATGGACAACGAGGAATCAAAGATCCTAGCCAACGGTTCAGCAATCTCCTCCCTCACCTCACAGAGCAGCCTGGGGAATATTCCGTCAGGCCCTGGGGACTTATCTGTCCTAATATTTTCTAACAGCTCCAAAATATCCCCTCTCTTGATATCAACATGCTCTAGAACATTAACCTTTCTTTTTTTTTCAAAATTTTTATTAAATTTCAAATTAATACATATAACAATGGTGATTATACATATGGTGCGAAGAGATCGGGATAACAATAATAACAGTTGACATGTAGAAACACAGGTAGTAAAATATATAACCTGAACCTCCCAATCTCTTACTAAGTGAACATGATACAAAAGAATTTGAAAAGAAATTTGATTATATGAAAAGAGAACCCCAAAATTAAAAAAAATAAACAAAAGCAAACCAAAAACTTCAAAAAAAAAGCTGGACTGTTATTTCTTAGGTTGAAAATATTATTGTCATTGGCTCCGCTCCTCTATATTCAAATTAAAGGTTATTGAAAGGGATTCGAAAAAGGTCTGCTTACATCATATGGAAATACTGAATAAATGGATTCCAAACTTCCCCAAATTTAAGTGAAGGATCAAAAGGACCACTCCTAATTTTTTCTAAGTTTAAACATGTTACAGTTTGAGAAAACCATTGAAATGTGGTAGGAGGTATAGGGGTCCTTCCATTTAAATAGAATGAATCTCTTGGCCATTAATGTAACAAATGCAATCATACGATAAGCTGAAGTGGATAGATGGCTAACATTAACCTTACCAACACTGTCCTCAGCATCATCAAGGCCCCTCTCCTTGGTGAATACTGAAGAGAAGTATTCATTAAGGACCTCACCCACTTCCACAGCTTCCAGGCACATCTTCCCACCTTTGTCTCTAATCGGTCCTATCTTTACACTCGTCATCCTTCTGCTCTTCACATAAGTGAAAAATGCCTTGGGATTTTCCTTAACCCTACTCGCCAAGACCTTTTCATGTCCCCTTCTTAAGTTCCTGCCTTGCTACCCTATATTCCTCATGAGCCCTATCTGATCCTTGCTTCCTACACCTTATGTATGCTGCCTTCTTCTTCCTAACTAGATGTTCCACCTCTCTTGTCACCCATGGTTCCTTCACCCTACCATTCCTTCTCTGCCTCACCAGGACAAATTTATCCCTAATGTCCTTCAAGAGATCCCTGGACAACAGCCAGATCTCCATAGTACATTTGCCTTCCAAAATGTCATCCCAATTTACACTTGCAAGTTTAGTCTTATAGCCTCATAATTTGCCCTTTCCTAATTAAATATCTTCCTGTCCTCTTTGCTCCTATCTTTGTCCATGACAATGCTAAAGGTTATGGAGCAGTGGTCACTGTCCCCCAAATGCTCACCCACCGATAGATCTGTCACCTGACCCGGTTCATAACCTAATACTAGATCTAATATGGCATTCCCTCTAGTCGGCCTGTCAACATACTGTGACAGGAATCTGTCCTGGACACACTTAACAAACTCTGCCCCTTCTAAACCTTTGGTACTAAGCTGGTGCCAATCAATATTTGGGAGGTTGAAGTCTCCCGTGATAACAACCCTGTTATTCTTGAACCTTTCCAAAATCTACCTCCCAATCTGCTCCTCAGTATCCTTGCTGCTACCTGGGGGCCTATAGAAAACTCCCAGTAGAGTAACTGCTCCTTTCTTGTTCCTAACTTCCACCCATACTGACTCTAGAGAGGATCCTTCCACATTATCCACCCTTTCTGCAGCTGTAATAGTATCCCTGACCAGTAATGCCACCCCTCTTCCTCTTCTGCCTCCCACCCCCCCCATCCCTTTTAAAACACTGAAATCCTGGAATATTCAGTATCCATTCCTGCCCTGGTGACAGCAGGTCTCTGCAAGAGCCACAATATCATAGTTCCACCTATTTATCCAAGCTCTCAGTTCATCACCCTTATTCCTGATGCTTCTTGCATTTAAGTAAATGCACCTTAGTCCATCCACCTTTCGACTTTTATACCCTATACTCTGCTTTTGCACTTCTTCCACTGACCTATCCCGCTAGTTCCCATCCCCTTCGCAAACCAGTTTAAACCCTCCCGAACCACCCTAGCAAACCTGCCTGCACGGATATTGGTCCCCGTCAAGTTCAGGTGTAACCCATTCACTCCATACAGGTCCCACCTTCCCCAGATGAGATCCTAATGGTCCAAAAATCTAAATCTTTCCCCCCTGCACCAACTCCTCAGCCACGCATTCAACTGTCATCTCCTCCTATTCTTACCTTCACTATCAGGTGGCACTGGCAGCAATCCTGAGATTGCTACCCTTGAGGTCCTGTTCTTCAGCCTTCTGCCTAGCTCCCTAAACTCCCATTTCAGGACCTCATCCCCCTTCCTACCTATGTCGTTGGTACCAACATGTACCATGACTTCTGGCTGTGTTCCTTCCTGCTGAAGAATGCTGTGGACCCGATCAGAGACATCCTGAACCCTGGCACCTGGGAGGCAACATACCATCCGAGATTCTCGTTCACGTCCACAGAACCTCCTGTCTGTTTCCCTGACTATCGAGTCCCCTATCACTATTGCCCTCCTCTTCTCTTCCCTTCCCTTCTCGAGCAGCAGGACCAGTACCAGTGCCAGAGACCTAGCTACTGCTGCTTGATCCCCATAGATGATCCCCCTCAACAGCATTCAAAGCGGAAAACCTGTTATTGAGGGGAACAGCCTGCAGGGTCCTCTGCACTGTCTGCCTGTTCCATTTCTTTTTCTCTCCCCTGACAGTCACCCTTCTATCTGCCTCCTGGACCCTAGAAGTACCTGCTCTAAAGGGGGGTGACTGCCTCCCGATGCACAGCATCCCTCCCTGTTGCTTTGCAGCGTTTGAAGCTGCTACTTCAGCTTGTCAACTCTGAGCCAAAGTTCCTCCAGCCTCATGCACTTACTGCAGATGTGGTCCTCCTACATATGGTCAAGGCCAATGAAATCTTACCTGCCAACATTTGCCCCGTTATAACTGACACACTTACAACCAATTCAGTACACATGCGTCACACAACCTAAACATTATGCACAAGCAGACAATGCACACACTGCTGAAGGAGAAGGTTGCCTGGAATCACAGACTGTACAGGAGTAGAATAAGACATGACAATGCCCATGGACTTGGGAATTTTCAGAAGGAACGCTGACAGTAGCAGCTTCTGTCACCACAGCATCCATCGGCAGCAGTGGTTTTGAGATGATTGAGGGTGACAGTGCTCACATGACTGTAACTTTAAGGCACATCTATTTAGGATTGTGTCACGTGACCCACTGCTGTCTTGGCAGCAATAATGTTGACAGATTATTCCAGAGAAATACTCCATGAGGAGCCCTTACATAAACATTGCACACTTAACTTGAGCACTTCTGTCTCATGTATATGTTGATACACTCTGTGGAGGACTTCACTCTCATTCCTTTATATTTTCTGCCTTCTAACATCCTTTTCCTACCTGCCATTCTGCCAGCTCCCTATCCCTGTGCTGTGATTTTTCTCAGATACCCACATCACTTTGCCCCAGCAACAAAGCCTCAGAGGAGGAAGAAGACAGTGCATCACTGCATTGGTCCCTTGCATCCACGGAGAATGCACCACTGCATCAGTCCATTGCATCCACAGACAATGCGCTGCTGCATCGGTCCCTTGCATCTGTGGATAATGCACCACTGCTTCAGTCCCTTGCATCCAGCAATAATGCATCACTGTATCAGTCCCTTGCATCCATGGACAATGCACCACTGCATCAGTCCCTTGCATCCGTGAATAATGCACCACTGCATCAGTCCCTTGCATCAATGAATAAAGCACCACTATGTCAGTTCCTAGCATCCACGGACAATGCGCCACTGCATTGGTCCATTGCATCCACAGACAGTGTACCACTGCATCAGCCCCTTGCATCCACCAGTTCAGGTCCTGGCAGTCTGTGGACAGAAGAGAAACAATTAAAAACAGGATCTTCACATGGCAAAATTCTCCTTAATGTTTCTGCAGGTATGAGAGACGATCTCTCGTTCTACTGTTTGTCTGCAGGGAGGCTGGAAGCGATCTTCCACCATGAGGGTGGTGGCCAGGTGGAGGTTAAAACTCACGGAGCTAACAACAGTGCAGCCCGCAATACCAGAGATCATTGGTGAAGAGACAGAACGCACTCAGTGAATGAGTGGTCCACAGGAGTTCTGACCAACGCCACCATGGCTTGACATTCAATCAATGGCAGGGGCTTCCAAAAGTCTCAGCACCCCAGTCAACTGTCCTCCAGCAGGTTTCTTCACTACATAGTGCTGAGGGAGGTTTGTGGGTCCATGGAGCACAAACTGCTTTTCTTTCTCAGGATGACAATATTCATGCTCCTACTGCTGTTGTTGATATAAGTCAGCAGTCCTGGTCTGTTGCTGTTCGTGGTAAGACAGCAGAGTTCCAACTGGGGCAGCCCAAGACTGGAAATGTTTTGAAATTACCCTTCATGGCCATAGAGTTACAGAGTCATAAAGTAAAACAGCATGGAAACAGGCCTTTCAGCCCAACTCGTCCATGCCGACCATGGTGTCTACCATGCCGATCATAGTGCCATCTGCAATGCCAATTGTTTAGCTACTGCAATTGGGGTGCATTGTGTAGGGTAGAGGCAAAGGCTCATGGAAGACTGGTACTAAGGGAAAGCATAAGGTTGCTCAGTCAATAACTGTACCGAGAAGCCCTTGGGTACCTGGGAGTATGAGCAAATCCATGTGTCCACAATGTGTGTTGCTTCAAGGAGGAAGGACTAAGCTCACCTTTCCTTGACCACAGGGCACCTGTGACATTCCAAATGCAGCAGTGAAAGCTGGAACATGGCCATGGAGCATCCACTGATGCCCAGAGACAGAGAGACAACCTTCACCAATGCAGGTGGAGAGGTCTAGGTACTGTAACATGGTTGGAGCTCTGCCCTCACAAGGAGATGATCCCAGTCATCACTCACTCCAAAAGCCTCAGCCACTGGATATATTACTCTTTGCACAGTCGGATGTTTGAACATGGAAAACCTCTTGGTGGAAAATTCTCCAAACCAGAATCTTCTTTGGTAAAATTTGGTATATATCCCGCTGCTGCTCCTTGTCATGCCCTAGGCCTGGTGCTAATGTGACTCAGGTTCCCACACCTACAGTAGCTTTGACCACCCATCTCTCGAAACACAGTCCTAGGGTTCAAACACGATTGCTACTTTCCAATACACTGACATCTGCTCCAGCTGACTCTCCAATAAATCTAAAGTAATGGATGATTTGTTTGAACAACACAGAGGTATCCCTTCCCCATTATTCAGCCCCACATTGCCATGTACAGTCTTCAGAGTGATGGTTACACACTGTGAATCAATCTTGCAGGGAATAAGTCAGTTAACTGTTGCATTTGGATTGATCACCCATGTTCTTTGTGCATAGTTAAACAAACAAAAGTGTGGGTCTGAAGTCACATTATGTGTTCTGATCACTAAGGTCACGGTTTGCGTTCAATATATGTTTCAATTCAATCACAAAGAGCATTAAAAACGTGCAATGCACATGAATTTTCAGGCCTGTGTATTAGAACATCGAACATCGAACATCGAACAGTACGGCACAGGAACAGGCCATTTGGCCCATGTTGCTTACACCAACCGTGATGCCGATTTAAACTAGTCCCATCTGCCCGCGTATGGTCTGTATCCCTCCATTCCCTGCTTGTTCATGTGTCTGTCTAAATGTCTTTGAAACTTCCTGATGCCAGGTATTGACTCCACTACCAAGTCTCTTCAAGGCATGCCACCTTTGAAGAAGTTTTCTTCTCTTTGACAGGAGTGCTATGAGACCCCCTCTCATTGCTCCCTCTCTGTGGTTTCTACTGCTCTCAGTCCTGATGCAGGGTTTCAACCCAAAACATCGACCATTCCTTTCCTCCCACAGATGCTGCTCGACCTGCTGAGGTCCTCCAGCAGATTGCTTGTTGCTCCAGATTCTGGAATCTGCGGTCTCTTGTGTCTGCCTCTTCAATTTTGTTATCATGTCTGCTTCCGCCACTCCCCTTGGCAGCATGCTCCAGGAACCTACCACTCTCTGGATAAGAAACTTGCCTCACAAATCTCCTTCAAATTTTTCCGCAAATACCTGCCCAAGTACCTGTCCAAATGTCTTTAAAACGCTGCAATTGTACCTGACTCCACCACCTCTTCTGGTAGCGCATTCCATATGACCACCACCCTCTGTGTGGACAACTTGTTCCTCAGATCCCCTTTTAAATTTTTCCCCTCTCACCTTAAACCTGTGTACTCCAGTTTTAGACTCCCCAAGGACTATCTACCCTCATAATTTTATAAACCTCCATAAGGTCACCCCTCAGCCTCCTAAATTCCAGTGAGAACAAACCCAGCCTGTCCAACCCCTCCTTATGACTACAACTCTCCATTCGAGGTGACATCCTGGTGAATCTCTTCTGCACTCTCTCTATTGCTACCACATCCTTCCTGTAGTGTGGTGAACAGAACTGAACACAATACTCCCAGTGCAGCCTAACCAATGCTTTGTACAGTTGTAACGTGACGTTCCAACTATTACACTCAATGCCTTTGCCTACAAAGCCATGCATGCTTAATGCATTGAGAAACAAGGAACTGCAGGTGCAGTTCAATCCTCAGACATTGTTTAACACATGTTCTGTTCTCACCATACTGTATATGGCTTTAGATAACTTAGATAATATCCTTTAGGTCCTTTAACTACATAAAAAGCACAACATCAATCCAAAATGCTGCTTCAGGATTAAGACAAAGTCAAAGTTGAGTTTATTGTCAGGAGAAACAAAGGACTGCAGATGCTGGAATCTAGATGAAAAACATGATGATGCTGGAGGAACTCAGCAGGTCAGGCAGCATCCGTGGAGAAAAGCAGGCAGTTGATGTTTCGGGTCAGGACCTTTCTTCAGGACTGAAGATAGGAAAAGGGGAAGCCCAATATATAGGAGGGAAAAGCAGAGCAGTGATAGGTGGACAAAAGAGGGGAGGCGGGGTGGGCACAAGGTGGTGATAGGTAGACGCAGGTAAGAGATGGTAATAGGCAGGTGTGGGGGAGGAGGGGAGAGCAGATCCACCGGGGGATGGGTCAAAGGTAAGGAGAGAGAGAAAAAAACAACAGGAAAGGGAAGAAGAGAAGAAGTGAGGTCGGGGGTTCATTACGTCTTGGAACCTTTCAGCCTAATGGCATTAGAATTCCAAGCGCAAACTGGAGGAACAGCACCTCATATTCCATCTTGGAACCTTGCTGCCTAATGGCATAATAGGTAATTCCCATCCCCCTTCCCCACAAACCACCCCCCCCCCCACCATGTTTCTTCTCTTCTTCCCTTTCCTAGCCTCTTTACTTCCTCTCTCTCCATACCTTTGACCCATCCCCTGGTGGATCTGCCCTCCCCTCCTCCCCTGCACCTGCCCATCACTATCTCTTACCCGCATCTACCTATCACCACCCTGTGCCCATCCCGCTTCCCCTCTTTTGTCCACCTATCACTGCTCTGCTTTCCCCTCCTATATATTGGGCTTCCCCTTTTCCTATCTTCAGTCCTGAAGAAAGGTCCTGACACGAAACGTTGACCGCCTGTTTTTCTCCACCGGTGCTGCCTGGCCTGCTGAGTTCCTCCAGCGTCAGAGTGTTTTTTCATGCTTAAGCAATCTTCACTTCCCTCTCCACCTGTGCCACCGTTTTCAAGGAGTTATGAAGTTGCATCTCAATGCTCCTAAGTCTCTGCCATTTACTGTATATGTCCTGTTAGTATTTGATATCAAAATTTTATTAATTCATACTTGTCTGGATTAAATTCAAACAACAACAGTTCCAGCACTGATTTTTCAATGTTCACCACTGGTTGTAGACTTTCCCAGTCAGAAAAACACCCTTTGACCACTACCCTCTGCTTCCTAACACCCAGACAATTTTGGATCCAGCTTGCCAACACACCTTAGATCCCTTGTGTACGATTCTTCTGGATCAGCTTCCCATGTGGGACTTTGTCAAAAGCCTTGCTAAAATCCATGTAAACCACAAATGTAGAATAAGAATATTGGAATATTTGGAATATTGTGTTCAATTTTGGCCACATGTCATTGGAAAGATGCCTTACGCTGCAAAGAGTGCAGAGGAGATTTACAAGGATGTTGCCGGGGTCAAGGGACTGATGGAGAGAGGTTGAGCAAGTTGGGACTGTTTTCATTGGAGCGTAGGAGAATGTGGGCTGATGTCACAGAGACGTACAACATTATGAGGGACATAGATAGGGTGAATGAACACAGTCTTTTTCCCAGGGTTGGGGAATCAAGAACTAGATGGCATAGGTCTAAGGTGAGGTGAGAGAGATTTAACAGGAACATGAGGGGCAAATTTTAGATAAGATAGTCACATGTACATCGAAAACACACAGTGAATGCATCTTTTGCATAGAGTGTTCTGGGGGCAGCCCGCAAGTGTCACCATGCTTCCAGTGCCAACACAGCATGCCCAAAACTTCTTAACCTGTACGTCTTTGGAATGTGGGAGGAAACCAGAGCACCCGGCGGAAACACACACAGACATGGGGAGAACGTCCAAACTCCTTACAGACAGCGGCGGGAATTGAACCCGGGTTGCTGGTGCTGTAATAATGTTACACTAACCACGACACTACTGTACTTTTCACCCAGAGAGTATTCAGTGTATGGAATGAACTGCCAGAGGAAATTGTTGAGGCAGGTACACTAACAACACTTAAAAAACACTTTGACAGATACATGATTAGGAAAGGTTTAGAGGGATATGGGCCAAACATGGGCAAATGGGATTATCTTGGTCAGCACGGATCAGTTGGGCCAAAGGGTACATTTCTGTGCTGTTGACTCTTAAAGGAATATAGAATAAAAATGCTTCTAAATCTCACTGCTGAGTATATCCTGCTGTATTAGAATTATCCCATTGCATCCATGCAACATACCTGAGGTTTTATTTTGTGAGATTGCTAACTTCTATCAAATGGTGCTTTCTCTTCATCACCAAGGAATTTCTAGTGGCACATCCTGTGAGATAGTACCTCAGATAATTTCACCACTGTCCCCTGCAAATCTGTCAGGTGAAAAAGATTATTGAAATCACAGCTGATCTGTTGCTCCAGCTGGCAGTACACATCTTCACTCGTCCTCATTCTGCACAGGTCTAACACATCACTCAGTCAAAGTCCATTTCTCTGTGTGTTTTGTAAAATGCAGGAATTTATCTTGCTCTGATTAACAGTTTAAAACATGTGTTCCAAGTGCAAATACCCAATTCCATCTCAGGGTATGTGACATATTGTCTAGATATCATTCTGTGATTTTAATGTTACTACCCTTGACAATTTTCCACCCACGTTAGCATTGATGCACTTGTGGGCCCAATCTCTTTTGCCAGATTTCTACCCTATAATTTATACCTATTGTATATTATTCCTGATTTATGGAACAAAGAACAGTGCAGCACAGGAACAGGCCCTTCAGCCCACGATGTTGTGCCGAACTAGTTAAGCTAACGACACCTAATGAATCTAATTCCTTCTGCCTGCACAAGGTCCATATGCCTCCATTCTCTGTGCATTCTTGTTCCTACCTAAGAACCTCTAGAATACCTCTATTGTATCTGCCTCCACCATCATCCCTGGCAGCACATCCCAGGCACCCACCACTCCCTGTGAAAAGAGCTTGCCTTGCACATTTCCTTTGAACTTAACCCCTTTAGTATTAGACATTTTGATCCTGGGAGAAAGGTACCAGCTGTCTACTCTATCTATACCTCTCATAATCTTTTAAGATTCTTTCAGGTCTCCCCACAGCCTCCAGTGCTCCAGATAAAACAACCCAAGTTTGTCCAACCTCTCCTCATAGCACATATCCTCTAACCCAGGCAGCATCCTGGTAAACCCCTTCTGCACCTTCTCCAAAGCCTCCATATCCTTCTTATAATGGGGCAACCAGAAATGAATGCAATACTCCTGACCAGAGTTTTATAAAGTTGCATCATAGCTTCCTGACTCATGAACTCGACTCATAAAGGCAAGCATGCCATTTAGTCCCATGGTCTCCAAGCTAAAATGCTTAGCAGACTGAATGTTGTCATTTACATCTCCCAGTCAGAGCATGATTCAGGTGTCTGCCCTCCTACAGGTAAAACGTGCCTCTGCTTGGGTTTCTGCTGCTCTTAAATAAATTGCCAAATGAGCAACAATCAATGGATTATTGATTTGTGAACTAGTTATTTTAACCCACAGTTAATAAAAGACCTACAGATGCAATAATTGTTCACTTTTCAGGATTTAACTTAACTTTATTTCCTATACCTTGAATGATTTGTTCAGTAATCTGATTGTCCACCAGAAGTTCACCAAAACTTTTTTGGTCCTTTGGTTGCAAGCATAATTAAAGTGGATTGGGAAGTAGTTGTGTTGGAAATAATCTTTTGCTGTTTTGAATGCACCCCACCATTGTAGGTAGCAGCATTTTGTCAACAGGCTGAAGACGACTGGCTAAAAAAAACAAAGGGAAGATTTTAAACAGTGAGTTGTACTGACAGGGGCCAGGAGGAGGTCATTATGCCCTTATGTCTTTTCTACCATTCATTCAGAGACCATGGCTGATCAGTGACCTTACTCCTTTTCTTTTGAAATGTTTGCTTAACAAAAATCTATCAACTTCAGATTTAAAGTGAACAATTGATGCAGCATCTATTCCCTTTTGTAGAAGAGGAACTGAAATTTCTGCACCGTGTATGTGTTCAGTAACTTCCCCCGAAAGGCTTGACAAGGAGTAGACAAGAGTGCTCTGCTCAATCCTCCACCGAGACCCACAGCCTGACTCTCAGAGTCACAGAGTCATTCAGTCATAGAGTCATACAGCACAGAAACAGGTCCTTCAGCCCACCAGGTCCATGCCGGCCAGCACAGTTATAGAGTCATAAAGCAATACAGCATAGACTTCGGCCCTTCGGCCCAACCAGTCCATGCTGACCACAGTGCCAACCCACCTAGTCCCAATTTCCTGCGTTCGGCTCATATCCCTCTAAGCCCTGCTCCTCCATGTACCTATCCAAGTGCTTCTTAAATGATACTATTGTACCTGCCTCAAAAACTTCCTCTGGCAACTCGTTCCATATACTCACCACCCTCTGCATGAAAAAAATTTGACACTCAAGTCCCGTTTAAATTTAAACCTAATTAATAGTTAATTAGGTTAATAGTCAACCTAAATCTATGTCCCCTAGTTTTGGATTCCCCTAACACTGCTGCCACCTTACCAATGCCTTTCATAACTTTAAACATTTCTATAAGGTCGCCCCTCATTCTCCTACATTCCAAGGAATAAAGACCCAGCCTGGCCAACCTCTCCCTATAACTCAGGCCCTCTTGTCCTGGCAACATCCTCACAAATCTTTTCTGCACTCTTTCCCTCTAATCATGTCTTTCCTATAACAGGGTGACCAAAACTATACACAGTTCTCCAAGTGTGGCCTCACCAACGACTTATACAACGGGAACATAATGTCCTAACTCTTGTACTCAATGCCCTGACTGATGTAGCCCAACATGCTAAACACTTTTCTTACCACCCAGCCTACCTGTGATGTCATTTCAACGAACGCTTTCAATAACTTGTACTCTAAGGTCCTTCTGTTCCATTACACTACCCAGTACCCTACCATTCATAGTACAAGTCCTACGCTGGTTTAGCTTTTCAAAATGCATCACCTTACACTCATCTGTATTGAAATCCATTTGCCACTCCTCAGCCCACTTCCCTAACTGATCAAGATCCCCCTGTAATCTATAATAACCTTCTTCACTATCAACAACACTTCCTAATTTTGTGTCATCCTGATCAAGCCTTGTGCATTTGCATTCAAATCATTTATATAAATAACGAATAACAAGGATCCCAACACCAACCCCTGCGGCACACCACTAGTCACCTGCCTCCATTCCAAGAAACAACCTTCAACCACCACACTCTGCTTCCTACCTCTGAGCCAATTTTGAATCCACTTAACTACTTTTCCCTGGATTTCATGGGACCTAACCTTCCAGGCCAGCCTACCATGTGGGACCCTGTCGAAGGCCTTGCTAACATCCAGATAGACAACCTCCACTGCCCTACATTCATCTACCCTTTTGGTTACCTCTTCAAAAGATTCATCAAACACGACTTTCCATGCACAAACCCATGCTGTCTCCTCCTAATTAGCATATCTACTCTGTCTATCCAAGTGCTGGTAGATCCTGTCCCTCAGAATCCCTTCCAGTAACTTCCCCATTACTGATGGCTGACCGGCCTGTAGTTCCCTGGCTTGTCCTTGCTATCCTTCTTAAACAATGGAATGACATTAGCTGCCTTCCTGTCTTCGGGAACTTCACTAACGATGAAGCAAATATCTCCTCAAGGGCCTCCACAATTTCTTCTCTAGCTTCCCACAAAGTCTGAGGATGCACTTGGTCAGACCCTGGGGATTTATCCACCTGACCACGCTGTAAGGCTGCAAATACATCCTCCCTGGTAATGTGAATGTTCTCCAAAACATCTCCAATATTTCTCCTCAGTAAACACTGAGGAGATATATTTGTTAAAAATCCCACCCATCTCCTGTGGCTCAAGACATAGGCAGCCTTGTTGATCTCTTCGGGGACCTACTCTCTCCTTAGCCACCCTCTTACTCTTAATATATCCATAGAACCTCTTGGGATTTGCATGCCAGGTCCATCTCATACCCTATCTTTGTCCTCCCGACTTCCCTCTTAAGTGTATCCTTAATTTTTTTTTAGTCATATTCCTTGTTCCCCTGTTGTGACCTTCCCCCCAGGTTCAAAAGCGACAAGAAAAGGAATAGCTGGAAGGGTGAGGGGAAGTGGAAGTAACACTGGCCAATGGAATAGGTGTGAGACATCAGGCGGATCATGAGATGAAATTGGCAATTTGCTTCTCAATAGAGAACAAACAAGAAACATGACCTTGAACACAAAGCAATGTAATTTCGACTGTGATAATAGATGCAGTTTGGTTTTCTTTTGCACTTCTGCATCATCTTCTCATGCAAGTTGTAATTCGTAGGGCGGGTTACTATGTGAAAGTGTGACAGAGTCCCATCTTAAATATTCACTCTTTCTCTGACAAATGTCTTTGTAGCTTCTCAACATTTCCTGCCTTCTTCTCACCTCACCAACAACGTGGGTCATCTGAGGGAGAGGAGATAAAAGATTGAAGGGAACAATTAATGCCGAGAATTTAAGAAGTGGCTCAGCATTTAAGAAACGTCGAGATGAGCACTAGACATAGAAAGCTGTGGACCAGGTGCTGGAAGATGGGATTAATGGGAATGGGTGCCTAACTGGTTGGAGAGGACATGGTGTGTGGAATGGCCTGATTCCATGCTGTATGACTCTTTAACTCAATGACAATACAACTGAAGAGTTCAAGAGTGTACACAGTGGATTTGTCCTATCAGTGTTATCATGTATTCAAAGACCCCCAGCAAATACTACAGTTTGTGATCTGAAGATTTAGATAAGATAAGATATCTTTATTAGTCACATGTACATCGAAACACACAGTGAAATACATCTTTTGTGTACAGTGTTCTGGAGGCAGCCCGCAAGTGTCGCCACGCTTCCGGTGCCAACATAACGTGCCCACAACTTCCTAACCCATACGTCTTTGGAATGTGGGAGGAAACCGGAGCACCCGGAGGAAACTCACGCAGTCACAGGGAGAACGTAGAGGCTCCTTGCAGACGGTGGCCAGAATTGAACCCGGGTCACTGGCGCTGATTGTAAATCAAAACCCAGCGTGTTATTTTCTGAACACAGTCTAGCAGCCAGAATATTTATTGATTATGGGTGAGTTCTCCATGTCAGTACACAGCAAACCTGTACTTACATATCACCTTCTTCATTACTGGGGCATCCCGCTGTGTCTTATTGACAGCAAAAACTGATGAATTGTGGCTGTTTCTGTAAGCAAACCGAGCAGTTAATTTGGACGCATTAAAGACCCGCAAACAGAGTGAGATAAATGGTGACTGAATCTGATACTGGTGTGTTGGTTGAAGGATAGGCTAGCCCAGGCAGGTGGGACAGTTTCCCATTCTTGTTGCACGGATGTCATGGGCCCCAATATTATTAAGAAGATGGGTGAGTGTGAAGGCCTGGCACAGCTGGAAACATGGTGATCTGCTGATCTTCTAGGGTGTGTCTCATATCAGTAACCTCAGGCTGACTCTTGACCAACAGCCCATTGGATCATTTTCTTGGCCAGTTGCAGCAAGAAGTCTCACAACTGAGGAATTGTGGGTGCATTCTTGGCAATCAGTAAATGGGGGGAAGGTCATAACAGGGTGTTGGATTCGACTGTTTTAATTAGTTTTTTAGCATGTATAGTGTTTAATACACCTCAACAGGCTGAACAAGGAATGGCCGCTTCTGAGCTTATTGGTTCATCCATCAGGTGAATATATGTTTTCTCATTGGTTGGTTTTGCCACATGTATCTAATAGGTATCCTGATTGGACTATTGTTAGCTAAGGAGTACCTCTTACCTCAGGTATAAAAGGTGTTTTTTTTTGTCAATCACTCTTTTGCTCTCTTCTCCCCTCCCCCTGACCCGAACTCATTTTTAGTTCCTTTTGTCTCAGCTCAGCTCCTAGTAGTAAAGCTAGTGCCATGTGCTCTGCAACTGTTTCTTTGTTTTTTACATTTTCCAATAAAAATTTGTGAAGCACCAAGTTGTTTTCAACTCGTTTCTGGATTCCTGAAAGAACCTGCAGATTCGGAAATAACTGGATCTGACAAGGGGAACAAGGAAAAGGCAAAAGCTTCAAGTGGTGAATGGAGGGAAGGAAAAGGACATGACTGCACTGAAGAGGGTGCAGGGGAGATTCACTAGGGTGCTTCCTGAGGATGGATATTTCCGTTATGAGGAGAGATTGGATAGGCTGGGTTTGTTTTCCTTGGAGTAGTGGAGACTCAGGTTGCACCTGACAGAGGAGTGCAACATTATGGAGACACACATCAGGCAGATAGGAGGAAATATTTCCTCAGAAGTATCTAAAACTAGACAACATAGGTTGATTGTGAGGGGTAAGAGGTTTAGAAAGGATCTAGAGCAACACACACAAGGGATCTAAGGAAGGTTTCATTTCACCCTGAGGGTGGCTGGAATCTGGAACACACTGCCTAACTGGGTGGTGGTGGCAGAGACCCTCACAACATTTCAGAAGTATCTAGATAAGCACTTGAATTGCCAAGGCAGAGAAGACTATGGACCAACTTGGTAAATCAGATCTGTATAGAGCAGTACTTGATGGTCAGGATGGATGCGGTGGGCTGAAGGGCCTGTTTCTGTGCTGTGGGACTCTATAACTGTCTGATTCTATGACTCTTGAAACTTTCTGATGAGGTTTGATCCAAGCACTCTTGTTCCCTTGAGAAGGAATTGAGCACCATCTCCCACTGTGGGTATGCTGGAGGAACCCCACCCCATGGGCCTCCCCAGGACTTACAGATACATTTAACTCCCAAAACACAAATGTTGCTGTCAGATTTTTCAACGTAACTTAGACCTCGTAAGGACATGAGCAACATAAGTAGGGCAGACCACCTTGCCCCTTGAGCCAGTTCTGCTCTTTAGTAGGTAGATGGCTGATCTGATCTTCGCTTCAGATCCACTATCCAGCCTGTTGCCAATAACCCTCGATGGCATAGAGTAACACAGCACGGAAACAGGACTTTTGGCCCAACTCATCCATGCTGACCATGATGCCCATCTAAGCTAGTCCCATTTGCCAGTGTTTGGCCCAGATCCTTCTAAACCTTTCCTATCCATGTACTTAACTCAGTTTCTTTTAAATGTTGTTATTGTACCTGCCTCAATCACTTTCTCTGGCAGATCATTCACCCTCTGCATGAAGAAGCTGCGCCCCGGGTCCCTTTTAAATTTTTCACCTTTCACCTTAAATCTATGCCCTCTGGTTTTTAATTCCCCTTCCCTGGGAAAAAAAGACCATGTGCAGTCACCCTATTTATACTCCCCATGATATTATGCACATCTACAATATCACCCCCCAATCTCCTGCATTCCAAGGAATAAAATCCTAGCCTGCCCAACCTTTCCCTACAACTCAGGCCCTCAAGTCCTGGCAACATCCTTGTAAAGCTTCTCTGCACTCTTTCTAGTTTAATGATGTCTTTCCTATAACAGGGTGATCAAAATTGTACACAGTACTCCATGCAGTGTCATCAACATCCTGTACAACTGCAACTTAATGTCCCAACTTTCTCACTCAGTGCTCTGCCTGATGAAGCCCAGTGTGCCAAATGTCTTCTTCATCACACAGACTACCTGTTATGCCGCTTTCAGCGAACTATGCATTCACATTCCAAGGTCCCTCTGTTTCACAGCATCTCCAGGGCCCAACCATTCACTGCATAAGTCCTACCCTGGTTCAACTTCCCAAACGCAACACCTCGAACTTATTTGAATCAAAAGCCATCTGCCAGTCCTCGGCCCACTTACCTGGCTGATCAAGATCCCCCTGTAGTTTTTAATAACTTTCTTCCACCTATGTTAATATCATCCACAAACTTAATCATCATACCTTGTACATTCTCATCCAAATCATTTATATAAATAATGAGCAACAAAGGCCCCTGTATCACATCACTAGTCATAGGCCTCCAGTTTGAGAAACAACCATCGACTGTCACTCTCTGCTTCCTCTCTAATCGGCAGACTGTCTAATTGACTATCACTCTCTAAGTGAGCCAATTATAAATCCATTTAGTTTTCTCTGCCTGGATCATATGAGATCTATCCTTCCAGACTAACCTGCCATGTGGGACTTAGTCAAAGCCTTGCTAAAGTCCATATAGACAAAATCCACTGCCCTGCCCCCATCTATCCTCTTGGTTACCACTTCGAAAAACTTTGTCAGACAAGATTTCTTACACTATCAGCCATGCTGACTATCCCTAATTAGACTTTGTCTATCTAAATGTTGATAGATTCTGTCCATCAGAATCCCTCTAGTAACTTACCCACCACTGATGTCAGACTCACCAGTCTGTAGTTCCCTGGCTCGTCTTTGCTGTCCTTCTTAAATAACAGTACAACATTAGTCACCCTCCAGTCTTGTAGAACTTCACCTGTGACTAAAGATGAAGCAAATATCTCTGCAAGGGCCTCCACAATTTCTTCTCCAGCTTCCCACAAGGTTCAAGGATGCACTCGATCAGGCCCTGGGGATTTATCCACCTTAATGCACTTTAAGGCTGCCACTACCTCCTCCCTGCTTGTTTGTATGTGGTCCAAGACATTTCCCCTATTTCTTTTAGCTTCCATCATTTTCTCCACAAACTGATGAGAAATATTCATTAAAATTTTTGTCCATCTCCTGTGGCTCCCCACATAGACAGCTATGCTAATCTTCAAGGGAACCTAGCACACTTTTACTCTTAATATACCTCTTGAACTTCACCCTGCCTGCCAGATCCAACTCATACTCTCTTTTTGCCTTCCTGATTTCCCTCTTAAGTGAACTACACTTCTTATAGTCATCCAGGGATTTGCTTTTTCCCAATGTCTCCTTCTTTTTCCTAATGTCTCCTTCTTTTTCCTGACCAGAGTCACAATAGCTCCCATCAGCCAGGGTTCCCTGAACTTGCCAGGATTGCCCTTTACCCTAACAGGAACATGCTGCCCCTGGACTTTTGATATCACACTTTTAAAAGTCTCCCAATTGCCAGTCATCCCTCCACCAGCAAACAGTCTCACCCAATTGACCTCTGCAAGATCCTGCCTAATGCCTCCAAAATTGGCCCTGCCCCACTTCAGGACCTTAACCGATGGACGTGTTCTATCTTTCTCCATAACTATTTTAAAAATAATAGAATTATGGTCACTGGACCTAAAGTGCTCCCCAAATGACACTTCAGTCACTTGCCCTACCTCATTCCCAAAGAGGAGGTCCAGCGTCGTGCCCTTTCTGGAAGAGACCTCCATGTATTGACTAAAGAATCTTTCTTGGACGCATTTAACAAATTCCACCCCATCTAAGCCCTCTGCACTATGGGTGACCCAGTCAATATTTGGGAAGTTAAAATCTCCCACTAATACAACCCTATTATTCTTACAACTATCTGCAATCTCTCTGCACATCTGCTTTTCTAATTCCCATTGACTATTGGGGGACCTAAAATACAGTCCCATCAATGTGACCTCGCCTTCCTATTCTACCCATATGGCTTACTGGATGATTCCCCCAGTGATATCCCCTCTAAGCATTGTTGTTATGTCCGCTCCTCCTCCTCTCTTACCTGTAATTCTGTCATGCCTGTAGCATCTGTATCCAGGAACGCTGAGCTGCCAGTCCTGCCCTTCTCTCAGCTATGTCATTGAATAACAGCCTCCACAACTCTGCGTAACTTCCAACTATCTCCCACTTGGAAAAATGTTTAAATAGCCAGGAATGAGACTGGGTTGGATTCTGAGATTTTAATATGTCTTCGCTCTCCATCCAAGCTGTCCATCATTGACCAGCACTTGGTCTGTCACCATGGGAACCTGATAACAGATTGGTTGGTCTACAGCTGAAGTACTGAGTATGGTTCTGGTCACCACATGATAGGAAGGATGTGATTGCACTGGAGAGGGTGCAGAGGACATTCACCAGGATGTTGCCGAGAGATGAAAGCTTTCAGGAACGCAGAGAGGCTGGATTTGTTTTTCTTGGAGTGGAGGAGGCTGAGAAGGGACCTGACGGAAGTGCATAATATTATGAGGGGTATAGATGGGATAGATAGAAGGAAACCTAGCCCTATAACAGAGGTGTCTAAAACCAGAGAGCACAGGTTTATGGTAAGGGGGTAAGAGATTTAGAGTGAACATAGAACACAGAACAGTACATCACAGGAACAGGCCCTTCAGCCCACGATGTTGTGCTGAGCTAATTAAACCAGCAATTAAATGCCTAACAAAACTAATCCCTTCTGCCTACACAATATCCATACCCCTCCATTCTCTGCACATTCATGTGCCTATCTGAGAGTCTCTTAAACACCTCTATAGTATTTATCTCCACTACCACCCCTGACAGCACATTCCAAGCACCTACGACTCTCCGTATTAAAAACCTGCCCTGCACATCTCCTTTGAACTTACCCCCTCTCACCTAACATTTGACATTTCGACCCCGGGAGAAAGAAACATGCTATCTATATATCTATGCCTCTCATAATCTTATAAACTTCTATCAGCCTCTGCTGCTTCAGAGAAAACAACCTAAGTTTGTCTAACCTCTCCTCACAACACATTGGAATTGAAATTGGTTTATTATTGATATTTGTACTGAGTTACAGTGAAAAACGTGTCTTGCATACCGTTCATACAAATCAATTCATTACACAGTGCATTGAGGTAGTACAAGGTAAAACAATACAGAATGCAGAGTAAAGAGTCACAGCTACAAAGAAAGCGAAGTGCAGGCAGACAATAAGGTGCAAGGTCATAACGAGGTAGATTGTGTGGTCAAGAATCCAATTTATCGTACTAGGCAACCATTCTCTAGTCTTATCACAGTGGGATAGAAGCTGTCCTTCAGCCTGGTGGTACATACTTTCGGGATTTTGTATCTTCTGCCTGATAGGAGAGGGGAGAAGAGAGAATGACCCAGGTGGGTGGGGTCTTTGATTATGCTGGCTGCTTTATCGAGGCAGCAAAAAGTATAGACAGAGTCTGTGGAGGGGAGACAGGTTTCTGTGATATGCTCAGCTGTGTCCACAACTCTCTGCAGTTTCTTGCAGTCCCAGGCAGAGCAGTTACGATACCAAGCCATGGTGCATCCAGATAGGATGCGTTCTATGGTGCACCAATAAAAATTGGTAAGTGTCAAAGGGAACATGCCAAATTTCTTTAACCTCCTGAGGAAGTAAAGGCACTGGTGAGCTTTCTTGGCTGTTGCATCTCCATGTTTAGACCAGGACAGGTTATTGGTGATGTTCACTCCTCGGAACTTGAAGCTCTCAACCCTTTCAACCTCACACTGTGGATGTTGGTTACACAACCCCCCTTCCTGAAGTCAATGACCAGTTCTTTTGTTTTGCTGACATTGAGGGAAAGGTTGTTGTCATGACACCATGTCACTAAGCTCTCTATCTCCTTCCTGTACTCTGACTCATCATTATTTGAGATTTGGCTTACTACGGTGGTGTCAACTACAAACTGGGAGATTGTCTAACGTAGGTGTCTTTAACTGTCCAGATGCTCCAGAGATGAGTGTAGGGCCAGGGAGATGGCATCCGCTGGAGACCTGTTTTGGTGGTAGGCTAATTGCAGTGGGTCAAGGTTTTCTGGGAGGCTGGGAGGCTGGGAGGCTATGACCAGCCTCTTGAAGCACTTCATGATGGTTGATGTCAGAGCACTGGGAAGTAGTCATTAAGACATGTTACCTTGTTTTTTTTAGGTACCGGGATGATAGTGGTCTTCTTAAAGCAAGTGGGAACTTGAAATTGAAGCAGGGAGACATCAAAAATGCCTGCAAATACCCCTGCCAGCTGAACAACACAGGATCCAAGGACATGGTGAGGGACACCATCCGAGCCACATACTTTCCGCAAGTTCACTCTCCAGAATCTTACATACTCAACAGTGACTGTGGGTTCAGGTGCATTAGAGGTTGTTGGGGTGGGTGGTGACATACCAATCCCCTTCTGTCCAAAACATGCATAGAATGCATTAAGCTCATTGGGAGGGGATGCGCTGTTTTTGGCAATACTGCCCAACTTTGTTTCGTACCTCATTGTAGAATGTAAGCCCTGCCACAACTAATGGCTGGTCTGAGACTCAATTATGCACTGGTATCCTGGTTTTCCAGGTTGCTGTCCTCGAATCCAGGCAGCATCCTGGTAAACCTCTTCTGCACCGTCTCCAAAGCCTCCACAACCTTCCTATCATGGGGCAACCAGAATTGAATACAATACTCCAGATGCAGCCTAACTAGAGTTTTATAAAGCTGCAACATAACTTCCTGACTCTTGAACTCAATGCCTCGATGAATAAAAGCAAGCATGCCATACGCCTTCTTTCCCACCCTATCAAACTGGGCAGATACTTTCAGGTAGCCGTGGACTTGGACTCCAAGGTCTCTCTGCACGTTGACACTGTTTATGGTCTTGCCATTAACTGTGCTGTCCCTTTACATTTGATCTCCCAAAGTGCAACACCTCACACTTGCCCAAGTTAAACTCCATCTGTCATTTCTCCACCCATATCTGCAACTGAGCTATATCCCGCTGTATTCTTCGGCAATCTTCTGCACGATGCACAATGCCATCAATCTTTGTATCGGCTGAAAACTTAATAACACACCCATCCATATTATCGATCACTTTCGTCACCTCCTGGAAAAACTCAGTCAACTTAGTCAACCACGATTTGCTCCACACAAAGCCATGCTGACTGTCCCTAAGAATTCTCTCCAAAAGCTGACATGGGACTCACCAATCTATAGTTTCCAGGATTATTTCCCTTCTGAACAACAGAACAACATTAGCAACTTGCCAGTCCTCTGGGACCTCATGTGTGGCGAGAGAGGACTCAAAGATCTTGGTCAAGGCCCCAGCAATCTCATCTCTTGCCTCTCTCAATAACCTGGGCGTGTATCCCATCAGGCTCTGGGGACTTTTCCATCTCACTGTTCTTTAAGAGATCCAACACTACGTCTTTCTTTGCCTTTCTTTAACTCAAAATACCCCAGCATATTAATACACTCCATGCTGACCTCACTATCCACCGCATCCTTCTCCTCGGTAAGTACTCATTTAGGACCTCGCCCACATCTTCCGCCTCCAAGCACATGTTCCCTCCTTTATCCTTGAGTAGTCCTACCCTCTACCTTGTTATCCTCTTGCTCTTGATGTATGTGTAAAATGCCTTGTAATTCTCTTTAATTCTACTTGCCAAGGACTTTTCATGACCCCTCCTGACTCTCCTATTTCTCTTCTTGAGTTCCTTTCTAGCTTTTTTATAATCCTAAACCTTACATACACTTCATTTTCCCACTTGACTAAATTCATCACCTCTCTTAACATCCAAGGTCTCCTGACATTTTCATCCTTCCTTCTTACTGGAACATACCTGTCATGTTCTCTGTGCAGTTTGTCTTTCAACATCCTCCACAAGTCAGATGTGGACTTGCCCAAAAACAGCTGTTCCCAATTAACTTTCTCTAGTTTCTCCCTAATACTCTCATAGCTTGCCCTGCTCCAATTTAATACACTCCCACAAGGTCCATGCTTATCCTTATCGAAAGCCATCTTAAAATTTAGAGTTGTGTCAGTGTTCCCTAAGTGTTCTCCCACTGAAAGGGTAGTCACCTGACCAGGCTCATTACCCAACACCAGCTCCAGAATGGCCCCTCCTCTCATTGGACCATCTACACACTGATTTAAGAAACCCTCCTGGATGCACCAAACAAATTCTACCCCATCTACCCCTCTTGCACTGAGGAGGTCCCACCATATATTAGGGAAGGTTGAAGTCACCCAAGACAACAACCCTGTTGTTTTTGTACCTTTCCTTAATATACCTGCAAATCTGTTCCTCACTGTCCTCAGAGTGAGCCTGTGAAGGAATATTTTTACCCAGAGGGTGTCTGCAGTCTGAAACTGGCTGAGAGGGTGCTGGAGAGTCAGGGACTCTCACATTTAAGAAGCATCTAGATAAGTGCTCGAATGATCAAAGCATAAATGGCTGTGGACCAAGTGCTGGTGAATGGGATTTGTATTGATAGGGCTTGATGGTTGGCATGGGCATGGTGGGCTGAATGGTCTGTTTCTGCGCTGTATGACTCTGTCTAATGTCGATGAAAGAGCAGATAGGATTTCATTTTAATCTCCTGGTCAGCATTACAATGCTCCCCTTGGATTTATCTCTGAAAGTGCCATTGATTGATAAAGATGAGCTTGACTTGCTCTGTGCATCTGTCACCATTCTACCTGTTGGGCTTCTGTTGCTTGGAATCAGTTTGTGCAGCTTGGGTAGACTCTTATGGAAGAAAATTGGAGAATAGTAGAATTGAAATTAACAGGCTTTTTCTCACTAAAAAGACTTCATAAACCCCATATTTATTTTTTGCTTGTGCAGTTAAATGGCAACCACCAGTCCAACCATTGAAGTCTCCCTTGTGTTGAAAGGTATTCTATCCAGTTTATCAGTAATCAGTCAATTGTGATTAGGGGTTTAAATTTCAAGGAATGTTTCTCTTATTTTGCTCCAGTAAATTTTTTTGTCTTGATTCATCCCAAACAAATGTTGGGCAGGCATAGTAGTGTAGAGGGCAGGTACCGTAGTGCAGCAGTTAACGTAACACTATTACAGCACCAGCGACCTGGGTTTAATTCCGTCCGCTGTCTGTAAGGAGTTTGTATGTTCTCCCCGTAACTGCGAGGGTTTCCTCCAGGTGCTCCGGTTTAGAACCATAGAACCATAGAACAATACAGTACAATACAGGGCCTTCGTTGTTTTGCTGACCTCCAAACCACTCCTAAGACTATCTAACCCCTTCCTCCCACATATCCCTCTATCTTAAATTGCTCCATATGCTTATCTAACAATCTCTTGAACTTGACCAATGTATCAGCCTCCACCACCACCCCAGGCAGCGCATTCCATGCACCAACCACTCTCTGGGTGAAAAACCTCCCCCTGACATCTCCCTTGAACTTCCCACCCATTACCTAAAAGCCATGCCCTCTTGCATTGAGCATTGGTGCCCTGGGAAAGAGGTGCTGGCTGTCCTCTCTATCTATTCCTCTTAATATCTTGTATACCTCTATCATGTCTCCCCTCATCCTCCTTCTCTCCAAAGAGTAAAGCCCTAGCTCCTTCAGTCTCTCCTCATAATCCATACTCTCTAATCCAGGCAGCATCCAGGTAAAACTCCTCTGTACCCTTTCCAATGCCTCCACATCCTTCCTATAATGAGGTGACCAGAACTGGACACAGTATTCTAAGTGTGGTCTAACCAGAGTTTTGTAAAGCTGCATCATTACCTTGTGGCTCTTAAACTCAATCCCATGATTTATGAAAGCTAACATCCCATAAGCTTTCTTAACTACCCTATCCACCTGTGTGGCAACTTTCAGTGATCTGTGGATATGAAGCCCCAGATCCCTCTGCTCCTCCGCACTGTCCAGAATCCTGCCATTTACCTGTACTCCGTCTTGGAGTTTGTCCTTCCAAAGTGTACCACCTCACACTTCTCCGGATTGAACTCCATCTGCCACTTCTCAGCCCAGCTCTGCATCCTATCAATATCCCTCTGCAAGCTTCGACAGCCCTCCACACTATCCACAACACAACAAGGGGGTGGCACGGTAGCGTAGCAGTTAGCGCAATGCTATTACAGCGCCAGCAATCTGAGTTCGATTCCCGTTGCTGTTTCTCCCGTGTCTGCGTGGGTTTCCTCTGGGTGCTGTGGTTTCCTCCCACATTGCAAAGGCTTATGGGTAGGTTAATTTGGGTTTTAAAAATGGGCAGCGTGGACTTGTTGGGCCGGAAGGGCCTGTTACCATGCTGTAAATAAAATTTTAAAAAAAACACCACCAATCTTTGCGTCATCTGCAAATTTGCTAACCCAGCCTTCCACCCCTTCATCTAAGTCATTAATAAATATCACAAACAGTAGAGGTCCCAGAACTGATCCCTGTGGGACACCAGTAGTCACAGCCCTCCAATCCGAATGCACTCCCTCCACCACAACCCTCTGCTTTCTACAGGCAAGCCAATTCTGAATCCATACGGCCAAGCCTCCTTGGATCCCTTGGCCTCTGACCTTCTGAAGAAACCTACCATGTGGAACCTTGTCAAACGCCTTACTAAAATCCATGTAGACCACATCCACTGCACTACACTCATCAATCTTCCTGGTCACCTCCTCAAAGAACCCCATCAGGCTTGTGAGGCAAGATCTTCCCTTCACAAAGCCATGTTGGCTGTCCCCTAATCAGTCCATGATTCTCTAAATGCTCATAGATCCTATCTCTAAGAATCCTTTCCAACAGCTTGCCCACCGCAGACATAAGGCTCACTGGTCTGCAATTCCCTGGATTGTCCCTGACTACCTTTTTTGAATAAGGGGACAACATTTGCCACCCTCCAATCCTCTGGCACCATCCCCAAGGACTCAAAGATCCTCGCCAGCGTTTCAACAATCTCCTCCCTCGCCTCATAAAGCAGCCTGGGGAATATTCCTTCAGGCCCCGGGGTCTTATCTGTCCTAATATTTTCTAACAGCTCCAACACATCCTCTCTCTTGATATCTACATACTCTAGAAAATTACCCTTACCAACACTGTCCTCAGCTTCATCAAGACCCCTCTCCTTGGTGAATACTGAAGAGAAGTATTCATTGAGAACCTCACCCACTTCCACAGCCTCCAGGCACATCCTCCCACCTTTGTCTTTAATGGGACCTACCTTTACTCTAGCCGTCCTTCTGCTCTTCACATACAAGAAAAAAGCCTTGGGATTCTCCTTAACCCTACTCGCCAAAGCTTTTTCATGACCACTCCTCGCTCTCCTCAGCCCCTTCTTAAGTTCCTTCCTTGTTACTCTATATTCCTCACGAGACTTATCTGATCCTTGCTGCTTACATCTTATGTATGCTGCCTTCTTCTTCCTAACTAGTTGTTCAACCTCTCTTGTCACCCATGGATCCTTCACGCTGCCATTCTTTCTCTGCCTCACCGGGACAAATTTAGCCCTAACATCCTGCAAAAGATCCCTGAACATCGACCACATCTCCATAGTACATTTCCCTTCAAAAATGTCATCCCAATTTACACTCTCAAGTTCTCGCCTTATCGCCTCATAATTCACCTTTCCGCAATTAAAAATCTTCCCGTCCTCTTTGCTCCTATCCCTGTCCATGACAATGCTAAAGGTTATGGAGCAGTGGTCACTGTCCCCCAAATGCTCACCCACCGATAGATCTGTCACCTGACCTGGTTCATTACCTAAAACTAGATCTAATATGGCATTCCCTCTAGTCGGCCTGTCAACATACTGTGACAGGAATCCATCCTGGGCAAACTTAACAAACTCTTCCCCGTCTAAACCCTTGGCACTAAGCAGGTGCCAATCAATATTTGGGAAGTTGAAATCTCCCACGATAATAACCCCATTATTTTTGCATCTTTCCAAAATCTGCCTCCCAGTCTTCTCCCCAGTATCCTGACTGCTACTGGGGGCCCTATAGAATACTCCCAGTAGAGTAACTGCTCCTTTCTTGTTCCTAACTTCCACCCATATTGACTCTAGAGAGGATCCTTCTACATAATCCACCCTTTCTGCAGCTGTAATAGTGTCCCTGACCAGTATCGCCAACCCTCCTCCTCTTCTCCCCCCTCCCTACCCCTTTTGAAACACTGAAAACCAGGAATATTCAATATCCATTCCTGCCTTGGTGTCAGCCATGTCTCTGTAATAGCCACAATATCATAGTCCCATGTACTTATCCAAGCTCTCAGTTCATCTCCCATATTCCTGATGCTTCCTGCATTTAAGTAAATGCACTTTAGCCCTTCCACCTTACTACTTTCTTCTCACGTTCCAAAGACATACGGGTTCGGAAGTTGTGAACATGCTATGCTACGGGTTAGGAAGTGTGACGACACTTGGCGGCTGCCCTCAGAGCATTCTATGCAAAGATGTATTTCACTGTGTGTTCCGATGTACATGTGATTTATAAAGAAATCTAAAAGAAATTTAAAATCTAATCAGCTGTGTAACAGAGGACTCTGTGATCCACGGGCTGTTCCCAGCGTTTCACACTGAGACAGACATCAAGTGCTACTTGAAGGTTATTAACCTGGTGAAAGATGCTCTTTGGTCTGCCCGAAACTTGTTGGTCTTCAAGTGTAAGGAGATGTCCGTAATGGAATGCTACTGACTGGCACGTTCCAGGCTGCAGGAGTATGTGCTGAGGGATGCACTCAAGCTCAATGCAGCCATTGCAAAGGCTCTGTGGGGGAGGACTGCAGTCTCAGTTCCTTCCACTGCTGGATACTGAGGGGCTTAACCCTGTGTAGAAACCCCGCAAACACTTGAAGTTTGTATCATCCCAGGAAGCCACATGAGTGTCAATGGTGCTCTGTGCACAGAATATGTGAACACTACTGTGTTCAGTTCTGGTCGCCTCATTATAGGAAGGATGTGGAAGCTTTAGAGAGGATGCAGAGGAGATTTACCAGGATACTGCCTGGATTGGAGAGCATGTCTTATGAGGATATGAGGATAGGTTGAGTGAGCTGGGGTTTTTCTCTTTGGAGCGAAGGAGGATGAGAAATGACTTGATAGAGGTGTACAAGATGATAAGAGGCATAGATCGAGTGAACAGTCAGAGACTTTCTCCCAGGGCAACAATGGCTAACACAATTTTAAGGTGATTGGAGGAAGGTATAAGGGGGATGTCAGGGGTAAGTTTTTTACACAGAGAGTGGTGGGTGTGTGGAACGCACTGCCGGCAGAGGTTGTGGGGGCAGATACGTTAGGTACATTTAAGAGACTCTTAGATAGGCACATGAATGAATGAGAAATGGGGAGCTATGTGAGAGGGAAGGGTTAGATAGATCTTAGAGCAGGATAAAATGTTGGCACAACATTGTGGGCCGAAGTGCCTGTACTTTGCTGTAGTGTTCTATGTTCGATGTTCTATGTACTAATGTATAGAACCAATAACACTGCAAACGTATAGACTGAACCACACTATTAACGTAAACAGAGCATTTCACTGTGTTTTTTTGTACTTATACATAAGTTTTTGCAGAAAATTTATTTTTGAAATAAAACAAAAATGTGCATAGATGTTGGCCACACAGGTTGGTTACATTCACTCAGATCCCATATTCAGTAGAATGAAAGATGACAATCACTTCACTATCTTAGAAATCAGATAAATAAGATGAATTAAAATCTGAATACATTTCTGAAACCCTGTTGCGATTCATCACCAGTGCTTTGTTAAACTGGCAGTGACACCCGGTGAGTGTGAAAAATTCTAAACCTTGTTGTCAGTGATTCCAAACTCCTCCACAGGGTCTCCTCTTAACAGCAGCAGTTAACACAGAATGAGTGATTTGAGATGAACAACATTTTTGCAACGTATTCTTCTGCCCGAGAAAGCACTGAGAATATAATAGCTTGTTGAATGAAGTGTAAGAAATAATTACTGCTGACAACTTCCCTGGAGAATATTTCTGTCTATATCCATTATTGTTTCCCTCAGGTCAATATTTTAAAATTCACATTTTTGCAACATATAAAAAAACTTCCAAAGTTTGTGCTATTTCAGTTTTTACCTTAATCCCACTTGATCTGTTTTTAAACTTTTTATGGAGTTGGTTACACTGGTCTTTTGCTTTCAACTTCTTGGTTTGTCAGTTTTGGAAATTCTTGGTGAGTGATCAGTGACGTCTACCAATCTGATTGGTAAACGTCACTGATCCCTCACCAAGGATCCCGATCTTAGATCATGTAGCAAAAGCAGAAATCCATGGCACAGTGCCCGCTGTGGACAGATCTCTTTGAGGTTAAGGCCCTTACTGCTGACCAGAAAATCTGGACCATTGTCCTAAAAATAACAAAAATATAAAAGTGTAGATGTTGCATCCCTGAAAACCTCCAGTAATTTTCCCTGGATTAGAATTCCACTTTGTCAGGGAAGCTGTGGGATTTACCTTGATTTTATTTCCCTGCTATGCTAAATACATTTTCACCAGCTTCTCCCCCTCATTTTTAACAGTGCTGTTTCCAAACCTTCTGCTTTTTTCATCGACATGTTGATGTTCTCACTGCCTGGCTCCATTCTTTTTGCCTTCTCGAGTGCACGGATAGCACAAGTGTTATCTCTACCTTTGCTTGTGACTGGTAAATAACCTCTGAAAAATAAAAACCATAGAACCATGGAACCATACAGCACAAAACAGGCCCTTCGGCCCACCATGTTGTGCTGTCCATCAAACCACCCTCACACTACCTAACTCCTTCCTCCTGCATATCCCCCCATCCCACACTCCTCCATATGCCTATCCAACAAGCTCTTGAACCTGTCCAATGTATCTGCCTCCACCACCACCCCAGGCAGTGCATTCCATGCACCAACCACTCTTTGGGTGAAAAACCTCCCTCTGACATCTCCCGTGAACCTCCCACCCATAACCTTAAAGCCATGACCTCTCGTCTTGAGCAATGGTGCCCTGGGAAGGAGGCGCTGACTGTCTACTCTATCTATTCCTCTCAATATTTTATATACCTCTATCATGTCTCCTCTCATCCTCCTCCTTTCCAGTGAATAAAGCCCTAGCATCTTAAGCCTCTCCTCATATTCAATACTCTCCAATCCAGGCAGCATCCTGGTAAATCTCCTCTGCACCCTCTCCAACGCCTCCACATCCTTCCTATAATGAGGTGACCAGAACTGAACACAGTACTATAAGTGTGGTCTAACCAGAGTTTTGTAAAGCTGCATCATCACCTCGCAGCTCTTAAACTCAATCCCGCGACTTATGAAAGCTAACATCCCATTGGCCTTCTTAACTGCTCTTTCCACCTGTGAGGCAACTTTCAATGAACTGTGAATATGAACCCCCAGATCCCTCTGCTCCTCCACACTGCCAAGTACCTTGCCATTCACCCAGTACTCTGCCCTGGAGTTTGTCCTTCCAAAGTGTACCACCTCACACTTCTCCGGATTGAACTCCATCTGCCAATTGTCAGCCCAGCTCTGCATCCTATCAATATCCCTCTGTAAGCTCCGACAGCCCTCCACACTATCCACAACACCACCTATCTTAGTGTTGTCTGCAAACTTACTAACCCAGCCCTCCACCCCCTCATCTAAGTCATCTATAAATATCACAAAAAGTAGAGGTCCCAGAACCGATCCCTGCGGGACACCACTCGTCACTGCCTTCCAATCCGAGGGCACTCCTTCCACCACAACCCTCTGCTTTCTATATGCAAGCCAATTCCTAATCCACACAGCCAAGCTTCCTTGGATCCCTTGGCCTCTGACCTTCTGAAGAAGCCTACTATGAGGAACCTTATCAAACGCCTTACTAAAATCCATGTAAACCACATCCACCACACTGCCCTCATCAATCTTCCTGGTCACCTCCTCAAAGAACTCTATCAGGCTTGTGAGGCAAGATCTTCCCTTCACAAAGCCATGCTGGCTGTCCCTAATCAGTCCATGATTCTCAAGGTGTTCATAAATCCTATCCCTTAGAATCCTTTCTAACAGCTTACCCACCACAGATGTGAGACTCACCGGTCTATAATTCCCTGGCCTATCCCTATTACCTTTTTTGAACAAGGAGACAACATTCGCAACCCTCCAATCCACCGGCACCATCCCTGTGGACAACGAGGACTCAAAGATCCTTACCAGCGGTTCAACAATCTCCTCCCTAGCCTCTCGAAGCAGTCTGGGGAAAATCCCATCAGGCCCCGGAGATTTATCTGTCTTAATATTATTTAACAACTTCAACACATCCTCTCTCTTGATATCTACAACCTCGAGAACATTACCCTTACCAGCACTCTCTTCTGCATCATCAAGACCCCTCTCCCTGGTGAATACCGAAGAGAAGTACTCATTCAGAACTTCTCCCACTTCTGCCGCCTCCAGGCAAATTCTCCCACCTTTGTCCTTAATCGGACCTACCTTTACCTCAGCCATCCTCCTACGCTTCACGTACTTGAAAAAGGCCTCGGGATTTTCCTTAACCCTACTAGCCAACGCCTTTTCATGTCCCCTTCTAGCTCTCCTCAGCCCTTTCTTAAGTTCCTTCCTCGCTTCCCTATATTCATCACGGGCCCTGTCTGAACCTTGCTGCTTATACCTCACGTATGCTACCTTCTTCTCCCTAACAAGTCGTTCCACCTCTCTCGTCACCCACGGTTCCTTCACCCTGCCATTCCTTCTCTGCCTCACCGGGACATATTTATCCCTAACATCCTACATAAGATCCCTGAACATCGACCACATCCCCATGGTACATTTTCCTTCGAAAAGGACATCCCAATTTACATTCCCAAGTTCTCTCCTTTTAGCCTCGTAGTTCGCCCTTCGCCAAGAGAAAATCCTCTTGTCCTCTTTGCACCTGTCCCTGTCCATGACAATTTTAAAGGTTATGGAGCAATGGTCACTGTCCCCCAAATGCTCACCCACCAATAGATCCTTCACCTGTCTCGGTTCATTTCCTAAAACTAGATCTAACATGGCATTCCCTCTAGTCGGCCTGTCAACATACTGCATCAGGAATCCCTCCTGGACACATTTAACAAATTCCGTCCCATCTAAATCTTTGGCACTAAGCAGGTTCCAGTCTATATTTGTCAATACAAATCACCTGTTCAGCAAAAGCATGCAAAGTATCAGATGGGTAAAAACACAAAAGAAACGAGTGAAGGTAAACAACATTAATAAAGACAGTTACGGACAGATCCAGGTGAACATTAACACAGATAGACTGTGACAAGTAGGGGTCTAAATTGCTGCCGGCACATACCCGAGGAAGATGCAGCACATGGACAATGGATGCAGAACAGCCGAGATCGGCCTGGGGGAAAGCCATGCCGATAAAACCAACCAGTACAGCTTGTGAAATGGGTGCTGTTGAAGGGGAGCGGGGGAGATGGACAGGGTAGAAAGGAACTGTCAGATATGTTAATTGAGTGGGAAGAGGCTGAGGTGGTGCATAAACACTAACCGAGACTGTTGCATACACAATCGCCTGTATCTGTGCTCCCATTGGAATGGATCTTCCTTCAAATAGAATTAGTGAAACACAGTTCCAACTATCAGAGATAGTGATGAAGGATCAAGGGGGCTGTCCTTTCATTTAAAAGTGTATCAACTTTATCCAATGTCTACCTGTTTGAAACCTAATGGACACAGCTCAACAAATCACGAAAACCAGCCTCTCCTCCATGGACTCTTGTCTACACTTCTTGCTGCCCTAGGAAAGGAGCCAACATAACCAAGGATCCGTCCCACCCTGGATATTCTCAAGATCACAAGATCACAAGACAAGGGAGCAGAAGCAGGCCATTCGGCCCATCGAGTCTGCTCCAAGGAAAGGGAAATAGAAATGAGAAATGGGGAATGGGGGAAGAAGAAGAAAAAAAAACTATTCTAATCCCAATTTCCAGCCTTATCCCCATATCCCTTGATATTCTGACTACTTAGATATCTATCTATTTCCTCCTTGAACGCCCCCACTGATCTGGCTTCCACTGCTGTACGTGGCAAGGAGTTCCACAAATTCACCACCCTCTGGCTAAAGAAATTTTTCCTCATCTCTGTTTTGAAACTGTACCCTCTAATTCTAAGATTATGCCCTCTGGTCCTGGACTCACCCACCAAGGAAAACAGCCTAGCCACATTTACTCTGTCCTTTCCTATCAATATTTTAAATGTCTCTATGAGGTCCCCTCTCATTCTTCTGTACTCCAGTGAGTACAGTCCAAGGGCCGACAAATGCTCCTCATACGTAAGCCCTTTCATTCCTGGAATCATCCTCGTAAATCTCCTCTGAACCCTCTCCAACGTCAACACATCCTTCCTAAGATGTGGGGCCCAAAACTGCACACAATATTCCAAATGAGGCCTCACTAGTGCCCCGTAGAGCCTCATCAACACTTGCTTACTTTTATACACTATACCTCTCGAAATGAATGCCAACATAGCATTCGCTTTCTTTACCACCAATCCGACCTGGTGGTTAACCTTTAAGGTATCCTGCACGAGTACCCCCAAGTCCCTTTGTACTTACGTGCTTTGGATTTTCTCTCCTCCTAGATAATAATCTGCCCGCTTATTTCTGCTTCCAAAGTGTACAACTGCACATTTCTCAACATTGAATCTCATCTGCCATTTCCTTGCCCATTCTCCTAAACTGTCTAGGTCCCTCTGCAACCTCCTATCTCTTCAATACTCCCTACTCCTCCCCCTATCTTGGTGTCATCCGCAAACTTAGCCTCGAAACCATTTATTCCATCATCCAAATCGTTAATGTACAAGGTAAAAAGGAGCAGTCCCAACACCGACCCCTGCGGCACACCACTAGTAACCGGTAACCAACAAGAACCAGATCCTTTTATTTCCACTCTTTGCTTCCTGTCAACCAGCCAATGCTCCACCCATTTTGTTATCCTACTCATAATTCCATGACCTCTCATCTTACTAATCAGTCTCTTGTGAGGCACCTTATCAAAGGCCTTTTGAAAGTCTAAATACACAACATCTACTGCCTCTCCCTTATCCACCCTACCTGTGATTTCTTCAAAAAACTCCAATAGGTTGGTCAGGCAGGATCTTCCCTTCACAAAACCATGTTGGCTAGGACTTATCTTGCCTTGCGCCTCTAGGTGTTCCGTAACCCCATCCTTGAGGATAGATTCCAATAACTTTCCCATTGGGCAGAAGATACAAAAGTTTGAAAGCACGTACCACCAGACTCAAGGACAGCTTCTATCCCCCTGTTATAAGACTATTGAACTCTTGATAAGATAGACTCTTGGCCTTAAAATCTACCTCATCATGGCCTTGCACCTTATTGTCTGCCTGCACTGCACTTTCTCTGTAACTGTAACACTTTATTCTGTATTCTGTTATTGTTTTTCCCTTGTACTACCTTAATGCAGATAAGATGAAATGATCTGTATGGATGACATACAAAACAAAGTTTTTCACTGTACCTTGGTACATGTGACAATAATTAAACCAATTACCAGTATAAATGGTTAACCTGCAGGAGAAAGCTGGTCAATGTAATCCCAGAAAAACGAAACAAATGGGACAAATGGAGAGAAGTTTTTTTTCAATATCGGGGCATGGTAAATGTCAGTAGGTTGGGGAGCACTGTAGTGAAGGATGTCCCAGTTGTGCATAATGAATGCTGCAGAAATTAGCAGCATCACATGATCAGTCAATTTGGAAAAGATAAATGAGGTGGAGTCGCATACAATGATTGTAATTTATAATCTATTTCTTTGAAGTATGATCATAATTAATTCTCTGAAGGCAACTGTAATTTACCTTTGAAGTAATAGTTCTGTTGAAAACATTATAAGGAAACATTAATCGAGGTGGCAGCAAAAGAAAGTGCTTTCTTAACAGTAATCCTCAGAAGCAGAACTGCGGTGGGTGAGAGGAATGTGCAAATTATTTCTTTTTAAGCTTATCTTAAGCTTCATCATCAAAGCAAGAATCCTTGTAGGCTTCACGTTTTGAGGCTGAGATGTGTAGTTTCAGGTGAGGAGGTAAACAGGATAGCTTGAGAGGGAACACCTCCTTACTAATTGTAAGTGAAACCTTGCCAGTTGAAATCAGGTCAGTGCTTGGTGAGGATTTTCACCTCCACTGTTCGAGAACTATGTGGGGAAGAGAGATTGGATCACATTTTAAGGAGCCGCTTCTAAATTAAATACCTGGCAGGGGATGTCAGTCCCCATGTATTGTGCACCTCCAGACTTGGAACTCTGAGACTGTCCTTGAGGTGTGAGTGACCACATCATTGGGAGGTGCCTTCAGTTTGGTCAGCTTGAGTACCAAGTTCTGGAGTCTGAGGGCCAGCTGAGGTGCTACAGTCCATCTGTGAGGCTGGGACTGATGTGGATAGTATGTGGTCATCCTGCAGCTGAAGTAAAAGTGGTCAGAGAAAGGATGGGTGACCACAAAGCAGAAGAAGGGAGGCAGGCAGGTAGTCATGAAAACCTCAAAGGGCATCACACTCCAGAACTGTTTTTCCATGTTGGCAAATGGGGCAGTGGAAGGGGTGAAAGTTCCTCTGGGGAGTTCAGGCAGATCCAAGTTCACACAATGTGGGTGGCACAGCTGTACCGGGAGGGAGGAGCATGAATCCCAGGGACAATACTCGACAGTGAGGAAAACAGACAGGCACTTCCTTAGCCATGATGAATCCAGGGTGATGTGTTGCCTCCCTGCTGCCAGTGTCAAGGATGTCACGGACATTTAAGAGACTCTTAGAGAGATACATGAATGGTAGAAAAATAGGGGGCTATGTGGGAGGGAAGGGTTAGATAGAACTCAGAGCAGGACAAAATGTCGGCACAACATTGTGGGCCGAAGGGCCTGTACTGTGCTGTAGTGTTCTATGTTCTATGTATTCTAAAGGGAGGGGGGATGTGGGTCCTTGTCAAAGCCCTTACTAAATTTCATGTAAACTATGTCCACTGCACTGGCCTCATCACTATAGTTTGTCATCTCTTCAAAAAAATTGGTTAGAGGGGATCTGCCCCTTACAAAACCATACTGACCATCTGTGACTAATACCTTCCTTTCCATGTGGAGAAGATGCGGAAGAGGTTTACTGGAATGCTGCCTGGATTAGAGGGCATGTGCTATAAGGAGAGCTTGGACAAACTTGGGTTGTTTTCTCTGGAGTGGTGGAGGCTGAGAGGAGAACTGATAGAAGTTTATAAAAATATGAGAGGCATAGATAGAGAGCCAGTCAGGGTCGAATTGCCTAATATTAGAGGGCATGTATTTAAGGTGAGAGAGGGTACATTCAAAGGAAGTGTGTGGGGCAAGTTTTTTACACAGGGAGTGGTGGGTGCCTGGAATGCGCTGCCAGGGGTGGTGGTGGAGGCAGATACAATGGAGGTGTTCAAGGGGCTCTTAGATATGTGCATAAACGTGCAGAGAATGGGGGGATATGGACAGAAGGGATTAGGTTACTTCGGCATTTAATTACTGGTTTAATTAGTTCGGCACAACATTGTGGGCCGAAGGGCCTGTTCCTGTGCTGTACTGTTCTATGTTCTATTTATTTCTCAACCTGATTGTCATATTCCAAAAATGACATCAGTGCTGTACCCTCTGTGCTGAACTTCTATCTGCAATTCATTAAGTTTCTTCCTTATAAGCCAAGCATTTACAGAAAGGACACGTGATCAAACTGTCCATCTGCTCATGTCTGTGGCTGTCCCAACTCTGACTTTGGCCCTGCTCAGCTAAGGCCCACTTTTTCTCACACACCAAAAGTGCCCAGTGATGTCATTGATGCAGCGGTTTTAGTTTGCCAAAATTCCCTAGATTCAGGGAAGGTTCTATTGGACTGCAAAACAGCAAATATAACTCCTTCATCCAAAAATGGAAAGGAGGCAGAAAACAGGAAACAACAGGTCAGTTAGCTTAACGTCTGTCATAGGGAAAATGTTTCAAGCTCAAATTAAAGGCATTATAGTAAGGATATTTTGGAAAAAATCAAAGTACTTTGGCAAAGTTAACATGGTTTTGTGAAAGGGAAATCTTGTTTGCCCAATTTATTGGAGTTTTGAAGAAGAAGCATGTATAATGGACAAAGTAGAGCAGGTGGATGTAGTATTCGACCTCCAGAAGAATTCGACAAGGTGGCATCCAAAAGGTAATTGTCAAAAGTAAAAGCTCTTGGTCCAGTGGGGAAACATACCATTATAGGACAAAGACTGGCCAACTCACAGCAGGCAGGGTGGACACAAAGAGATGTTTTCCTGGTTGGTAAGATGTCACAAGTGGTGTACTGCAGGGATCAATGCAAGGATCTCAACTCTTTAGAATTTATATAAATGACTTGAATGAAGGCACTGGAGGAGCGGTGGTTAAATTTGTTGATGACACAGTGAAAGGTAGGAAAGTCGTTGTGAAGAGGCCGTGAGGCTACAAGTGGACATAAATAGGTTAAGTGAGTAGGCAAAGATCTGGCAACAAATGGGGGAAATTGTTCATTTTGGTAGAAAAAATAAAAGAGAAGCATATCAAGTTCAAGAGATTGTGAAATAAGCATATGAAGGAATTTAAGATAGAGGGATATGTAGGAGGAAGGGGTTAGATAGTCTTAGGAGTGGTTTGAAGGTCAGCACAACATAGTGGGCCGAAGGGCCTGTATTGTGCTGTATTGTTCTATGGTTCTATGGTTCTATGGTTCTAGGGTTAAATGGTGAGAGTTCAAAGAGCTCTGAGATTCAGAGTTCTTGGTATCCAAGTGCTTGATTCATAAAAGTGCTTGAATGCAACTTATTAGGAAAACTAATAGAATACGATCTTATTTTACATGGTCCATCTCTGACTCTTTGCTTTCCTTTCTGGATCTTTCTGTCCTCACCTCAGGGAATAGGCTAATAACAAACATCCATTACAAGCCTGTGGACTCCCTCAATACCCTAACAACACTTCATCCCACCCTGCCTTCTTTAAGGCTCCATTCCATTCACCCACCTCTCCATCTCTGTCACATCTTCCCCAAAGACAAGTTTTTTCACACAGGTGCCTTTGAGATGATTTCCTTCTTATAGAAAATAGAACATTACAGCACAGTACAGACCCTTCAGCCCACAATGTTGTGCTGACATTTTATCCTGCTCTAAGATTGATCTAACACTTCCCTCCCACATAGCCTCTATTTCTCTGTCATTCATGTGGCTATCTAAGAGTTTCTTAAACGTCCCTGATGTATCTTCCCCCACAAACCTCTGCCGGCAGTGCATTCCACCACTCTATATAAAAACCTTACCCCTGACATCCCCCTTATATCTTCCTCCAATCATCTTAAAATTATGCCCCCTCGTGTTAGCCATTGTCGCCCTGGGAAAAAGTGTTTGACTGTCCACTCGATCTATGCCTCTTATCATCTTGTGCACCTCTATCAAGTCACCTCTCATCCTCCTTCTCTCCAAAGAGAAAAGCCCTAGGTCACACAACCTATCCTCATAGGACTCTATCCTCTCCAATCCATGAAGCATCCTGGTAAATCTCCTCTGCACCCTCTCTAAAGCTTCCACATCCTTCCCATAATAAGGCAACCAGAAATGAACACAATACTCCAAGTATTCTTCCTGAACAGTGACTGTATAGTTGACATGGCTCCTTATCCACATCTCAGCTATTTCCTTCATTTCTGTTCTCAGGACTGCCCCTCCTGGATAAAGATCTTCACCTACTACCGCACCAGCCTTTGCACTCAAAGAATCATCCTTCATAATGTCTACCATATTCAGCAAGTTTCAGTGCCAGACACATCTTCTCACACTTCCCCCTCCTCTTTCAGCATTCCAAAGGGACCATTCTCTTTGTAATTCTCTGGTCTGCTCCATCTACCACTCCCCCCCCCCGAGGACATTTTCCAGTACAACACCTCTCCTTCACCCCTTCCCTTCCCACCATCCAGGGACCTAAACACTCATTCCAGATGAAGCAATGATTCATTGCACTTCTTTCAATCTGTCAACTGATGAACACACAAAGTGCTGGAGGAACTCAGCAGGTCAGGCGGCATCTATGGAGGGAAATGGACAGTGGACATTTCAGGTCAAGATAAAGGGACTCGACATGAAACATCAGCTGTCCATTCCCCTCCATAGATGCTGCCTGATCCCATGGGTTCCTCCAGCACTTTGAGTGTTGCTCCAGATTCCAGCATCTGCAGACTCTTGTGTCGACAATGTATGGTGTTTCTTTCTTAAGAAATAATGTTAAAGTGGTGGAAACAATTCAGAAGAGGTTTACTGAACTAATGCCTGGAATGGGCATGTTGTCTTATGAGGAAAGATTGGTCAGGCTGGACTTGTATCTACTGGAGTTTATTCGAACGAGAGGAGATTAGGTTGAAGCACAAGATCCTGAGGAGTTTTGACAGAGTGGATGTGGACAGGATCTTGTGGGAGAATTAAAAACCAGAGGTCACTGTTTGAGCTGAGGTGTCACTCACTTAAGACAGAGATGAGGATTTATTTTATGTTAGGCTATTTTGGAACTCTCTTCCTGAAGAGGGTGGTGGAAGTAAAATCTTTGAATAATTGTGAGGCAGAGATAATCAGGAAAATGAAAGGTATTTGGGGAAGGTGGGAATGCAGACAAGATTACGACCAGATCAGATCAGCTGTTGTCCCATTAAAAGGCAGGGCAGGTTTGAGGGGCCAGGTGGGAACTTCCGAGGGAGCAGTTCTATAAAAACCTGGTCAGGTTGTGAATGTCCAATGATGGGCTCACTTCAGAACAACAGGACCCAATGTCTCCCAGCAAAGCTCGAGGTGAGACCTGTGTGGACAATGATATTGTTACACGCGCTTCATCACAGAGAAAGACTGATCCATTATATGTGATTTGTGACAGGAACAGCCCCAACTGTGCACTCTGGGAAACACACAGCACTAATAAAAGATGTATTCCACAGATGAATTTCTAAACGAATAATCCTATATTGAAAAAATGAAAGCCTCATAAGGCTAACAAAATAGCACAGACAATAAAGATGTTGCATCACATCTCCAGAGGTTCATCCTGACCTCTGGTGCTGTCTGTGTGGAGTTTGCACATCCGAGCCCTGACGGGATTTTCCCCAGGCTGCTTCGAGAGGTGAGGGAGGAGATTGTTGAACCGCTGGTAAGGATCTTTGAGTCCTTGTTGTCCACGGGGATGGTGCTGGAGGATTGGAGGGTGGCAAATGTTGTGCCCTTGTTCAAAAAAGGTGGTAGGGATAGTCCAGGGAATTACAGACCAGTGAGTCTCATGCCTGTGGTGGGTAAGCTGTTAGAAAGGATTCTAAGGGATAGGATCTATGAACACCTAGAGAATCATGGACTGATTAGGGATAGACAGCATGGCTTTGTGAAGGGAAGATCTTGCTTCACAAGCCTGATAGAGTTCTTTGAGGAGGTGACGAGGAAGATTGATGAGGGTAGTGCAGTGGATGTGGTCTATATGGATTTTAGTAAGGCGTTTGATAAGGTTCCTCATGGTAGGCTTCTTCAGAAGGTCAGAGGCCAAAGGATCCAGGGAAGCTTGGCTGTGTGGATTAGGAATTGGCTTGCATGTAGAAAACAGAGGGTTGTGGTGGAGGGAGTGCCCTCGGATTGGAGGGCAGTGACTAGTGGTGTCCCACAGGGATCGGTTCTGGGACCTCTACCTTTTGTGATATTTATAGATGACTTAGATGAGGAGGTGGAAGGCTGGGTTAGTAAGTTTGCGGATGACACAAAGATCGGCGGTGTTGTGGGTAATGTGGAGGGCTGTCAGAGCTTACAGAGGGATATTGATAGGATGCAGAGCGGGGCTGACAAGTGGCAGATGGAGTTCAATCCGGAGAAGTGTGAGGTGGTACACTTTGTAAGGACAAACTCCAGGGCAGAGTACAAGGTAAATGGCAAGGTACTTGGCAGTGTAGAGGAGCAGAGGGATCTGGGGGTTCATATTCACAGTTAACTGAAAGTTGCCTCACAGGTGGATAGAGCAGTTGAGAAGGCCTATGGGATGTTAGCTTTCATAAATTGTGGGATTGAGATTAAGAGCCGTGAAGTGATGATGCAGCTTTACAAAACTCTGGTTAGACCACACTTAGAGTACTGTGTTCAGTTCTGGTCACCACATTATAGGAAGGATGTGGTGGCGTTGGAGAGGGTGCAGAGGAGATTTACCAGGATGCTGCCTGGATTAGAGCATATTGAATATGAGGAGAGGCTTAAGGTGCTAGGGCTTTATTCACTGGAAAGGAGGAGGATGAGAGGAGACATGATAGAGGTATATAAAATATTGAGAGGAATAGATAGAATAGACAGTCAGCGCCTCCTTCCCAGGGCACCAATGCTCAAGACAAGAGGGCATGGCTTTAAAGTTATGGGTGGGAGGTTCAGGGGAGATGTCAGGGGGAGGTTTTTCACCCAGAGAATGGTTGGTGCATGGAATGCACTGCCTGAGGTGGTGGTGGAGGTTGACACATTGGACAGGTTCAAGAGTTTGTTGGATAGGCATATGGAGGAATGAGATAGAGGGATATGCGGGAGGAAAGGGTTAGATAGTGTGAGGGTGGTTTGATGGATGGCACGATACGGTGGGCCGAAGGGCCTGTTTTGTGCTGTATGGTTCTATGGTTCTCCCTGTGACCATGGGGGCATGACCCACACATCCCAAAGATGTGCAGGTTGGTAGTTTAATTGGCCACTGTAAATTGCCTCTAGTGTGTGGATGAGTGGTGGTGGAATCAAGGACAGAGTTGACAGGGATGTGGGGAAAATAAAATAGTTTTGGGGAAGATTAGTGTTACAATGGGCACTTGGTGTTTGGGGTGAACTCGGTGGGAGGAAGACCTCTTTACTGTGCCCTATGACTCTATTTACCATGTTAGGAAACAGCCCGACAGTTTATGAGCATTTGTCTAATAGGGATGTCCAGAGTCAATGTAACGTTTGGAAGGAAGAAATGCAAAACAGCCAGAGGAATAAAACCACAAAGATGTTCAAAGTAAAAATGTACTGTGATCCAGAACCCGCTTATACCCTTAAGGGCAAGAGATAATGTTGCAGAAAAATGACCATGGACAGCAAAGTAGCCAGAGAGTGGAAATAAAACTGAAATAAATAGATACAAAAATCCAAAGTCCATTGTACTGACTCCTCCCCTTCTTTTTCTTGAACTTAACAGCCTCTTGGTCTGAAACCTCTTATGATTTATCTTGTGGATCATTTAGCTCATGGATTGCAGAAAGCTCAAAAGGATCAATTGTAGAGTAATCCAGAAGCAGAAAGTGCTGGATATATTCAGTGCCTCTGACAGTATCTGAGGGGAAAGAACCAGACCCAATGTTTCAGTGTGGTAACCTTCCATTAGAATGAGGAAAGGTAAAAGTCAAAGGTGCTTTCAGTTAAGAAGTGGAATTAATGGAGGGAATGTGTGTGATTGGGTGGAGACCAATTGCTGACACTAGCAGTGTTTGGTGTCTGCTGACAGAGGTGGTGAAGGCTTGTTGATCCTCGTGTGGAAGAGTGTAAGTAGATGGAGAAGAATGGGGACAGAGGAAGGAGAAACCAAGCAATGCTGGAACGGTGTGATACACAACACTCTGACTGTGGGACATCTCCAATAAAGGCAAATGCCAAAATACCCTGCTGGTCAAGCAGCATTGCAAAGAGAGAAACTGAGTTAATATAACAAACAATCAGCTGGAAGAACTCAGCAGGTCAAGCAGCAATGAGTCTTGATGTAGGGTTTCAACCAAAAACATCAATTCCTTTCCTCCCACAGATGCTGCTCGACCCGCTGAGTTCCTCCAGCAGATTGTTTGTTGCTCCAGATTCCAGCATCGGCAGTCTCTTGTGTCTCAACTGAGTTAATGTTGCAGGTTAATAATCTTCCATCAGAACTGGATTGGTCTGATACAACTAGAGGCTGATTTCAACAATTTCAGATGCCATTGTGGAGTCCTGAGGGCTGTAAGGTATCTTCAGGCTATCTCTTGAGCTTGCAATAGCCTACATTGGAACAATGCAGGGGGCAAAAGGCAGAGAGGGCAGAATAGGAGTGGGATGGAAAATTAAACTTAGAGTCATCCTTGTAGACTTGTGGAGGTGTCTTGCAAACTGCAACTAACCTGTGTTTCGTTTCTCCAGAGTAGAGTTATTATGGCGATTTGTGACAAATCATCATTTACTCTTGGTCTTTGCAAATTCTTGAATGAAGGTTGCAGGTGTGTGTAACTGTTAATTGCTAGGTTTGTGGATAGAAGGGCAGTTGTCCCTCTTGTGTTCATTATTATTATTATTATCCGAGATTGTCACCCACACTAGAACCTGCCATTTTGATTGGGTTCACACCTTCAATGCCCTCAATTATTGGTCTCATGAACCATCTCAAAATCTTCAGAAACACACACAATAAGTGCTGGAGGAACTCAGCAGGTCAGGCAGCATCTATGGAGAGAAACGGCAGGTACGATAGCGTGGCAGTTAGCGTAACGCTATTACAGTGCTAGCAACCCAGCTTCAATTCCGGCTGCTGTCTGTAAGGAGTTTGTACGTTCTCTCCATGTCTGCATGGGTTTCCTCTGGGTCCTCCGGTTTCCTCTCACATTCCTAAGATGTACGGGTTAGGAAGTTGTGGGCATGCTATGTTGGCACCGGAAACGTGGCCACACTTGTGGGCTGACCCCAGAACACACAACGCAAAAGATGTATTTCACTGTGTGTTTCAATGTACATGTGACTAATAAAGATATCTTATCTTATCTTATCTTATCTTATCTCTTGTGTCTCAAAATATACAGAATTGGAGAGGAAGTAATTCGTCCTGAGGAACAAGTTATAGAAGTGTTTGCGTGCTAGTGATATTTGTCAGTTGCTGAAAACACATTCTGTTCAACTCCAGTAGACATTTGTTTCCTCTCCATGTCTTCTTCTCCTGAGGCAATCCCTTGGGATTGAGGATGACTCGGGTTCTGAGGTGACTGATGAGACCAGTGCGAGGTGTGCAGACTCTGCCACAGATGGGGCAGGAGGTTCCTGATGGGATGTGGATGGTTTTGTGAGGTGGTGTGCTCCTTCTGCTGCTTACGTGGGGATTCTGTGTGCTCCCTATGCATGGACTCGAGGTTCTCAGTACCAAAGCAGATGCTCCTTCTCCACTCTGAGTGATCATGGGCCAGTGATTCCCACGAGATCTTCCACTTCTTCCAGGAGACTTTGAGCACATCCCTGAATCTGTCCGCCTAGTAATCTCTTCCCATGACAGGGTCATAGTCATAGTGTACTACAGCACAGAAACAGGCCCTTCAGCCCATCTAGTCCATGCCAACCTGAGCTTCTGCCTAGTCCCATCTACTTGCACCTGGAATATATCCCTCCGAACTCCTCCCATCCATGTTCCTATCCAAATCTCTCTTAAATGTTACAATTGAATCCACATCTACCACTTCCGCTGGCAGCTCGTTCCACACTAGCACCACCCTCTGAGTGAAGAAGCTCCCCCTCAGAAGTTCTCCCACCTTTCACCCTAAACCTATGTCCTTGAGTTCTAGTCTCACACATCCTCCGGGGATTGGCATTCACCCTATCTATCCCCTCATAATTTTGTATATCTCCATAAGATCTCCCTTCATTCTCCTGTGCTCCAGGGAATAAAGTTCTAACCTATGCTATTGTAAGGACAGGAAGGTGGGCAGAGGGGGTGGGGTGGCCCTGTTGGTGAGGAATGAGATTCAGTCCCTTGCAAGGGGGGACATTGAATCAGGAGAAGTAGAGTCAGTGTGGATAGAACTGAGGAACTGTAAGGACAAAAAGACCCTAATGGGTGTTATCTACAGGCCTCCGAACGGTGGCATGGATATTAGGTGCAAGCTGAATAGTGAGTTAATGTTGGCATGTGGCAAGGGTAATGTCACGGTAGTTATGGGGGATTTCAATATGCAAGTGGACTGGGAAAATCAGGCTGGTACTGGACCCCAGGAAAGGGAGTTTATAAAGTGCCTCCGGTATGCATTCTTGGAGCAGCTGGTATGAGAGCCGACCAGGGAGAGGGCTATTCTGGATTTAGTGCTGTGTAATGAGCAGAATTTGATAAGAGAACTCGAAGTAAAGGAGCCATTGGGAGGTAGTGACCATAACATGATAAGTTTTTATCTGCAATTGGAGAGGGAAAAGGGCAAATCAGAAGGGTCAATTTTGCAGTTGAACAATGGAGACTATGGAGCCATGAGGGAGGAGCTGGCTAAAGTTGACTGGGCGGGCATCCTAGCAGAATTGTCAGTGGAACAGAAATGGCAGGTATTCTTGGGAATAATGCACAAGGTGCAGGATCAGTTTATTCCCCAGAGAAGGAAAGACTCAAAGAGGGGAAAGGGGCCACCGTGGCTGACAAAGGAAGTCAGAGATAGCATCGTGTTAAAAAGGAAGAAGTATGGCAGAGCTAAGCTGAGTGGGAAGATAGAAGATTGGGAAATTTTTAAGGTGCAGCAGAATTTAACTAAAAAGGTAATCCGGGAAGAAAAAATGAGGTACGAAGGCAAACTAGCCAGGAATATTAAGGAGGATAGCAAAAGCTTTTTTAGGTATGTGAAGGGAAAGAAGTTAGTTAGGAACAATGTTGGGCCCTTGAAGAACGAATCGGGTGAAATTATTACGGGAAACAGGGAGATGGCAGTCGAATTTATTAAGTACTTTGGATCTGTCTTCACGGGGGAAGACATAAGAAATCTCCCAGAGGTAAGGATGGACAAAAGGCAGAGGGTGACAGAGGAACTGAAGTGGATTGACATTAGGAAAGAAATGGTGATGGGTAGACTTATGGGGCTGAAGACTGACAAATCCCCAGGTCCAGATGGTCTGTATCCCAGGATACTAAAGGAGGTGGCTCTAGAAATTGTGGATGCATTGGTGATCATTTTCCGATGTTCCTTAGATTCGGGGTCAGTTCCTGAGGATTGGAGAATGGCTAATGTTATCCCACTTTTTAAGAAAGGAGGGAGGGAGAAAACGGGGAACTATCGTCCAGTTAGCCTAACATCTGTGGTGGGGAAGATGCTGGAGTCCATTATTAAGGATGAAATAGCGGCATATTTGGATAGCAATGATAGGATTGGGTCGAGTCAACATGGATTTACCAAGGGCAAATCATGCTTGACTAATCTACAGGAGTTTTTTGAGGATGTAACCAGGAAAACAGATGAGGGAGATTCAGTGGATGTTGTATACCTCGACTTTCAGAAGGCATTTGATAAAGTGCCGCACAGGAGATTGGTGGGTAAAATTAGGGCTCATGGAATTGGGGGGCGGGTATTAACATGGATAGAAAACTGGTTGGTTGTTAGGAAACAAAGGGTAGGGGTGAGTGGATGTTTCTCAGAATGGCAGGCCGTGACTAGTGGGGTGCCACAGGGCTCGGTGCTGGGACTGCAGCTGTTTACGATCTATGTTGATGATTTAGATGAAGGCATTGTGAATAACATTAGCAAGTTTGCTGATGATACAAAGTTGGGTGGCAGTGTGACATGTGTAGAGGAAGTTAGGAGAATTCAAGGTGATTTGGATAGGTTGGGTAAGTGGGCAGATACTTGGCAGATGAAGTTTAATGTGGATAAGTGTGAGGTTATCCACTTTGGGAGCAGGAACAGGAAGGCGGATTATTATCTGAATGGTGTGGAGTTGGGTAAGGGGGAAATACAAAGGGATCTAGGAGTCCTTGTTCATCAGTCACTGAAAGTGAATGAGCAAGTGCAGCAGGCAGTGATGAAGGCTAATGGAATGTTGGCCTGTATTACAAGGGGAATTGAGTACAAAAGCAAAGAGATTCTTTTGCATTTGTACAGGGCCCTGGTGAGACCACTCCCGGAGTATTGTGTACAGTTTTGGTCTCCAGGGTTAAGGAAGGATATCCTGGCTATAGAGGGCGTGCAGCGTAGGTTTACGAGGTTAATTCCGGGGATGTCGGGACTGTCTTATGCTGAGAGGTTGGAGAGACTGGGATTGTACACGCTGGAATTGAGAAGATTGAGAGGGGATCTGATTGAAACATACAGGATTATTAAGGGATTGGACAAGATAGAGACAGGAAATATGTTACAGATGTTGGAGAAGTCCAGGACCAGGGGGCATGATTTAAGAATAAGGGCTAGGCCATTTAGGACAGAGGTGAGGAAAAACTTCTTCTCCCAGAGGGTTGTGAATTTGTGGAATGCACTGCCTCAGAGGGCAGTGGAGGCCAATTCTCTGGGCACTTTCAAGAAGGAGCTAGATAGGTTTCTTATAGATAGGGGAATCAAGGGATATGAGGACAAGGCAGGAACAGGATATTGATTGTTGAGGATCAGCCATGATCTCAAAATGGCGGTGCAGACTCGAAGGGCCAAATGGTCTACTTCTGCTCCTATTGTCTATTGTCTATTCAACTTTTCCGTATAACTCTGGCCTTCAAGTCCTGGCAGTATCCTTGTAAATTTTTGTCTTGTACGTCTCAAGCTTATTGATATCTTTCCTGTAGGTAGGTGACCAGAACTGCACACTATACTCTAAATTCGACCTCACCAACGTCTTATACAACTTCGACATAACATCCCAACTCCTATACTCAGTGCCCTGATTTATGAAGGCCAAAATGTCAAAAACTCTCCTTGCAACCCTGTCTGCCTGTGAAGCCACTTTCAAGGAACTGTGGATCTGTATTCCCAGGTCCCTTTGTTCTACTGCACACCTCAAAGCCCTACCATTCACTGTATAAATCTTACCTTGGTTTGTCGTCCAAAGTGCAACACCTCACACTTGTCTGCATTAAATTCCATCTGCCATTTTTCAGCCCATTTTCCTACCTGGTCAAAATCATGCTGCAAGCTTTGATAACCTTCCTCACTGTCCACTATGCCCCCAATCTTGGTATCATGCACAAATTTGCTGTTCCAGTTTACCAATTTATCATCTAAATCATTAATTATGAATGATAAACAACAACGAACCCAGCACCGATCCCTACGGCACACCACTAGTCACAGGCCTCCAGTCAGAAAGACAACCATCTACTACCACTCTCTGGCTTCTCTTGCTGAGCCAATGTTGAATCCAATTGGCTGCCTCATCCTGAATGCCAAGCGACTTAACCTTCTGGAGCAGCCTCCCATCCAGGACTTTGTCAAAGGCCTTGCTAAGGTCCATGTAGACAACATTCACGGCCTTTCCCTCATCAACCTTCTTGGTAACCTCCTCAAAGAACTCTATAAGATTGGTTAGATGTGACCTACCATGCACAAAGCCATGTTGACTATCCATAATCAGACCTTGTCTATCCAAATACTTACATATCCTGTCCTTTAGAATACCTTCCAGTAATTTACCCACGACTGATGTCAGGCTCACCAGCCTATAATTTCTCGACGTATTCTTAGCCTTTCTTGAACAACAGAACAACATTAGCCATCCTTCAGTCCTCCGGCACCTCACCCGTGGCTAACGATGTTTTAAATATCTCTGCCAAGACCCCTGCAATTTCTGCACTAGCCTCCCACAAGGTCTGAGGGGACACCTTGTCCAACCCTGGGGATTCATCCACCTTCATTCGCCTCAAGACAACCAGCACCTCCTCTTCTGTAACCTGGATACAGTCCATGACCTCACTACTCTTTTGTCTCAGTTCTATAGTCACTGTGGCTGTCTCCACAGTAAATACAAATACAAAAAATTCATTTACGATCACCCCCATTTCTTTTGGTGCCATGCATTGATGACCACGCAGATCTTCAAGAGGACCAATCTTGTCCCTTGTTCTTTATCTTGCTCTTTAGCTTTGCTAAATTTCCTTGTGATCAAAAGATGAAAGGTTACAGTGCAGCAAACATCAATCCCTTTTTATTAGCCTCCTACAAAACATTGCACCTCTGTCACTAACTTCAACTAAATTTTGTATTGAAATCTGTTGCCCAGCTATAGGAAGGATGCTATTAAGCTGAAAAGGGTGCAGAAAAGATTCACAAGGACATTACTGGGAATGGAAGGCTTGAGTTAGAAGGAGAGGTTAGATAAGCTGGGACAGTTTTCCCTGGAGGGTCGAAGGCTGAGGGGTGACCTTATAGAGGTTTATAAAATCATGAGGGGCATAGATAAGGTGAATGGTCCCAGTTCTTTTCCCAGGGAAGGGGAGTGTAAAACTAGAGGGCTTACGTAGGTTTAAGTGGGGGGGGGGGGGAAGATTTAAAGGGTACCTGAGGGATAACTTTTTCACACAGTGGGTATTTGGAATGATTTGCCATATGAAGTGGTAGAAGCGGGTACAATTACAACATTTAAAAGACATTTGGAGAGGTAGATGGATAGGAAAGATTTCGAGGGATATGGGACAAACGTGGTCATATGGGACAAAGTCAGTTAGGCAATTAGATTAGCATGAACAAGCTGGGCTGAAGGGCTTATTTCCATGCTGTATAACTCAATGACTCTATGACTCTATTGTAAATAAGTGCCGTTTCAGAAAAACTGATTACATTTTCAGGTGAGATTGAGCACCATCTTTTCAATGTACTTTTGATTCCAAAATTTGATCACACTGACTTCAATGAAATGAAACCAGCAAAAGACTACAATGTACACTCAGTACAACATTACCCTCTCTGCACAGAGTGGGAATCACACTGAATGTTCATCAATCCCCAGACAGGCCTATGTTTCAATATCATGTGAGATTCTGAGAAAAGCACACAGGAGTATCACTGAAATGGTTCCAGATCTGAAGGGCTTCATTTGTATGGTGAGATTCGAGAAGGCACAGTTGTTTTCCTTAGACTAGAGAAGGTTAGGAGGAGATGAAAGGCTTAGTTAGGGTAACTGGAGAACTGATTTCATTGGCAAAAGAATCAGGAAAAAAAGGAAACAGATTTAAGATAATTGACAAAATATCCCAAGACGAAATGAGAACATTTTACTGACACAACAAGCTGCTAAGTTCTGGATTATGTTATCTGAAAACGTTACAGACCTAATGCAGGCAAATGGGGGTAGTTGGACATAAAGATCAGCATGAATGTGATGGGTGGAAGGGGCCGTTTCTGTGCTGTATGGCTCTATGACTATGGCTCTAAGTTTGTGGTGGGAATCCTTTTCGTACCTTAGGGACCTAGCTAAAATTTGGAAGGATGAAGTTGCTTAAGTCCATAGGAAATGTACAACAGACTGAAACTAATTTGACAGTTCTTGGAAATAGGCTTGATGAACTAAGTGGCTTTCTGTAGCCTTCTGTAATAATTGTATTGATCAGACACAAGGTACTGTGGCCAGGTTAGCAGCAAGGAAGGGTTTAACTCAAGTGAACGGACATTAAAGGGCTCAGGTGGTTGTACTATAAAGGCAGTTTTGTGAAATCACACATAACAATTGATCAAGCTTCACATTTCAGCCGGCTGTGAGGGTTCTAATGAACTTTTAAAACAAGCTGTGAGATGAAAGTCAGGAGAAGTTTTCATGCAGAGACACAGACACAATTGACTGATCTTATAAATACAGTAACCAAGGAAGGGGCTAAAGTAATTGGCCACAAAAAAATGTGAATTTGTTCAAATCCGAGCAGATAGATAATCCTGTGACTCATTCACATTCTCACTCATCAAAGTCTTGCTGTCAAACTGTTGACAATATTTCCATAGTAACATGACCGGTAATGACCATGGTTCAAAAAACAAGCTGCTGGAGGAACTCAGTGAATGAGGCAGCATCTGTGGTGGGTAATGGATAGTCGACGTTTTAGGTTGAGACCCTTCATCTGGATATCTGACGGGGAATGCGGTGGATAGCCAGTATAAAGAGGTGAGGGGGAGCGGTGAGGCAGGAGCTGACTGGTGATAGGTGGATCCTGGTGAGGAAGGGTTGATTGGCAGATGGAGTCAGGTGGGGAGGGAAGGGTAGAGGTAGCAACAGAGGCTGGGAGGTGGTAGGTACGGTAGTGTCAACAAAGGGCTGCAGAGGATGGAATCTGATAGGAAAGGAAGGTGGAGCTTGGAACCAACAACTATGGTGCCACTGAATCTGGTGTCAGCCTTACAGCCTTTGGAAATGTAACACCAGAGTCATCACTGGAGCAGAACCCAGTCACCAACCTTTCAAAATGCCAACAAACCTGGAACTTTTCTCCCTTGAGATGACAATGGAGTAACTCATGAAATGAACACAAATCTATCCATTGTCAACAGACAGACAGGATTGAGATGATGCAATAACAAAGGGTGTTGCACAAATCTGTTGTCATGGGCATGATCCCTGGGTGATAACAAGGCTGCTGCTGGGACATGTTACAAGGAAACTTTGGACAGATTTGATTACCCATTCATATCGAAGCAGAACACTTTGAGTGAGCTGAGAGGTGTTTGCAATTCAAGACTATGAAAGAGAACTGTGGATGTGAATGATGTGAAAAGTTAGTGGGTAAAAGGGATACCGCACTAATATTTCTCTGGTATTTGTAGAACAACGAATCCTAGAGATCCATCAGGTTGTACAACTTGTGAGACTTGATCAGTTTTACCCTAACTGGAAGAGAGAAGGTCGAATCAGGAATTACAGCATTAGAGGAAAGGGGTGGGTTCAGTGTTCAAAGCTTCAGACTGGCTGAGTGTGAGGAGCTCCTAAATCTGTAAACGTGATGCTGCTTCTAAAGCTACTGTCACCTCTTGTTCTGCACTAAATTATACAGATGCAAGTACACAGATAAAATGGACCATCATCCCATATGCAGGAATGTTAACAGTTCATGCCTACATCATATTATAGCTTCTAATTGCAATCCTAGGACAAAGTCCATTTGATTTGAATCATTGGTCTTATATGATGTATATTTTATTTAAATGTTTTTTTTAAATTCTGTGGCCATTGAGATGAAGAACTTCAATGCTTTAGAATGTGGAACTTGACATGTAGCCTTTCAAATGTTTCATACCTCAGCAGTATCTGTTTAAATGGAGTAGACAATGAACTGAAAGTGGTTCTGACCCTGCAAGGCAAGCTGTCAGAAGAAGGGAAATCCTTCGAGGGTACTTTGATTTTGATAGGCTAATGCTTTGTAGCAGTGTCTATCCCAGTTAATTGGAGTCGACACATGCATAAGTTGTACAGCTAAATCAATAAAGTACAAAGCAATGGATGTTTTGTTAGTGTTCTGCTCAGATAGGTTTGAGTGTACAATGTCCAGATTTGGTTAGTGCCGATGCAAGGGGATGCTTTCAAGGCGTGAAGACTCTACGCTGTGAAGACTCTGCACTCAATTGATTCCTGAATAAGGAGGCTGATCCATGAGGAGGGATTGAGAAAGTTGTTCTGAAGCTCCCTGGAGTCTACAAATGCTTGAGGTAATCTCATGGAAGAATAAAATTCTGAGAGGAATCGACTGGATAGATAGAGGGTTGTACAACAAAAGAAACTGCAAATGCTGTAAATCTGAAATAAAGGCAGAAAACACTGGAGATTCATAATGAGTCAGGCAGCATTGGTAGAAAGTGAAACAGAGGTAATGATGCTTCAAAAGAGGGTTCTGCAGAAGATACCTGAAATGTTGAGTATGTTCAGCATTTTCTGCAAACAAGGAGCTGTTTTTTCAAGCTACCATGTCTGGAACTGTGGGGCATAGTCTCAGAATAAGGAGTTGGCTTCTTAACACTGAGATAACGAGATAAAGTTCCTGACCGAGGGTTGTAAATCTTCAGAAAACCCAGTGGGATATGAATGCTTAGTGATGTTTTATTTAAACTGTATTTTAAACTTTATTTATACAGCACGGTAGCAGGCCCTTCCAGCCCAATGAGCCTGCACCGTTCAATTACACCCATGTTCCTAATTTCTTAGACATTAAGGAACTGAGAAATAATGAGATTGAGTGAGAATGTGGATCAAGTAAAGATCAATGACAATCACATTGAATAGTGGGGCAGGTTCAAAGGGCTGCACAGCTGTATGTGCCTCCATTTCTTATTCAATCCTTGAAAATTCCTTTCTCCAAAACCCTCAATAGACCACTCCTCGATCTTCCAAAGAGTTAAGCAGAGAGTGTACTTGAAGTGTTAAATGATATGTGTTAAGTGTTAAATTCAAAATGCTGAATTGTTAACAATCAGGACAAGAAGTCGCAGAGTTTAAACTGGCAAAGACAATTTAGAATGAGTGTCAGGTTGCTGTTAACACACTTTATTAAATTCAAGCAAATGACATGAGGATGAAGAGAGAAGACAAAAGTTCTGGAATAATTCAAGAGCGTGCAATGGTGTGAATGTAGATTTTGTTCCATATAGATGAGATAAATGGGGCAGAACAGACTCTTTCATGAATAATTATCCTGTGAATTTAAGGATGTGGGGAATGGGACTGTTTTGGATCATTATTAACAACAATATCAGCAGTAATAATCCTAAACCATAAATATATCCTAATGGTACATTATATTAAATGATTTGTATAATTTACATAAGCTAGTCTTTCAGATACATTTGGTGTCTGAGTCATCGAGACATTGGTAATACCACTTGTGAATAATGAATACCACTTGTGGATGAGATGTAGCCCAGGCTGCTGTGGGAGGCGAGGGAAGAGATTGTGGAGCCTCTGACGATTAACTTTGCATCATCGATGGAGACAGGAGAGGTTCCAGAAGATTGGAGGGTTGAAATGTTTTTCCCTTATTCAAGAAAGGGAGTAGGGATAGCCCAGGAAATTATAGACCAGTGAGTCTCACCTCAGTGGTTGGTAAGCTAATGGAGAAGATCCTGAGAGGCAGGATTTATGAACATTTGGAGAGGTATAATATGATTAGGAATAGTCAGCATGGCTTTGTCAAGGGCAGGTCCTGCCTTTCGAGCCTGATTGAATTTTTTGAGGATGTGACTAAACACTTTGATGAAGGGAGAGCATGTAGTGTATATGGATTTCAGCAAAGCGTTTGATAAGGTACCCCATGCAAGGCTTATTGAGAAAGTAAGGTGGCATAGGATCCAAGGGGGCATTGCAGTGTGGATCCAGAACTCGTTGGCCCACAAAAGGCAAAGACTGGTTGTTGAAGGGTCGCATTTTGCGTGGAGGTTGGTGACCAGTGGTGTACCTCAGGGATCTGTACTGGGATCCTTACTCTTTGTGATTTTTATAAACGTCCTAGATGAGGAAGTGGAGGGGCGGGTTAGTAAGTTTGTGGATGACACAAAGGTTGGGGGTGTTGTGGATAGTTTGGAGGGCTGTCAGAGGTTACAGAGGGACATAGATAGGATGCAAAGTTGGGCTGAGAAGTGGCAGATGCAGTTCAACACAGATAAGTGTGAAGTGGTTCACTTTGGTAGGTCAAATATGATGGCAGAACATAGTCTTAATGGTAGGACTCTTGACAGTGTGGAGGATCAGAGGGATCTTGGGGTCCAAGTCCATAGGACGCTCAAAGCGGCTGTGCAGGTTGACTCTGTGGTTAAGAAGGCATATGGTGTATTGTCCTTCATCAATCGTGGAATTGAATTTAGGAGCCGAGAGGTATTGTTGTAGCTATATATGTCCCTGGTCAGACCCCACTTGGAGTATTGTGCTCAGTCTGGTCACCTCACTACAGGAAGGATGTGGAAGCCATAGAAAGGGTGCAGAGGGGATTTACTAGGATGCTGCCTGGAATGCAGAGCATGCCTTATGAAAGTAGGTTGAGGGAACTCGGCCTTTTCTCCTTGGAACGACGGAGGATGAGGGGGGACCTGATAGAGGTATATAAGATGATGAGAGGTATTGATCGGGTAGGTAGTCAGAGACTTTTCCCCGGGGCTGAAATGGTGGCCACAAGAGGACATAGGTTTAAGGTGCTGGGGAGTAGGTGTAGAGGAGATGTCGGGGTAAGTTTTTTACTCAGAGAGTGGTGAATGCGTGGAATGGGCTGCCGGCAACGGTGGTGGAGGCTGATACGATAGGGTCTTTTGAGAGACTGTTGGATAGGTACATGGAGCTGAGAAAAATAGCGGGCTATGGGTAAGCCTAGTAATTTCTAGGGTAGAGACATGTTCGGCACAGCTTTGTGGGTCGAGGGGCCTGAATTGTGCTGTAATTGTTCTATGTTCTAATGGACAGGCAGGTAGAGCCAATACAATGAACTATGTCTGCTGTCCACCTGAGCTGCATGATACATGTTCTTAGACTTATGCCTTCAGAGCACACTGCGGCTCCAGCCAGCTCCTGGCACAGATGCGATGACCTTCCTTCACATTTGGAATTCAGGAGAGAAAGAAAAGTATGCTGTTTGTCCTCCTACTCCTATGCTGTTGAACCTTAGCAGGGCAAGTCTTCTCAGAACACATCTGTGTCCCAGATCCCAGTACACATGTCTGTGATCCACATCCCAGTACACACCCCTGTTCATATCCCAATATACACCCCTGTTCCATATCCCTGTACACACCCCCTGCTCCAGATCTCAGTACACATCTGCGTTTTACATCCCAGAACATGCCCCTGTTCCAGATCCCAGTACATGCCTGTGTTCAAGATACCAGCACACACCCATGTTCTAGATCGCAGTGCACACACCCTGTTCCAGATCCTATTATATATCTATGTTCTAGATCCCAGTACATGACCATGTTCTAGATCCCAGTGCACACACCCTGTTCCAGATCTTAGTCCACACCTGTTGTCCAGATCCTGGTACATAGCTATATTCCAGATCTCAGTACAAACTCCTGTTCCTGTACCCAGTCCACACCCCTGTTCCAGATCACAGTACACACCCATGTTCCAGTTCCCAGTCCATGGTCCTGTTCCAGATCCCAGTACATGCCTGTCTTCTAGATCCCAGTACACACCCCTGTTTCAACTCCCTACACAACATACACACGATATACTCAGCTCCAAAAGCAGATGAACCACAGATGCTGGAAATTTGAATTGAAAACAGCAAAATCTGGAGCTGAGCAGCAGGTCAGGAGAGAGCAGTAGAGTTAGTACTGAGCATCTTCAAACCTGGCACCAGGTTGGACTAAATGACCAAACCCTGCACCACACTGCCCACTTTACTGAGTAAACAATCATGGTGAAGGTTTTGGGAGTGGCAGGCATCAGGCTATGGCATTGATAACAAGAAAGAATCAGGAAAATGTATTCTGAACAGTTAATTTGTTATTCCTCCAGAGACAACCTGAACTCCTGGAGATGACAGTAATATAATGTGGCATTTTTATTTCCATATATATTAATATACAACTAAAGCCTGGGTGAAGAATTCATCACCTTCCAGTAGAACTAGTGCTCTGTAGATAAGCAAAATAAACTCAACAGCTAAAGTAGATAAAGCTGTGTCATTCAGCTTTAGAAGGAAATTTGCAGGAGAAACCACTTAGGAAAGGATTAAAAGAATTAAAGCAAGTCAATGTTCCAGAGCAATGGAAAGAAAGATGAATTTGGGGTAAAGTAACTGCTTGAACGTGGAATGATGTTCAAAAGTTTTGTTTGGTTCCCTATTTGGAGTTAGGACCCTTCCCAGGGTTTGTGTTAGGTCATCATAGGATCAAATTGTATCCTTTCCTTACTTCTATCTTCCATCTACTTTTAGTTTCATTGTTTTTCCGAAGGATACCAGATCATGATATATTCAAAGCTAAATATTTTTCTCACATACAAAACTCTGGTTAGGCCACAACTGGAGTATTGCATTCAATTCTGGTTGCGCCATTACAGGAAGAATATGGAGGCTTTGGAAAGGGTGCAGAAGAGATTTACCAGGATGCTGCCTGGATTAGAGGGTACGTGGCATGAGAGATTGGGCATCCTAGGGATGTTTTCTCTGGAGCAGCAGAGGGGAGACCTGATAGAAGTTTAGAAGATTATGAGAGGTATAGATAGAGTACACAGCCGGTATCTATTTCCCAGGGTTGAAAAGTCTAATACTAGAGGGCATGTATTTAAGTTGAAAGGAAATAAGTTCAAAGGAGATGTGCGGGGCAGGTTTTTTACACATAGAGTGGTGGGTGCTTGCTGTGCACTGCCAGGGGTGGTAATGGAGACAGGTACAACAGTGGTGTTTAAGATGTTCTTAGATAGGCACATGAATGTGCAGAGAATGGAGGGATATGGTCATTGTGTAGGCAGGAGGGATTAGTTTGGACAGGCATTTAATTACTAGTTTAATTAGTTTGGCACAACATCGTGGGCTGAAGGGCCTGTTCCTGTGCTGTACTGTTCTATGTTCTATGTTCTGTGTTCTAAAACATAGTCAGGAAGGGGAAGGGGAGGGAGCATGAGCTGGAGTTGGGTTTGAGACTGGGGGAGAGGATGCAGAGGATGCTGAGAACGCAGGAAATGGAGGAGCAATGTGAAAGGAGTGCTGGGGTAGATACAGTATTTAATCAGACTTCACTAATCCTGAATTAAAATTTGGCAACTTTCGATAGTGGTAATTGGTTTATTATTATCACATGTACTGAGATACAGTGAAAAGCTTTTGCTTTGCGTGCCATCCATATCATACCTTATATGATACCATACCTTATATCATATCTTTGAGGTAGTAAAAAGAAAACAGAATGTACACATGGTTTTGCAGTTACAGAGAGTACAGTGCAGATAGACTAAGTTCAGGGGCCACGATTAGGTAGATTGGTAGTTTAAGAATTTGAGTTCATCTTTCAGCATTTGCGAGGTCCATTTAAGAGTCTGATAACAGTGGGATACAAGCTGTTCTTGAGTCTGGTGGTTCATGCTTTCAAGCTTTTGTATCTTCTGTCTGATGGGATGGGGGAGAAGAGAGAATGACTGGGATAGGAGGGCTCCTTGATTTTGTTGGCTGCTTTCCCGAGGTGGTGGGAAGTGTAGACAGAGTTAATGGAAGGGAGATTAAGACAGAAAAGGTTCACCAGGATGCTGCCTGGATTAGAGAGCATGTGCTATAAGGAGAGGTTGGACAAACTTGAGTTGTTTTCTCTGGAGTGTCAGAGGCGGAGGGGAGACTTGATAGAAGTTTATAAAATTATGAGAGGCATAGATAGAGTAGACAGCCGGTATCTTTTTCCCACAGTCAAAATGTCTAATACTAGAGGGTATGCACTTAAGGTGAGAGAGGTAAGGTCAAAAGAGACGCGTGGGCAAGTGTTTTACACACTTGTCCCTCTGGTTCCCCTCCCCCCCCACTGTTCCGATCTGCCCTCCCCACCTCCCTTATTTGGTTCCAGGGTCCACCTTTCTCTCCTGTCAGACTCCATCACCTGCAGCCCCTTGTTGCCTCCACCTATCACCTCCCGGCCTCTGTCATTATTCCCACTCTTCCCTCCTCCATCTGCCTATCGCCCCTCACCTGGATCCACCTTTCTCCTGCCAGCTCTTGCTCCATCCCTTTCACCTTTTTATACTGGCTATCTCCTCTCTGTCTTTCAGTCCAGATGAAGGGTCTCGTCCAGAAATATTGACTGCCCATTTCCCTCCATAGATTCTGCCTGACCCGCTGAGTTCCTCCAGCTTCAGTGACACTGGGACCTCAGGTGTATCTCACAATGGACCACCTCATTCAAAGTGGTTAACAAATGTTCATGTAAGTGGCTGCATCTCCATGTTGAGCTCCATTGTTGAGGTTGTGGATGTTCATCAAGCTTCCTAAACCATTAGTCTGTTTGATTGTCTGGTGACTGGATCTAGCAGGCCAACAAAGCTGTGAGATGATTTGTTTTGTTAGTTTGTTGGATTGCCTACTTCTGCATGCCGCCTCCTGTTTAAAATTCATTTAGTCCTGCATTGCATAATCTCCCAATTGGCACCACATTTTTCGGTATGACTAGAGCTGTTCCTGGCAAGTGCCTTCCATATTTGTCGTAGAGTCATACAACACGGAAACAGGCCCTTCGGCCCAACTCATCCATGCTGACTGTGTTGCCCAGTGAGCTGGTCCCATCTGCCCATGTTTGGCCCACAACCCTCTAAACCCCTCCTATCCATGTACTCATCTAGATGGCTTTTAAATGTTGCTAATGTGCCCTCCTCAACCACTATTGCTGGCAGCTCATTCCAAATACACACCACCCTTTGTGTGAAGAAGCTGCCCCTGATGTCCCTTTTGAATCTCTCACCTCTGATCTTAAAGTTAGCATCGCTGCAAGGGCTTGATGTTGATTGAGGATTATGTTGGATTCTGACATTGCAGACTGTAATGGATTAAAATTGCGAGCTGGTGGAGCTGCTCACTAACTCGTTTATAAATGGCTAGATGTGTTCTGAACAGAACTTGTCCTCAGTGTAAAAGTGGGTTGTTATAGCACACAGAGCCTGGTTGGTGGACACTCCCACTGCCATGGACTTGTGCATCTCAGACAGCTCGAGTTGTGTGTACAGAATTACAATGGATACTGTACTGGCAATGACATTTCCAGCCAACTAGTACAGAACTGTGGAAAGTATCCTTGTAATGAATAAGTCTTGATTTGAACCCAGTTTCCAGTTCACTGCCATCAATTGCTGCTCGACCCACTGAGTCCCTCCTGCAGATTGTTTGAAGCATCTGTTCACCACTTCTCAACCGGTTCTACTTCAGTAATCTTGAGGTCATATATTGTGTGTAAAAGGGTGCGATAAATGTCCTTCAGAGATGAAGTCCAAATGACAGTGTTGGTGCATTGATTGGAACATGCACTGTCTCTGACCTTGCTTTATGCTGAAGCAAGGTGGTGATAATGGAGATATCCATTTTCAACTTGATGATCAAATCTGATTGTCGTTTCCTGTTGGTTTAGCCAGTGAATGGTCATAGTAATGGCAGAAGAATATTAGAAAAATGAAACACAAACATAAATCTAAATTGACAACCAATGCCACCCTTTTAATTTAGGGCAAAAACTGCTGGTGGAGACACAAAGACTACAGAACAGAAGCTGGAATCAGGAGTAACACAAAAGAAGTGCTCAGCAGGTCAATCAGCATCCATGGAAGGAAATGGACAGTCAAAACCCTTCATCTGGACTGGAGAGAAAATGGGAGGTAGAAAGTGGGGGGAAGGGGTGAAGTAAGAGCAGGTGATGTGGACCCAGGTTGGGGGGGGGGGTGGTAGGCAGATGAGGGTGGGAATGATGCCAGAATGATGGGAGGTGATAGGCAGAAGTGACAAAGGGCTGAAGAAGATGGAATCTGATAGGAGAGGAAGGTGAAGCGTGGAATAAAGGGAGGGAGAGGAGCCAGTCAGAGGAGTTGGTGGGGGACGGGAAGATGGAAAAGGTGGGGGAGGAGAAAGAGTGATTGGAAAAGGAAAAGGAGGAAAAATAGGGAAATGAGGGCATCGTTTGAGAAGTTTGAGAACTCGATGTTCATGCCGGCAGGTTGGAGACTACCCAGGGGGAATATGAGGAGCTGTTCCTCTAATTTGTGTTTGGCCATGACTTGGCAGTGGAGGAGGCCGTGGACAGACATTGTTGGTGTGGGAATGTGAAGTGGAATTGAAACGGCTGGCCACCAGGAGATCCCGACTGGTGGCGATCCCGGGTGTGAGACCCGATACAGGCTGGAGGATCGCTTCAGCGAGCACCTTCGCTCTGTCCGCTGTACCAGGTGGGATCTCCTGGTGGCCAGCCATTTTAATTCCACTCCCCAATCCCACACCCAACTGTCTGCCCTCAGCCTCCTCTACTGCTGAGTCGAGGAAAGATGCAGATTAGAGGAACAGCACCTCATATTTTGCTTTGGTAGTCTCCAACCTGACGGCATGAACATCGAATTCTCTAACTTCCAGTGAGCACTCCCCTCTGTCCCTTCCTTTTTTTTCTGATCTACCTGTCCCCCCATCAGCCTATCTGTTTCCCCTCCCCACCCTCTCCATCTGCCCGTCACCCACACGCTCCTCCCACTGGTTCCCCTCCCCACCTCCCTCCCTTCATTCCACGCTCCACTCACCTGTCAGATTCCATCTTCTTCAGCCCTTTGTCACTTCCACCTATCACCTCCCAGCTTCTGATATCATTTCCACTCTCCCCCTTCCCTCCTCTGCCTATCACACCCCTCCCCTGGATCCACCTATCACCGGCCAGCTCTTGCTCCACCCCTTCCCCCCACTTTTTTATACCAGCTATCTCCTCTCTTTCCAGTCCAGATGAAGGGTTTCAACCCAAAACATTGACTGTTCATTTCCCTCCATAGAAGCTGCCTGACCTGCTGAGTTCCTCCATCTCCTTTGTGTGTTGCTGTTGGATGCATAGGCCGGTGGGGTGGTAGGTGAGGACAAAGGGAACTCTATCACTGTTCTGCCTGGGGTGTTGGCGTGGATGGGGTGAGGGCACCATCAATAGCAGTGGGGGGGATAAACCCATTTTCTGAAAAAGGAAGACATCTCAGAAGTCCTGGAGTGGAAAGTCTCATCTCAAGAACAAATGTGGTAGAGATGGAGGAACTGAGAAGATGGAATAGGGTCCTTTCAAACAACAGGGTCGGAGCAGGTGTAGTCAAGGTAACTGTGGGAGTCAGTGGGTTTGTAGTAGACGTCAGTGGATAATCTGTCTCCTGACATAAAGACAGAGATCAAGAAAGGGGAGAGAAGCATTGGAGATGGACCAAGTGAATCTGAGGGTGAGGTGGAAGCAAAGTTGATGAAGTTGATGAGCTCAGCGTGGGTGCAGGAAGCAGCCCCAAGGCAGTCATTAATGTAGCGGAGAAAGAGTTGGGGAATGTCACTGGTGTAGGCTTGGAACATGGACTGTTCCACGTAGCCAACTAAAAGATAGGCATAACTAGGGCCCATGCAAGTGCCCATTTAGTTTGGAGAAAAAGAGAAGATCTGAAAGAGAAGTTGTTGAGGGTGAGTACCGGTTCTGCCAGGTGGAGGAGGGTGATGCTGGAGGGGAACTGGTTGGGTCTGTTTTCCAGAAAGAAGCAGAGAGCCTTGAGGCCTTCATGATGTGGGATAGCAGTGTACAGGTACTGGACATCCATAGTGAAAACGAGGCAGTCAAGGTCAAGGAACTGAAAGTTGTTGAGGTGGTGGAGAGCATACGAAGTGTCATGGATGTAGGAGAAGTTTGGATAGGTTCACGAATGAGAGTGGTATGGAGGACTATGGTCTGGGTGAAGGGAGATGGGACTAGGCAGACAACCAGGCCGGGATAGACTAGAAGGGATGAAGGGCCTGTTTCTCTGCTGTAGTACTCCATGACTTGAGGTGGGAAGGGACTGGACCAAGGGGGGGACGATAGTCAAGATATGAGGAGATGGGTTCAGTCGGGCAGGGCAGGGGCAGGCAGAAACACTGGGCCTTCCCAGCAGCATCTGAAGAGGGGAGTGGACAGCTGAAATTTCAGGTCGAGACCCTGCATCAAGACCTTTTGTCCATTGCCTCCCACCGATGCTGCCTGACCCATTGAGTTCCTCCAGCAGATTGTTTGTTACTCCAGATTCCAGCATCTGCAATCTCTTGTGTCTCCCTTTGAATTTATTCTACTTTTGAGGTCGACCTTGGCTCAGTTGTATCACTCAAATTAGAGGCCTGTGCTTTCACATCACTCCCCAAGACCTTGGCCTTTCTTCTGAAATGTTAAAGTCCCAATTTCTCACTCAAGTGGATGTATAAGAACCCCCAGGGCACGCTTCAAAGTAGAAGGTGAGTTTAACGTGGCTGCCTAACCTTTCAACGATCATCACTCTCTGGTCTTCAGTTCATTGTGTGTGGGGTCTTGGAGTCCCCAACCTGCCGGTTACACATCCTACATAGCAGCAATGGTTATCAAGCAGTACTTTTTCAATGGAGACACAAGAGAATGCAGAAGCTGGAATCTGGAGCTGCACACAAAGGGCTGGAGGAACTCAGTGGGTCAAGCAGCATCTATGGGAGGAAAGGAACTGTTGATTTTTCATATCAAAACTCTGCATTAGGTCCTGATGCAGGGTTTCAACCCAAAACATCGAGGATTGTGTTCCTCCCACGGATGCTCCTTGACCCTCTGAGTTCCTCCAGCAGATTGTTTGGGACTTCATTGAGAATGGAGCACTCTGGGACAGGTGAAAGCCATCCAAGAGGCTACATAAATCTTAGCTCTGTCTAATTGATGATAAGATAAGATCTTTATTAGTCACATGTACATCGAAACACACAGTGAAATGCATTTTTTGCATGTTCTGGGGGGCAGCCCACAAGTGTCGCCGTGCTTCCGATGCCAACATAGCATGCCCACAACTTCCTAACCCGTATGTCTTTGGAACGTGGGAGGAAACCGGAGCACCTGGAGGAAACCCAAGCAGACACGGGGAGAATGTACAAACTCCTTACAGACAGCGGCAGGAATTGAACCCGTGTCGCTGGCGCTGTAAAGCATTACGCTAACCGCTACAATTCCGCACTCAAGTCAAAGTTGAGTTTATTGTCAGATACACAAGTACATGTATGCACAAGTGCAATGAAAAACTTCCTTGCTGCAGCATCACAGGTACATAGCATTAGAGGACACAACATTCACAAGAAAAACATAAATTAAACATGAATTATATGAAATTATACAAGAAAGAACACGATTAGAACAAAAAAAGACCAAGTCCATTGTCGTGCAAAGTGATCAAAGTGGCCATAGTGTTGCTATACTGAGGTAATGATTATGGTTGATACAGGGACCAGTTCACGAACTGCATGGTTGAAGGGAAGTAACACACAAAATGCTGGAGAAACTCAGCGGGTCAGGCAGCATCTATGGAGGGAAATGGACAGTCGACATTTCGGGACAAGACCCTTCATCTGGACTCAAGGGAAGTAGTTTGAACCTGTTGATGTGGGACTTCAGGCTTCTGTACCTCTACCTAATGGTAGCTGTAAGAAGATGGCATGGACTGGATGGTGGGGATCTTTGATGATCCCATTATAATCCTCATTACAACTCTGTTTAGTTTCACTCGTTCAACATGACAGGGTTAAAGTTGCACACAGAATCAAGATATGATCACCTGCAAATATTACCTTATGTAACATTTAAAATTCTAGACAATAGGTTGCTGCAGTCCTGATAAATATCCTTCAAAGTGTTATCATTCTAAAGTTCCTCAGATCATTTGAAATAACATTACAAGAAATTAATATCACTTCCAGCTATGGTCTACAGGACAAATTATTTCTTAGATAATTGCAATTTCCCTGTTTTGACATGCCCTTTTTTTTTATAACATCCTATTTCTCAGTTCAGGTTTATGTGAAGCTAAGGTTTGTTTTTCTATTGTCCAATCTCGGAGACTGCAGATTTTTTCTGGTTTACTAAAGCCAATGGTATTGAGTTAGGAAAGAATGCAAAAGTAGGTGATTATAGCCATTGAAACTAATTGCAGTTACTCATTTATTGTTGTCTTTGTGTTCAAAAAATATAAAACATTGTGTTGGGAGAGGAGAACAAGGTTCTCTCCAGAAGATCTGCTGTTTTGAATAAATACTTTTACATCACCAGCCTTAGTGTTTCCCCAGTGACTCAGTCAGTCAGTCAGTCACAACAGGCACTTGGATAGAAAAATGCCTGGGAACTGCAGCAAATTGGATTTGGTTCCCAATATTATTCTCAGTCACATTGCATTTCCATGTTTGATGTGAAAGGGAACCTGTGGAAGGAGGCTTTCTGCTACCATTGTCCCCCTTGGTGGTAGAGATTGTGAGTTTGCACTCAACAGTCATTGCGAACAAGTTGCATAGTGGTTAGCCTTTCTCTGTGGTGTTGGCTGAGGGAGGAATATTGACTAGCACAATATTTTTTTGTTCTGATAATGAAAGTGAATTTTTCACACTCACCAAAAAGACTAAGGGGGAGAAATTCATAAACCAGTCTGAAATTACCAACTGCTCATTGTACTTGTCTCCAGCATTCAGCCCTGTTGACCCTGTTACTTTGACATATATTTGCTGTTGTTACGTTGGAAACACTCGGCCAAATTGCATGCAGAGAGCTCTTACATGCAGCAAGTGATAATGAGGAGTTATGCTGTTTTAATATTGCTGATAACTATTGGTTATGCCACCAGGACCAGAACCCAAAGTCAAGAAAATATCACCCAGGTGATTTACTCCCACCCAAGTGAAGAAGACAGGGCCTCAGTTTAACATCTCACCTGAAAGATGTCTGCTGTAAATGTGTAGCGCTTCCACAAGATGTCAGCCTCTGGAATGCCACCTGCAATTTTCCATCTCAGAGGCAAGATCATTACCACATTGTGCATGAGTGAAATGAGAATAAAACAAATACAAGAACTAGAGGGCATAGGTTTAAGGTGAGAGGGGAGAGATGTAATAGGAACTTGAAGGGAAACTTAACACCCAGAGGGTGGTCAGTAGACAGAATGAGCTGCCAGAGGAAGTGGTTGAGGCACTCAGACAGGTACATGGATAGGAAAGATTCAGAGGGATGCAGACCAAACATGGGCAGATGGGACTAGCTTAGATAGGAATCTTGGTCAGCATGGACCAGTTGGGCCGAAGGGCTGTATGACTCTATGACTCTAAATACATAAAAAAGAATAGGACGAAGAACACGGGAGAAGACAAAGCTAAACAGAAGGAAAGTATTTTCAAATGTCTGAGGTTCCTATTTTTGCAGTGTGAGGTTTGGTATTATAGCAATGGAGCCTGTCAGAAAATCTGACAATGAGAACTGGAAATGGAAAATAGGCTTCCTGGCAGTTTAAGCATTAATCTGCAACAGTAGAAGTTTGATCCAATTGTAAGCCATTGAAATTGCAGGTAGTTTTCAAATCTCCATAAGGTTAATGTTCTGGAGCATGTAGATATCAAGAGAGAGGATGTGTTGGAGCTGTTAGAAAATATTAGGACAGATAAGTCCCCGAGGCCGGGTGGAACATTCTCCAGGCTGATCCATGAGGTGAGGGAGGAGATTGCTGAACAGTTGGCTAGGATTTTTGCGTCCTCGTTGTCCACGGGAATGGTACCAGAGGATTGGAAGGTGGCGAATGTTGTCCCCTTATTCAAAAAAAGGTAGTAGGGATAGTCCAGGGAATTACAGACCAGTGAGCCTTACGTCTGTGGTGGGCAAGCTGTTGGAAAGGATTCTAAGAGATAGGATCTATGAGCATTTAGAGAATCATGGACTGATTAGGGACAGCTAGCATGGCTTTGTGAAGGGAAGATCATGTCTCACAAGCTTGATAGGGTTCTTTGAGGAGGTGACCAGGAAGATTGATGAGGGTAGTGCAGTAGATGTGGTCTACATGGATTTTAGTAAGGCATTTGACAAGGTTCCACATGGAAGGCTTCTTCAGAAGGTCAGAAGGCATGGGATCCAGGGAGGCTTGGCCATGTGGATTCAGAATTGGCTTGCCTGTAGAAAGCAGAGGGTTATGGTGGAGGGAGTGCATTCAGATTGGAGGGCTGTGACTAGTGGTTCTGGATCGATTCTGGGACCTCTACTTTTCGTGATTTTTATTAATGATTTGGATGAGGGGGTAGAAGGGTGGGTTGGCAAGTTTGCAGACGACACAAAGGTCAGTGGTGTTGTGGATAGTATGGAGGACTGTTGAAGATTGCAGAGGGATATTGATAGGATGCAGAGCTGGGCTGAGAAGTGGCAGATGGAGTTCAATCCAGAGAAATGTGAGATGATACACTTTGGAAGGACAAACTCCAAGGCGGAGTACAAAGTAAATGGCAGGATTCTGGGGAGTGTGGAGGAGCAGAGGGGTCTGGGAGTTCATATCCACAGATCACTGAAAGTTGCCTCACAGGTGGATAGGGTAGTTAAGAAAGCCTATGGGATGTTGGCTTTCATAAGTTGTGGGATCAAGTTTAAGAGCCGCGAGGTTTAACTCTGGTTAACTCTTAATCTCTGGTTAGACCACACTTGGACTACTGTGTCAAATTCTGGTCACCTCATTATAGGAAGGATGTGGAAGCATTGGAAAGGGTGCAGAGGAGATTTACCAGGATGCTGCCTGGATTGGAGCGTATGGATGATGAGGAGAGACTAAGGGAGCTAGAGCTTTACTCTTTGGAGAGAAGGAGGATGAGAGGAGACTTGATAGAGATATACAAAATATTAAGAGGAATAGATAGAGTAGACAGCCAGCACCTCTTTCCCAGGGCACCAATCCTCAATACAAGAAGGCATGGCTTTAAAGTATTGGGTGGGAAGTTCAAGGGAGATATCAGAGGAAGGTTTTTCACCCAGAGAGTGGTTGGTGCTTGGAATGCGCTGCCTGGGGTAGTGGTGGAGGCAGACGCATTGGTCAAGTTCAAGAGGTTGTTAGATAAGCATATGGAGGAACTTAAAATAGAGGGATATGTGGGAGGAAGGGGTTAGATAGTCTTAGGCATGGTTTAAAGGTCAGCACAACATGGTGGGCGGAAGGGCCTGTATTGTTCTATGGTTCTATCTCTTAAAGTTATTAGTCCACTTAGTTAATAGAATTTAACTCGCACATGTGTTTAAAATGGTCTGAGCTAGCATTCTTCTAGATTCTGAAGACGAAAGAGAAACTGCAGATGTTGGAAATCTGGAGTAACAAACATAAAATCATTCATCACTTCATCAGTCCTGATGAAGGGTCTCGGCCTGAAATGTTGACTGTTCATTTCCTTCTATAGATGTTGCCTGACCTGCTGAGTCCCTCCAGTATTTTTTGTGTTTCTTGTTCTTTTAGACTCTAATTGGACAATGCACAATGGAACAAATGCTGTTTCATCTCAGGTGAATCAGAATCAGATTTATTATCACTGACAATATGATGTGAAATTTGTTGTTTTGCGACAGCAGTATTGTGCAAAGACATAAAATCTATAAATTAACATAATAAATAAAATGTGCAAAAAAAGAATAACGAGGCAGTGTTCATGGGTTCATGGACCGTTCAGAAATCTGATGGCAGAGGGGAAGAAGCTGTTCCTGAATCATTGAGTGTGGGTCTTCAGGCTCCTGTACCTCCTCCTTGATGGTAGTAATGGGAAGAGGAGATGTCCTGGATGGTGAGGGTCCTTAATGATCGATGCCGCCTTCTTGAAGAAGATTTTTGGTTTGGTGGCAGTCTGGTGATTTTGAATACCTTTTTAAAGTGACAACTCAATGGAAAAACTTTAAAAAAAAATGCGAAACAAATAATTTTGTCAAAAGGTTTTTAAATCATGAATAACAACAGAAACTATAAGAAGGTGGCGTTACCTAGCACTATTCTTCATCACCAATTTTCACAGGTTAAGAATAATTTAAACCATCAATAGTCCTCTTCTATCTTAAACATGCATATTAATCACCTTTGGAATTTCTCTTTCTGCTCCTAAAACAGTCACTTTGGTTAATTGCTCACAGAAAAACTGATGTCCCGTTCATCAGCTCCAGCTGTGAGGTATTACCACGTGGCAGGTTGAATTCCCATTAATTTTCTTTCCTGGAAAATAAAATTTAATTAACTCTATTTTTTGCATTGCAACCATTTCTCACTGGCCTGAAATACAATTAGATTGGCTAGATTCCTGAACATTCACAATTTAACAAAAGAGACATGAGATCTTAATAAAACCTTCCATATTAAGTTGCGGGAGAAATGTAAAATCTTTATGGCCCCCTTGTAACTATCTCTGCTTTGCTGCTGCAATGTTGCTGGAGGTGTAATATAAATGGGAGGTGTAATGTGAATGGAGGTGTAATGTGAATGGGAGGTGTAATGTGAACGGAGGTGTAATGTGAATGGAGGTGCAATTCCTGCTGCTGTCTGTAAGATGTTTGTACGTTCTCCCTGTGTCAGCGTGGGTTTCCTCCCACATTCCAAAGACGTATGGGTTAGGACGTTGTGAGCATGCCATGTTGGCGCCGGAAGTGTGGCGACATTTGTGGGCTGTCCCCAGAACACCCAACGCAAAAAATGCATTTCACTGTGTGTTTTGATATACATGTGACTAATAAAGACATCTTATCTTATATACTTCCAGCAGTTCTACCAGGAGAGCAACAGTGTGTCAATGGAAATTACTCTCCTGTATGATGTTGATTTACCACCAGTTACATTTTTGATTCCAGAAATGCAGTATTATTTCAACTTGTCACCTGCCTTCAAATCGAACACATTACATAATGTAAAGGATAATCATTTATACACTGCCAAAGAGCATCAACTTCTCGACTGCAAGAATTATTAGGAAGGAATGAGTATCATTCTCAACTGATTTCAGTTCTGGTTGCATATTTCATTACCATATCACACTATCCTTTCTCATTCCTGTGTCACAGGGGTAGAAACCGGTCACTTGCTAAACATAAGATATAACAGCATTTAATGACTTCAATGAAGTAGAGGGTTTGCATACTGTGTTCAATCCACAGATGCTGCTACATTGTGCACCTATTGTACACAAGCAAAGAAAGTTTCCGCCCCATAGAATCTCACAACACAGACAGAAGCCATTCACTTATTGTGCCTGTGCCAATATTTTAAAGGAGTGATCCAACTCGACTTACCCTCTCACTCTTTTACAAATCCCTGCAAAAGTTTCCAATCAAGTTCCTATAAAAGTGACTATGAAACAACTTCCAGTATTCTTTCAGACCATTCATTCAAACAACAACTAGGAAATTAACTGAACATCTATAATCAGGAAATTTCTAAAGTCTAAAATTAAGTATAGAATAAGTGAATGCTTTAGTTTTTCGATGAATGCAGTGTAGGTATTGCAAAGGGTAGGTCATGTTTGCCAAGTCTAATTAATATTTTTGAGAAGGTGACTGTGATAGTGTGGATCTATGTTGTATCAACTTCCAGAAGCACCTGATAAAATGTTTCATCAGAGACTTGTTAACTGAAGTTCACAGAATTGAGGACAGTTAAGTGATCTGATTGGAAAACTGGCTGATTGGAAAGAGGGAAGGAGTGAGGAGGGATAATGGACAGGATTTGCAATTGGAGAGATTACAAATAATCTGTTTTGGGGTGATGACTATTTCCTGCATTTATATGACTCAGGTAATGAGACTGAAAGACACATATCCAGGTTTACTGATAATGTCAAAGTAGGCACATACATGGATGAATGCACTAACTTACAAAGTTATCAATAGATTAAACAAACAGGGAAAATTGATTCTGTTATGACAAACATGACTATTCAGGTAGAATTAGTAATTTCTAATAATGAGGGAAATAAACACAAAGTGTGGTGGACAAATGAGAAACAAACTGGCGGGGGGAAATGAGAGGCAATCATAGATTGGATTAGAGAAAATGAAAGAGAGAGAAACCAACTGAACAGGGACAAAGAGAGTTACACAAAGTGAGCCCAGAGAGAGTGAGGGAGATAAGTAAAAACAAGACAGGGAGTGAAACTGACTGGGCAAAGAGACAGTGAGAGGACAGGCACAGTAGTGTAGCAGTTAGCATAAAGCTTTACAGTGCCAGTGACCCAGGTTCAAATCCGGCCACTGTCTGTAAGGGGTTTGTACGTTCTCCCTGTGTCTGCGTGGGTTTCCTCTGGGTGCTCCGGTTTCCTCCCACATTCCAAAGACATACAGGTTAGAAAGTTGTAGGCATGCTATGTTGGTGCCAGAAGTGTGGTGACAGTTGCGGGCTGCCCCCAGAAACACTCTACGCAAAAAGATGTATTTCACTGTGTGTTTTCGATGTACATGTGACTAATAGAGATATTAAAGGATAAAGATAAAGAGGAAAAACCAACTGGGTAGTGAGAGAGGGATATAGAGCAGCAGAGGGAGAGAGAGGACAGTCACAAATTAGGGAGAGAAAAACACAAACAGGGAAAGGAAAAGGAGAGATAAGATGATGGAAACATAAATGGTTGATGCAGGGAAGTATTTACTGGAAGAGGAAAGACTTAATGTTGCCCTGGCAGATGCTCTGTCGGACGATATGCTTTGTTTCATGAGTCTTTGGTTCTTCCCTCTGATCTTCACTTCCAGGAAGTGGAGCCCTGGAGACATTGATGGGTGGGAATGAATGAACTGGACAAAGCTGAGTTAAAGTGACATTTGTTACTGTACAACATGTATGTGTAAAAAGTCATGGAAAAAGAAAACTACAGTTGGAAGTCACATATTGATATTGAACCTGTTGTGTTTGTGTCTCCTCAGTGTGGTTAATGTTGTAGAAACACAAAATTAGTTTCTATTTAAACATTACCTCTGTTAAATCTCTCAATTGCTTTGTGCCTTTCATATACATTTTTAATTCATTTCAGTATAAAATAAAAGGCTATATATTATTCAATATTTTGAGATATCAAAAACATTTAAACTAAGGTAAGCACAATCAGATCTGCCAATAGTTGTGAAGTGCCATTACGTACTGGTATCACATGTTTGAATGCCATGAGTGGAGGTAACATAAGATTAATCAAGTCACATGAAGTAGGTCAAATCGATGCTCAGGTGAGGAGTTGGATGGAATATTTATCACTCCCACATTAGTAAGGTGACCCTAACTCTCAAGAAGTGAAAATCAGCTTGATGATAACTAGAATAAAACAGGACACTTGATTCTCGGTTCTGTTAGAACCATAGAACCATAGAACAATACAGCACAATAAAGGCCCTTCGGCCCACCATGTTGTGCCACCCTTCAATCCACACCTAAGACTATCTAATCCCTTCCTCCCACATATCCCTCTATCTTAAATTCCTCCATATGCTTATCTAACAATCTTTCGAACTTGACCAGCGTATCACCCTCCACCACCACCCCAGGCAGCGCATTCTATGCACCAACCACTCTCTGGGTGAAAAACCTCCCTCTGGCATATCCCTTGTACTTCCCACTCATTACCTTAAAGCCATGTCCTCTTGTTTTGAGCATTGGCGCCCCGGGAAAAAGGTGCTGGCTGTCCACTCTATCTATTCCTCTTAATATCTTGTATACCTCTATCATGTCTCCTCTCATCTTCCTTCTATCCAATGAGTAAAGCCCCAGCTCCTTTAGTCTCTCCTCATAATCCATACTCTCTCATCCAGGCAGCATCCTGGTAAGTTTCCTCTGTACCCTTTCCAATACCTCCACATCCTTCCTATAATGAGGCGACCAGAACTGGACATAGTACTCGAAGTGTGGCCTAACCAGAGTTTTGTAAAGCTGCATCATCACTTCATGGCTCTTAAACTCGATCCCGTAACATCCCGTAAGCTTTCTTATCTACCCTATCTACCTGTGAGACGACTTTCAGTGATCTGTGGATATGAACCCCTAGATCCCTCTGCTCCTCTACACTGCCCAGAATCCTGCCATTTACCTTGTACTCCGCCTTGGAGTTTGTCCTTCCAAAGTGTACTACCTCACACTTCTCTGGATTGAACTCCATCTGCCACTTCTCAGCCCAGCTCTGCATCCTATCAATATCCCTCTGTAAGCTTCGGCAGCCCTCCACACTATCCACAACACCACCGATCTTTGTGTCATCTGCAAACTAGCTAACCCACCCTTCCACCCCTCATCTAAGTCATTAATACATATCACAAAAAGTAGAGGTCCCTGAACCGATTCCTGTGGGACAGCCCTCCAATCTGAATGCACTCCCTCCACCACAACCCTCTGCTTTATACAGGCAAGCCAATTCTGAATCCACACTGCCAAGCCTCCCTGGATCCCTTCGCCTCTTACCTTTTGAAGAAGCCTACCATGCCTTATCAAATGCCTTACTAAAATCCATGTAGACCACATCCACTATATTACCCTCATCAATCTTCCTGATCACCTCCTCAAAGAACCCTATCAGGCTTGTGAGGCAAGATCTTCCCTTCACAAAGCCATGCTGGCTGTCCCTAATCAGTCCATGATTCTCTAAATGCTCATAGATCCTATCTCTTAGAATCCTTTCTAACAGCTTCCCCACCACAGACATAAGGCTCACTGGTCTGTAATTCCCTGGACTATCCCTACTACCTTTTTCGAATAAGGGGACAACATTTGCCACCCTCCAATCCTCCGGTACCATCCCCGTGGACAACGAGGACTCAATGATCCTAACCAACGGTTCAGCAATCTGCTGAACCTGACACTAGTATCCATCCATGTACAGTTGATACCAGACATAAGCTTAGTTGTTACTGTATTAAATCCTAAACTCCCTGACCCAACATTATATGCGAGGACTGCTGTTACCATTCAGTAATGCCCAGCACTGCCATCCTACAGGGATATCCAAGGTCTGGCAATAACACTTTACAGCATCACCATATTTTCAAAATATGTCATTGCATTTTATTACATGGTTCATTGGTGCAGAGCAGTTCCATGTTTCAGGACCAGAATTTTGAGTTAATAGAAGCAATAAGTCAAAGGCTTATCAAAGTGTTCACTTTTCCCTTAACCTAATCCTGTACTGCCAAAAGGCAGTGTGGTACCAAGCAATCTTTATACTGGTCTTTCTTCTGGGGTGAACTGCTGTGATCTTTAGAAAAGGTTCATTGTTGCACATACCTCTCACAGGCAGCTTGGTATTACCACAAAGGACTTGGCCTGGAAGTGATTAATGGATCACCTGTTCCACGAGATCTTGATGGAAAAAGCTCTCATGGAACAGAGAGGGTGTTTTATTTGCATCTATATGCTCCATCTCACCTAAGACTGTGGGATGTCAGCCTTACTCTTTACCTTGTTCAGGTTGTCCTTGGCCTGGACATAATGAATTGACTTGTACAATTGGTATGCAAAACAAGTTTTTCACTGTACATAGGTACTAGCGACAATAATAAACCAATATCAATACCAATACATAGGACAATACTGAGGAGTTCCACCAATCTAACCAATTTTGCATCAATCTTTGATGTATTTGAAGGGGCAGTGTGGAGGGAGCTTTATTTTGTACACACACACAGCAAAAATGGGAGTTTTTGATGGGACTTGGAAGGGAAAGCATTATTTGGTATCTAACCTATGCAATACCTAAAAGAAACATATTTCAGGTGACAGAGATCTGAAATTAAATTAGAGAGAAGCATTTCTGCTCTGAGTGTGCTTGATGACACACAGTTGGTGGAGCCTGACTGTGTATTTGCTGTGTGCTGTAGTTCTCTGCAAGAATGTTTGACAAGATACTGTTGAAGAAGTTTAATCGGTTCCTAACCAATTGTGTAACTTTCCTTAGGGCAGAGGGAGCTTCCACTGACACTAATTTGGATTGTTCCCAACACATGCTAGAGCAATATGTTGTTGTGAGAAAGGTTCTTTTGGTATCTTAAAGATATAGGTCTGGACACACAGTCAGTCTTTGCAATTTAAAAATGGTTTATTAACAAAGACAAATGTGGGGACAGAATGAATGGGAACAGATGCACACTCACACACTCTCAAGCAGGAGATCACGAATGGTGGAGGGAAATCACGACAGAGAGTGAGGTGCAACACACACACACACACCACACACACACACACACACACACCACACACACACACACACACACACACACACCACACACACACACACACACACACACACACAATAACTGGGTACAAATGATCAAGGAATAAACAGTACAATGTGTTTGGACACCCTGATTCTGGACAAACATTGGCTCTTTGGTCTCGGGAGTCCTTAACTAACTGCCCTGAAGTAGTACACAGCTTACCTCAACAATCTTCAGAGACAGAAAGAGATAGAAAACCAAACATGCAGCACTTTATGCTGCTGGGGGGCTGGGTGGTCAGCAAGGACAAAGGTGTTTTAAACAAGCCAATGGTCAGTGTGCCCAGGACAAAGGTGCTCGCACAGACCAATCCGAGTGGTCCAGCAAGACAAAGGTGTTTACCTAATGGGGTGGAGCCAAACCTTGATTGACAATGCTATCATCCGACCATGGGGGGTCAGTAGTGTTGTCACTGTCACCTGACCCCTGGCCTTCATACTACATATGTGTGCAAAGCAGAGCTTCTCTACAATAAGAAGGCAATGCAAGAAAGGACATCATGAAGCTATCCATACAATTCCATTTACCATCGGAAAGCAATGGACCAAGTAAATGAGTTTAGCATTGACCACTGCATGGACATGGTGTGCTGTAGGACTTTTTCTGTGCTGTATGACTCTATAACCCTAATCTTTAAAGATTCAAGCTTACTAATAATATTGATGTACACACAGCAACTCACATCCTAACAATGGATAAACAATCTCTGCTTCCTGGAGCAATACTCTCACTTTAGCGAGCATTTTTTATCCTGGTGAACAGCAAGCAAAGTCAGCTGTAAATCATCAAATGAATTCTCAAGACTCTGCACAGACAGCACAAGCTCCAGACAGACAAAAAAAATCAGATGACTTCAAAAAGCCTTTAGGACACCCTTTAACTCCTTACACTTACAGATCACTGTTTGAAAGTCTGTGCACATTTCTGATCTTCTTTATGTAGAGTCAACACAACATATTGTATAAAAAAGACCACAAGGGAGTTACAGAAACAGCTTGATTATAGTGAAAAGGGGAAGAGTCAGAAACAATCTTATGAAGGTATTTGGGCTCCCCAAGCATATTGTAAAATTAATCCACATGGTCTTGAGAATGGCAGCAAGGGGAGCTGGGGTTGGTGTGAGGATAAATGGACAAGCTAATGGAACCTTACATACAGTGGTAAGTATTTCCAGTGTGTTGTCCAGAGAGGGCTGAAACCTTCAGCAATTTTGAGAGGGAGATGCACAGGCAGGAGACAAGAGAGTTGAAAGATTTATGGGTGGGCAGCTGTGTATACTGTATTTGACCTTTAAGACCAGCTCAGTTGATTGGACTGCAATAGATTTTCCATCTTAAATGTTCCCATGTCTGCTTTTGGTTTGAAGTTAATTCATCAATTGATGATTCTATCATCAGCAGCAACTTTGGATGCACTTTGAAAATTACTATATTTCCTGAAATACTGCATTATTTAAAACTGTGAACCCAAAGTCCACTAAACAGCTATTTCCCTTTTATAACATCTATCTTTCCTGCAATTCTCATCAACTCCTTTTTAACAATGATTTATTTTTCTTCCCACCCACAGGAATTAATGAGAATTAGTTGCAGTATTTAGAGTCGATTGATTAATCAATCACAAACGTAAGAATTTATGTAAATATTGATTTTCCCACAAACCAAGTGTTGAGGTGAAGGGGTCCTGGTTAGAAGGTGAGGGAAAGCAAAGGCAAACAGAGTGGAATGGATGGGAAAGGGGAAGGGAGAATGGGGAGCAGACAAGGTGGAGTTTGAGACAATGAAAACATTGTCAGGAAGGGGAAGGGGAGGGAGAATGAGCTGGAGTTGGGTTAGAGACTGGGGGGAAGAGGATGCAGAGGATGCTGGGAATGCACAAAATGGGAGGAGCAACGTGAATGGAGTGCTGGGGTAGATATTTAATGGGACTTTACTAGTCCTGAATTAAAATTTGGCAACCTTCAATATTGGTATTGGTTATTATTGCTGATGTATTGGACTCTGCCCAATACCTCACAGGCAAATCCCTCCTCCCCATCAGTAGTACCTCCAGGAGGCGCTGCCCCAAGAAGGCAACATCCGTCATCCAAGGTCCCCACCGTCCGGTCCATGCCATCTTCTCGCAGCTACCTGAAGTCCCACACCACCAGGTTCAAGTACAGCTACTTCCCTTCAACCATTTGGTTCTTGAACCAACCGGCACAATCACTGGAGTTTAATGACACTGTAACCACTTTGATCACTTTGTAATTAAATGGACTTTTTAAAATTCTAATTGTGTTCTTTCTTGTGAAAATTACATTTAAGTTATGTTTAATTTATGTTTTTCTTGTGAATGCTGCTTATATGATGCTATGTACCTGTGATGCTGCTGCAAGTAAGGTTTTCATTGCACCTGTGCACACAGGTACCTGTGCATATGACAATAAACCAAGCTTTGATGTTGACTTTGCTTCTTGGTCTCAGCCTTACTTAAATTTGGCAGGTGTCCCAAGGAGTTTCTCAACACATCCGCACAGACTGAGACCTTGGGATCAGGCTGCAATGGCCAATAGTTCCACTGGTGCCCACAGAAACAATTTGACACTTACCCTTTGCAGACTTCTTTGGTCTGATACTCAGTGGCTGCACAATACATATATAAGGTCCCCTTCAGTAGCCAAATTGCTGATGTTTCTGGGGTGGCAAGGACGCTGCCAATAGTGTGATGTGATTTATGAAAATTAAGTGATGTGTTTGGCATCACTGCAAAGCCGAACTTGCTGACCAACTGGCTCCAACCTCATGCCCCTCCCAACCCTTGCAATCTACCACTCCTCTGTAATTGAACAAGACCACTGCACTTGTCTCACTCTGCCGTCTGTTCCTACCATATCTCATCCCTCCACCAGCCTTGAGCTGCAAAGACTCTAAACTCTGGAATCCTCTCACTAAGCCTCTCAAAGTCAAAGTTGAGTTTATTGTCACATGCACAAGTACATGTATGCACAGGTGCAATGAAAAACTTACTTGCAGCAGCATCATAGGCACATAAATTCATCATTCACAAGAAAAACATAAATTAAACAATTTTTACAAGAAAGAACACAATTAGAACAAAAAAAACAAAGTCCATTGTTGTGCGAAACGATCAAAGTGATCAAAGTGTTGCTAAACTCCAGTGATCAGGGTTGTACTGGCTGGTTCAAGAACCAAAGTTTGAAGGGAAGTAGCTGTTCTTGAACCTGGTGGTGTGGGACTTCAGGCTTCTGTACCTCCTGCCTGATGGTCGCTGAGAGAAGATAGTATGACGCAGATGGTGGGGATCTTTGATGATGGATGTTGCCTTCTTGAGGCAGCACCTCCTGTAGATACTACTGATGGTGAGGAGGGATGTGCCCACGATGTATTGGGCTGAGTCCACTACTCTCTGAAGCTTCTTACATTCCTGCACATTTGAATTGCCATACCAGACCATGATGCAACCAGTCAGGATACTTTCAACAGTACATCTGTGGGAGTTAGTTAGACTGTTTGGTGACAAGCCAAACCTCCTTAACCTTCTAAGCAACTAAATATGCTGACATGCCTTCCTTGTGATTGCATCTATGTGCTCGGCCCAGGACCGGTCTTCCGATATGTTAACTTAAAGCTGCTGACTCTCTCCACCACCGATCTCCCAACGTAGACTGGCGCATGTTCACCCTCCTTCCCCTTCTTGAAGTCAACAATCATCTCTTTAGTTTTTACTGATGTGGAGCAAGAGGTTGTTGTCACGGCACCACTCAAATAGGGGTCTTTTCTCATTCCTGCACACTGACTCATCACTATCAGTGATTCATCCAACAAATTGGCGGGGGGGGGGGGCACGGTAGTGTAGCGGTTAGTGTAACGCTATTACAGCACCAGCGACCTAGGTTCAATTCCGGCCACTGTCTGTAAGGAGTTTGTACATTCTCCCTGTGCCTGCGTGGGTTTCTTCCAGGTGCTACAGTTTCCTCCCACATTCCAAAGATGTACAGGTTAGGAAGTTGTGGGCATGCTATGCTGGCGCCGGAAACATGGCGACATTTGCAGGCTGCCCCCAGAACACTCTACGCAAAAGATGCATTTCACTGTGTGTTTCGATTTACATGTGACTAATAAATAAATATCTTATCTTATATCTTAACAATGATGTCTCATCTTCCTTCACAACCTTTCCTAATCAAAGCCAACTTCTTTTAGTCACCTGCCCTGTTGACTTCTTTTGTCGTTTGGTACCTCTCCTAGGCAGAACCTTGAGATGTCTACTGTGCTAAAGGTGCTATGTAGATACAAGTTGTTGTTGCAAGTCCATCTTTATAACACTTAACCATGTGTGTTTCTCAAAGTGAGAGGCAAAATACAGTGGAATAGAAACTTCAAGTCAAGTCGAATTTATTGTCACATGCATAAGTATGTATGGTGAGGTACAGCTATACTGAAAAACTTGCTTGCAGCAGCACCACAGGCACATAGGTACAGACAACACACAGAATATAAATTATGCTTAAATAAATATGTAATACAAGATCCTTCTCTGATGCTGCTGGGGAGAGTAAGGGCCTAAATGGAGGGAAGTAGTGGATCAAGGAAGGTGAAAGGGAACTGGGGAAACAACAATGGGTCAGATTAGGTCGATAATCGGAGGGCAGTCGACCAGAAGACACCCAGGCACATTTTGCAGGGTAGGGATCAGGAGGAGGAGTTGTCACGGGGAGGAGAGACTGTAGAAATGGGGACCACAACACACACAAGAAAAAACAGTGGACGATTGAAGCAGCAGTTCAATGGAATGAGAAGCTACTGAGTCAGAGGCAGCAAGACTATCTGAGTCACACGAGGTAAGAAGTTTAAGAACTGCAAAGATGGTAACTGTGATAATTGGTAATTGGTAATTTGCAATTGCTTTATGATTGTCACATGCACTGAGACACAGTGAAAAACTTTGTTTTGTTTGCCATCCATAGAGATCATTTCATCACATCAGTGCATTGAGGTAGTTCAAGGGAAAAGCAGTAATAGAATGAAGAATATAGTGTTACAGTTACAGAGAAAGTGCAGTGCAGGCGGACAAGGCCATGGCGAGGTAGGTTGTAAGGCCAAGAGTCCATCTTATCATATAAGAGGTCCATTCAATTGTCTTATAACAGTGGGATAGAAGCTAATCCAGTGGTACGTGCTTTCAGGCTTTTGTATCTTTTGCCCAATGGGAGGCAGGAGAAGAGAGAATGTCCTGGGTGGGTGGGGTCTTTGCTTATGTTGGCTGCTTTACTGAGGCAACAAGAAATGTAGACAGAGTCCATGGAGGGGAGGCTGGTTTCCTTGATGTGCTGAGCTGTGTCCACAACTCTCTGCAGTTTCTTGTAGTCTCGGGCAGAGCAGTTGCCGTACCAAGCCATGGTGCATCTGGGTAGGGTGCTTTCAATGGTGCATCTATAACAATTGGTGAGGGTCAGTGGGGACATGCCAAATTTCCTTGGCCTTCTGAGGAAGTAGAAAAGTTGGTGTATCTATAAAACTTGGTGAGAATCAACAGGGACACGGCAGATTTCCTTAGCCTCTTGAGCAAGTAGAGGCCTCTCTGTCACCATTTGATTAAAAACCCTCCACCAGCAGCATCTTCTGCCTGCTCTTCATGTTGTCATCCTTTTGCCATGCACCATTGTGCCAACACTTTCCCATTAGCACTGGATTAATACTTCTTCCCTTCATAGCTGCTGCCTGACCTGCTGAGTTCCTCCAGTATTTTGTGCATGTTGCTCCAGATTCCAGCATCTGCAGAATCTCTTGTGTCCCCATTAGGACGGGTTTTGCCAATGTAAATCTATCATTGTGTGGTGATGGACTCTCACCAACAGGTGGCATAACTCTCACACAGCAAACTCCTCGGTAGGAACCTCGACATGAGGAGGTTCCTCGGCCCTCGAGCCCTGCTGCAACATCCTACATCAGCATGTCGGCTCCAGTTATACCCATGCTGAACATTTCGTCTCCCTGCACGAACCCCCCGCGCCCTCCTCCCCCACCCTCTCTTCCATAACCTTTGCCTTAAAAATATCCAAAGATTTGTTCCTATCATCCTTTGAGGAAGGCAAATTTCTGGCTTGTTTTATTTCCTGAAGTTGAAGGCTCCACTCTCAATGTGGGTCATAGACTCACTTATTTAAAGTTCTTACGAAGGTGAAACCAAGGTAAGTGGGAGTTAAGATGCAGATTATATTCATAACCTTATTGAGTGATTCAATGGTCTACGGTATTCATTGTGTTTTGTTCCAGATAACTTCCTGTTCTCTGACGTCAGATCTTTTTCTTTGCTTATCTACTTATATTTTAGTTAGTTGGGGAAATACATTTAGATCTACTTTTAGGATTTGTTCCTTTTAAGTCCATCCCTGAAGAGGATGGTTTCTACTCTGGTGTACTGTTTGAATCTACACTCCTGTTGAACTGTGACTGGTACTGCCCTGTAAGACGAAGGTCAGCATCAGATGATTCTCTCCTCTCTAGCAGACCCCACCTCCCCCTTTGAAGTGATTGGCACTGCCTTCAGCCATGGCCCTCCCTCTACCTGTTGCCCATCCTGGACTCCCCGCTTAGTTGTTTCTGGGCTGCCACTGACAGCACAAAAGGAAAAGTTCAAGTTCAAGTTTATGCCACGAGCACACACACCCAGGGTTTAAATGCCATGAAAATTACCTTCCTGCAGCAGCAGCACTGTACATTACAAACGTGACAAGCATAAGTTACATAAACTTAAATTAATGTAAATTATATATAACTTACATGACAAAATAAACAAAAATAAAATAATGACATTAGTGCAAGTTGAGGGAAATACAGACCAAGTTTTTCAGGTTGGTTCAAGAACCCGTCAGCAATGGGGAAGAAGCTGGCGTTGAACCTTGAGGTGTGGGTCTTCAGGCTCCTGCACCTCCTGCTTGATGGCAGCATCAAGAAGAGGGCATGGCCCAGATGGTGCAGGTCCTTAATGATAGATGTCGCCTGCCTGAGACATCGCCTCTTGTACATGTCCTCGATGGTCGGGAGAGCTGTATTCGTGATGGAACTGGCTGACTCCACCACTCTCTGTAGCCTCTTGTGCATTGTGCATTGGAGTTCCCATACCAGGCCATAATGCAACCAGTCAGATTACCTTCCGCTCTACACCTGTAGAAGTTTGTCAGAGTCTTCGATGACATGCCGAATCTCCTTCTGCTTCTAAGAAAGTAGAGACACTGGCACACTTCTTCATGGTTGCATCTCTGTACTGGGCCCAGGATAGATCCTCCAAGATGTTGAACTTGGAACCAGGAACTTGAAGGCTCTTGAAGTCAATGATTTCTGATTTTCTCTCCATCCTGAACTTATGTGGATACTTCAGTGAATTTATTTTATACAGAGTTATTAATATTTTTAATCAATTTATTCAATAGTCAAATATTGCAGAGAACTGTGAACGCAGCCCAGTCCATTACACAAACCAACCTCCCCTCCATTGACTCTGTCTACACTTCCCACTGCCTCGGTAAAGCAGCCAGCATAATCAAGGACCCTCCCACTGTATTATTCTCTATTCTCCACCCTCCCATCAGGCAGAAGATACAAAAGCTTGAGTGTACATACCACCAGGCTCAAGGACAGCTTCTATCCCATTGTTATCAGACTCTTGAATGGACCTCTCATACGTAAAAAGGTGAAATCTTGAATTCCTGATCTTCCAATCTACCTCACCATCCCCCTTGCAACTTTCTTTGTCTGCCTGCATTGCACTTTCTCTGTAACTGCAACACTATATTCTGCATTCTGTTTTCTTTTTAATACCTCAGTGTACTAATGTATGGTATGATCTGTATGGATGGCACGCAAAATAAAAGCTTTTCACTGTATCAAAGTCAAAGTCAAAGTTGAGTTTATTGTCATGTGCACAAGTACATATACACACAGGCATTCACAAGAAAAACATAAATTAAACAAAATCAAACACATTAAACATAAATTAGGCACAATTTTTCCATGAATGAACACAATTATAACAAAAGAATACAAAGTCCATTATAATGCAAAGTGATCAAAGCAGTTGTGGTGTTGCTATATTGGGGCAGTGATTAGGGTTGTGCGGGTTGGTTCAAGAACAAATGATTGAAGGGAAGTAGCTGTTCCTGAACCTGGTGATGTGGGACTTCAGGCTTCTGGACCTCTTGCCTGATGGTAGCTGCGAAAAGATGGCATAGCTCTGGAGTCAATTCTCTGGAGTGTAAATACATATCAAAGCTGGCACATTGCAAAGCAGAGCAGAGTGAAGCCCTGTCCTCTAGGCTGTGTTGCAATGTTTCTCCCAGTTTGAAGTTTGTGACTGTGGGTTCAGGTGATAGTCACACAACAGGTCCAACTGCGGTGTGAAGTGACATGGCTTCATATCAACATCAAGACTACAAAAATATCCTTGCAAACATACTTTTCCCCAGATGCTCATTCCAGTTCAGAGGCAAAGGCTTTATGGGGATGGACCACAATTCAAGATCCTTCTACCACTGGGCACTGAGGAGCTGGCTCCAGTGTAACAGACCCTCAAACACTTAAAGGGTGTATTGTCCAAAGAGGCCAGGTGGGTGGTGTTGGTGCTTTGCATACAGAAAATGTGTTAACTTAGTGACACCACAAGTGTATAGACTGGATGACACCATGAATGCAAAGAAAGTCATGCACTGTTTTGTATTTCTTGTATATATTTTTAATGAATACAGTTTCTATTTGAAATAAAAACAGCAGTACGTGAGCAATGACTGTATTGTGGACTAGTGTGAGAAATAGCCCAGCATCTTACAGCACGGAAACAAGCCCTTTGGCCCAACTCATCTATGTCGACCAAAATGCCTTCCTGAGCTAATCCCATTTGCCTGCGTTTGGCCAATACATACCACCCAAGACTGGTCACATCATCCAATCATGTTTTGATATCATGTTCAAAACTGGTAAATAATCCTCAAGATGGTCTTTAATTTATGAAGAGTACAGGGTCTGCAGGAGTATACTTAAGAAGGAAATCAGAAAAGCAAAAAGGGGGCATGAGATACCTTTGGCAGAGAAGATTGAGGAGAATCCAAAGAGGTTTTATAAGTATCTCAAGGGAAGAAGAATAACTAGGGAGTGAATAGGGCCCCTCAAGACCAAAGTGGGTATCTACATTAGAGCAACAGGTGATGGGCAAGGTGGAGAAAGATACGAAGACTTTGAAACTTGAAATAGTTAATGAGGAGGTCTTGGGAGTAATCTGCATTACAGCAGAGGAGGTGTTGGATGTCTTCGAAGGTATGAAGGTCGATGAATTTCAGGGGCCTGACCTGGTATATCTAAGAACACAATGTTCTATGTTATATGTACCATATTCTATCACCTCCAAACCTCTTACCTCTTACCCTAAACTTATGCCCTGTAGATTTAGATTCCTCTGCTATGGGGAAAAATTTCCTGCTAATCATCCTCAGAATTTTGTACATCTCCATCAGGTCCCCCCTCAGCCTCCTCCACTCTAAGTAAAGCAAACACAGTCGATCCAATCTCTCCTCATAACGGAACCATTCCATCCCAGGCAACATCCTGGTGAATCTTCTCTGCACCCTCTCCAGTGCAATCACATCCTTCCTAGGGTGTGGTGACCAGAACTGTACACAGTCCACTAGCAATAGTCTAAATTATTTTTTTTAATGTTATACAATCACCAACTTGCCCTTGAATTCAGTACCACAGCTAATGAAGGCCAGCATCCCATATGCCTTCTCTTCCACCTTATCTACCTAAATTGCCATCTACCTTAGTGCTTTAGGGATTCTTGAACTTGTTCCTCAGTGCTCAATCAATAGACCCTTACCATTCATTGTGTATGTCCAACCCCAATTAGTCCTCTCAAAATGCATCACCTCACACATATCAGGATTAAATTCCACCTGCCTATGCTCTGTCCATCTTATCAACTGATCGATCTCATTCTGTAGAATCAAACTATCCTCCTCACTGTCCACAATACCACTGATTTTGGCATCATCTGCAAACTTACTAATCATATCTTCTATTTTCTTAATGAAATTGTTAAAATATACAGTGGCATGCAAAAGTTTGGGCACCCCTAGTCAAAATTTCTGTTACTGTGAAGAGCGAAGCGAGTAAAAGATGACCTGATTTCCAAAAGGCACAAAGTTAAAGATGACACATTTCTTTAATATTTTAAGCAAGATTACTTTTTTATTTCCATCTTTTACAATTTCAAAATAACAAAAAAGGAAAAGGGCCCGAAGCAAAAGTTTGGGCACCCTGCATGGTCAGTACTTAGTAACACCCCCTTTGGCAAGTATCACAGCTTGTAAACACTTTCTGTAGCCAGCTAAGAGTATTTCAGTTCTTGTTTGGGGGATTTTTGCCCATTCTTCCTTGAAAAAGGCTTCTAGTTCTGTGAGATTGTTGGATCGTCTTGTATGCACTGCTCTCTTGAGGTCTATCCACAGATTTTCGATGATGTTTATGTCGGGGGACTGTGAGGGTTATGGCAAAACCTTCAGCTTGTGCCTTTTGAGGTAGTCCATTGTGGATTTTGAGGTGTGTTTAGGATCGTTATCCTATTGTAGAAGCCATCCTCTTTTCATCTTCAGCTTTTTTACAGACAGTGTGATGTTTGCTTCCAGAATTTGCTGGTATTTAATTGAATTCATTCTTCCCTCTACCAGTGAAATGTCCCCGTGCCACTGGCTGCAACACAAGCACAAAGCATAATCGATCCACTCCCGTGCTTAACAGTGGGAGAGGAGTTCTTTTCATGACATTCTGCACCCTTTTTTCTCCAAACTTTCCTGCATCCTCACCACAAAATTCAGTGTCAGAAGTTTGCAAAGGAACATCTAAACAAGCCTGATGCATTTTGGAAACAAGTCCTGTGGACTGATGAGCTGCAATGAGCAAAGGTATGTTTGGAGAAAAAAGGCTGCAGAGAATAATGGACTCAGGCCAGTACATCAATGGCACATCTCTCCCCACCATTGAAAGTACTTACATGAGGAGCTGCCTCAAGAAGGCAACATCCATCATCAAAGATCCCCACATTCCGGGCCATACCATCTTCTCGCAGCTATCATCGGGCAGGAGGTACAGAAGCCTGAAATCCCACACCACCAGGTTCAAGAACAGCTACTTCCCTTCAACCATTTGGTTCTTGAACCAATTTGCACAACCCTAATCACTACCTCAGTAGGGCAACACTATGACCACTTTGACCACTTTTCATTACAATGGACTTTGTTTTTTATTCTTTTGATTGTGTTCCTTCTTGTATTATTTTGTATAATTTATGTTTAATTTATGTCTTTCTTGGGAATATTGTGTCTCTAATGCTATGTGCCTGTGATGCTGCTGCAAGTTTTTCATTGCACCTGTGCATACATGTACTTGTGCATATGGCAATAAACTCGACTTTGACTTTGACATTTTGTTTGAAAATTCCAGTCAAATCAGTCAGACAGGATCTCCCACCAACAAAGCCATATTAACTCTCCCTGATCAACTCTGCCTTTCCAACTGTAGATTAATCCTGCGTTTCAGAGTTTATTTCAATAACCCACCCACCACCCCACATGGCCCCCCCCCCGCCCCCAAGACTGACATTAAGCTCCCTGGCCTGTAATTACCTGACTTATTTCTGCTACCCTTGAACAAATGTACTACATTTGTTGTCCTCCAGTCACCTGGCACCTCACCTGTCAGGGCCCCAATAATCTCCCAAAGCATCCTGCCTTACATCACATCAGGCCCTGGGGATTCATCTACCTTTCATCCTTAATAAACATCTTATACTTCTTCCATTTTAAGAACATATTCTCAAATTTCACTACTTCTCCCCCCTCACTTGAATTCTCCAACTACAATGCCCTTCTCCTTACTGACTACAGATGAGAAATATTCATTGAAGACCTCACCTACACCCTCTGGTTCCCCACACATTGACATTTTGGTCCCTTGTGGCCAACTATGAAGTTTGGGATTTCCATTATAATTTTATGATGACCAGTTGTTACAAGATCCATTGTTGGGAGTCTATGATCAGAACAACCATGGAATTTTTTTTTCCCCAGGAACCAGGAGTCTCCAATTGAAAACAAATAAACAGCAGATGCTGGAAATCTGAAATAAAATCAGAAAATACTGGAAACACTCAACAGGTCCTGCAGCATCTGAGGAGTGAGTTAAGATCTGCTGAAAGGTCATTGGCCCAAAACATTGATTTGGTTTCTTTCTCCACAGACACTGCCTGACTGCTAGGTATCCCCATCTCTGTCTGCTTTTGCTTCAGGTGACTTCAATGTTGCTAATTTAGAGGAACAGAGTTGACAACATAATATTGCTCTGTTTCTACTGATAAATTTTAGTCCAGTCTTTTTTCTTCTTTTTTTTTGTTCTTTTTGAAATTTTTCTGTTTAGTTTGGTTTGATATATTGTTTATAATTTTTCTTATTGATTTGGGTATTTTTTTTTCTCTTTCTTTTCTTTTATATATATAAGAAATCTTTTTTCTTTCCTTTTTTTATATTATATTCATTTACTAAGAGATCGAGGGATCTACAGATTTTTAAAAATATTTTATTGTTCTTTATGATTATCTGTGTTATGATTGTTCTCCTGATCTCTTTGTATTACATGTACAAACACATGTTATATATTAATCTGTATTAATTTGGAAACTAATAAAAAGATTGAAAAAGAAAGAATGTTGCCAATTGAGTCTAAATTCCAATGATTTTCCCCAGTTGTCCACCACCAGCAGGTTGGGGAGTAGTCATTCCTGGGTCTGATCCACCATGTCCCATTCCCATTTACAGCATTTAGGGCCCTAAACAGTCCTTCCCAGTAAGGCAGTCTTTCACCTGTGAATCCATCGGAGTTATTTATTGCATCCAATGCTCCCAGTGCGGCCTCCTCTACGTCGATGAGACCAGGCACAAACTAGGTGACTGCTTCATCGAGCACCTTCACTCTGTCCACTGTAGCCATCTGGATCTCCCGGTTGCCAGCCATTTTAATTCTCCATCCCATTCCCACACTGACATGTCTGTGCTCGGCCTCCTCTACTGCCAAGTTGAGGCTAAATGCACCTCATATTCTGCTTGGGCAGTCTCTGACCCAACAGTGTGAACATCGAATTCTCCAACTTCCGGTACACGGCTCCCCCTCATTCCCTTTCCTCTCCCCTTCTGATCTACTTGGCCCCCATCACTCTGCCGCTTTCACCTGCTCCAGCATCTCCATCTGCCCGTCACTCACACAGTCTTCCCGCTGGTTCCCTCCCCCCCACCTCCGTCCCTTCATTCCATGCTCCACCTTCCTCTCCTATCAGTTTCCATCACCTTCAGCCCTTTGTCACTTCCACCTGTCACCTCCCAGTTTCTGACTTCATTCCCGCTCTCCCCCCTCCCTCATCTGCTATTTCCCACCTCACCTGGATCCACCTATCACCTGCCAGCTCCTTCCCCACCCCTTCTTTATACTTGCTATCTCCCCTCTATCTTTCAGTTCAGATAAAGGTTATCAATCCAAAACGTTGTCTGTCCATTTCCCTCCATAGATGCTGCCTGACACGTTGGGTTCCTCCAGTGCCTTGTGTGTCGCCTCATTTACACCTGTTTCTTTGGCACTTCTTGCCACAGCTTGCGGTTACACTTGTAACCGGGCGCTGTTACCAGGTTGAAAGTGCAGCAGAGTCCTGGAGAGCATGAAAGTTCCACATGTAACTCTTGGCTTTGCACATGTGAGAAAATCACTGGCTTCTGACTTCTGAAATTGGCTCGGGTTTTCTATGCAGCACTATTTTAGCATGTTTCTCCAAACTCATTAACATTTTTAGGCTCAACCTACACCCAGTGTTTGCCTGGCTAAAATCTCAACTTCACTGTTAAAAGTACATTATTTAATTCCAGTCTGTGTCTCAGTGTTAATATTGTAGAACAATAATAAACCAAGGTCGGGGAAAAGGGATGGTCTTCCAGGTTTTTGCAGAGAAATGATGATTGGTTTATCATTGTCACATGTACTGAGGTACAGTGAAAAACTTTGTTTTGCATGCCATCCATACAGATCATTTCACCACATCAGTGCATTGAGGTAGTACAAGGGAAAAGCAATAACAGAATGCAGAATATAGTGTTATGGTTACAGAGAAAGTGCAGTACAGGCAGAGAATAAGGTGCAAGGCCATGTCAAGGTGGATTGTGAGGTCAAGAGTTCATTTTATTGTTCAGAAAGACTGTTCAGCAGTCTCATAACAGCGAGATAGAAGCTGTCCATGAGTCTGGTGGTACAGGCTTTTGTATCTTCTGCCCAATGGGAGGGGGGAGAAGAGATGCCTGACATGGAAGGGGCTTTTGATTATGTTGGCTGCTTTTCTGAGGCAGCGAGAAGTGCAGACAGAGTCCATGGAGGGGAGACTGGTTTCCGTGATGTGCTGAGCTGTGTCCACAACTCTCTGCAGTTTCTTGCAGTCATGGGCAGAGCAGTTGACATATCAAGGTTTCATGCATTGTGATGCATCTGTGGGGCACTTCAAAGTCTGGGATTAATGTGGAGGTCACTCAGTTGGGTGGGATGCATGTCAGGTTTTGCTGAAAGAGGTTGATATAAAAAGTGCAGAAATGTTGGATACAGTCTACTCAGATACAGTAGCGTTCAGGAAGATTAGAAAGGTCAATGCACAAATTCAGTGTCAGAATGATGGAAGAATGAAGAGCCTCTAGACATGCTAATTGGTAGAAGGTCTGTTTCTATATAGAAGATTGAAAAACAAGTTGACAAAAGGTTTAAAAGTAAGTTTGAAATGCTACGTTTTATAAATACAGGCACTGAATGCAAAAGTAAGTAGCTATCCTAACCTTATGTGAAATGTTGGTTTGGCTCCAGCTGGACTACTATAAGATCAGATAAGATATCTTTATCAGTCACTTGTACATCGAAACACACAGTGAAATGCATCTTTTTGCACAGAGTGTTCTGGGGGCAGCCCGCAAGTGTCATCATGCTTCTGGCGTCAACGTAACATGCCCACAACTTCCTAACCCTTATGTCTTTGGAATGTGGGAGGGAACTGGAGCACCCAGAGGAAATCTACACAGACACGTGGAGAACGTACAAAGTCCTTACAGACAGCGGCCGCAATTGAACACGGGTTGCTGGCACTGTAATAGCATTACTCTAACCACTACATTACCGTGCCTGCCCAGTATTATGTCCAGTTTTGGGATTCAGAAAGAGTACAGAAGATATTTACCAGAATGTTTCCAGTTATATGGACAAACTTGAAAAGCTGGGATTAAGCTGATTCACAATGTGTTGTGTCTCTGGTGATTTAGTGGTCCAAGTGTCAATGTTTACTGGTATGGAGGGTTGCTGTTAATGAGTTAGATGGGCTTATGTTCTCTGGTAATCATGAGTGAACTTTTCTGAGAAAAGATGAAATTATGAACAATCTTTGGTCTTCACTGCATCGTGAAGAATTGCACCACAAGAAACTGCAGAGAGTTGTGGACACAGCTCGGCACATCATGGAAACCAACCTCCCCTCCTTGGACTCTGTCTACACTTCTCGTTGCCTCAGTAAAGCAGCCAACATAATCAAAAAGCTCTCCCACCCTGGAGATTCTCTCTTCTCACCCCTCCCATTGACCTGAAAACACGTACCACCAGGCTCAAGGACAGCTTCTATCCTGACTATTGAATGGGCCTCTTGTACGATAAGAAGGACTCTTCTTTTTCAATCTTTTTATTAATTTTCAAATTAGTACAAAATAATATATATAACATTAGTAATTATACATATGGTGCTAAGAGATCAGGATAGCAGTCATAACAGTTAATATATATAATCACAAGGAGTAAAAAAAAAGTGATCTAGACCTCCAGCTCTCTTATTAAGTGAATAAATGTAAAAGTGTAGCGGTTGCTACCGCGAAATAAAACAAGACACTAGTCGGAGGATTGTTGAACAAGAAGTGGTTTATTTTCCCGCCTTGCGCGGGCCCTTTAAGGGAGACTGTTCCCGCCCAAAGCAACTGGCAATGACGTAAGTACTACGTCATCAAGACTTTCCCGCCCGCGGGTTCTCCCCGTCTCTCGGGAAAGACAAGGCCCGCTGCCATCTTGGGCCTCGTCGCTCCGACACTGCGCGACCAGACTGCTGAGCCAGTTCGCCTGACTAAACGGTGAGTCGCCACAAAAGGAAAGATTGAAAAGAAATGAAATTTAATTATATGAAAGAAGAAACCCCAAATAAAAAAAAATTGATAATAAACCAAAAAAAACTAAGAACTTCAAAAAAAATCTGGACTGATATTTCTTCTATTAAAAAGAAAAAGAAACATTACTATGTTGTCAACTCCGCTCCTCTGCATTCAAGGGTTATTGAAAGGGATCTGAAAAAGGTCAACTTATATCATATGGAAATATTGAATAAATGGACTCTAAACTTCCTCAAATTTAAGCGAAGCATCAATAGTACCACTCCTAATTTTTTCTAAGTTTAAACATGTTATAGTTTGAAAGAACCACTGAAAAGTGATGGGAGGTATTGGATCCTTCCATTTGAACAAAATGGATCGCTTGGCCATTGATGTGACAAAGGCGATCATACGACAAGCAGAAGCAGACAAATGGCGAGATTCCATCATTGGCAACCCAAAAATTGCAGTAATAGGATGAGGTTGTAAATCAATATTCAATACAGATGAAATCATGTTAAAAATATTTTTCCATAAGGGAACAGGACCAAAACATATGTGTCAGGGAAGCCACCTTTGAATTACATCCATCACATATAGGATCTATATGATGATAAAAACAGGCTAACTTGTCCTTGGACATATGGGTCCTGTGAACCACCTTAAACTGTATCAAAGAGTGTCTGGCACACATAGAAGATGTATTAACTAATTGAAGAATCTTCTTCCATGTCTCTGTAGGTAAAAGTATCTGGAGTTCTCTTTCCCATTCATTCTTAATTTTATCAAGTTCCTCTGAATATATTTTCATAATCCAATCATAAATTATTGCTATCAGGCCCTTCTGATAAGGATTAAATCCTAAAATTTTTCCCATAATTTCAATTTTATATGGTGTCGGAAAAGAAGGTAAAGTAACTTTTAAAAAATTTCTAATCTGTAAATATCGAAAAAAATGTGATCTAAGCAAATTGTGTTTATTAGATAGCTGTTCAAAAGTTAGAAAACAGTTATCAATGAATAAATCTCATAAACATGTTATACCCTTCATTTTCCATAAGGAAAAGCTGAGTCAATTCTAGATGGTTGAAAGAAAAAATTAGATTGAATAGGACTTGATAAATTAAATTCATTCAATCCACAGAATTTACAAAATTGAAACCATATCCGTATTGTATGTTTAACTATTGGATTAGTCACTTGTTTACTCAATTTAGTAAGTGCAGAAAGGAATGAAGCTCCTAAAATAGAAACTAATGAAAATCCTTGCACTGATTCACCCTCAAGGCGTACCCAACAGGGACAATGAGTTGCATCTAAATCTTGTGCCCAGAAGGACTCTTGACCTCACAATCTACCTCGTCATGACCTTACGCCTTATTGTCTGCCTGCACTGCATTTCTTCTATAACTGTAACACTATATTCTGCAATCTGTTATTGCTTTTCCCTTGTACTGCCTCAATGAAATTGCAATGATCTCTATGTTGGGGCATGCAAAACAGAATGTTTCACTGTACCTCAGTATATCTGACAATAATAATTAAAAAATACCAATTTACCAATTTAAAAACACAAACTTTTCACTTGTGACTCCAAAGCAGGAATAACACTTGGATTTATACAGAGTACATCTGAGCACGTGTGTGCACACCTTGATGGACACATTTCAGATACCAGGAACACAGCAGCAGAATTATACCTCATACCACAGTGTCTTTGTGCATTCTGTCCATGAGCACAGTGAAGTTCATCAGCAGGTCCAACCCTAAAGTACCTTCTTTGGACACTCTGCCTCAGTGAGCACCCTGTCCAGTAACACCACAACACTGCACACCGTCATCAAAGGTCTGTTGTGGGACTGAAACTAACTCCAGGCTCACCACAGTTGATATGGATGCACTGACACTGGCTTCCAACATCAAGTGACAAACTGTGCTCAATTTGTGCATACACAGGACTGATCACATCTACTGTGGATCACTGACATCCCATCAGACACAGGTGACTGAAGAGAGAGATGAGAGAGGTTAAAAGTTTTGGTTCTTGCTTAGCTATTATCTCAAGTATTGGACACTCTTGTGGGCAGTTTGAGAGCCATGCATTTAGGAGAAAGCCATTATCTAATTACAAATGAAGAAGCCCAGTGTGCGTATTTGAATTTAATATCTGCACTGTTCACTTTCTCTTTTAATATGGGCCATAATGATATGTGGGACCAAATACACACTGATTGTAAGTGAACATACAGAGCAGCAGTTGTGATCAGATCCACTTGTTCAATCAGTGGAACCTCTCTACCACAAAATAAATCAAAATATTGCCCAGTGTTTATGCTTCTCTGCACCATTAGCTCATCGTCCTTGATTTATATGTACTCTCCTGCATTCTAAGCTGCTTATATATCCTATATGAACTTCATAAACCTTTCAGTGATCTTGTCTTTGTTTGCAGCTTGTTATTTACATGAACATTAATGGCATATTCCTGTTCTCAGGTAAAGGATTTTGAGACTTCATGGGACAATATATGTGAGGTGTTTATTGATTAGCAAGTGGGTTAATGAATCACTTTTTCTTTTTTGTTAAAATTTTATTTACAGCGTGGTGACGGGCCCTTCCGGCCCAATGAGTCCGCGCCGCCCATTTTCAACCCAAATTAACCTACCCATACCTCTTTAGAATGTGGGAGGAAACTGGAGCACCCGGAGGAAACCCACACAGACACAGGAGAACATACAAACTCCTTACAGACAGCGACGGGAATCAAACACCAGTCGCTGGTGCTGTAATAGCGTTGCACTAACCTCTACGCTACCGTGCCACCCTGAAAACAATTTCATAATTACTATTTGCCTGGGTACTTTGTCTTCCAGAAGCCTTTTGTAGAAATGTCAATATCTTAACATCTAGCATTTAAGATCAACTCTTCTAAATATTTTCGGTGGAAACGTGACAGTGGACAAATGCTGCTTGTGCCATATTACTGTGAGAGACTGGAACCGAAAGGCTAAGGAGTCCTTACGTCCTTTCTACTTGTGAGCCAGTTCTTAGTTGTTGGAGTCTTGCGCAGAGCCTCTTTAGAAACTATTTTGTGTCATCCATCAGCTAAGCAGGCCCTTCAGCCCAACTCGTCTATGCTGACCAAGGTGCCTTCCTGAGCTAGTCCCATTTGCTTGCATTTGGCCCATATCCCTCCAAACCTTTCCTATCCATGTACCTGTCCAAATATCTTTTAAACATTTGTACCCACCTCTACCACTTCCCCTGGCAGCTTGTTCCACATACCCACCACCCTCTGTGTGAAAAACTTGCCCCTCAGATCCCCTTCAAATCTTTCCCCTCTCATCTCTAACCTATGTCCCCTAGTTTTTGACACCCTTCCCATGGGAAACAGACACTGGCTATCCACCCTATCTTGTGCCTCTGATAATTTTATATACCTCTATCATGTCACCTCTCAGCATCTTTCGCTTCATGGAAAACAGACCCAGCCTATCCTGTCTCTCCTGATAACTCAAACCAAAGTGAAGAATTTTGCCACTCAGTAGTCACATGAATAATAATAGAACTATAATCATACAGCACAGAAACAGGCCCTTCGGCCCACCATTTCCATGCTGACCATTAACTGCACATCTATACTCATTCTATGTACCAGCACTTGGTCCGTATCCTTCTAGGCCTTGGTAATTCCAGTCCAATTCTTATCCAGATGCTTCTTAACTGTTGTGACCCTGGGGTAAAGTCTGTGACCATTCACCTTATCTATGCCCCTCATGAATTTATAAACCTTATAGTCGCCCTTCAGCTTTCTTTACTCCAGGGAAAACAGTCCCAGCAATCCAGCCTCTCCTTATAACTCAAGGCCTCCAGTCCCAGTAACATCCTCATGAATCTTTTCTGCACTCTCTTTAGCTTAATCACATCCTTCTGATAGTGAGGCAACCAGGAATGCACACAATGGTCGTGATGGAGGCTCATCAATGCCTGGTACAGCTGTAAGATGACATCCTAGCTCTTGTTCTCAATGTCCCATCTGATGAAGGCAAGCATGCCATATATCTTCTTCACCACCTTGTCTGCCTGTGTCACCATTTTCAGGAAACTATGTACCTGCACCCTGAGGTCTCTCTGTCCCATAATAATCCCTAGGGCTCTGTCATTCACTGTGTGTGTTCTGCCTCATTTATAAGATAAGATTTCTTTATTAGTCATATTGAAACACACAGTGAAACTCATTTTTGTGTAGAGTGTTCTGCAGGGAGCCTGCAAGTGTCGCTACACTTCCGGTGCCAACATAACATGTCCACAACTTCCTAACCCGTATGGTTTTGGAATGTGGGAGGAAACCGGAGCACCTGGATGAAACCCATGCAGTCATGGGGAGAACGTACAAACTCCTTACAGGCAGTGGCCGGAATTGAACCCTGGCGCTGTAAAAGCGTTACGCTAACTGCTACACTACCGTGCAAAATTCTTCACCACACTTGTTTGAGTTAAATTCCATTTGCCATTCCTTTGCCCACTTTCCCAGTTGATCTAGATCAGGTATAACCTTAGACAACCCACTGTCCACCACACCACCAGTTTTGGTATCATTTGTAAACTTACTAATAATCCCACCAACATTCTCATCCAAATGTAGGTCCAGATCCAAATCCAGGGCAGGCACGGTAATGTAGCGGTTAGCGTAATGCTATTACAGCGCCAGCCACCTCGGTTCAATTCCAGCCGCTGTCTGTAAGGAGTTTGTACGTTCTCCTCGTGTCTGCATGGGTTTCCTCCGGGTGCTCCGGTTTTCTCCCACATTCCAAAGACATACGGGTTAAGAAGTTGCGGGCATGCTATGTTGGCGCCGGAAGTGCGGCGACACTTGCAGGCTGCCCCTAGAACACTCTACGCAAAAGATACATTTCACTGTGTTTCGATGTACAGTACATGTGACTAATAAAGATATCTTATCTTATCAAATCATTAATATGGATGACGAGCAACAGTGGACCCAGCACCAATCCCTGCAGCTCACCACTGGTCACAAGCCTCCAATGTGAATAACAACTTTCCACTAACTCCCTCTGCCTCCTACCACCAAGCCAATTTTGTATCCAATTGGTGATGTCACCCTCAATCCCATGTGTTCTAACCGTCTGGACCAGCCTACCATGCAGGGCCTTGTCAAAAGCTACATAGACAACGTCTCCCACTCTGCCTTCCTTAATCCTCTTGTTCACCTGTTCAAAAAACTCAAACAAGTTCATGCGATATTGGTCCTCCTCCAGTTCAGGTGCAACCCATCCCTCTTGTGCAGGTTACTTCTGCCCCAGAAGAAATCCCAATGGTTGAAGAACCTAAATCCCTACCCTCAGTACCAGCTCCTCAGCCAAGTATTCATCTGTCCTGTCCTCATATATCAACCCTCAGTAGCACATGGCATAGGGAGTAATCCAAACGTTACCACCATTGAAGTCCTGCTTTTTAACCTTTGCCTAACCCCCTATATTTACTCTACATCCCTTTTTCTAGCTATGTCATTTGTGCTAGTGTGTAAAATTACCTTTGGTTGCTCACCCTCCCCCTTGAGGATCTTCTGCAACTGCTCTAAGACATCCTCGACACTGGCACCCGGGAGGTAACACACCATCCTGGCTTCTCTTTCAGCCGCAGAATCTCCTGTCTGCCTCCCTAAATGTCATGTTTCCTATCACTACAGCTCTCCTTACCTCCACCCTGTCCTGCCAGTTGTTGTAATATAGACCTAGATGCTGCTGCTGATCTCCCCTGAAAGGCCACCCTGCCAAAAATATACTTGTTACTGAGGGGCCTGACCACGGGGGAGCCCTGTACTCCCTGTCTACCCCATCTACCTTTCCTGGTGGTCACCCAACTATCTGCTGCCTGGACCTGTGGTGTGACCACATCAGTAAATGCAGACATCCTATGATGTACTCACTAAAGAAATTCGGCATGTCTCCGTTGAACCTCACCAGTTTTTATAAATGCACCATCGAAAGCATGCATTTCATGGTGTGTTTCGATGTACATATGACATCTTATCCTATGCTGATCCACCACAGTTTGATATGGCCACTGCTCTGTCCGAGACCACGAGAAACTGCAGAGAGTTGTGGACACAGCTCAGTCTATCATGAAAACCAGCCTCCCCTCCATGGACTCTGTCTACACTTCATACTGCCTCAGTAAAGCAACCAACATAATCAAAGACCCCACTTGCCCAGGACATTCTCTCTTCTCCCCCCACCCATCGGGCAGAAGATACAAAAGTCTGAAAGCATGTATCACCAGGCTCAAGGACAGCTTTTATCCCACTGTTATAAGACTATTGAACAGACCTTTTGTATGATAAGTTGGACTTTTGACCTCACAATCTACCTCATCATGGCCTTGCACCTTATTGTCTGCCTGCACCTTCTCTGTAACATCTGCAGTCTCTTGTGTCTCTAATATCAAAATAACTGTGGTTCCTGCAGGAATTATTTTGTTTTGCAGCAAGGTGCAGTTCCCAGGGAAGGAGAACTATTTAGCCAAAGATTAGGCACAGATTTCTGCAAATACTCTGGAATTCACATGTGCAATATTCGCCCAGATTCTCTGCTGAAGCTGAAATTGATCACAGCCTTTCCCTCACCTCAAAACCACAGGTAGAAAAGGTGGTTTTCTACCTTTTAGATCACCCTCACTGAAATAAGATTCATAAATAATCATTTATTTCTTTTTAAAATATTAAGAACAGGAGAAGTCCATAGAATCAGTGAGATAAATATTGGTATTGGTATTGGTTTATTATTGTCACTGGTACCGAGGTACAGTGAAAAATTTGTCTTGCATACCGATCGTACAGGTCAATTCATTACACAGTATAGTTACATTGAGTTAGTACAGAGTGCATTGAGGTAGTACAGGTAAAAACAATAACAGTACAGAGTAAAGTGTCACAGCTATAGGAGAAAGTGCAGTGCAATAAGGTGCAAGGTCACAACAAGGTAGATCGTGAGGTCAGAGTCCGTCTCATCATATAAGAGAACTGTTCAAATAGTCCTATCACAGTGGGATAGAAGCTGTCCTTAAGCCTGGTGGTACGTGCCCTCAGGTTCCTGTATCTTCTGCCTGAAGGTAGAGGAGAGAAGAGAGAATGACCTGGGTGGGTGGGGTCTTTGATTATGCTGGCTGCTTCGCCAAGGCAGTGAGAAGTAAAGACAGAGTCCAAGGAGGGGAGGCTGGTTTCTGTGATGCACTGGGCTGTGTCTACAACTCTCTGCAATTTCTTGTGGTCCTGGTCAGAGCAGTTGCTGTACCAAGCTATGATGCATCCAGATAGCATGCTTACTATGGTGCATCGATCAAAGTTGGTGAGTGTCAAGGGGGACATATGGAAGCTCTTTAGCCTCCTGAGGAAGTAGAGGCGCTGGAGAGTTTTCTTGGCCATGGCATCTACGAGATTGGACCAGGACAGGCTCTTGGTGATGTTCATTCCCAGGAACTTGAAGCTCTCAACCCTCTCGACCTCAGCACCATTGATGTAGACAGGTGCATGTGCACCGCCTCCTTTCCTGAAGTCAGTGACCAGCTCTTTTGTTTTGCTGACATTGAGGGAAAGGTTGTTGTCATGACACTATGTCACTAAGGACCTTTGTGTACTCCGACTCCCTTTTCATTCACCAAAGATCCATCTCCACATGGCTGCTAGGGCCTTCAGCCACCTGGTGTACCTTAACCTGTGCCTAGACTAGGAGTTCTCTTGTCCTCACCTTCACATTCAATCAATTTCTTCCCTGCTATTTCCAGATATTACCACCATCAGCAAACTCGTCTTTCCCTCCCCTTCCCTTTCAGACTTTTGCAGGAATTATCCCATTCCCATCCCCTGGTCCATAACCGAAACCTTTTCCTTCCTTGGGCATCTTCCCACGCCAATGCAGGAGATGCAACACAAGCTTTTTGTAACTTCTCTCCTTCCACCCTTCAGGGCCACATATACGCTATCCAGCTGAGAAAAGCAGCATACGATGAGATGGACTCTGACCTCACAGTCTACCTTGTTGTGACCTTGCACCTATTGCACTGCAATTTCTCTGTAGCTGTGAAAAACTTACTCTGTACTGTTATTGTTTTTACCTGTACTATCTCAATGCACTCTGTACTAACTCAATGTAACTGCACTGTGTATGCAAGACAAGTTTTTCACTGTACCTTGGTACGAGGGACAGTAATAAACCAATACTAATACCAATACATTTTACAGTTGACTATATTGCATTGACTGCTCAGCATGCAGTTCCCATGACAACTGAGAAATCAAATGCAAGTTAGTTGAATAGCTGAATTCGATCAGGTGGCAAGACTAGCCTTCAGCTTCCAACCACTGATCCTCAACCCTCCAGCCCCCTCACACTTGGACCTGCATGTCCACACATCTGTTTGAATGAAGCTTGAGGAACAACATGCTGTGTCTTCTCCACTAAACACTTAAGTTTCAGGTAATCAGCTTCTTCCCCATTGCTGTCAGACTTCCAAACCAATCACCTATTTCACATCCCCTTCCCGGTGGTTCTGCCCTGTTCTTGAACACTTAATTCTACCTCCTCTGTTCTCGTCACTTCAGCATTTCTTTTTACACTACTTTAGTTTGCATGACAATACTTTGCACCATTCTGTTGTTTTGTTTTGTCATGGTATTTATTGTTGTATTTATTATTACCGTGTATACTGTTTACCCTGTGAGCTTCCCACGAGCAAGGAATTTCATTGCACCCTGGTGTATCTGACAATGAACTTAACTAACGAACTAATTATATGGTTATTCCAATTTCCCCTCCTCCAAATCCTTTTTTGGAAACCTTACTTGTTAGATTACCACACTGCACCTTCATTTCTTTGTTTTCCATCACACACATTCTTCTCTCTCTCCCCAGCTGCACGTTGGGCTAGAAATTTAACAGTTTAACTTCAGCCAATTCCCTCCCCATTGATGCTGGTATTGGTATTGGTATTGGTTTATTATTGTCATTTGTACCAAGGTACAGTGAAAAACTTGTCTTGCATACCGATCGTACAGGTCAATTCATTACACAGCGCAGAGGAGAGGAGGAGGAGAGAAGAGAGAATGTCAGGGGTGGATGGGGTCTTTGATTATGCTGGCTGCTACACCAGGACAGCGAGAGGTAAAGACAGAGTCCAAGGAGGGGAGGCTGGTGTCCATAATGCGCTGGGCTGTGTCCACAACTCGCTGCAGCTTCTTGAGGTCCTGGGCAGAGCAGTTTCCGTACCAAGCCATTATATATCCAGATAGAATGCTTTCTAGGGTGCTTCAGTAAAAGTTGGTGAGAGTCAAAGGGGACAAACCAAATTTCTTTAGCTTCCTGAGGAAGTAGAGGCACTGGTGAGCTTTCTTGGCTGTGGCATCTACGTGATTTGACCAGGCCAGGCTGTTGGTGATGTTCACTCCAAAGAACTTGAAGCTCTCAACCCTCTCGACCTCAGCACCATTGATGTAGACAGGTGCATGTACACCACACCCTTTCCTGAAGTCAATGACCAGCTCTTTTGTTTTGTTGACATTGATGGAAAGGTTGTTGTCATGACACCATTCCACTAAGCTCTCTTATCTCCTTCTTGTACTCCGACTCTGCTGTTTGAGATACGGCCTATAACAGTGGTATCATCTGCAAACTTGTAGATGGAGTTAGAGCAGAATCTGGCCACACAGTCATGAACGTATAGGGAATAGAGGGCTGAGGATGCAGCCTTGTGGGGCACCAGTGTTGAGAATAATCGTGCCGGAGGTATTGCTGCCTATCCTCACTGATCGCAGTCTGTTTGTTAGAAAGTCAAGGATCCAGTTACAGAAGGAGGTGTTGAGTCTTAGGTCTCGGAGTTTGGTGACAAGCTTGCTTGGGGTTATGGTATAGAAGGCAGAGCTGTAGTCAATAAACAATAGTCTAACTTAGGTGTCTTTACTGTCCAGATATTCCAGAGCTGAGTGTAGGTCCAGAGATATGGCATCCACTGTAGACCTGTTTCGGCGATAGGCGAACTGCAGTGGGTCAAGATTGTCTACAGAGGCTGGAGTTCATGTGTGGCATGACCAGCTGACAGTGGTCTTCTTAAAACAGGTGGGACCCTGATATTGAAGCAGGAAGAGGTTAAATATGTCCGCAAACACTTCTGCCAGCTGATCAGCACAAGATCTGAGCACACAGCCAGGGATACCATCTGGGCCAGGTGCCTTCCTCATATTCACTCTCCAGAAGGCTGATCTTACGTCCTCAACGGTGATCACAGGTTCAGCTGCATTGGAGGCTGTCAGGGTGGATGGTGACAATCCACTTCCCTTCTGTTCAAAACACTCATAGAATGCGTTAAGTTCATCGGGAAGGGATGCGCTGTTGTTAACTATGCAGCCCATCTTCGTCTTGTAGCCTGTTATGGCATGTAAGCCCTGCCATTACTGACGACTGGTCTGGGACTCTATTTTGAGTCGGTATTGCCTCTTGGCATCCCTGATAGCATTCCGAAGGTCATACCTCGATTTCTTATACAGATCAGGATCCCCAGATTTGTGTGCAGCAGTCCTCGCTTTCAGTAGGGAGTGGATCTCCCGGTTCATCCATGGTTTCCTGTTTGGGAACACCCGTATTGTCTTCTTTGGTACACAGTCCTCCACACACTTGCTGATAAAGTCTGTGATGGTGGTGGCATACAGAGGCTGGCAGCTGAGTCTTTGAACATGGACCATTCCACTGCTTGATTGCCTGAATATTTCCAGCATTCTCTGTTTTCAGATTTCGAGCAGTTGCCTTTGTTTGAGTGATGTTGATTGGGGATAATTATCAGCCAGGACACCATGACACACTCCCTTGCTCTGGATAATAAAATGTCAGGGGGTCTTTACACCACTACCATCTCTCTTCAGGCAATGAGACCAAAGGATTTCTTCCACATGTTTACCAGTGGGAATCCTGGACAAGAGATGCAAGCTGATGTTCTGCTGGCAAAGAGTGGCACTTCTAATTTGTAAGTACACACTGTTTCTTTTTCCCCTTTCTTTTTATAGATGAACACGTCTGCTAAGACACTTCAGAACATTAAATTCTTAACTGAATTGCCTCAGTTCCCATTGCCAGCTGGTTCAGTGTCCATCACTGCCTGGCCCTGAGGGAGTGACAAATGCAGTTTTGTCTAGAGTGTCGATATCCTAGTCCATTATTTTCATGATGAATATTTCTAAGATCTAATTTCCATATTGAAAGAGGTCAATTATTAAAGCACTCGCGGTAACCAGCTTCTCAAAGCAGTGCTGAAGATCCATATGACACAAACACCTAATTCTCCCTCTCAGATCGTCTCACAGGGCACATTGCTCTTTCAGTTACTCTTTAAGTTCAAAATTTTCATTGCAAATGTAATGACGACATGATCATATCTTATCAGCCTTCCCAAGTCTCTCTATTGCATTGTGATTGTCTTACCGAGAATCATTTCACTAACTGTCTCCTGCAAAAATATCATGTCCTTCCTAAAATGTGGTGCTTAGGAATGGGTACAATATTACATTGGGACTGAACATGTTTTATATAAGTGCAAAATAACTTTCTGACTATATATGTCATGCAATTATAAATCCCATGTAATCAAAATTCTATTATTTTTATGCATTCCATGAAAATGTTAATGGCAAAGTACACACATATGTTATATGGCAGTCCTTGATGGGTGGTATGTGCTGCTGTACAGAAGTCTCTAGGCAGAGAAGGTAATCAGCAAATGCATCCTTAAATGATGTGGGCCTTGAACTTTCATGAAGGGTTAGAACCTGTTCCAACATCAGTTAAAGGGCCTTTCCCCATCTGAGCCTCTGCAGTGAGTCCACCACTGCTTGAAGCAAGGCCTTGTGTCACCATGGATGACTTTGAAACTTTCATACCACCAGTCAGCCCTCCTTCCTACTTTGTGGTTGGGTGGAACAAGTACAATGGGGCACCCATCTCTAATGTCCCATCAAGAGCTGGAGACTCACAGTGCCTCATTGGAAGGCAATTTCCCCAAAGCAGCCCCAAGAGCACCATCTATTTCTTGTATCTGATGTCCAGATTCTGAGCACTGGACTCTGCATTCAGATGCATGTGACACATTGCACAATATGTGCACTGCAAAATCACTCCATTCTGCACAAGGCTGGCTCTGGTGCTGACCCATGGCTCTGGCACATGTGGAGACATGTCTTGTTCCATCTGCTTTGTGAACCTGTCGTGCCTCCATCAAAGGTTTGTGCACAACATCCTCCTGGGCACTTTATTCCTTTCAAAATTGTACAATTTAGCTTCCAGCCAAAATGGATCCCCTTTTTTGGCACTGCTCCCCAGTTATCAGTCATCCAACCATTCCATCAGGCCCGGTAGGATTCTTGGGGTCCTGTACCATCTTCCCCATCGTTCACTAGACTTGGAAATTCTGAAGGTGTTGCTTGTGCCCTGCTTGTTGCACTATGGCTTGATATCAGAAGCAAAATCAACAGCCACACCTCCCTCTCTGCACCTCAATGTAACTTCAAGTAGTTTGCAAATGATCACCCACCTTGTTCACACTTTCCATTGGCCTCCATCAATTCACATCTTCTCATTCATCATCAGACAATATGAACACAACAGGACATTTATCAATCAAGGACAGAAGAGACTGAGACTTTCCTTTCTCCCATCTCTTGTACTTCCTCTCTATGCAGCCAGCTCAGTTTCGGTTTCACATTTCTCTTTTGTTAATAGCCGATCGATGGGAGAATGTAAGCGTCCCATTGTTGAGAACGCCTGCATCCCATTAATCATCATCTGATGATTAAGACAGAACCACGTAATCACATCAGGATAAGGTTGTATCATGCAGGACAGATACAAGCCCTTCAGCCCATCATGTCAGTGCTAGCTATCGTGTATCCATCCATGTTCCTCTGCACTCTTTCTATTCTCCTCTCACTCTACAGAGAGGACAGGTTACACCCGAACTTGAGGGGGGCCAATATCCTTGCGGCCAGGTTTGCTAGGGTGGTTCAGGAGGGTTTAAACTAGATTGTGAGGGGGAAAAGAACCAAAGGAGTAGGTCAGAGGAAGAAGGGGATGGGAAAAGTCAGATCTGACAGGTAGAGAGGCTTTGAGGATGGAGTGGCGGGGTACAGGCTATAAAAGTAATAAGTTGGATGGGCTGAAGTGCATGTACATGAATGTGAGAAGCATCAGGAATAAGGGAGATGAACTGAGAGCTTGGATAAGTACATGGGACTATGATATTGTGGCTATCACAGAGACATGGCTGACATCGGGGCAGGAATGAATATTGAATATTCCTGGTTTTCAGTGTTTTAAAAGGGATAGGGAGGGAGGGGAAGAGGAGGAGCGGTGGCGATACTGGTCCGGGACACAGTTGCAGCTGCAGAAAGGGTAGAAAATGTAGAAGGATCCTCTCTAGAGTCAATATGGGTGGAAGTTAGGAATAAGAAAGGGGCAGTTTACCCTTCTGGGAGTATTCTATAGGCCCCCCGGTAGCAGTAGGGATACTGAGGAGCAGATTGGGAGGCAGTTTTTGGAGAGATGCAAAAATAACAGGGTTATTATAATGGGAGACTTCAACTATCCAAATATTGATTGGCACCTACTTAGTGCCAAGGGTTTAGACAGGGCGTAGTTTAAGTGTGTCCAGGATGGATTCCTGATGCAGTATGTTGACAGGCCAACTAGGGGGAATGCCATATTAGATCTAGTTTTAGGTAATGAACCAGGTCAGGTGACAGATCTATTGGTGAGTGAGCATTTGGGAGGCAGTGACTATTGCTCCATAACATTTAGAATTGTCATGGACAGGGATAGGAGCAGAGAGGATATTTAATTGGGGGAAGGCAAATTATGAGGCTATAAGGCGAGAACTTGGGAGGGTAAATTGGGATGACATTTTTGAAAGGAAATGTACTCTGGAGATGTGGTCGATGTTTAGGGATCTCTTGCAGGATGTTAGGGATAAATTTGTCCTGGTGAGGCAGAGAAGGAATGGTAGGGTGAAGGAACCGTGGGTGATGAGAGAGGTGGAACAACTAGTTAGGGAGAAGAGGGCAGCATACATAAGGTGTAAGCAGCAAGGATCTGACAGGGCTCATGAGGAATATAGAGTAGTAAGGAAGGAGCTTAAGAAAGGGCTGAGGAGAGCGAGAAGGGAACATGAAAAGTCTTTGGCAAGCAGGGTGAAGGAGGATCCCAATGCTTTTTTCTTGTACGTAAAGAGCAGAAGGATGGCTCGGGTAAAGGTAGGTCCAATTAAAGACAAAGGTGGGAAGATGTGCCTGGAAGCTGTGGAAGTGGGTGAGATTCTCAATGAATACTTCTCTTCAGTATTCACCAAGGAGAGGGGTCTTGATGATGCTGAGAACCTTGTAGGTGAGGGTAATGTTCTGGAGTATGTAGATATTAAGAGAGAGGATGTGATGGAGTTATTAGAAAATATTAGGACAGATAAGTCCCAGGGGCCTGACGGAATATTCCCCAGGCTGCTTCGTGATGTGAGGGAGGAGATTGCTGAACAGTTGGCTAGGATCTTTGAGTCCTCGTTGTCAATGGGGATGGTACCGGAGGATTGGAGTGTGGCGAATGTTGTCCCCTTATTCAAAAAAGGTAGTAGGGATAGTCCAGGGAATTATAGACTGGTGAGCCTTACGTCTGTGATGGGTAGGCTGTTGGAAAGAATTCTAAGAGATAGGATCTATAAGCACTTGGAGAAACATGGACTGATTAGGGACAGCCAGCATGGTTTTGTGAAGGGAAGATCTTGCCTCACAAGCCTGATAGGGTTCTTTGAGGATGTGACCAGGGAAATTGATGAGGGTAGTGCAGTGGATGTGGTCTACATGGATTTTAGTAAGGCGTTTGACAAGGTTCCGCGTGGTAGGCTTCTTCAGAAGGTCAGAGGCCAAGGGATCCGGGGAAGCTTGGCCGTGTGGATTCAAAATTGACTAGCCTGTAGAAAGCAGAGGGTTGTGGTGGAGGGAGTGCATTCAGATTGGAGGGCTGTGACTCGTGGTGTCCCGCAGGGATCGGCTCTGGGACCTCTGCTTTTTGTGATATTTATTAACGATTTAGATGAGGGGGTGGAAGGGTTTGCAGATGACACAAAGATCAGTCGTGTTGTGGACAGTGTGGAGGGCTGTAGAAGCTTGCAGAGGGATATTGATAGGATGCAGAGCTGGGCTGAGAAGTGACAGATGGAGTTCAATCCAGAGAAGTTTGAGGTGGTACACTTTGGAAGGACAAACTCCAAGGAGGAGTACAAGGTAAATGGCAGAATTCTGGGCAGTGTAGAGGAGCAGAGGGATCTGGGGGTTCATATCCACAGATCACTGAAAGTTGCCTCGCAGGTGGATAGGATAGTTAAGAAAGTTTATGGGATGTTAACTGTCATAAGTCGGGGGATCGAGTTTAAGAGCCGCAAAGTGATGATGCAGTTTTACAAAACTCTGGTTAGGCTACACTTGGAGTACTGTGCCCAGTTCTGGTCGCCTCATTATAGGAAGGATGTGGAGGCGTTAGAAAGGGTGCAGAGGAGATTTACCAGGATGCTGCCTGGATTGGAGGGTGTGGATTATGGGGAGAGATTAAAGGAGCTAGGGCTGTTCTCATTGGAGAGAAGGAGGACGAGAGGAGACATGATAGAGGTATACAAGATATTGAGAGGAATAGATAGAGTGGACAGCCAGCGCCCCTTTCCCAGGGCACCAATGCTCAAAACAAGAGGACATGTCTTTAAGGTATTGGGTGGGAAGTTCAAAGGTGATGTCAGAGGGAGGTTTTTCACCCAGAGAGTGGTTGGTGCATGGAATGCGCTGCCTGGGATGGTGGTGGAGGCTGATACATTGGACAAGTTCAAGAGATTGTTAGATAAGCATATGGAGGAATTTAAGATAGAAGGATATGTGGGAGGAAGGGGTTAGATAATCATAGGTGTGGTTTGAAGGGTGGCACAACATAGTGGGCCGAAGGGCCTTTATTGTGCTGTATTGTTCTATGGTTCTATGGTTCTATGGTTCTAGTGCAATCACATCCTTCCTGTAGTGTGGTGACCAGAACTGCACACAACACCCCAGCTGTGGATGGATAGATACAAAGAAGATTGTGCATGTAGTGTTGTGCAGACTGAGTGACTAACAGGATGGAGTAGCCTCAATAAAGCAGAAGGGGAAAGGAGAGAAACTTACAAGTGCACTCACCTCTTCGCTGATACACTAAATCAAGGAGTATAGCACCGCACTCATCCACTGGCTCCTGGGACAACCCTGGACATGCTTCTTCAGTTTCTGCAGGGCGTTTCCTGATCTCATGGTTGAGAAAGTCAAAAGCATGTACGAGGGAGAGGGGAGAGAGCAGAGAGCAGGAGAAACCACTGCTAATGTTCATCATAAAGATATAGGTAACATGGGTTAAAAAAGGAAAATGCTGGAAACATTCAGCAGGTGATGCAGTACCTAAAGAACTGGGAAAGAGAGAAAATAACTCAGAGAAGGTGGGTGGGGGTAGATGGATAGGACAGAGAAAATATCTCTGTTAGGGTGAGGGCAGGGCTGCCATAAGGATAAATTGTCAGGGTCATCAGATCAATGGTTAGTGGGGGCAGCTGGAGAGTGCAGACCAAGAAATGGGAAAAGGGGAAAAGTGTTGGGTAGTGGGACATCTCAGCACAACAAGGTGTGCTGATAGAGGGAAACAAACGGCCAGAAGGTACAGGAGCCTGAAGACCCACACTCAACGATTTAGGAACAGCTTCTATCCCTCCATCATCAGATTTCTGAACGATCCATGAACACTACCTTGTTATTCGTTTTTTGCACTATTTATTTAGTTTTGCAGCTTATAGTAACTTTTATGTCTTGCATTGTACTGCTGCCACAAAGCAACAAATTTCTTGTCATGTAAGTCAGTGATGATAAATCTGATTCTAGATGACTGGCAGTAGAGATGAAACAGTCGACTCAGTCCCGATGAAGGGTCTTGGCCCAAAAAGCCGACTGTTCATTTCCCTCCACAGATGCTGTCTGACCTGTTGAGTTCCTCTGGCATTTTGCCTGTGTTTGCTCCAGAGTTCCAGCATCTGCAGTCCTCTTGTGACAGCAGAGAAGGCCCATTCTGTCAAAGACCAAAAAAGTGGGTTTCCTCAGGTTGTAGTAACCTATATTTAGTCTAAAAAATGACAATTTTCCCAGATAGAACAAGAGGTGCTGTTCCTCAAGCTTATTCTCAGATCGTTGTCACTGTACGCAGACTGAGAGATCACGGTGGGAGTGAGATGAGATTTATACTGCAGACAGCAGGGAGCTCTGAGTTGCCTCTGTGGACTGAATGTAGCTAATCCACAAAGCAATCAGTCGACCTGCAATTGGTTCCTCCTGTGCAGAGGAGGCCACGTTGGGAGCACCGAGTGCAGTAGACGAGACTGTGGTGGGCTGAATGACCTAATTCCCATGGTATATGTGAAAAACATGATGATGCTGGAGAAACTCAGCAGGCCAGGCAGCGTCCGTGGAGAAAAGCAGGTGGTCAATGTTTCGGGTCAGGGCCCTTCTTCAGGACTGAAGGTAGGAAAAGGGAAAGCCCAATATGAAGGAGGGAAAAGCAGAGCAGTGATAGGTGGACAAAAGAGGGGAGGCGTGGTGATAGGTAGATGCAGGTAAGAGATGGTGATAGGCAGGTGCGGGGGAGGAGGGGAGAGCAGATCCACTGGGGGATGGGTCAAAGGTAAGGAGAGAGAGGAAAAAAGGTAGACAAAAAGAGGCTAGGAAAGGAAAGGAAGCATGGTGGGGGGGTGTTTTGTGGGGAAGTGGGGGTGGGGATTACTTAAAGTGGGAGAATTCAATGTTCTTGCGGAAGGCTGCAAAGTTCCAAGAGGGAAAATGAAGTTCTCCAGTTTGTCCAAGACGGAAGTGATGACTCCATGACCCGCAGTGCAAGTGAATTGCATACCTGCTGGGTGCTTCCAGAATGTTCTGTTTTCCCTTCAGCTTTCCAGCACCCACAGATTTTCAATTATAATTTTTTGATAATGTGTACCTATGGTCATGCATGCAAAATTTCACCCCATAGCATTAAGGACACAGAGACATAGCCCTCCAAAAGACAGCAAATTTAAAATATTGTGCATTCCCTGGGATACGTATCTCTCTACGATTCCTCACAGAGTCCACCAGTGCACCAGTAAGTCAATGAACCTCAGTCTAATCTTTGGCTGTTTTGAGCCCATTATGATCCCACCCCTCTGAAATAGTCCTTCAATCTCTGGAGGCGTGATTACTTCACGCCTGCTTTGGGAGGGGGGGGTGGGGTGGAGGTTGGAGTGGGGGGAGTCTGGAAGTGGAATGCTAATGCACTGGCTGAAACAAAAAATCAACTCACAAAGGTGCCGTTTCTAAGTTATCTGGGGAATGTTAGACATCCTTCTCCCACACACACACACACACACACACACACACACACACACACACACACACACACACACACACACTCACACACACACACACACACACACACACACACACACACACACACACACACACACACACACACACACACACACACGCCCCAGCACTATCCCATGAAAATATCAGGGCTACTATTCATGTTAGCCCCAAATTGAGCCCAGTCCAATGTGGTGCAAACTGCACAATATCAATCCCTTGCAGTGGTCTCAAAATGATTTTGTGTAAATAACTTGAAGCTTTGAATTCAATTTGATTTTCAATTTCAATTCACACGACAGGTATTTCATGTCTCCTCATTTCTCTGCCCGAGACTGTGCCATTGTTGTCCTCTAAACTTGCACTCTATTTTGAATTCATGAAAGGTGTAATTTCCTAATTTCGCACCTTCATTGAAACCTTCTTCCACTGAGAGTCATTCATGAACTCTTGTGTATACTTGAGAAGTCTTTCCAGCAGCAGAGCAATAATGCATACCTCCGCTGAGATAATAATAGGTTCTTCCTCATCATATTCCAGGAAAAGTCAATGGTCTGTGTGAATATGGTGTCCGCTGATCTCCCAAGTTACCCATGGTGGAAAGTGGTATCTAATCAGCATTGGTTGTATGTGTTCAGCATGTTGAATGATGGACCCCTACTAGTAGAGGTGAGAAGTGTGACTATTGACCATGTACTGAATGTAATCAATCAACGTAAACCTGTTCTCAGCAAGGTTAATCCAGTACCAGGAAAGATCCCAAGAGCACTTGATTAGAAGCTGAAGCAAATTATTTTTATCCTATAATATTCATTCATAAGGACACGTACAGAATACATTCAATAGGAACTTGAGGGGCAACATTTTTACACAAAGGGTGGTATCTGTGTGGAATGAGCTGCTAGAGGAAATAGGTGAGGCAGGTACAATAACATCTTTTAAAAGACAGTTGGACAGGTACATGGAATGGAAAGGTTTGGAAGGTTATGGGCCAAATGCTGTCAAATGGGACTAGCCTGGATGGACATCATGGACCAGTTGGGTCGAAGGGCCTGTTTCCGTGCTGTATAACTCTACGACTCTATTAACACTCAATTGTATTTGAGGTAGTTCAAAAAATGACCAGTCGAGGTAGCTCTCAGACCTTCGTCACTAAACTTATAAATGGTTATACATAGAATTAACCATGTCTTCACTGGAAAAGTATAATGCATGTGAATTGTTTTTTCTTCTTTGAGATGAGTCACAAGCTCAAGCCTGATGATAATGAGGTTATTTGGCTGCAGCTGCAATTCCTACACTAGATGGACAAGCATAAACTTAATTACCTCTACTGAATGAGGATACCTCTTGATAAAAACAGACTCCTCCCAAAGAGAAGAAAAATGCAGGACTCTACGTCAAAGAAGTTAATATTGGTTTAATAAAAAACTGCTGTTGGAACTCAATGGGCCAGGCAGCATCTGTGGAGGGAAATACTGGTCTGATTGACTTATAGGAGAAAGAAATCTCAATAAATACCTCCATATCAGAATTTAGGACTGTAAGATAGATAGAAATATACATATTCTGTATAATAATTCTGTTTTGTGAATACAGAGTTATACCAAATCTACAGAACAGAAACAGCGTTCTCTTAAATATCTCTAACTTCTCCAACTTCTGGTAACCACCACCCCCCCCCACTACTCCTTTGTCTTCCCTTATTCCTGTGGCTCCCTTCCCCCACCTTGATCACCTGCCCATCTCCTCTCCTTCCCTCCTCCATCCTTTATTCCGTGGTCCACTGCCCTCTCCTATTGGATTCCTTCTTCTTCAGCCCTTGGCCTCTTCTACCTGTCACCTCTCAGCTTATTACATCTTCTCCCCCTCCCCCACCCACCTACCTTCCCCCTCTCACCTGGACTCGCCTATCACCTGAACTCACCTGTCCCCTGCCTGCGTGTGCTCCTCTTCCTCTCTCCACCTTCTTATTCTGGCTTCTACCCTCTTCCTTTCCTGTCCTGATGAAGGGTCTCAGCCCGAAAAGTCAACTGTTTACTTCTCTCAATGAATGCTGCCTGACCTGCTGAGTTCCTCCAGCACTTTTTGTGTATTGCTCCAGATTTCAGCATCTGCAGAATTTCTTGTGTCTCTGTTCTCTTAAATGATCCTTGTCAAAGGTTATACTTCATACGTGCCTTTTCTCAGTCTAATTACCTCCTCATATCCTCCCAAATACCCTCCCATTCCTTTCCTAACTCATATGTGTTAAACTTCCCACTAGATGTATAGGCTATGCATTTTATCTGACAGCAAGTTCCACAATCTCTCTAATAAAAACGGAAAATGCTGGAGATACTCAGCAGGTCAGGCAGCATCAGTGGAGAGAGAAACCCAGTTCAGGTTTCAAGTCAATGACCTTTCATCAGAACTGAGAGAAGTTAGAGGTAAAACAGAATTGAAGAGCAAAGAAAGGGGACAGGGAAAGGGGACACAACTGTGAAAGGGTGAGGTCAGGAATGATTGAATGACAAAGCTGTGTAAAAGAGTGTATGATAGCCATTAGTAGATAAGAAGAGATAGGTCTGGAGGAAGTATACATCAGAAAAAGTGAAGAGCACAGAAATAACTATAAATGTTGGAAAACTGAGATACAAAGTCTGGAATTACTGCTCACCTGACATTATTGAATTCAATGCTCAGTACAGAAGGTCTGTCAAAAGATGAGATGCTGTTCCACTGGATTTCATAGGGTGTTGTTGGAACAGTGTAGGAGGCCAAAGAGAGATCAGGGTGCAGTGGGATGGAGAATTAAAGTGACAGGTAACTGGAAGCTCAGGGTCATTGTTAAAGACTGCACAGAGGTGAACTACAAAGCAATCCCTCAACTTCTGTGTTTAGTTCCCTCAGTGTAGTGTGAACCATCTTGTGAGCACTGAAAGTGCAAATGAATCACTGCTTCACCTTGGAGAAGTGTTTGGTTCCCTGAAAAGTAAAAAGGGAAGATATACAGTAAAAGGGCAAGTGTTTCATCTCCTCTGGTTCTGGGTCAATGATCTTTCATCAGATCTTCTGATCAAAGGTGATCAACCTGAAATATTAACCTTTTGGAATTATAGTGTGTGAAACAACGCATATGCACATTGTATAACTGTTATCACGGTCCCCTCACCAGATTTAAATCAGTCAGTGCAGGCGTTAAACAGAAAGAGAGCAGGTGAACAGATATCCACCATCCACATACTGTGGAATTAGTTTAACTAGACTCCTTTCCACTGGCTGGGATCAACTGTAGCAAGTGCTTATTAGAAAATTAGGCTGAGCTGCTTGCTGTTTCCATTGGCAGAAATCAATAACCGGAGAATTTCTGACCCTTTCCAACATGTGAGGATGTGCTGCTTTACCATGGAGTGGTTGGTATATCAATTTTTTTTTTCTCAGCTGGTTGAGCAATTCTACCTTTTAAACAATTTGGAGCATATAAAGACTAAAAAGTTCTTAAAAAGGGAGAAAATTGATTCGGAGCAAAAACTTGCACGTAATATCAAAACAAACTGTAAGATCTTCAATGGATATATAAAGGTACAATCCTTGACAAAGCAACATTTTGGGATTTATTAAGGCAGACATGATCTTTATTATTTTTGGGGGATGATTGAAGTATAGCCTTGACAATCTAATCTTTGATCCTGTGGTAACTGTGGATTGGGTCCTAAAGATTAATCTTTACTTCCAGTTCAATGAAAGTTAAGTTGTGCCATCTGAAGACAGTTTAAAAGAGACCAACAAGTTAATGGAAACTATAAACCGGTGACTGACCAGAAGCTTTCAGCTGTTATACAAATTGAAATGTCTTTTAAATGTTGTTATTGTACCTGCCTCCACTTTCCCCAGCAGGTCGTTCCATATACCCACCACCTCCGTCTGCATGAAAAAGTTGCCCCACAAGTCCCTGTTAAATATTTCCCCTCTCACAAATCTAAGCCCTTGAGATTTTGGTTCCCTTTCCTTGGGGAAAAGACTGAGCACATGCACCCTATCTATGCCCCGTTATACGCCTCTATAAGGTCACCCCTCATTCTTCTACATTCCCAGGAATACAGTCCTAGCCTTCCCAACTTCTCCCTGTAACTAAAGCTCTCAAGTCCAGGCAACATTCTCATGACTCTCCTTTGCACTCTTTCTAGCTTAATGACTTGTTTCCTATCACAGAGTGGCCAAAACTGTGCACAATACTCCAAGTGCGGTCTTACCAATGTCTTGTATAAATGCAACATAATGTCCCAACTCCTGTACTCACTGCCCTGACTGATGAAGGCCAGCGTGCCAAATGCCTTCTTCACCACCGTCTCTACCTGTGACGCCACTTTCAGTGAACTATGCACTTGTAACCCTTGGCCCCTCTGTTAAACAACACTCCCTGGGACTCCACCATTTACTGTGTAAGTATTGGTATTGGTTTATTATTGTCACTTGTATAGAGGTACAGTGAAAAACCTTTCTTGCAAACCGATCATACAGGTCAATTCATTACACAGTGCAGTTACATTAAGTTAGTACAGAATGCATTGAGGTAGTGCAGGTAAAAACAATAACAATTGTTGATGGGTCGTATTCTGAGTGGAGGTCGGTGACCAGCGGTGTACCTCAGGGATCTGTACTGGGACCCTTACTCTTTGTGATTTTTATAAACAACCTGGATGAGGAAGAGGAGGGGTGGGTTAGTAAGTTTGCTGATGACACGAAGGTTGGGGGTGTTGTGGATAGTTTGGAGGGCTGTCAGATGTTACAGAGGGACATAGATAGGATGCAGAGTTGGGCTGAAAAGTGGCAGGTGCAGTTCAACACAGATAAGTATGAAGTGGTTCACTTTGGTAGGTCAAATATGTTGGCGGAATATAGTATTAATGGTAGGACTCTTGGCAGTGTGGAGGATCAGAGGGATCTTGGGGTCTGAGTCCATAGGACGCTCAAAGCGGCTGTGCAGGTTGACTCTGTGGTTAAGAAGGCATATGGTGTATTGTCCTTCATCAATCATGGAATTGAATTTAGGAGCCGTGAGGTGTTGTTGCAGCTATATAGGTCCCTGGTCAGACCCCACTTGGAGTATTGTGCTCAGTTCTGGTTGCCTCAGTACAGGAAAGATGTGGAAGCCATAGAGAGGGTGCAGAGGAGATTTACAAGGATGCTGCCTGGGATGCGGAGCATGCCTTATGAAAGTAGGTTGAGGGAACTCGGCCTCTTCTCCTTGGAGAGACGGAGGATGAGGGGGGACCTGATAGAGGTGTATAAGATGATGAGAGGTGTTGATAGGGTAGATAGTCAGAGGCTTTTCTCCAGGGTTGAATTGGTGGCCACAAGAGGACATAGGTTTAAGGTGCTGGGGAGTAGATATAGAGGAGATGTCAGGGGTAAGTTTTTTACTCAGAGAGTGGTGAGTGCGTGGAATGGGCTGCCGGAAATGGTGGTGGAGGCAGATATGATAGGGTCTTTCAAGAGACTGTTAGATAGGTACATGGAGCTGAGTAAAATAGAGGGCTGAGGGTAAGCCTAGTAACTTCTAGGGTAGGGACATGTTCAGCACAGCTTTGTGGGCCGAAGGGCCTGAATTGTGCTGTAGTTTTTCTATGTTCTATGTTCTAATACAGAGTAAAGTGTCACAGCTACAGAGAAAGAGCAGTACAATAAGGTGCAAGTCTGGTCCTAGTTTGACTTCCCAGAATGGAATACTTCAGACTTACCTGAACTGAAGGCCTTTGGCCCACTACTGAGCTGATTAAGATCCCCTTGTAATTTTTGATAATTTCTACGATATCACCTATTTTAGTATCACCTGCAAACTTACTAACCATGCCTTGTACATTTTCAACCAAATTGTTTATATAAATAACAAACAACAAAGGTCCCAGCACCTACCGCTGTGGCACACCACTTGTCACAGGCTTCCAATCTGAGAAACCATCTCCCACCATAACCCTCTGCTTCCTACCACTGAGCCAATTATGAATCCAGTTAGCGAGCGCTATTGGGATCCCATATGATTGAACCTTTGTAGACCAGCCTGCCACATGGGACCTTGTCAAAGGCCTCGTTAAAGTCCATGTAGACAACATCCACTACCCTACCCTCATCAGTCCTCTTGGTTACCTCTTTGAAAAATTCTAACAGATTTGTCAGACACTATTTCCTATACACAATGCCGTGCTGATGATCGCTAATCAGTCCTTCTCTATCCAAATGCTGGCAGGTCATGTCCCTCAGAATCCCCTCCCGTGACCTACCCACCACTTATGTCAGGCTCACTGGCCTGTAGTTCCCTGGCTTGTCTTTGCTGCCCTTCTTAAATAACGGTACAACATTAGCCACCTTTCCGTATTCTGGAACTTTACCTGTGGCATTAAAAAGACATGAAGGTATCATGTGCATGTGTAGGTGCACTGCGTGGTTACCAACAACCATCTCAGTTGTGGGCCTGACCCTGCAGACTTCATAGGGGAGAGCAGGGCCACTGGTGGGAGAGCTGACCAGGGTTGGGTGGTAGGTGGGTAGGTCAGGAATGAGGTCAGATAAGGGACTGTTGTGAGGAGTTGGCGGAGGCTTGTTTGGTGGGTCAATGTAGCAGTCAGGTAAAGGGCCAGGAGGGAGTGGGATGGGATTGAAAGGGATTTGGACTGGGCCAGCAGATTCGGACTGGGGGCGGGCAGGGTGGAGACTGGAGGTGGAGGGGGAAGGGGAGGTGGAAAGTGCAGGCAGGTACAATAACAACATTTAAAAGACTTTGAAATGTCTCCTAAATGTTGTTATTGTACCTGCCCCTAATTTCAATAAATACATATATAGGAAAGGTTAGCAGAATATGGGGCAAATGTAGTCTAATGGGACTGGCTAAGATGGGCATCTTGGTCAGTATGGACGAGTTGGGCCGAAGGGTCTGTTCCTGTGCTGTATTACTCTGAGACTCTGTGACTCCCCTCCTAACTGTCCTGATCTATACTGCCTTGATATAGCCACACTCTCTTCCCCCTTGTGCAGCCTGCTAACACTGCTGAGTTCCACCGCTGTTTACCTCCTTACTAGCCGACTGTATAACAGCTGAAAGCTTCTGGTCAGTCACTGGTTTACAGTCTCCATCAGGGATTTCAAGGGTCAGAGGTTCAAGATCATGGTGTTGGAGGGTTGGAAACAGGGTTGGTTCCTTGGCCTGTCAAGGCATTGGAACATAGAAGCCTGACCAGGGCTCAGCTGGCAGAGCAGTGCATGGAGGAATTGGTTTCAAGGTGTGAAGGGTCTGAAGGATTAAAGGATGACTGGGTCGTACCTTCGTGGGTCCCAGTCCGGCACAGAGCACTGAAACGTGACTGTCCCAAGGGAATCAATGAACAGCTCATGGGCTAATTTCCCAGCCAACTCTCCAAAGTCTGACTGGGATGTCCTCAGTATGGGAACTGCCTGGCTAAATTTCCAGAGTAATGCCAAAATGACACAATTTAATTTCTGGACCAAAGACGAGTAAATAAAATTAAAACACAAATCAAGCTGTCAATAAACCTCTGCTGCAAAGAAGGGAAAATGGTGTAAAATAAAACAAAACAGCAGAAGATGTGATGCAGTGGTGCAGAAGACATTTACCATGATGTTGCCTGGATTAGAGGGCACGTGCTATGTGGAGAGGTTGGACAAACTTGGGTTGTTTTCTCTGGAGTGGTGGAGGTTGAGGGGAGACCTGATATAAGTTTGTAAGATTATGAAAGGCATAGAGAGAGTAGACAGCTGGTATCTTTTATCCAAGATCAAAATGTCTAGTACCAGAGGGCTTGCATATAACGTGAGAGGGAGTAGGTTCAAAGGAGATATGCAGGGCAGGTTTTTTACACAGAGAGTGGTGGGTGTCTGGAATGTGCTGGCAGGGGTGGTGTTGGGGGCAAATATGGTAGAGGCATTTAAAAGGCTCTTAGATAGGCACATGAATGTGCAGAGAATAGAAGGATATGGACTTGTATAAGCAGAAGGAATTAGTTTAGTTATTGGTATTGGAATAGGTTTATCATTGTCACTTGTACCGAGGTACAGTGAAAAGCTTGTCTTACAAACCGATTGTACAGGTCAATTCATTACACAGTGCAGTTACATTGAGTTAGTACAAAGTGCATTGATGTAGTACAGGTAAAAACAATAACAGTACAGAGTAAAGTGTCACAGCTACAGAGAAAGTGCAGTGCAATAAGGTGCAAGGTCACAACAAGGTAGATCGTGAGGTCATAGACCATCTCATTGTATAAGGGAACTGTTCAATAGTCTTATCACAGTGGAGTAGAAGCTGTCCTTGTGGTACGTGCCCTCAGGCTCCTGTATCTTCTACCTGATGGAAGAGGTGAGAAGAAAGAATGTCCTGGGTGGGTGGGATCTTTGATTATGCTGGCTGCTACACCAAGACAATGAGAGGTAAAGACAGAGTCCAAGGAGTGGAGGCTGGTGTCTGTGACGCGCTGGGCTGTGTCCACAACTCTCTGAAGCTTGAAGTCCTGGGCAGAGCAGTTGCCATACCAAGTCGTGAACCATCCAGATAGGATGCTTTCTATGGTGCATTGGTAAAAGTTGGTGAGAGTCAAAGGGGACAAACCAAATTTCTTTAGCCTCCTGAGGAAGTAGAGGCACTGGTGAGCTTTCTTGGCCATGGCATCTACGTGATTTGACCAGGACAGGCTGTTGGTAATGTTCATTCTCAGGAACTTGAAGCTCTCAACCCTCTCGACCTCAGCATCATTGATGTAGACAAGTACATGTACACCGCCCCCTTTCCTGAAGTCAATGACCAGCTCTTTTGTTTTGTTGACATTGATTTGACACAAAATTGTAGGCCGAAGGACCTGTTCCTGTGCTGTACTGTTATAAGATAAGATAGGATAAGATAAGATATCTTTATTAGTCACATGTACATCGAAAGACACAGTGAAAGGTATGCTTTTGCGTAGTGCATTCTGGGGGCAGCCTGCAAGTGTTGCCACGTTTCCGGCACCAACATAGCATGCCCCCAACTTCCTAACCTGTACACCTTTTGGAAAGTGGGAGGAAGCCCACGCAGACACGGAGATAACATACAAACTCCTTACAGACAGTGGGCGCAATTGAACCAGGGTTGCTGGCGCTGTAAAGCATTACGCTAACCGCTACACTACCGTGCCTGCCAGCTATGACTACCAGCTAGGCAGAGGAAGCAATCTGAATGTTGTCTGTAGGGAGAGGCTTGGAACTTTGGAGTTGTAGCTAATCTGAAGCAAAACCTCTGGAATGTTCAATAATTCTCTTTTCACTATCATATCGTGCTTTCAGAAGGTAAAAGAAGGAACAGCTAAACATGGATAGTGAGATGGAGTCAGAAAGTCCAAACATACTACTGAATAAGTTGGAGGGAATGAGAAAGTGTTTTTTTTGGATGAAGAAATGCAGGACTCCAGCAAAAACCCCGGGCACTTTGTGGAAGGCAGCATCCTGTGCAATACAATGGATCTTCCCTGTTGTGAAACTGGAGACACATAAAGTCCAATGCCGTTTGCAGCAGAGTCTTGGTCACCTGGTGAATGCAGCCAATACCTTGGGCAATGATGGTCAAGACAACACCAATCCCTGACTGAAATGTCAAACAAGCCTAAGATCTGAATGCCACAGTCATTCTATTGCCTACAGACAAGGCATTGTGGACCGCAGAGAGGACCTGGCGGACCTCCTTTACTATACTACAGTCAGCTAACTGCATTTTTGCTGAGACATTGTATTTTGATGTGAAGCCCCTCCAATTTTTGAACATAGAGCATAAAACAGTACAGCACAGAACAGGCTTTTCGACCCACAATGTTGCACAGACATAGCTAATCCCTCCTATAGTGAGGTGACCAGAATTGCACGCAATACTCCATATGTGACCTAACCAGAGTTTTATAGAGATGCATCATAACTTCTTGACTCCTATACTCAATACCTCGATTAATGAAAGCAAGCATTCCATAAGCCTTCTTAACCTTTTTCAATGCTCATATCCCTCCATTTTCCTCTCATTCATGTGCCCATCCAAGCCCCTCTTAAAAGCCCCCAATGAATTTGTCTCCACCACCCTATCAGGAAACACATTCCAGACATCTCCCACTCTCTCAGTAAAAAACTTACCCCTCACGTCTGTTCTGAACCTACACCCTCTCACCTTAAATACATGCCCTCTGGTATTGGATAGCTTAATAATGGGAAAAAGATATTGCTTGTCCACCCTATCTATGCCCCTCATAATTTTATACACTTCCAACAGATCAGCCCTCAGCCTCCACAGCTCCAGAGAAAAGAGCCCAAGTTTGTCCAGCCCCTCCTGATAGAATATGCCCTCTAATCCAGGCAGCATCCTTGGAAACCTCCTCTGCACCCTCTCTAAAGCCTCGACATCCCTCCTATAGTGAGGTGACCAGAATTGCACACGATACTCCAAATGCGACCTAACCAGAGTTTTATAGAGATGCATCATAACTTCTTGACTCCTACACTCAATAACTCGATTAATGAAAGCAAGCATTCCATAAGCCTTCTTAAACTTTTTCAATGAGCCATGGACTTGCACCCCAAGGTCTCTCTACTCTTTAACGCTGTTAAGGGTCTTGCCCTTTAGAGTGTACTGCCTCTGGACATTAGTCCCACCAACGTGCAACACCTCACATTTATCCGGGTTAAGCTCCATCCGCCATTTCTCTGCCCACATCTGCAACTGATCTGTATCACGCTGTATCTGTCGCCAATCTTCTACACTATTCACAGCTCTACCAATCTTGGTATTGTCTGCAAACTTACTAACCCACCTATCAACATAATCATCCAGGTCATTTATGTACATCACAAATAGCAGAGGTCCCAGCACAGATCCCTGCGGAACACCACGACTCACAGACCTTTTAAAGAGAGACTGCATAGGCTGGGTTTGCTTCCCTTGGAACAGAGAAGGCTGAGTGGTGACCTGAGAGAGGTATATAAAATTATGAGGGAGATGGATAGGGTGGATAGTAAAAATTATTTTTCCCATGGTGGGGATGATAAAGCAGGAGGGTACAGGTTTAAGGTGGGAGGGAAAAGGTTTACGGAGATGTGAGGGTGCATTTTTAACACAGAGAGTGCAAGTAAATGGGATTAGTATAGACAGGTACAATGGGCAGCATGGGTACAGTGGGCCAAACAGCCTCTTTCTCTGCTCTGCGATTCTATGACTAATTACATCTCATGGCCAACATAGACAAGGATAGGATTACCCCTCTTGAATTCTATGTCTCCAGGGCATGACACTTCTTCATAGTTCAATAATTTTGAACCAGACTCCTGTAGCACTCTTACCCCTCTCACAGGCTTCTTTCAACAATCCCAGCACTGGCAAAAAAAAGGGAAAATCTCATCACAAAGTTGCGGGAAAAGCTCAACACCAGTTAGAGAGAAATGTACAAAGTCATTTCAAAAGTGAAGTTACTGTTTCATTGTACAGACAGCCATTACAACAAATGGCAAAGTATTCCCTTTAATAGCAAGAAGCCAAATAGCCATTAACATAAATGTTAAGGGATTTTAAATGTCCTTTCCAAATGAAAAGACTATTGCAGAGATTTTAGAAATATTAGGGTTGAAATGTCTTATACTCGAGGGCATCCATTTAAGGTGAGAGGGGGTAAGTTCAAAGGAGATGTGCAGGACCGTTTTTCACACAGAGAGTGGTGGGTGCCTGGAATGCTCTGCCAGGGCTGGTGGTGGAGGCAAATACAATAGAGACATTTAAGAGACTCTTAGATAGGCAGATGAATGTGCAGAGAATGGAGGGATATGGACATTGAGTAGGCAGAAGGGATTAGTTTAGTTAGGCATTTTAATTACTAGTTTAATTAGTTTGGCACAACATTGTAGGCTGAAGGGCCTGTTCCTGTGCTGTGCTGTACTGTACTGTACTGTGTTCTATGTTCTAATATCCTACCAATTAATTAATACTATTGCAGCTAACTTGCAAGAACTGTGAAGTTGAAGGCTTTTGTGGACCTGTGCATTAATTGGTTGGCTGTGTTCCCCACAGATGACTCTCTGAATGAAAAAAAAGTGACCTGTGTTAACTGTTAATGTTCAGCTGCCCAGATCACCTTCTGCCTGATGAGGAATTGGACAGCACTTATGGACACTGGGCACAGTACGCTGAGCAGCTACACTTCAGCGTATCCATGGATTTGCTGGCAGGAACCTCTCAGGAGGTTTGGGAATTCTGCAGTCTCCCAAATCCTGAACTTGCTGATGTCCTTGCAATAAAGTACCAGGAGTTCACCAATGTGACTGCTGGATAAATAGGCAAAATCCAGGCCATTGGACACTGAGTGAACTCCAGAATGATCAAATACCCCCTGTTATCTTAAGCAAAAGAATTTAATAAAGAAAACATATTTTGCTTGCTTTTTTAAAGATAGAACTATAAAGTTACATCAAGATTATTTGGTGTGTTACATTGTAGACCAGTGGATAGAACATGAGGATATCTTGTAGGTTGAGATGTTTTTCCTGCGTGATCTGTAATCCAGTGGAACGGACAGCATTTTGCTTGACCTCAAAGAACCTAGAACATAAAACACGACAGACAAGGAATAGACCCTTCAGCCCGCAATGTCAGTGCTGACCACGATGCCAATCCAAACAAATCTCATTTGCCAGCACACAGCCTGTATCCTTCTATTCCCTGCCTGTTCATGTGCCTGTCCAAATGCCTCTTAAACATTGCTATTTTATCTGCTTCCACCAGTTCAGTTGGCTGTGTATTCCAAGCACCTATCACTGTCTGTGTGAAAAATGTGCCTTGTAAATCTCCTTTAAACTTTCCCCCTCTCACTTTCAACCCATGCCCTCTAGTATTTGACATCTCCATCCTGGGAAAAAGTCTCTGACTCCCTGCCCTGTCTATGTCTCTCATCATTTTACGTACTTCAGAAGTATCAGAATTCAAAGTCAAAGTTGAGTTTATTGTCATATGCACAAGTCCATGTACGCACAGGTGCAATGAAAAACTTACTTGCAGCAGCATCACAGGCACATAGCATCAGATAAACAGAATTCACATGAAAAACATAAATTAAACATTAATTATAGAGTCATAGAGTAATACAGTACAGATACAGGCCCTTCGGCCCAACTTGTCCATGCTGACCATGGTACCCACCCAGCTAGTCCCAATTTCCTGCCTCTGGCCCATATTCCTCCAGGCCCCACCCCTCCATGTATTTATTGTACCTGCCTCAACCACTTCCTCTGGCAGATCATTCCATATACTCACCACCCTCTGCGTGAAAAAGTTGCCCCTCAGGTCTCTTTTAAATCTTTCCTCTATCACCCTAAATCTATGCCCCCCCCCATTTTGGACTCCTCTACCCTGGGTAAAAGACTGTTACCGTCCACCTTATCTGTGCCTCTCATAATTTTAAACATTTTTATAAGGTTGCCCCTCATTCTCCTACGCTCCAAGGAATAAAGACCTAGCCTGGCCAACCTCTCCCTATAACTCAGGCCCTCTAGTCCTGCAACATCCTCGTAAATCTTTTCTGCACTTTTCCCAGTTTAACCACGTCTTTCCAATAACAAGGTGACCAAAACTGTACACAGTGCTCCAAGTGCAGCCTCACCAATGACTTCTTTCTTTTTCAATCTTTTTATTAATTTTCAAATTAATACAGATTAATACATATAACATCGGTAATTATACACATAATACAAAGAGATCGGGAGGACAATCATGACATATATAGTCATAAAGAATAAAAAATATATTCCAGGCCCCACGGTTTCTTAGTAAACGTATATATTACAAAAAAAACAAAAAGAAAAAGAAAAAGATTTATTACGTAAAAAAAACAATCAAAAAAATTATAAGTAATAAAACGAAACAAACTAAAATAAAATTTCAAAAGAAAAGAAAACTGGACTGATATTTCTCGATGAACAAAAAGCATTATTATGTCATCATCTCTGCTCTTCTAAGTTCAAAGATTATTGAAAAGGGATCTATATCATATGAAAATATTGAATGAATGGACTCCAAACTTCCTCAAATTTAAGCGAAGGATCAATAGTGCCACTCACCAATGACACAGTATACAACTGCAAGTGCCACTCAGTGCCCTGACCGATGAAGGCCAGCATGCTAAACACCTTTTCACCACCCTGTCTACCTGTGATGTCACTTTCAATGAATTATACACTTGTACTCCTTGGTCCCTCTGTTCCATTACACTCCCTCGTGCCCTATGATTCATAGTATAAGTCCGATGCTGGTTTGACTTTCCAAAATGCATCACTTCACACATGCCTATATAGAAATCCGTTTACCACTCCTCGGCCCACTTCCCTAACTGATCAAGATCCCCCTGTAATCTACTACAAGCTTTTTCATTATCAACAACATGTCTTAATTTTGTGTCATTCGCATCCAAATCATTTCTATAAATAATGAATAACAAGAGTCCCAACACCGACCCCTGCGGCACACCACTTGTCACCTGCCTCCATTCTGAGAAACAACCTTCAACCACCACCATCTGCTTCCTACCTCTGAGCCAATTTTGAATCTACGTAACTAGCTCTCCTTGGATTCCATGGGACCTAGCCTCCCAGACCAGCCTACCACGTGGGACCTTGTCAAAGGCCTCGCTGAAGTCCAAATAGGCAACATCCACTGCCCTGCCCTCATCTACCTTTTTGGTTACCTCTTCAAAATGATCTAATAGGTTCAGTAAGCACAACTTTCCACACACAAAGCCATGCAGACTCTTCTTCAGACTCTGTCCATTGAAATGCTGGTAGATCCTGTCACTTAGAATTCCCTCCAGTAACTTCCCCACTACTGATGTCAGGGTGACCGGCCTGTAGTTCCCTGGCTTGTCCTTGCTACCCTTCTATTACATATTACACAATTTTTACAAGCAAGTACATAGAACAACAAGAAATCCATTTTAGTGCAAGATGTTCAAAGTGGTCATAGAATCGCTAAACTGTAGTGATTAAGGTTGTGCAGGTTGTTTCAAGAACCAAATGGTTGAAGGGTTGAATGGTCAAATGTGTTCAGGAAAGTTTTCTAAATCAATATATAGAGGTACCAATGAGAGACAATGCAATACTTGACCTCCTATTAGGGAGGCAGATAGGTCAGGTGACAGAAGTATGTGTAGGTGAACACTTTGGGTCCACTGACCATAATGTCATTAGTTTCAAGTTAATTATGGATAAGGACAGGTCTGGTCCTCAAGTTGAAGTTCTAAATTGGAGAAAGGCCAACTTTGTGGAAATGAGAAAGGATCTAGGAAGAGTGGATTGGGATAAGTTGTTTTCTGGCAAGGACATGCTCAGTAAGTGGATGGCCTTCAAAGGCGAAATTTTGAGAGGGCAGAGTTTGCATGTTCCTGCCACGATGAAAGGCAAAGTTAACAAGCATAGGGAACCTTGGTTTTTGAGGGATATTGGCGATCAGGTTAAGAAAAAGAGAGAGGTGTATAGCAGGTATAGGCAACTAGGAACAAATGAGGTACTTGGAGAGTATAGAAAATGTAAGAAAATACTAAAGAAGGAAATCAGGAAGGCTTTGGCAGATAATGTGAAGGTAACCCTGAAGGGTTTCTACAAATATATTATGAGTAAAAGGATAATAAGGGACAAAATTGGTCCCCTAGAAGATCAGAGTGGTCATCTATGTGTGGCGCCTCAGGAGATGGGGCTGAAACAGTTCTTAAATCTGTTTAAGATTTAAGATCTTAAACAGTTTTTTTGCATCAGTATTTACTTAGAAACTGGCATAGTGTATATGGAAGGAAGGGAAACAAGCAATAGTGTCATGGAATATATAGAGATTAAAGGGGGGAAGGTGCTTGCTGCCTTACAGCGAATAAAGGTAGATAAATCCCCCAGGCCTGATAAGATATTTCCTTGGATATTGAGACAGACTAGTGTAGGAATTGCAGGGGCCCTGGCAGATATATTTAAAATGTCTTTAGCCACGGGTGTGGTGCCGGAGGACTGGAGGGTAGCTCATGTTGTTCCCTTGTTTAAAAAAGGATCTAAAAGTAAACCAGGCCAGGGAGCCTGACATCAGTAGTGGGTAAATTACTGGAAAGTGTTCTGAGAGATTGGATATACAAGCATTTGGACAGCCAAGGGCTGATTAAGGATAGTCAGCATGGCTTTGTGCATGGTAGATTGTGTTTAACGAATCTTGTAAAGTTTTTCGAGGAGGTTACCAAGAAAGTAGATGAAGGAAAGACTGTGAATATTGTCTACATGGACTTTAGTAAGGCCTTTGACAAGGTCTCACATAGGAGGTTAGTTCAGAAGATTCAGACACTAGGTATCCATGGAAAGGTTGTAAACTGGATTTGAAATTGGCTGTGTGGGAGAAGACAGAGTGGTAGTGGATGATTGTTTCTCAGACTGGAGGCCTGTGAGTAGTGGTGTGCCTCAGGGATCTGTGCTGGGTCCATTGCTGTTTGTTGTCTATATCAATGATCTAGATGGTAATGTGGTAAATTGGATCAGCTAGTTTGCTGATGATACTAAGATTGGAGGCGTAGTGAACAGTGAGGAAGGCTTTCAAAGCTTGCAGAGGGATCTGAACCAACTGGAAGAATGGACCAGAAAATGGCAGATGGAATTTAATGCAGACAAGTGTGAAGTGTGTCATTTTGGAGGGACAAATCAAGGTAGGACATACACAGTAAATGGTAGGGCACTGAGGAGTGCAGAGGAACAAAGGGATCTGGGAGTTCAGATACATAATTCCCTGAAAGTGGCGTCACAGGTAGACAGGGTTGTAAAGAAGGCTTTTGGCATCCTGGCATTCATAAATCAAAGTATTGAGTATAGGAGTTGGGATGTTATGGTGTGGTTGTATAAGACATTGGTGAGGCCAAATTTGGAGTATTGTGTGCAGTTTTTGTCACCTATCTATAGGAAGAATATTTGTAAGATTGAAAGAGTGCAGAGGAGATTTACTAGAATGTTGCCGGGTCTTCAGGAGTTGAGTTACAGGGAAAGATTGAACAGGTTAAGACTTTATTCCTTGGAGCGCAGAAGAATGAGGGAAGATTTGATAGAGGTTTATAAAATTATGAGGGGTATAGACAGAGTTAATGTGAGTAGGCTCTTTCCATCTAGATTAGGAGAGGTTAGTACGAGAGGACATGGCTTTAGGGTGAAAGGGGAAAGGTTTAGGGGGAACATTAGGGGGAACTTCTTCACTTGGAGAGTGGTGGGAGTATGGAATGGGCTGCCATCTGACGTAGTAAATGCAGGCTCACTTTTGAGTTTTAAGAATAAATTGGATAGATACATGGATGGGAGAGGTCTGGAGAGTTATGGACTGGGTGCAGATAAATGGAACTAGCGGGATAACATTTTGGCACTGACTAGAAGGGCCAAAAGGCCTGTTTTCTGTGCTGTAGTGTTCTATGGTTCTATGGAAGTAGTTGTTCTTGAACCTGGTGGAGTGGGACTTCAGGCTTCTGTACCTAATACCCAATGGTAGCTGTGAGAAGATGGCATAGCCCGGATGGTGGGGATCTTTGATGACAGATGTTGCCTTCTTGAGGCAGAACCTCCTGTAGGTACTACTGATAGTGAGGAGGGATGTGCCCATGATGTATTGGGCTGCGTCCACTACTCTGCAGCTTCTTACAAAATTGAATACAAAAGTGGGGAAGTCATGCTTCAGTTAGGAAGAGCATTGATGAGACTACATCTGGAGGACTGCACACTGTGTTGTTCTCCTTATTAATGAGACCACATCTGGAGTACTGTGGACTGTGTTGGTCTCCCTAATGATGAGACAACATCTGGAGTACTGTGCACTGTGTTGATCTCCTTATTGGAGGAAAAATCAAGATATATTGGAAGCAGATCAGAGAACATTTACCAGGCTGACACCTGGAATGGGTGGACTGTGTGAGGCAGGCCAGACTTGTATCTGTTGTGTGGTGACTGGATTGAAACATGTAATATCCTGAATAGTTTTGACAGTGTGGGAGTGGAGAGGATGTTTCCTCTTGTCAGAGAATCTGGAACTCAGGGTCCACATTTAAAAATAAGGGGTCACCCACTTAAGACTGTGCTTTTCTTCCTCAGAGGTTACAAGTCTTTCTAACTCTCTTCCTTAAAAGCGATAGGATCAGAGTCTTTGAAAGTATTTAGCAGAGGTATATGGCTTCTTGATGAGCAAGGAGGCTAAAGGTTAGCAGGAATAGCAGGGAGACGGAGCTGAGGTTACAATCTGATCAGTAGTGATGTTATCTGATGGTGAAGCAGGTTCAAGGAGCCAAGTGAGCCACTCCTGATCCAAATAGATCCATTTGTATACTATTTTAATTTTAGTATTTCAATATGCTTCTAATTCTTTTCATTACTTTTCAAATATTTTTGTTAATCATTTCAATCCACTTTAATAGCTTTTAAATGTCTCTGACTATCACAGACATTTAAAAAAATTAAAATAGATTTGGCAGCTGCTGGACTGACACTGCAAGTTGGGCAGAACTCATGTCTCACCTCTTACCTCTCAGACCCCTCTCCGTTTTTTGGGATGTCCCGCTGGTGAAGAAGATCAGCTCCCTCATCCTCCACCTCTGGGACAAACACAGGCAGTGTGTGTTCCATGTGCGCGGGGCTGAATCCAGCATGATTCAGCATGTTGTAATTACAGCAAGCAGGCTCTGTTGTTGAGCAGGCAATCCACATTACTGGACTCCTGCCCAGACATTGAAGTCGGAAACCTGGTCCTCGTACTGAGTAATGTGCAAGAGATTGCCAAGGTCCTTTTATCACTCAGGTTTAAGAACGTAATTAAGAAGAAGCCTCTGAACTACTCAGAGGGTGATGAACCTCCTTGGATCAGTTTGGGCACAGTATTGCCATATATCATTGATGATACTTCTCAGTCACACCTGGGATTTGAATCGGGGTCGCCAACGATTTATAGCTGTTGGGTGGGTTCCAGGTCTCTGTCTATTCTATCTTTGTTCAACAATCTCCTTTCTCAGAGAAAAAGCCCCCAAAGCAGTGAATGGTGACTAGCAGACTGTCTGTTGTTAAGTGAGCATTGAATCATCAATCACTTGGATCAGGAGCAGGAGACAGGGAGATTTCTCTTGTGCTGCTCCCAGTTATTTGGTACAGAAAATAAACAATGTGTGTAAGAGTCTTCATGTTAATAGTTCTTGCATTTTCATTATGCCTGTCAAGTTCAAACAGTTATATAATTTGTATTTAACATACAGGTTCAGTCTGCCATTCTATGGTACAGCAACTCCTCTGACCCTTTTTTCTCCAAACTTTTCTGCGTCCTCACCACAAGATTCAGCATTAGAAGTTTGCAAAGGAACATCTAAACAAGCCCAATGCATTTTGGAAACAAGTCTTGTGGACTGATGAAGTTAAAATAGAACGTTTTGGCTGCAATGAGTTTTGGAGGTTTGGAGAAAAAAAGGTGCAGAATTTCATGAAAAGAGCACCTCTGTTAAGCATGGGAGTGGATCGATCATGCTTTGGGCTTGTGTTGCAGCCAGTGGCACGGGTAACATTTCACTGGTAGAGGGAAGAATGAATTCAATTAAATACCAGCAAATTCTGGAAGAAAACATCACACCGTCTGTAAAAAAGCTGAAGGTGAAAAGAGGATGGCTTCTACAACAGGATAACCATCCTAAACACACCTCAAAATCCACAATGGACTACCTCAAGAGGCACAAGCTGAAGGTTTTGCCATGGCCCTCACAGTCCCCCGACATAAACATCATCGAAAATCTGTGGATAGACCTCAAAAGGGCAGTGCATGCAAGACAACCCAAGAATCTCACAGAACTAGAAGCCTTTTGGAAGGAAGAATGGGCAAAAATCCCCCAAACAAGAATTGAAAGACTCTTAGCTGGCTACAGAAAGTGTTTACAAGCTGTGATACTTGCCAAAGGCGGTGTTACTAAGTACTGACCATGCAAGGTGCCCAAACTTTTGCTTCGGGCCCTTTTCCTTTCTTGTTATTTTGAAAATGTAAAGGATGGAAATAAAAAAATAATCTTGCTTAAAATATTAAGGATATATGTTATCTTTAACTTTATGCCTTTTGGAAATCAGGTTATCTTTTACTCACTTAGCTATTCACAGTAACAGAAATTTTGACCGGGGTGCCCAAACTTTTGCATGCCACTGTAGTTTGTGTTTCCAGAGTTCACAAGCTCTTCTGCACTTGCTCAGAAGATATTGCTCACCATAAGCAGTCCTGAGGACTCCAGATTTGCCTCGGTCTTGATGCAGGGTTTTGACCTGAAACATTGAAAGTTCCTTTCCACCCACGGATGCTGCTTGACCTGCTGAGTTCCTCCAGAAAATTGCTTGTTGCTCCAGATTCCAGCATCTGCAGTCTCTTGTGTCTCCAACCAACTAATGTTGTCCTCTTCCCAACAGTTTCTAACCCAGTTGGCATCTTAGAAGGGGGCCTTGTTCTTCACCTGGTTTTCACATTGCTCGACAGCAATCCATTGATGTCTTTCCATAAAGTGCTTTAGTTAGCTTGAGAGAAGCCTTAACTCAAATATAACAAACAGATGACTTCACTAGTAACATAAGCTGACCAGAAAAGTGAACAAGTGAACAAAATCATCTCACCACACAATTTAAACTCAAATGTTTATTCCTACCACCTTAAAGTACACATATTTTCAAAGGAACTTGATGTTTTACTGTCTTAAACAATTATTAAATTTTTTGATTTTGATTATTTTGCCGTTAAATGGCATGACAAATGAGTTACAGCCTAAAATTACTATATTGACTCATGTATAAGTCATATAAGACAGAAAATCAATTCATCATGGAGTACTGCCTGCACAAGTTAATAATTATTTTATTTCTAGAAGGTCAAAGTTCAAATGTGGGGATAGAGGTATGGTTTACCTACATGTGTACTGACCGGCATTTGTCATGTCCCATTTACGAATCCTCCATTATTCTTCCTGGAATGTTCACTGGAACAGTGGCAAGGGAGAGCCAAGACAACAGATAGCTGCCGAGGAAAAACACATTGAAGAGCACATGCAGTCACTGCCTCTTGCAGCCACCAGTCAGATGCTCGGTATGCTGCAGAGGACACAATTAGGCAGGGTCCGGTGATTCACTGGGCACAAGGAGCCTGGATCAAGGGCAGGAGAAGGTCCACAGAGGCTGAGGTTGCACACAAATACCACTCCAGAGATCTCAGTAAGGACTTTAACAGGCAGACTTCTGAATAAAGTCTGTGAGATTAAGCATGAAGGTGCTTGGCATTTTGTAGATGGTACTGAAGAAGGAATCTCTGGGAATTATAAGAAAATTGGGAAAGTTTGTAATATGGTCAACTTCAGTGTCATACAAATTAGAAAGGGATGATGGGAAAATAGGCTAACCTTGGAGATTGTTCAAAGGTCACGTTAAATGAGCAGGACAGTCATTAGATCAGAGAAGTGTTTAGATTACAGGGCATAGGTAGCTGGAGCAAAGGTGAACAAATAGAGGTTGTGATATAAGGCTAATTGCGGGAAAATTGATTGTTAGATGGGCAGAGGCAGGACAGAAGGACAAGATCATAAATCAGAGAATGGGGGTAATGGCTGTCTGGCAAAGGACGTAAGGTCCCATTTCTCAGGCAGTTGTAGATTCATAGAGTAATACAGCACAGAAAAAGGTCCTTTGGCCCAACTCGTCCATGCTGACCAAGGTGCCCACCTAAGCTAGTCCCATTTGCCCACGTTTAGCATATCCCACTAAACTTTATCTATCCATATACCTGTCCAAATGTCTTTTAAATGTTGTTATTGAACCTGCCTCAAATACTTTCTCTGGCAGCTCATCCCAGATACACATCACCCTCTGCATGAAGAAGTTGCCCCTCAGGTCCCTTTTAGATCTTCCCCCCCCTCATCTTAAACCCATGGACTTTAGTTTTTGTTTCCCTTTTCCTGAGAAAAAGACTGCGTGTATTCACCCTCTCTGTAGATTGTGAACTATACCCCTAGTTCAAATGCAGGCAGCACCATTCCTACAGTTAGGGCATTTAAGTTGAAAATTAATAGTTCAACATGTGCTAATTTCTGACCAGCAGTTGCACGGTAAATCATCAGCTATATCCTCCCTGTGGGTCAGTTGGTCACTGATTTCCACATGTTACAAGGTGGAAGACAGAGGACAAATAGCAAAGATATGACTTCCAGCTCTGCTGCTGACCTCATCACTGAGTCAGTCATCCTGAGCTGAGGGACCAGTAGGATTTCGCATCTGGCCCCTCAACTTTACTGCCAGAGACGGCTGGCGTATGTAGCGCAACCCCACTCATCTGAGTGAGGTCAACAATTAAAAAGCTAAGTGGTTTGTTTATTTTTCTATATTTTAATTTGGGTTTTCAGTTAATTAATTGCATTAATTCCTCAATATAGAAAATGTATATATTCTTGGAAAAGGTTTTGCGGAACAAAAGTTTGTAAACCAAAAACACTTGTTAAGATATTGTGGGTATTTTTGTAAAGGGTAATACTATGGGCAGAGGGTAGCATGCTATTTGTTTAAATGAAAAATAGGTTTGTGAATCAAAGACGTACTCAAAGGATCAAGAGCATTTTATCAAAAAATCATAAATCATAAGTTTGAAAATCAAGGAATTATTGTATTAATCAATATTTTTTATTTTTTAAATCTACTTCAAGTGTCTCTGATATCAGTGAAAAAGGATTTTGATGAGCCATGTTGGCAGTGTAGGGGAGGATCCACAGGATCTGTCTCCTGAGGCCCTGTTGCTCCTCACAGCCCACTCTGCCTTACAGAATGACCTCAAGGCTGTAAGAGGTAAGTGAGTAAGGGTGTGAGAGGGGTGGTGGTTGGGAGGGAACAGTGGGATGGTAGGTAGCAAGTGAGCAAGGTTGGCCAGACTGAACACAATTCATCCCAATATCTTTAAGATCCACACATCCATTTCTATGGCTTCAAACCCAATGCATACTCTATTTAAAATGCCACTTAAATATCAACTTCAGGATAACAAACTGTTGTACAACTATTGCTGGGTGCAGCATTCATTGGATCTGCCTTGCTGTTGGTGTCATTACATTAGTATAACATGGACCTCATTGGACATGCCTTTCAAACTAGCACCATGATATGGAGGGGAGCAAAACTGAGACTCTCCAGTCCAGTCCCAGGGTCTAGCACATCACTGCACTGCTGAGGGTGACACTTAGCCATGCACACCAGCTCTGTCCCCTGATTAACACGACCTCCGTTGGGATCAGCTAAGACACTTAAGCAGGCACAGTATGTTGTAAGCAAGAGAAAAGCAAAATAAAGCTAATAAAATATGTCCAACTGTTGCTAGCAGGCAAGGACAGACTTTGCATTAGTTGTGATGCCCTTGTGGTCAAATAGCCCATGAAAGGGGCTAGTTACCATCAGGCAGCCTTTTCCATTGGAACATTTCTCCACCAGGAATCAATAACTCCAGGGAAAGGAAATGATGAGGGTTTGATCCAAGTGAATCCAATATTCAATTCACTGTTCTGTGCCTCCTGCTTTCCAACATTTTGTCTTAATTATCCCTTTATTCATATGCCTTTTTAACTGGCAAGCCCCATCTTGCCCTAACGCAATGCCCCATGTGGGTGTCAACCGATAGCAACCATGCATGGGAGCTCTCGCTCTGTCTCACTGGCTCTAGTTTAAGAGTCTTTCAGATAATTGTTCAATGACCATTACCCTGACTAGTTAACTTGGCAAAGGTTAAGGATTGGACCCAAGGCTCGGTGACTCAGGTGTGGTTTCTCCCTTCCCTCTTACTCTAATCTCCTCTGACCTTGCCACCCTTGTAGATCTTCAAATTCTTTTGAACATCCCCAAATTTAACTGATCCTCCACTGGTGGCCATGCCCTCAGCTGCCAAGACTCAGACTCTGGAATTTCCTCCCTCGATCTCTCCTCTTCTCTGTCCTCCTTTAAAGAAACACCTTAAAGCCGACCAGTTTATCCAGGCTGTTTATTATTTGCCCCAACGTAGCTCAGTGTTGAATTCTATTTAATGACCTTCCTGTGAAGCAGGTTAGGGCAGGTAACAATGTCATGGTCCTATTGTTTAAATGAGCATGGATCTCCATGAACCGAGTTAGAGGCAACCCTTGCAGAGATAAAACAAAGATCAACTACTCCAAAGAAAAGTGGGTTACTGATGAAATTGTGAAATCTGCATGCAACTATTGTAACATGAATACTATAAATTGCTGGAAGATTTTTGGGTCAGTGATTTTTTCTCACTCAAAGTGTTCCACAGTGTAACAGGCCTGAATAAACCTGCTTGTTCGAGAAACCCACCACAGCTGTACGAGAGATTTTCTTTGTGTGTTGTCGCGATCTGAGCTGTAGTTAAGAGGCAACTGGCCCAAGTGAAAGCCAGATTCGGGGTGCAGGTTAAACACACAAATTCCTCCAACAGTACACACAGTGTCCACCTGGCAAACAACATTAGTGTTCTGGGTGACTGATGTGGGCCACTATCACACTGATTTCTTTATTCCAGATGAAGTCAAACTTTCTTTTGTGTTTTTGAAGCTGCACTCATCTGAGTAATTTCTTTTGCAACATGACCCGTGCTTTACAATTGGTGGGAATGCTTTGTGAAGTCCAATGTTTAATCCCATACTACACAATACCAAACAAATTACAGTGCTTTTTCAACACCAGAAATACTGTATTGTCTGATCCATCTTAGCTTTTGGTCTAGAATATTGATCAAGTGGAATTCAACTGAAGTGATATTGTTGAATGCTGGTGGAAAGTGATTAGATGTTCTCTTGTTGGGAATGGTCATTGCTTGACTTCAGTGTGTTACAAGTGCAAAGTACCATTCATCAATCCAACCCAGGATGTTGCCAAGGTCTTCATCCATGCAGAAATCTCATGATTTATTCTCTACATCCTGAAACTGCGGAATTGGTTCCATAGATGAAATGAACAACGATTAACCAAAATCTTACAAGACCACACAAGAAAATAAGAGTAGGAGCAGGCTACTCAGCCCCTCCAGCCTGCCTCACCATTCAACGTGATCTTGGCTGATCTACACTGACCTCAACTCCAGTTCCCCATAACCCTTAACTCCTCAATCTTTCAAATACACATCTATCTCCACCTTACGTATATTTGAAGATCCAACCTCTACCATTCTCGAGGAAAAAGAATTCCAAAGATTCACAGCGGGCTAAGGGAAGAAATTTCTACACACCTCAGTTTTAAATGACTAGCCCCTTATTTTGTAGTGGTGTCCCTTTTATCATGACTCTCCCAATAGTGGTAACATCACCACATCTGCACCTTTAGGACCTTATATGTTTGAATAAGGTCACTCTCATTCTTCTAAGCTCCAAGGAATACAGAACCACACTATCCAGCCCCTCTTATAAAGACAACCTTTTCATCCCAGGAATTAACTTGGTGAATCTCCTTTGGACTGCTTTTTTTTAGGTCGTGGAACCAAATCTGTGAGCAGTATTCCAGGTGTGGCCTCACCAGCACCCTGTACAACATTAACAAAACTTCCCTTTTCTTAAACTCCAACTCCTTTACAATAAAGGTCAACATGCTGTTTGCCTTCTAAACTACTTGTTGGACCTGCCTGCTAACTTTTCTGATTCATGCACTGGAACACTTAGATCCCTCAGAACATCACTCATTACCGGGCTCTATTCAGATAACAATCCACCTTTTGCTTCCTCTTACCAAAGTGCATGACCTCACACTTTTCACTTTAATCTCCATTTGCCAGGTTTTCCCAAGTCACTCAATCTATCATAATTTTAAGGTGATTGGAGGAAGGTATAAGGGGGCTGTCAGGGGTAAGTTTTTTTACACAGAGAATGGTGAGTGCATGGAATGCACTGCCTGCAGAGGTTGTGGGGGCAGATAAATTAGGGACATTTAAGAAACTCTTAGATAGCCACATGAATGATAGAGAAATGGGGAGCTATGTGGGAGGGAAGGGTAAGATAGATCTTAGAGCAGGATAAAATGTCGGCACAACATTGTGGGCTAAAGGGCCTGTACTGTGCTGTAGTGTTCTATGTTTGTTCTATCCGTATCCCATTGCAGAATCACAGTGTCCTCACCACAACATGCCCTTCCACCTAATTTCATATCATTGGCAAACTTGGAAAGCTTATATTTTGTTCCATGCTCCAGGTCCTTAATGGAAATGGTAAACAATTGAGGGACAAGAACCAATCCCTGGAGTACTCCTGAGACACAAGAGATTCTGCAGATGCTGGAATCTGGAGCAACACACACAAAATGCTGGAGGAACTCAGCAGGTCAGGCAACATCTATGGAGGGAAATAAACAGTCAACATTTCAGGTCGAGGCCCTTCATTGGGACTGAGTCTAGATACATCCCACTAGATATATCCCTCCAGTATGAAAAGGATTCTGTTTTCAATGTGACAGCCAGTTCTCAATGTTAACACACTTCCTCCAAATCCTTGGACCAGCCTCCTATGTGGCACCTTGTCAAATGCCTTTGGGAAGCCTAAATACACTACATCTACAGATTCCCCTCGATCGACTCTCCCTGTTATATCCTCAAAGAATTCAAGAAGATTGTTGAACATGATTTAGCCTTCATAAAACCATGTTGACTAAGTTTGATTGTATTCAGGTTTCCTAAATGATTAGTTATTTCCCCTTTGATTATTGCCTCTGGCATTTTTCCAACAAAAGATGTTAAACTAAGTGGCCAATAGTTCATCGTCTTTTGTCTTCATCCGTTTTTGGGCAAGGGAGTCACATTAACAGTTCACCATTTTTCTGGTACCCTTTCTGAATTTAGTGAGTTCTGAAAATTTTCAACCAAAGATTCCATAATCTCTGCAGCCACCTCCTGTAAAGCCCTTGGGTGCAGCCTATTGGGTCCCATTGATTTGACCACCTTTAGCCCTAGAGTTTCTCTAATACTTTATACCTTGTGACTGCCATTTTTTGCAGACCTGTTATTTGAAACTATCCCATCTGTTTTCTCAGGGATATTTGCAGTGTCTTCCATGACGAAGACTGAAGCAACAATTTGGTTTCATGTATCTACATTTGTTGCCTGTTATTATTTCACCAGCCTCGTTCCCTGGAAGTCCTCCACCAGCTTGAGCTGCCTTCTTCCTATTTATACATCCATAGAAACTCTCACTGTTTGATTTGATATTATGCACAAGCTTTCTCTCAAAATGAATTTTCCCCCCTTTAACGAACTTTTTGGTCTTTCGTTGCCGCATCCGAAAATCTTCCCTGTCCTCTGCCCTCCCACCAGCCTTACTTCTCAACATAACCATTATCCTTAACCTCCTTTGTTAGACCTTGAGAGGTCACATTTTGGGGGCCTATGGCCTACTCCCACGCATGTCTTCTTTCCCCTGCTATTCATGATTTCAACCCAATGCGATTCTCTATTATTCTTCACTTTCTCTACATCATGACTCAACACTGCTCTGATACATCCTTGACTAACAACACTACCTGCCTCCTTTCCTTTTGGTCTGTATTTTTGGAACATCGTATAACCTGGAATATTAAACACCCAGTCCTGGTCGCCCTGCAACCACATTCCTGTAGGCACGGTAGGTCAGCGGTTAGCATAACACTATTACAGCGCCAGCGACCCGGGTTCAATTCCGGCCACTGTCTGTAAGGAGTTTGTACGTTCTCCCATTGTCTGTGTGGGTTTCCTCCGGGTGCTCCGGTTTCCTCCCACATTCCAAAGACATATTGGTTAGGAAGTTGTGGGCATGCTACATTGGCGCCGGAGGTGTGGTGATACTTGAGGGCTGCCCCCAGAACACTCTATGCAAAAGGTGCATTGCACTGTGTGTTTCGATGTACATGTGACTAATAAAGAAATCTTATCCCTATTGATCAGATTCATATGTTACTGTCTGTGCTGTCCACTCATCTTCGTTATTGCAAATGCCATGTATAATCAAATAAAGACTATTGAAGCATGAAACAGAGGAGCTTTTGATATTGGCCTTTGTCTTTCTCTCTCCTCTCTTCCCTCATCACTCTCTCCTCCTCCTTCCTCCCTTTGCAGTGCTGCAATATCTAATGCACACACCAGATGAATACAGTGAGCACCAGATGAATGCAGTCCATCCTCATACAATGCTGACTTGATGTGTTCCCTGACACATTTTGCTGTGTAAGTGACAATGAGGTTAGAGATCCTCTCTGCAATGCACCACGGAACCCCAGTTTGACTTTCTGACCTAATGTTTTAGGACCCCAGCAATTTTATCCATGTTATTCTCGGTAGCTTTGTGGATCCTTTTATAATAATGCTCCTCAGCCTTGCTGGTTGCTGAATGAATGAGAAGCCGGGGGTTCAGGAGAAAGTACTTGTTCTGCTAAGGTCCAGCTATGTGGAGGCAGAACTAAGGCAGACACAATGAATTGCCTGAGGTTAAACAAGCTGTGCAAGCTTCCAATGATATTTACCATCAACATTTTCTGTTGGAGACCTCAGACAATTTGCATTTTCAAGTAGAGGCAGCCCTTTCTATTCCTGACCAGCCAGTGTCCCTATGTCCATCACTCTTTAAACAAAGATTGGTTGTATTGTAGATAGTGTAGAAGATTGCCAAAGGATACAGCGGGATACAGATTGGTTGCAGATATGGGTGGAGAAATGGCAGAAGGAGTCTAATCTGGCCAAATGTGAGGTGCTGTGCTTTCAGAGATCAAAAGTACGCAGTTAATGGCAGGACCTTTAACAATGTTGATGTACAGAAGGATTTTGGGGTCCATGTCCATAGCTTCCTGAGAGTGGCTGCACAAGTTGATAAGGTGATAAAGAAGGAATATGGCATGCTTGCCTTTGTTCATCAAGGCACTGAATTCAAGAGTCAGGAGGTTATGTTGCAGCTTTATAAAATGCTGGTTAGGCCCCTTCTGGAGTATTGCATTCAATTCTGGACACTCCATTTTAGGAAGGATGTGGAGGCTTTGGAGAGGGTGCAGAAGAGGTTTACCAAGATACTGTCTGGATTAGAGGACATGTGCTATGAGGAGAGGTTGGACAAACTTGGGTTGTTTTCTCTGGAGTGGTGGAGGCTGGGTAGAGACCTGAAAGAAGCTTGTAAGATTATGAGAGGCATAGATAATGTCTAATACTTGAGGGCATGCATTTAAGGTGAGAGGGGGCAAGTTTGAAGGAAAGGTATGACACAAGATTTTTTACACAGAGAGTGGTGGGTGCCAGCAATGTGCTCCCAGTGGTGGTGGTGGAGGCAAATATGATGGAGGCATTTAAGAGGCTCTTAGATGGGCACATGAATGTGCAGAAAATGGAGGGATATGGACATTGTGTAGGCAGAAGGGATTAGTTTAGCTAGACATCTAATCACCAGTTTAATTAGTGCAGTACAACATGGTGGGCCGAAGGGCCTGTTTGTGTGCTGTAAACCATGAAGAGGTCCACTGTCTTGGTGCATCAATGTACCTTTGCTGCCTATAGCCAGATATCGTAGGAGAAGGAGTTGAAATCCCTGAGCTTTGAGTACTGAGGGTCTGAGAGGTTCGGTGTAAAGCAGTGGTCTATCAATCAGGACAAATGGCAACTAGGAGAAGCTGCTGCCTGAGATGATGCAGAGGGCCTTTGTGACACCATGAACATCTCATCTGAACAATTTGAAGAACATCCCTATCTGAACAATTTGAAGAACATCCCTATCTGTGCTATTTGAACTGTATCCTGAGTTATTGCAAGGCCATTTGACTAAGGAACAGTGTATATCTGGGACTTAGATTGTGCAAGCAGGCACTGGCAGAGACTGCAGGAGGAGCTGATGCTTGGGACTGCTCTCCTGTGGTGTTGGAGGTCACAAAGGCCCTCTGCATCATCTCAGGCAGCAGCTTCTTCTAGTTGCCATTTGTCCTGATTGATAGACCACTGCTTTACACTGAACCTCTCAGACCCTCAGTACTCAAAGCTCAGGGATTTCAACTCCTTCTCCTACGATATCCGGCTGCAAGCAGCAAAGGTACATTGATGTGCCAAGAGAGTGGGCCTCTTCATGGTTTGCAGCACACAAACAGGCCCTTCGGCCCACCATGTTGTACTGCACTAATTAAACTGGTGATTAAATGTCTAGCTAAACTAGTCCCTTCCGCCTACACAATGTCCATATCCTTCCATTTTCTGCACATTCATGTGCCTATCTAAGAGCCTCTTAAATGCCTCTATCATATTTGCCTCCACCACCACCACTGGGAGCACATTGCTGGCACCCATCACTCTCTGTGTAAAAAATCTTGTGTCATATCTTTCCTTTAAACTTGCCCCCTCTCACCTTAAATGCATGATTTCCAGTTATGTGATCCAGTTTGGTAGGGCAAGATTCAAGTCAACTTTACACAGGGACTGATGTCCTAACTGCTAATTTTACATATAATTGGTACACATTACAACATGAAGGAATCATAAATTTGCAAGGTTGCAAGGGGAACCCTACAATGTTGCAATCAACATTTTCCACTAAATCAGCACTTGTACTGTCGGGAAAAAACAACATGACACAGCCCTGTTACCTGGCCAAGATGTATCATCAAGTATTAATGACTTACTCTTTGTAATGAATCTAAATTCTGACCATAATCTTCATGCACCCTCCTGCATATGTGAAGCTGATGTCTCATTGTGGTGCATTCGGAACAGCACACATATGGCTCAATGTATGACAAGGCTGCTGTCTTGTGTCAGTGTCTTAAAGAATTTCTGTCATTTTGATTGATTGACACAGCTGGAGTGTTGGCAATATTTGTTTGTTCTTGCCAAATAGTCCATGACACAGTGGTCTGTAATGGACTGGAAATTCTCACAATGTTATTGTATATTGTGATTGCAGGTGTATTGGATTTGGTTCACTACATGTTTACATCAAACAGTGGAAAAAGTGGAAGTAGAAGAGAAATGAGTGATGAAGAGACACAGGGACTTGTAGAGAGAGTTCCAGACTTCAAAAGGTAAAAGCAGGTACCAATGGTGACTGAATTAAGTTGGAGATGCACCAAGTCAAGAAATGGATGAACCTGGTTTTTGGAAGGTTTTGGGTGAAAGAGGTCAGAGAGATTTAAGTACAAGATTGGAAGTTCAATATTGTGGTGTTGTTGGACTGGGAGCCAATCATAACATAACATATACATGGTGACTCAATAATAAAACTGGTTACTTATTCAATATTTTCATATGATATAGATCCCTTTTCAATAATCTTTGAATTTAGAGGAGCGGAGATGACGACATAATAATGCTCTTTGTTCATCGAGAAATATCAGTCCAGTTTTTTTTCTTTTGAAATTTTTGTTTTAGTTTGTTTCATTTTATTACTTACAATTTCTTTTTTGATTTGTTTTTTTTAATATAATAAACCTTTTTCTTTCTCCTTTTGACTTTCTTTTTGTAATATATTCATTTACCAAGAAACCATGGGGCCTAGAATATCTTTTTTATTCTTTATGATTATATATGCCATGATTGTCCTCCTGATCTCTTTGTATTACGTGTATAATTACGAATGTTATATGTATTAATCTGTATTAATCTGAAAATTAATAAAAAGATTGAAAAAGAAAGAGAACTGGTTTATTTACAAGGAGAAAACATTCATACGGTGTATTCCCTGCTCCTGGGAGAAACTGGTTGCAGTGTATGTATCCAGGGACAGTGTAGGTGCATTACATGGCATTCAGTCAACCAAGTACGCCATGTCCATCAATCCACTGTACTCCAGTGCAGTTATCCAGTCAAATACAGGAAAGTCAAGGTTGAGTTTATTGTCACATGCACAAGTACATGTATGCACAGGTGCAATGAAAAACTGACTTGCAGCAACATCACAGGCACATAGAGTCATACAGCACGGAAACAGACCCTTCGGTCCAATTCATCCATGCCGACTGTGTTGCTCAGTGAGCTAGTCCCATTTGCCTGAGTTTGCCCCAGAGCCCTCTAACTCTCTTCTATCCATGTACTGATCTAGATGTCTTTTAAATGTTGCCAATGTGCCCTCCTTAACCACTACTTCTGGCAGCTCATTTCAAATACGCACCACCCTTTGCATGAAGAAGCTGCCCCCGATGTTCCTTTCAAATCTCTCACCTCTGATCTTAAACCTATGCCTTCTTATTTCAAGTCTAAGTCCAAGTCCAATTTTAAGTCCAAGTCTATGCAACCTCTCCTTGCAACTTAGGCCCCCAAGTCCAGGCAACATCCTGGTAAATCTTTTCTGGACTCTTTCTAGTTTAGTAACACCTTTCCTATAACACAGTGACCAAAACTGTGCACAGCACTCCAAGTGAGGCCTTACCTGCGTCTTATCTAATTGCAACATAGTTTCCCAACTCCTACACTCAGTGCCCTGACTGATGAAGACCAGCATGCCAAATGCCTTCTTCACCTCCCTATCTACCTGTGATGTCGCTTTCAGCAAATTATGCACTTGCACTCCTAGGTCCCTCTGTTCCATAACACTCTCCAGGGCCCTACCATTCACTGTATAAGTCCTACCCTGGCTTGATCTTCCAAAGTACAATACCTCACATTGATCTGGATTGGAAGCCGTTTGCCAATCCTCAGCCCACATACCCAGCTGCTCAAGATCCCTCTGTAATATTTCATAACCTTCTACCCTATCTACAAAACCACCTATTTTAGTATAATCCACAAACTTACTAACCATGCCTTGTACATTCAAATTGTATATATCAATTACAAACAACAAAGGTCCAAGCACCGACCCCTGTGGCACACCACTAGACACAGGCCTCCAGTCTGAGAAACAACCCTTGACCATCACCCTCTGCTTCCTGCCACTGAGCCAATTATGTATCCAATCTGTGATTTCCCCCTGGATACCATGTGATCTAACCTTCCAGACTAGCCTGCCATGAGGGATCATGTCAAAGACCTTGCTGAATTCCATATAGACAACATCCACTGCCCTACCCTCATCTACCCGCTTGGTTACATCCTGGAAGAACTCCAAGAGATTTGTCAGACACGACTTCCCACGCACAAAGCCGTGCTGACCGTTATGCATCAGACCCTGTCTCTCCAAATGTTGGCAGATCCTGTCCATCAGAATCCCCTCCAGCAATTTACTCACCACCAATGTCAGACTCACCGGCCTGCAGTTTCCTGGCTTGTTCTTGCTACCCTTTTACATCGCATCATATAAGCATCATTCACAAGAAAAACATTAATAAGCATAAATTATGCACAATTTTTACAAGAAAGAACACAATTACAACAACACAACTAGAACAAAAAAACGTCTATTTTAGTGCAAAATGATCAAAGTGGTCATGGTGTTACTGAACTGTAGTGATTAGAGCTGTGTCAGTTGGTCCAAGAACAAAATGGTTGAAGGGAAGTACCTGTTCTTGAACCCGGTGGTGTGGGACTTCAGGCTTCTGTACCTCCTGCCTGATGGTAGCTGCAAGAAGATGGCATGGCCCAGATGGTGGGGATCTTTAATTATGGATGTTGCCTTCTTGCGGCAGCATCTCCTGTAGATGCCACCGATGACGGGGAGGGGTGTGTCCATGATGTATTGGGTTGAGTCCACTCCTCTCTGTAGATTCTTATGTTCCTGTGCATTTGAATTGCCGTAGCAGACCATGATGTAACTAGTCAGGATACTTTCAACAGTACATCTGTCGAAGTTTGTTAGAGTGTTCCGTGACAAGCTGAACCTCATATAAACGCAATAAGCCCATTTCTGAAAATACAAAGCACTCTGCTCCCCTCTTCCAGTGAGCAGACCAGATTGCCTCCACTTCTGCTCAAGGTTACACTGTGTAGGGCCAACAGGGAAAGCAAGCTAATGATGTGTACAGCACAGTGTATGCACATAATCACAGATATTGCATAATTAAATGTCTATGCCCCAACCAAATCCAACCAGGCACAAGTCAGGTCCGCTTCTACAATCAAATGGGATCAGGCTAACACCCAGGCTAATAACAAGGGGTGTACTCTAAACATTTTAATATTATTTGCACTGTTATCCCAGCCTACCTTTTCTTTGCTGGCTGTCGGGCAACCTTTATGTTGTTTTGATGATGTATGGGATGATAGGAATTGATAGCAACCATGTGAAAGGCAAAGCAAGGCAGAAGTGCAATGTGCTAATGGCATTGAACTGATGCAGAGAAGTGACAGGCGAATGCTCTTCTGCAATGAGTTCAGTGGTGATGTTGAGAATGATCAGTCCATCTGCGGATTCCAGGTAACAATTACAAAGTGAGTTAGGAATTGTCCTCTTCACCTTCCTTCTTGTTATCTTTCTCTCTATCTCATCTTCTTTTTCCTCCTCTTTGAATCCTCTGAAAGAGACTTATGCTTTGCATCTTTGCCCTCTCTTGCAAGTTTGAACGTCACTGTTACTCTGCGCTCTCCTCTGTGGCTATAGATCTGACACCACAGGCTGTATCTTCTCCTGTTGACCAATTTAGTTCTCTTCTAGGTCTGAGCTAAAATAGCATCAGTAGTACCCACCTGATACTCAAACCTCCAAAATGCTGTTATATTTTAGCATAGGTAACACCAACACTCATTCGCAATAGCAGATAAGAAAGCTGTGAGTTTTAAATACATCCCCCTGAGAATGAAGCAGAGAGACTGTTCTCACAGAGTCCTCTTCCCATAGATGCAGCCCGGCCTGCTGAGTACTTCCAGCATTTTCTGTTTATAATTTATACTTCTAGCATATGCAGCTTTTTTTGTTTTTTCACCTACCTACACCAATCCCATTTACCAGCACTTGGTTCATAGTTGTCTATGCCTTGTTGATTCAAATGTTCATCCAAATGAGCTTCAAGTTCTGAGGTGTAAAACATCACCAATAGCCTGTCCCGGTGAAACCATGTAGACATCATGGCCAAGAAAACACACCAGTGCCTCTACTTCCTCAGGAGGTTAGAGAAATTTCGCATGTCCCCATTGACCCTCACCAATCTTTATAGATACACTATAGAAAGCATTCTATCCAGATGCATCACGGCTTGGTGTGGCAACTGCTCTACCCGAGGCCGCAAGAAACCGCAGAGAGTTGTGGACACACTCAGCACATCACAGAAACTAGCCTCCCCCTCCATGGACTTTGTCTATATTTCTCGTTGCCTCCATAAAGCAGCCAGCATAATCAAATACCTTACCCAAACTGGACATTCTCTCTTCTCCTCCCTCCCAATGGGTAGAAGATACAAAAGCATGAAAGCACGTACCACCAGGCTCAAGGACAGCTTCTATCCCGCTGTTATAAGACTATTGAACAGTCCCCTTGTATGATAAGATGTTCTCTCGACCTCACAATCTACATTGTCATGGCCTTCCACCTTATTGTCTGCCCACCTTGCACTCTACTGTATATTCTGTATTCTGTTCTTGCTTTTCTCTTCTACTACCTCGATATACTGATGTTGTGAAATGTTCTGTATGGATAAGTGCAAAACAAAGTTTTTCACTGTGTCTCGGTCATGTGAAAATAATAAACCAATTAACAATTCAATGCTGTGAGATTATCTGCCTCCACCACCCCCTCAGGCCATGTGTTACAGATTCCAACCATCCTCCAGGTGAAAAAAATCTCTTCCTCAGCTCCCTTCGAAGCCTCTACCTCCTCACATTAAACATATGCCCTCTGGTCTCAGACACATCTGTCAAGGGGAAAAGGTTCATAGTGTCTTTGCCTGTCATCATTTTCCTAGTCTCAGTTCCTCTCTATCACGTGCCTCCACTGCCACCTCCACTTCAAAAAAAACAGACCAAGGCTCTCCTGAAAGCTGAAACACTCCATCCCAGGCAACATCCTGTGAATCTTTCCTACACTGTCCCCGATGTAATCACCTCCTTCCTGTGGTGACTAGAACTGCAGACAATATTCCAGATGTGGCTTCACCAGTGTTTTATAGAGTTCTACCAAGACCTCCTTGCTTTATATTTTATGCCCCAGAAAATTAAGGCAAGCATCCCATATGCCTTCTTTGCCACCCTGGGCCACAACTAGAACTTGGAATTACACCTCAAGATCCCTTTGTTCCTCTATACTCTCCGAGGGCCCTACCACTTACCCCATATGGCTTGTTCTTGTCCAGATCCTCAAAATGCATCACCTCACGTTCATGAGGATGGCAATTCCATGTGCCATTGCGTGCTAGACTCAGACTTTCTTCCTCACTATCAACAGCACCAACAATTTTCATGTCATCGGCAATGAAAGAGCCCAAATAATTGTAACCGTTTTCTCGGCTTACTTTCACAGCTGTGTTCCAGGAAGCCAAGGAAGGTAGACATAGAACAGTACAGCACAGGAACAGGCCCTTAGTCCCACGGTGTTTTGCCAAACTAATTAAACTAGTAATTAAACACTGAACTAAACTAATCCCTTCTGCCTACACAAATCCATATCCCTTCATTTCCTGCATATTCATGTGCCTATCAAAGAGCCTCTTAAGCACCTCTATTGTATTTGGCTCCAATACCACCCCATTCCAGGCAGTGCCTTCCAGGCACCCATCACTCTCTGAGTAAAAAAACTTGCCCCACACATCTCCTTTGAACATGCCCCCCTCACCTTGAATGCATGCCTTCTATTAGAAATATTGACCCTGGGAAAAAGATACCGGCTGTCTACTCTCTCAATGCCTCTCATAGTCTTATAAATTTCTATCAGGTCTCCCCTCAGCCTCTGCTGCTCCAAAGAAAACAACCCAAGTTTGTCCAATCTCTCTTTATAGCACATGCCCTCTAATCCAGGCAGCATCCTGGTAAACCTCTTCTGCACGCTATCTAAAGCCTCCACATCTTTCCTAAAATGGGGTGACCAGAATTGAATGCAATACTCCAGATGCAGCCTAACCAGACTTCTATAAAGCTGCAACATAACTTCCCGACTCTTGAACTCAGTGCCTTGACTAATAGGGGCAAGCATGACATATGCCTTCTTCACCAGTTTATTAACGTGCAGCCACTTTCAGGAAGCTATGGACTTGAACCCCAAGATCCCTCTGTATATGAACACAGTTAAGGGTCATGCTGTTAGCAGTGTATTGTCCCTTTACATTTGATCTTCCAAAGTGCAACACCTCTCACCTGGCTGGATTAAACTCTATCTGCCATTTCTCCACCCATATCTTCAATTGATCTATATCCTACTGTATCCTTTGGCAATCTTCTACACTATCCACAACACCACCAATCTTTGTATCATCTGTGAATTTACTAATCCACACATCTACATTTTCATCCAAGTCATTTATATACGGTATATCACAAACAGCAGAGGTCCCAGTATGGATCTCTGCAGAACGCCACTAGTCACGGACTTCCAGTGAAAATATGTTCCATCAACGAATACCCTCTGTCTTCTATGGGAAAGCCAATTTTGAATCCAAATGACCAATTTATCATGGATCCCATGCATCTTAATCTTGTGTACGAGCCTCCCATGAGGGACCTTGTCAAGCACCGTACTAAAATCCATGTCGACGTCATCAACAATTCTACCTACATCAATATCCTTCATCACCTCCTCGAAAAACTCAGTCAAGTTAGTAAGACAGACAAAGCCATGCTGACTTCCCCATTTTGGCCATGGTTTTCCAAATGCTCATAAATCATATCCCTAAGAATCTTCTCCAGTAGCTTCCCTACCACTGACATGAGACTAACCAGTCCATAGTTTCCAGGATTACCCTTATTTCCCTTCTTTGATAATGGAACAGCATTAGCTACTCACCAGTCCTCCAAGACTTCACCTGTGGCTAACGAACATATGAAGATCTTGGTCAAGGCCACAGCACTCTCATCTCTTGTCTCTCTCAATAACCTGGGGTATATCCCATCTGGCCCTGGGGACTTATCGACCTTGATATTCTTTAAGAGACCAAACACTACCTCCTTCTTTATCTCAAAATGCCTTTGCATACTAGTACTTTCCACACTGATCTCCCCATCCTCCACATCCTTCTCCTTGGTAAATACTGATGCAAAGTACTCATTTAGGACTTTTCGCACATCCTCCACTTCCACACACACGTTCCCTCCTTTATCCTTCAATGGGCCTCTCCCTAGTTATCCTCTTGCTCTTGATGTATGCCTTAAGATTCTCTTTAATCCTATTTGCCAAGGACTTATCATGGCCCCTCCTGGTTCTCCTAATTCCCTTCTTGAGTTCTTTTCTAGCTTCTTTATAATCCTCAAGGACTCCGTTTGTGTAGTGGTTAGCATAACGCTATTACAACGCCAGTGACCGAGTTCAATTCCAGCCACTGCCTGTAAGGAGTTTGTACGTTCTCCCCGTGTCTGTGTGGGTTTCCTCTGGGTGATCCAGTTTTCTCCCACATTACAAAGGCGCACGGGTTAGGAAGTTGTGAGCATGCTATGTTGGTGCCGGAAGCGTAGCGACACTTGTGGGCTGCCCCCAGAACATTCAATGCAAAAGATGCATTTCACTGTGTGTTTCGATGTACATGTGACTAATAAAGATATCTTATATATCTTATCTTATAAAGCTTACGTATGCCTTCTTTTCCTTCTTGACTAAATTTACCACCTCTCTCAACGTCCAGGTGCAAGCTTGCTGAAACTTTCATTATTTTTATTTGTTCACTAGATGTTGACATTAGCTGCAAAGTCGTCATTTATTACCCATCCTCAAAAGCCTGTGAACTGAAGAGGCAGTTAAGAGTCGACCACTTTGCCTGGTCTGGAGTGATATTTGAACCAGACCAGGTAAGGATGGCAGATTTCCTTCCCTGAAGAACATCAGTGAACTACTGGAACCTTTAGTGGCAATCTAGAAGTTTCATGGTTGCTCCTTGTCCAGATGGGTTTAGTTTTTTGAATTTAAATTCCCAAGCTGCTGTAGTGGGATTTGAACTCATGTCTCTGGATCAATAGTCCAGAACTCTGGCTCCCAGTTCAGTAACTTAACCATTATGCCACCACAACTCTTTAATCTTCTCACATTCCAGCCCAACCCAATATAGACAAACTCACATGCTTTTTCATTGTAAGATAACCATCACACTGAATGCAATTATATCCTTTGACAATTGTCACTGAAGGTCAGTCTGGAAAAAAGAATTTCATGAAGCATCTGTACTGCCTTGTGAACAAATCAGACACTGTACTCAGTGACTGGCTGAGGTATCAGTGAGGCTGTGAGTTTGTCCAGTTTGTATTTTAAGTAAGAAGTGGTGTTTTTCAATACATGAGTAAAGAGAGTTATTCAGGGCCATTCTTTACTATCATCCACCACTTTTGTTGAAATACTCCACTTCTACTAGGTCCTCGGAATACTTCCCAGTACATTTTTATATGTGAACTTTCCAGCTTATAATCATATCTACTCAGTCTAGCAAGCCATTCATTACTCTTCACTCCCCTCTTTAATATAAAAGAGCATAACTCCATCCTGTAGTCAGATACTAACAGAAGCATCATAAGCACGGGTTAACTTCCCGCATTCCCCATCCTCTTTCCACTCGTGTATCCTGGCACTTAATGCAAGTGAGGAACCTTTTCCTGTTGGAACCATAAGCATTAGGGGGTTAGCACAAGGCAACACATTCCCAGGGTAACTGCCAAGAGCGTAACCCCAAGCCTTTTCAACAATCAAATTGCACTCAAATACCACTGCTTAGATTTTCATCGGTCAGATCTCTTTTGTCACTTATCGGGCTGAAGTTCAAAGTCAGAAGCAGTGAATTCACTCCAGTAGGAATAACTGGACCCGATGTATCACCAGGACCCAATATCTTGTAGCTCTGAGAAAACCAACATTAAAGAGGCCAGGCAGCTGAACTGTAAAGGCATTTTGGTGACATTCATACATAAAAGCTGACCAAAACTCGTATCCCGACATATGGTGAGGAACTGACAGGATTTTTTTTAAGGGAATTTTGAAATCAGGCTGTCAAATGAAAGGAATTCAGAATGTGTTATTCATACACAGACACAAACACTTAACACCAACCTAAAGTAACAAGATGATAATCAGACCACACAATGACATGTGTCTGCTTAACTCTATCTGCCTATATTTTTCTCCAGTCCAGATGAAGTGTCTGGACCTGAAACGTCGACTGTCCTTTTCTCTTCATAGATACTGCCTGACCTGGTGAGTTCCTCCAGTGTTTTGTTTGTTGCTCCAGACTTCAGCATCTGCTGTCTCTTGTGTGTCTGTACCTTTCTCCAACCCTGTGGTCTGTCAGTGCACAAGACTTCAAATCCACAGAGAAATTACACCGTCTGGATTCATCTCCACAACTTTGGAAACGTTAATGGGAGTGAACCCCAATCACCAGCCTTTTAAAAATACAGGTAAACCCAGAACTTAACCCATTAAAACATCTTTGCACAATAATGGTCAAAGCATCAGACAGGACGAGAAAGCAATGGACTCACCCAGGAGTGAGAAGTAGACGTTTTATAGTTTTACATCAAAAGCAAGATTCGAACAAAGATGATACAATCGAAGCTGGGCTTGTGACATACAAGTAGTAGCAGTATTTTGTGTATTATTAATAAAGAAGAATCAGAAGGACAAACTTTAACAACTTACAAAGGAAGTGTCAACCTGCATAGACTCCTCTGACTGATAATAGGCTGAGCAATGTTTGAAATCAAGTGGAACAAAGGCAGAAGGCTGGGTGAACTCAGTAGGTCAAGCAGCATCTGTGGAGGCAAACGGTGCCGATGAAGTCGATGATTCAGATCCTGATGCAGGGTCTCG